>NC_035435.2:110446302-111149195 GCF_002127325.2 Helianthus annuus
AATTTTGTAAAATTACTCTGCATCAAAATTACTTTTACAAGTGAATCAAAATTACCCTGCAAGTTTATCAAAAAACTGTAGAGTAATTTTGATCTTTAGTAGAGTAATTTTGGTCTTGTAGGGTAATTATCAAAATTTCAACTAACCCCCAAAAAACTGTAGAGTAATTTTAATCTTTTGTAGAGTAATTTTGTAAAATGATCCTGTAGAGTAATTCTGATCTTGTAGAGTAATTTTGTTAGCATTTGGTTATGGGGTTTAGCTTCACGGTTTAGTTTTTAGCTTTTAGTTTGGGTTGGGGGGGAGGGTTAGGTTTTTTTAGGTTTTTTTTTTTTTTTTTGGGGGGGGGGGGGGGGTGGGGGGTTAGTGTAATTTTGATAATTACCCTACAAGACCAAAATTACTCTACAAAAGATCAAAATTACTCTACAATTTTTTGGAGGTGGGGGGGGGGGGGGGTTAGTATAATTTTGATAATTACCCTACAAGAACAAAATTACTCTACAAGACCAATTTACAAAATTACTCTACAAAAGATCAAAATTACTCTATAGGTACATTCATAGAGTAACTTTGATAGTTACTGATAATTACAAAAATGTCACCACCTACTTTTTCCTTTTCATGCAATTCGTATGTTTTGTACGTTAAGTTTATTTTTACAATAACTTTCCCCTATAAGTTATAGCCAATGATATTATCGTTGTGGTGCCATAACGAACCCAATCCTTTTCTAAACCGGTAACGACGAAGCTTCTGTCATGTAACGTAGGGAAAACGACCAAACTTCCGCCGCGAAGCGCGGAGAATAAAAAACTAGTTATATATATTAATAGAAATTTATGATGAATAGTAATTGAAAATTTTTAAGTATTCATTTTTATTTTTAGTAATATTTTATCTATTATTTATTTTATTTTTTACTAATAAATAGTATTTGAAAATCTTAGGTATTTATTTATTATATTTGGCATTTATTTTTTATATATTTGTTTTTATTTTTAATAGTATTTTATCTATTATTTATTTGATTTTTCAATAATAAATAGTAACTAATAATTCTCAAGTAATTGTTTTGTTATTTTTCATTAGTAGTATTATATTTAGCATTTAATTTGTTTTTTATTATTATAACTTACGCTCCTTAACTTTTTTTAAAAAATATTCTAAATCTGCATTTATGTTTATTTACTTTTTTAACATTCCAAGTTATTTACTCACGCATTGTGATGGTAAGTTAGCACGAACATTGGATGGGTATCCATTTGGTTCGTTACAGTACCGGTATGTTCATGCACTCGGTATAGAAATAAGTTTTACATCGACCGAAACGATAAAAACGGTAGCCGGTACCGACACCTATGTTGTTCAAACGGTATTGATCAGTTCAAACTATGACGGTACTGGTACCGATATTCAATTATCGACACAGACAAAGTTGTATAATATTTTTTTGAAACCGGAAACCATAAATATGAATACGGATAACAATGGTACCGATGTTGTTTGGTACAATACCCTAGCGATTCAATGTTAGTTTATCGAAAGAAAAAAAAACAATAAATATAAATACCAATACTGAACTTACATTGTTTGTTCGGTTTTGGTTCTGTTCACTACGGTAGCGACAGGATATTTGTTATCAAACAAAAAATCATAAAAATTAATACATATCGGTACCGAAGTTGTTCACTCCGGTACGGTATGGTAGCGATACGATCTTAATTTATCGAAAGCTAAAATAATAAAAATAAATACCGGTACCGATACAAATATTGTTCAGTCGGGTTATGTTCGGATTTGTACAATAGCAACGCAATAGTCGTTTTCAATAAAGTTTATATGGCAATTTTGAAACAAAAAACATAGAACGCAAACCAACCGAACCAATATCAACTAAACAACATCGGTACCGTTATCGATAATTTTTTTTATTGTTTTCGATTGATGTAAGGTTTTTTTGTTTACTATAGCAAGCGTTGGTACCGTAACGAACCAAACAGATACCAAGCGAATTCCTACCGCGAAACGAGGGGAAAAATCACTAGTTTTATATGAAAGAAAAGATATATATATATATATAATATCGTGTGTAAAGAAAGTCATTATTTAACAATATTATATTATTAAATTATTTAAAAGAAGAGTAGATATTTTTATCTTATAATGTGTATAAAATTTTTATTTAATATTATTATCTAAAAATGAGAAGGCACAAAAAAAATGTGACGAACTCATATTTGTTCAAAGGATTTTCGTTAACTATAACATAATATAACAAAACATAACATAACATAACGTAACGTAACGTAACGTAACGTAACGTAACGTAACGTAACGTAACGTAACGTAACGTAACGTAACGTAACGTAACGTAACGTAACGTAACGTAACGTAACGTAACGTAACGTAACGTAACTTAACGTAACGTAACGTAACGTAACGTAACGTAACGTAACGTAACGTAACGTAACGTAACGTAACGTAACGTAATATAATATAATATAATGGGTGGGAGTTGGCTACAAAGTCTATTTTTCCTACAAAGTGTACAAAGTCGTAAAATACCATAATTTCAGCCATAAAACACACTTAAAACCCACAAATAATAAAGTGAAGATTACTAAAACACCATATTTGTGGGTTTTGTGTTGTGTTTTGGATGATAAGGCTTTGATTTTCGAATGACTAACATTAGTGTGTTTTATGTTGATTATCATGTTGTGTTTTATATTCATAATTCTACGATGGTGTGTTTGAAGTTTTTATGGACTGTTAGGGTTTGGATATTGCGTTTTAGTGATCTTCACTCTATTATTTGTGGTTTTGAGTGTGTTTTATTGGTCAAATTGTGGTGTTTTATGACTTTGTACACTTTGTAGGAAAAATGGACTTTGTAGCCAAACCCCACCCGTAATGTAATATAATATAATATATAACGAACAACTAGTAAAATCCTAGTAAACTTAGTAACCTATATTATGATTAGAGTAAACTGTCATTTTGGTTCCTGTGGTTTGGGCATTTTTGCCATTTTAGTCCAAATCTCAAACTTTTACATGTGGGTCCCTGTGGTTTCACTTTTATTGCCATTTTAGTCCAAAATTCAAAAACCCTTTTTTTTACTGTTGCAATCTGTCTATTTTTCCTTTTCTTAAGGACATTTTGGTCATTTTACCCATCTGCCCAACTACCCACCCTACCCCCACCCCTACCCTTTTTTCTTTTTTCCCCCTTCTGCCGCCGGTGATCTGTTTCTCTCTCTCTCTCTCTCTCTCTCTCTCTCTTTCTCTATAAACACACACAGAATTCTTTCCCCCCACCTGCCCAACTACCCACCCCACCACCACCCCTTGCAACCCATCCACCACCGCAACCAACAACCCCCTGCAACCACTGCCCCTTTCAACCACCGCCCCCTGCAACCCAAAACCCACCAGGAATCTCCACCAATGGAAACTCCAAACAAACACCTCTGATTCTCTCCAAACAATGCTCGTGGTCACCGGACATCCACTGGCGGAGCAAGAGCATCGACGTTGCTGCTACTGACGTTGACGTCACCGATGATCGGAAGAGAGAGAGTAATCGGAAGAGAGAGAGAGAGACAGAGAGAGAGAGAGAGACGGTGACCGTGGCTGTGACGTTGTTGTTCTGTGACGTTGTTGTTCTGTGACGATGACCATACGAATTTAGGGTTTTGATTTTGGGTGGATTTGGTTGATAGAGGGTTGTGGATTTGGGTGGATTTGGCTGTGGTGAGAAGGAGGTGGTGGTCGCGGCTGTGGTGAGAAGGGGGAGGAGGTGGTGGTGGCGGCTGTGGTGAGAAGGGGGGGAGGAGGTGGCGGTGGTGGAGTTGAAGACTTGGAGGTGGATGTCTAGTGACCATAATTCCAGTGGATGAAACTGCTATGGTTTCATCATCTGCAATCATCTTTATATAATATAATTTCAAATGACCAAAATATCCCTGAGGAAAAGGACAAAAAATCAGGTTTTTCTTTTAGAAATTAGACCTGATTTCACTTTTGAACTAAAATGGCAATAAAAGTGAAACCACAGGGACCTAGATGTAAAAGGTTTTAGATTTAAACTAAAGTGGCAAAACTAGCCAAACCATAGGGATCAAAATGGCAGTTTACTCTAATGATTAAAATAAACTAAATGGTTTACGCTATATTAGTGTGGTAGTTCGTCTAACCTCCTCAATAGTTACCAAAAGAAAAAGTAAAAACTTTACTTTCTTGTTTCTTGTGTCATATTAACAATAATAATACTTTATTTCATTAAGCCTAATAACATACTCTACTACTTATTATTATAACATATATATATATATATATATATATATATATATATATATATATATATATATATATATATATATATATATATATATATATATATATATATATATGAGATAAATACAACAACTAATTCTCATATGTTATTAGAAAATATATAGAATGTTTTGTTCAATATAGAAAAAGTCAAATCAGAAAATCTATTAATATATGTTTTTAAATATGTAATAAAATCATTCATTGTAGGCATCTATTCGTCAATGGTAGTAATATACTCACTAAAACTCGATGAAAATAAACAAAATTTTGTTTTTTGAAGGGTAAAAAAGAATATTATATCTAAGGTTGTTACATATATTCAAAGTGATAAAGTACATCCAGGTAAGTTATATTTTTCATTTTCATATTTGTTCAAAGTTTTATTGTTTGTGAAATGAGATATTAATTTATTAAATCAAATATAAGTTTAATAAAAAGATAGCTACAATTATATTAAAGTACATACTTAATGGTTTATCTAACACGCAAAACAAAATCAAAACTTTATTTGCATTTATTATTATAGATAATTTTATACATAGTACTTGAACAAGATTAGTTCTGCTTAGGCGGACATCCATTGCTCACCAAAGAACTAGGTTTTGGATTAAAGCCTTTTGTATACATCTTAAGATTAGGCTGTTTATCAAAATCTCTTACGAACTGGTCCTTGTTGTTCTCTTTGTCATTTAGCATTGTTGAATCTTGGCTTAGAGCGTCTGGGGGAATGGGCTCATATTTCATTGCATTTCTCCAGTCTTTGGGGTCTTTTCTTACTTCATGGATACTTGCAAGCTAATCATGAAAAAAAAACAAAATTAAGTTGGACAAAATCATGAGTTATAAATATATATGAACTCTTACCAAAATAAGTGAGAAGAAAAACCAAGAAAACAGAAAGAGATCTCATTTTATTAGTTAAAAACTTTGGTGATACAAATATACAATTAGCTTGTGAGTATTTATAAATAGAACATGTGGCTTGAGTAGTAAATACTTATTGATGTGATTGACATTTGGCAATTGGGCATGTTGCACAAGATGAGTAATCACATTAACATTAAATGTTTGCATGAGACATTAATGTTTTTAGTAAATTATAATTAGCACCAAATATATATTATAGTTAAAATGCATTTTTTGTTAGTTTAGTTTTATTAGATATTTTTGTCTTGTATATAATATTAGAAACTTAAAGTATTATTCTAACTAGGTTTAAAGAAGTTCGCAGCGTTGCGACGAATTTCTTTTGTTATTTAATCTGTGTTTATATGTGTTTTGAAATCACTACGAGCGTGTTGCGAATGGAACTGCTGACAAGAATAATAAAAAATGTAGAAAAAAAAAACAATAAAAGATAACCGAAAGAAAATCAACAAAAAAAGTTGTATGGTAACGATCTTGTTCGTATGAAACCCGTGGTCAGAGATGAGCAAATTGTTCTGGGTATCGCGTAGCAACACTGAATTTCCTGAACCAAAAGATTTGCAATATCAATTCGGCACCAATTTTTGGCGTTTTCTGTATTAGTTCCGGTTTTGACCTTCATGTACTGATACCAAATAGGACCGTCCCGGTATTTTCGATAGCAGTACTGGTTTGATACCGGTTGACACCAAGCTTATCCCAGCCCCTGATATTAAAAAAAGGATAAAAGTTAAAAAGTAAAGAAAATAAGTATTATTATAATATTAAAATAATAAAAGTATTAAAAAAACTATATATTATTATAATATTAAAATCTATTTTCGATAGTAGGACTGGTTTGATACCGGTTGACACCAAGCTTATCCCAACCCCTGATATTAAAAAAAGGATAAAAGTTAAAAAGTAAAGAAAATAAGTATTATTATAATATTAAAATAATAAAAGTATTAAAAAACTATATATTATTCTAATATTAAAATCACTGTTCATTTCAATTTCTTTATTAATATATAGTAATATAGTAATATATAGTAATAATAGTAATATATATATAGTAATATAATATAACATTTTAGAAAGTTATATGAGTTACAAAACTAATTTAATTAAATCTGACTAAAATAACTTAGAAGATAATAACATAAAGAGATATTATAAAAAGCACTAGACTTTTTTTTCTCAAAAACGTCACTCAACATTTTTTATACATATAAAAAACACTATAGTATCTATTTTGTTTCATCAGAAAATGTACTTAATAACTTTTTACACAAAAAAAGTCACCCCACATGTTAGCTTGAAACAAATTTATGACTTTTTTTAAATAGTCTAGAACCAGAAAATCTTGTTATGTTTGCTTATTTGTTCTATAAATTTAAAACATGGCTATATATTTTTTATCCTTAATTTTTTTTCAAAATAATGAAGTTATTGAACAAGGTTGTTATGTACTTTAAATATCTTGCATCGATTAGAAAGCAATAGCTAATGTGTTATGTAATTTTTTTTTCAAGAATTGTATAATTATTTAAAATTGGCCTTGTAAATTGAATAGTATTATTTGAAGGGATTTTGTCTTGAAAAAAAAGTAGGAAAACTAATATGATTTTGATTGCAACGAAAGTTTTTTATCATATAATTTGTTAAAAAATAAATGTATGAGTAAAAAATAAACATTTAATTTCCTCTAGTTCTTGAATATATTTATCTAATACATAATAATAAGAACAAAGCCAATCAATGAAACAAACGAGTCCACAACTCAAACCTAAAGGTTCAATGCAAATGCCATATCACACAACTTTTGAAGAAGAAGAAAAATATAAAAGGCTAAAACGATGGACTATTTTGTAATTTGTAAGCGAAGGCAGTCTTTTAGATTAAGGGTAAAACTATAATTTTCATTGATGGTATTGTACCACTGAACTTGTTCTTTAGTATATATTTTTAGTTATAATGTATATGCACTTCTTAATTTGGTTTTATTTTAAAACTGATTAGGTTAGAATCCCATTTATTACACGAGTTTAGTAAAATTAATGTTAGATATATAAAAGATGTTATGTTTTTTTAAATAAAACCCCATTTATTGCTCTAGTTGAATAAAAGTGTTTATTACAGTAGCATAACTATCAAATATTTTTATAAAGATAATATGATTCTTCTTTTATAAGATAACTCGCTTGTTATTGTTATTATATTGCCTTAAGTTATAGTATTAATAAAATTATAAGTGCTTATACATGTGATTTTATACTTTAATACTATTTATTGTTTATATCCAAAAAAATTTATTTTAATAAAACGATATGCTCGAATCAAATTGCCGATAACTTTTTTGCTTGCTAGGGTTATATTTTAACTATCTTAATAACATGTATAAATAAAAAACGACTTTATATTATTTTGTAACGTCATTTATACGTTAATGTAATAATCTATAGTAGATTTAGTTAAATTGTACATGTATAAAGAAACACATTATTTAATAATATTATACTATTTAATAGGAGATAGTAGATATTTGTGTCTTATAATGTATATAACATTTTTTTATTTAATATTATTATTTAAAAGTGAGGTTGTTATTTATATTCAAAGTGGTGAAGTACATCTAGGGTAAGTTATATATTTATAAAATAGAATACTATTTGTAAGGTTGTTACATATATTAGAAAAGAATACTTGTGAGTATTTATAAATAGAATGTGTGGCTTGAGTAGTAAATACTTATTGGGGGCCCGGTTGGCCCGGTGGGGAGTATCATGACGTAGTTGATATCATCATAGTCAATTTAAACACAATTATAGCACAGTGGGAGGCTTGGAAGGAAATTACTATTACTACCCGAAAGTTCAAAGTACAAATAAAATAATATACAGACGGTTATAAAAAGGATTCACAGGCGGATCTTAAATAAAATATAAAACGGAGTTCAACAGACTTTAAGACATCTAGGGATTTGCAAGATCCTCTTATTAACAATAAGTAGTTCCCAACCTATTACGCGTGGTACTTGTCACTTAGTCTTTCGAAAATAAGTTAGTTTACACTGGTAAATACAATTAACTGACTCTTTTGAAAATGTTTATGAAAATTGGTTTAAGTGCTCAAGGCATGAGAATTCTTTAATAACTTGGGACAATTACATTTATAATCATGTATACAGAATTACATGTTTGTCATACATTTGGGGCCCGGTTTAGAAACCGGAGCATGATTGACCGACACACCACTTATAAAACCCACAAAGGAGTTATCCCCAACTTGTGGATAATTTTTATATTTTAGCATTTGCATCTGTCGGGTGTATGCCTACACCCCGTGCATAGGTCGTGGCCATTAGTAACTTAAATGAGCCGAGGATATCCAGGACACGGTCGTTAACCCCCAAGTTTATGTTATCAAACAAAACGGATTAAAACGGGTTATGCGGATTTATTAATCACAATCCGACCAAATGATCCCATACCTGACCAAACGGTAATAATTTACCGTATCCCAAGCCCGTATAAGGGAAAATAAGTTAAAAGTATTTACCTGAGGTTTTAATGCAAGAATTATCTACTCAGCCGTATAATTACTTAGACTTTGTGAAGGTATCTTCTACTGGGGCTCCCTAGTCTTTAATGAAGCTAATATTAACCTATTAGAATACTAACGGGTCTTATTTAAGTCGAGAACTTAGACAGGTTAGTTTAAAGGACGATTTATGGTACGAAACGCTAGATTAAGCGGTGACCAGAATGGAATGTAATTTAGACCCAACAAGTATGAAGACTTGTATAATATGGGTAAACTAAACATATTCTGGATTTCGAAGTTTAAATGATAAGGTTAAACCTGTTTCGGTTAGTTTATGCAAACTAGTCACATAAACTGAACCGAACGCGTATAAGCATAAACGGGTAACCGGATGAGTCATATACAAGTCCCATATGTTATTATGCTTAAAATATGTTGTGACATCAGTAGGATATCAATATATATATGCCCATAAGGATTTTAAAACCGAATTAAGCCTCATAAAGGCATTTTGGTCATTTTAAGGTTTATAAAAGGGGTTTGTATGTAATCTGAAGTTCTGTTCATAAACATTCTGTAAAAATATTTAATTTATGATATTATATCAGTAGGATATCAATCATATGTGTGGTTCATGATTTATGGCCAAACTATGCACCGTAGGGGCATTTTGGTCATTTCACACATAGTTTTGGGACTTATTTGGGATTCTGAGTTCATGAGTTATACCTACTGTAAAAATATTTAAAATAATTTATAAAGTCAGTAGGTAACAAGTCTTGGGTGCTAAATATGATTTAAAACCATATTATACACTTAATTAGCGTAAAAGTCGATAAATGACGATATTTTCGAAGTTTAAGTGATTCTGAGTTTGTGAGCAGCTTTGAATGGTCAAAATATTTTATTTTTCATAACATATCAGTAGCAAAAAGGTTTTGCATGTTAATTATATTTAAAACTCATTTTATTTGCAAGAAGGGTATTATCGTCATTTATAAGCTTTGTATAAGAACTCAAGGTTAAGGTCAGTGTATAATCTGACTTAACATCCCAATAGATTCTAAATATGATATCACAACAGTAGGTAAATAATTTTATATCAAAGTTATGTTTAAATCTTGATTTGCATGCAAAAGGGCAATTTAGTCTTTATAAAAGCATGTTTTTCGATTAGTTGCATAACTTCAGTTTATGACCAGAATGTAAGTGCCAAAATATGCCAAACAAGTTTACTAATCAGTACTTAGTTCATTTGCATGTTCATTTATATTAAAACCTCATTTTTAGACAAAAGGGCATATTAGTCAACTTAAAGCATAATAACGGAAACAAGTATATAAACTCATATTACTAAGTGACCATGTAATATAACCACAGAGGGTTATGCTACAACATATTATGGTCACAAAGGAACTTCAATGCATAAAGAAATTAAGCTAATTCGGGTCAGAACTGAAAGTCAAAGCAAAAGTCAAGCTTTTGCGACTTTCGGTTGCGAACCGAGCTTAAACTTAGAATTGTCGGGTTGAACATGTTTATACATGTTCTATTAATGTTTACCAAGTTATTAGAGTGATAAAACATGTTTTATAACTTCTACGTTATCAGATTTGAATTTATTTAAAAACTGACTCGTTTGACTTTTTATTTTAATAATTTTGACCCGACAACTAACTAAGTAAACATGGTAATTAGGATGTGCCCTTTTGAGGGATTAACACCTACCTAATTACGATCACGTATTCACGTAGCCATATTCACCTCGAACAATGGCTGGACCGTTTAGGTCTAAACCGAAAGTCAAAGCCTTGTAGCGGAACTTTGACCTTTCGGGTTTAAAAAGCTTAAAAACTGAAAGGAGAGGTTAGGAACACTTACAAGAAGGTCCTAGCTCGAAAATATACTGAAGTGGAGTCTCCCTTTAGCTGGGAATCTCCAGGAGGTTGAGAAGAATGGATTTTTAGAAGGTGCAAGTTCAAATGGTGAAGCATGGCACCTATTTATACTAAATCAAGGGGTTCTAAGATGAAACCAGGTGTTTTGAGGCTTCCCCTAATCATCACAAGTGTCCAAGAGGTTTTTAAAAACCATCTACAAGCTCCTTGTATCGAATTCAGGCTGCATGGTGGTTTGATTGGGGAACAAGGCTGCATTACATGCAGCTGTCCATTTTTTTCACATCTGGGCACTGGCTCGTAGCCCGCGAGAGAATGAGTAGTCTGGGTCGTGGCCCGCGACTCTCCTTCGACTAGGTAAGCCAGTTTTCCAAATTTGACAATTTCAGTCCCTGGTCCTTTAATACTTCTTGTATGTTTTGTTTTAAGCACTCTTGGCCCCTATAGTTAGTTCTTAAGGATCTTGGGAATTATATCAAACCTCGTTAGGCTTTTGTTTGGCTAAAAGATCACCCGAACGTACTAATTTCTATAATTTAACGCTTTTAACCCTTCTTCTTGAATTCTTGCACATTTGATCGTATAACGGTATCAAAACCTTTCATAATCAATATCAAGCATTCCCTAGAGTATGATTGAACATTACGAAGCCCCGGGTTCATTAAAAGGTCACTCAGAGGTAAGATTTAACATGTTGACACTTTTAACCCTTTTGTTACCCTAACTTTCATTTGTTTTCACAAACGGCTTCTTGTGTCCATTTTTTTACTCGTTTGAGAATACGAACATCGTGTAGAGTCACTCAGAGGCATAAGTTTGGCATGTTGACACTTTTAGTCCCTCCGCATACAACATTTCACTGTTTGTGAACTTTAGTCATTCAAAGTCAACTTTTTACACATTTAGGGTTTAGGACACGTGTCTTCACATTATTGGGCACGATTTTACGAGGTGTTACAAAAGTGTACAAAAATTTTATTTAAGAATGAGGAGACAAAAAAATGTAACATTCTAATATGTGTCCAAATGTAATGTAGTATGATATGATATGATATGATATGATACGATATGATACGATACGATACGATACGATACGATACGATACGATACGATATAATATAATATAATATAATATAATATAATATAATATAATATAATATAATATAATATAATATAATATAATATAATATAATATAATATAATATAATATAATATAATATAATATAATCTTCCTATACTAATAAACAAAAATCTTTTTGTACACGTGTCACTCTCTAGTGCCTCCTCCTTTTTAATAATAATATTACATATTAATTTTTATACACAAAATATAATATAATATTAATTAATATAGTTAGAGATGAACGTATAAATTTAAATTTAATTAACAATTATCTATAACAAATATCAATGTATCAAATAATATAATAAATATAATATTATTTAATATAATTAGAGATCAAACATATAATTTCAAATTTAATTAATAGTAAATTACTTTTTGAGTCCTTATGTTTTAGTGGTTTTAACCACTTGAATCCAAAATCAAAAAGTTTAGCGCCCTGAGTCTCTAACCGCTCATTCACACCCCCTGTAAAAAAATTCAAAAAACTTTTTGTAAGGACGAGTTCACTAAGTTTTCACAACTTTTAGAAATTTTCATTTTACCCTAACCATATATATTTGTTAAGATAAAATATATTATTTGGATATAAACAATAATTACTAATAAAGTATCAAATCACATGTACAAGTACTTACAAGCGGGTTATCTAAATAAAGTACCAAATTATCTTTAAAGCGAACACTAAATGGTTTTTAAAAGACATATTTTTTTTGCTATTAAGTATATAACATTATATTTACTTAAGCCGTGTAATACACGTGTTCAATATTTTTCTTCCAATTTTAAATTTATGTTAATATCAATATGTTTTCATCTTAAAAAATGGTCCAACTTCCTAATAACATTGAGTTTTAAATATTAAACTTAGTTTCAATCATATTACGCAACTAAAAACATTAGCATTATGCTAAATAAAGACATTATAAAATATTATAAAAATTTTAATTTGAATATTTAAATGTTGATTATTAATTAAAAAAGTTATTGTAGACGCTCAAATTTATAGTTTAAAAAACTTTAGTCCTATTTTTTAAACGTGTACTTTATTTTTAGTATGATTTTTTTTAAATGTAATATTTTCTATACAATGATGATATTCGTATCTTGTCTCATGATCCATATATCTAAAAATAGTATTTATATCAAAGAATTTTTTATATCAGTAATATACATAGTAGAATTTAATTACAATTCATTTACCATAACCTCATAACTTATAATTATTTTTAAAAATACTTACAATTTTATGATCATTATTTTTTTAGCGTTACTTCTTTTTAAGACATATAATAAAATGGATTGTAGTATCTCAAAAGAGAAGTGAAAACTTAGAAAATTATTTTGAATAACGAAAATATAACTGTTCTTTTGTTTTACTGTTTTATTTAAATAAGTCATTTCATTAATAAGGATTATATACAAGTTTATAATTTATATTTTTTTGTCATTTAACCCATGTAATACATGGGGTTGTAAGCTAGTAATATAATATAATATAATATAATATAATATAATATAATATAATATAATATAATATAATATAATATAATATAATATAATATAATATAACATAACATAACATAACATAACATAACATAACATAACATAACATAACATAACATAACATAACATAACATAACATAACATAACATAACATAACATAACATAACATAACATAACATAACATAACATAACATAACATAACATAACATAACATAACATAACATAACATAACATAACGAACGCACAACTAGTAAAATCCTAGTTAGCATAAATGAACATTCAATACATACCTAGTGGCCTATACAATGATTAAAATAAACTAAATTGTGTATGTTATATTAGCGTGTTAGTTCGTCTAACCTCCTCAATAGTTACCAAAAGAAAAAAAAAACAAAAACTCTACTCACTTTCTTGTGTCATATTAACAATAATAATACTTTATTTCATTAAGTCTAATAACATGCTCTACTTGTATATGAGATACATACAACAGCTAATTCATTAAGTCTAATAACATACTCTACTTGTATATGAGATACATACAACAGCTAATTCTCAGATGTTATTAGAAAATACATAGAAAGCTTTGTTCATTATAGAAAAACATAATTCAGAAAATATATTAGTATATGTTTTTATAATATGAAATAAGATCATTAATTGTGTGCATCTATTCGTCAATAGTTGTAATATACTCATTAAAACTCGATGAAAATAAACAAATTTTGTTTTAGAATTGTAAAAAAAAATACTACATGGTTGTTACATATATTCAAAGTGATGAAGTACATCTGAGGTAAGTTATACATTTCATTTTCATATTTGCTCAAAGTTTTATTGTTAGTGAAATGAGATATCAATTTTTATTAAATCATATTTGCTCAAACTTTTATTGTTTGCGAAATGAGATATTAATCTTTTGCAGCCCAAGAATTGTTTCTTCTTTGCACCCGACCAAGACTCTAACTTAGCCATTTCAAATTTCACAATTAATTTAGATACAATACAACCCAAAACGACTAGCAACATTTAATTTGTTCTGTGAAGTCCAAAATCTCGTTCCACTTGTAGCCCATTTAGTTGTTTTGTCTTGATTCTCTACGTTGACAATATTCACAACAACTTTAATTAACGAGTATTAAAATAATTCATTCTTCGTAACTACTTTTTTTTAACGGCAAATTTGGACCACTGGCATATTATCGTGCTACCAGTGGAACCACTCGACCATATTCATCTCCACTAAGCATAATGCTTATACACCAATTTAGGAGAAACCCAATAAATATAGAAAAACTCCCCTTTATAAGAATCGAACCTAAAACCTATTGATACCAAAACATTATCCCGTAAAAAAAAAAAAAAATAATAAAATAAAAAAAAAAAATTGCCGTTTTAAAAAAAAAAAGCAAAACATTATCCCCAAATACCGCTAGGCTATAAAGGCAAGCGCCTTCATAACTGCCTAAATAATAAATACAATCCGTTGTTATATACTTTTCTTTTTCTTGGTACAAACCTATTCAACTACTATTTGCCTTAGATACTGTTTATAGGATTAGGATCAAATACAAAGGATCCTAATTGTAAGAAGTGTAAGAAGGATTTATAGAGTGACAAGTGTCCAATAACCTAAAACTAAACCCACTACACAAAAAAAAACCCACTACAAAAAAAAAAAAAAAAAAAAACCTTAAACATCCACCACCACCAAAAACCTAAACCCCCACCCCCCCCTCCCACACATCACCCACCCTAAAAAAAAAAAAAAAAAAATATTCTTTTTTGCCGAGGGGGGTGGGGGTTTAGGTTTTTGAGTGGGGGTGGGGGGTGGGTGTGGATGTTTAGTTTTTTTAGATTTTTTTTCAGGTTTTTGGGGGGTGAGGGTGGGGGGGTTAGGTTTTTTGGGGGTTTTTTTGTGAGGTATAGTTTTTTTTTTGTTTTTTTTTTTTTTTGCCGGGGGGTGGGGGGGTGGGGGGTTTAGGTTTTTTGGTTGGGGGGGGGGGGGGGTTAGGTTTTTGGGTGGTGGGGGGGTGGGGATGGGTGTTTAGATTTTTGGTGGTGATGTAGTGGGTTTAGTTTTAGGTTATTAGACACTTGTCACTCTATAAATCCTTCTTACACTTCTTACAATTTGAAGACTTTGTAGAATAACTTGACCCACTGTTTATAAACTTAATTTTCTTTTAGGCTACTAAACATGAAACTAGTGAAAGTAATCTATTTTCTAACAATATAGATGTTTTTATAACACAATTAATATTCAATAATCACATCTTAATACTTATCTTTTTTCTGCTAAAAATATATACAATGGAATCATAATCAGGTAACTGTAACTGGCTTTCAATTTATCCAATTATCTGTTATTAAATCTAATCACGCGTTAACTACGATTGCAGGTATATGGTCCACCTAAACCCAACTGCCGATTTTAAAGCCCTCATTCTTGATTTGTTAAGTTCAAGTGAATTACTTATCTATGTGTCTCACACTCAAAAATCCAAAACATTTCCTATTGTTGCTTCGAGCTTATAAGGTTAGAAGATTATTATCTACCGTTTCATATAAAAACCTTTACGTAATTCCGATTGAATTTGCGATGGATAATGGACGATGTTACGAGCTTTGACATGCTAGTGCTTATGTGTTAACTTAGAGGGTCTACCTGAGTCACCATCTCGGTAGTTAATACCATAAGTTCCACATATTTCTCTCTTTTTTCTAACTAGACCTAGACGGTATATACCACCCGAGTCACCATCCAAGTGGCAATACCATAGGCTTTATTATTACACATCTAGCTCAGTGAATGGATGAATGGAAGCTTTTTTTCAGGCGCCACCAGTTTTGGGTTTATTTTCATAAAAAGAAAAATGTGTGTCATTTAACCGGAATACTTATAGATTTATACTTATAACGGTATCCCTTATACTCTCAATAGTTTCGGGTTTCTACAGCTCCGAGGGCGAGAACCCACAAGACTCATAACAATTATGTGTATTATATCACTCCTAAGGAACCTCTCAATCGGTTGGGCATACCCACATATCCTACGTTAGATGCATTTTCGATCGTTTAATTATCTTATATATATAGTATTTGAAAACCAATGATCCGATTATACCTATCATCTTCCATTTTATTGCAAAATCTTTACGAGACATTTTCGAGTTTTTCAATTTTTTATGATTTTTTATTTTTTTAAGAAAACGACTAAAATCTATATACAACATAAACTAGAACGCTAGTTTCCCCTCCCCACACTTGAATCTTACATTGTCCTCAATGGAGCAAGAAACTACCGAACTAAAATAAACTAAAAAAAAATAAAGATAAAAATACAACAACAAAAATGGAACAGACTCCCCTGGTTAAAGCGTGGAATCCTGATAAGTCCTGTTCCACAACGACCGTATAGCATTTAGTCACGGTCGCATTCAGCAAAGGCTCGGTTCTGTCACACCCCGAAATTATCAGAGCATGGCGTGACTGGACCGGTATCTTCATTGCACAGCGGAAGCAATTAGCTAAGACTTCTAGAAAATGAACGCCGCTAAGTACTTGAATTCCCATGGGTTCTCCTATTCCAACCGTTCCATAGTTTTGAAAATGCAACCTGAGAAAGAACATGCGAAAAAGTCAACATAAAGTTGAGCGAGTTCATAGTTTGTTTTGAAAAGATTTAAAATAAATCTTTTTGATAACCGGTTTTAAAGTTGCTGAGAAAATATAGTAAAATCATTTTCTTGGCATGATATATGAAAACTGTGAGTCTAGCCCACGAGAGTCTTTGTGCATTACACGAGAGAGAATGGGCCGAGCCCAAACGAACCTTTGTAAGCAGGATCAGCGTGTCCTCTTACTTAGGTATAGTTTGAAAAACGTTACCAAAGTTTGTAAATCCATGTATTTGTGAGTTTACTTCAAATGAATCTTAAAAACATTTGAAAATCTGAGTATTAAAACTGGTATGTAAGCGTCTATGAACAGATCATTAATGTTTTGCAAGGACATTAATATGTGTGGCGACATAGGAAGCACTCAACCCTAGCGGATTTCCCCCGGTCCACCCGGTTAGAACAACAAAAGCACTACATGGGCCACACAAGGACCCAAGAGTGGGGCTCGCTACACCCGATAGATCTACCACTTTTGCCCTCGGTCTTATACAAGATTAATGGCACTTAAGAGAGATTACTATTCGCTCACCTGATCTAACAGTTCATTCCCTAGCTTAACCATACCCTAGTTAACGTATAATGTGAGAGTTATTCATGTCCTTGGGCATCTGCCCATGTCCTTGGGCCTTTGCCCACGTCATTTGTGTTATTAAAACTCATGCATGTTTCGAAAAACACTTATGTTTTCATAAAACCGGTATGTTTAGTATAATCTTTTCGTAAACCATTTGAGTTCGTTGAAATTCTGTCGCAAAATGGTTTATAAATATGTGATATTGATTTATCGAAATCTTGTGTGATTTTGCAAAACTTGCATGTCTTTCCACCCCCGAAAACATTTTATAAAAATGTAAAACAGTAAAAAGTGGGGGTTATGAACTCACCTTGACATTCCTGTGCAATGCTAGCCTAGCGTGATTCCGTAGTGTCGTTCCAAGAACATGTATTTAGCTAGCGTGCAACTATGACATTCCTAATCAAGGAATAATTATAAGTTTCTAATTAAACGTAGCTAAACTACGTGTCCGAGCTCTACCGAGTCGTTAACTAAACGACTCTTAAGTAGTGTTATCTTGACTTAGAATAACCATTCTACGGTTAATTGATCCCATTTAATCGGAATAGAAACTAAGTCTCGAAAACAACATAGTTTTCGAATGGTTTAGAATATATATTTATATGCATAAATATAAATATATTTACGTAGTCGTGTTAGTCGTTGCGGATAGAAATACGTAGGTGAATAATGGTACGTATTCGAAATGTCGTATATAATACGGTAACATACCGTTGTAGTTTTCGTAGGGTGGAAATAAATAAACATATATGCATATGACTATATAAGCTCGTTGTTATCGAATTAATAATGTCGTTAAAATCTTACAAAAAGGTATCGTACTTCGTTTAGAAGTTTGAAATAAATATAAATTATTATATTTATTTTTATAAAAGTATACGAATCAACGGCATTTGAAGATATAGTTTCCGAACTATCGTCGCCCTACATTATATTTGTTTTATAAAAGTGTCCGGGATTATTCGGGTTATCAGCGTTTTGAAAATAAATATAAGGCATTATATTTATTATTGTAAAAGTATTCGGAATTGCCGACGTTTAAAATAAGTAGAGATATTCAAAATTAGTCGAACTATGGATGTTTCAAAAAAGGATAAATAATAATATTTATTTTGTATAAGTAGTCGAGTTTTGTTAATCTATAGATCGTCAAAATAAATATTACACTTTACATTTGTTTTGGAAAATATACTTTGACATCGGGTGGGCGTCGTTTAGGAATTATAACTATTTCGTGTAACGGATTTTATGAAAAACGGACAGAGCTTCCTTTGTTTTTGGAATAACCCGACAATAAAAGTCGTCGTATTTTCTTTTCAAAACTCACAATAATTCAATCGATTAAATCAATATATAATAACTTTTCGTCAAAATAAAACGTAGATAATCACCAACGGTATCGGTTAAGCTCGGTTTCGCGTTTAACTATATAAAATCTAACTAACGTACTAAACGTTACCGGGTCCTGAGTTGACCGGGTTTTGACTGTGTTGACCGGGTCTGACCCGTGTTGACTAGTGACCGTGTGTTGACCGAGTCGACTGAGGTTGACCGTTGTTGAATTTTGTTGACCGAACCTTGACCCGAACCAAAACGGACCCGCAAAACTGAACCGAGCCGAGTCTTCTGTTGACCAGATTTGACTGGTCAACCCAATATGTTGATTGGTTTGACTTGGTTGACTGCCTTGACTGCTTGACCGTGTTGACTTGAACTCGAAGCCGAAACCTGGGCCGGCATCAAGTCTGAACCCGTTAACCGTAACCCGAACCCGTGAGTGAAACATCTTGAACCAAAACCGGAGCCACGAGACCAGAATATATCCCGAAACAAACAAAAAAAATATATCAAATGATCATCTTCAACAATAACCAACCACCATCAACATGACCTTTTCAGAAACAAAGCAAAAGAAGCAGGTTTACCGGTGAAATGGTCGGACCGATGCGCAGACCGTCGCCGTGAAGCTTCACCGCCACCACTGTCGTTCACCCCCACCACCGTCGCTCCGACGCAGACGGCGTCGGCTGTCGCCATCACCACCCTCCTCCGGTCTCTCTTTCACTCTCGATCTCTCAGATTTCTCTCCCTCTCTCCTCGGTTTCTCGATCCATCCGTCGCTCACCACCACCCGATGGTGGTGGTGGTGTTCATCTCTAACTGATGAAGGGGGTGCAGGAGGAGAACAGCCGACAACGGCCAGTTAGTCGCCGGCTGGCTGTAACGAGACAGAGAGGAGCACGAGAGGAAGGGTATGGAGTGATTGATTGTTGATGTCTGTATGTTTGAGATGGAAGTTAGAGGATTAGGGTTTCTATGTGTGTTTTTAGATCTGCAGAGAAAGAATGGCTACTGTTGTTGTATGCGTGTGTTTTAGTTTGGTCTGAGGTTTCAATACAAAAATAGGTTATCACTTCACTTATATAGTTAGGGTTTGGTTAGTGGGCTTGGGCCCAAGGCCCACAAGCCCACTTCCCGTGTATTGAGTGGCCCGATCGCACTTACGAACCCGTTTTCTCGAACCCGATCGTCGTTTTGTCGTAAAATAAAACATTAAGGTCGAAACCCTTAAAATTGTGTAGTATATCGTTACTAAACGCGTATTCTGTCGATTACGTTAAAACGCGGAAGCGGCTTCATTTATCATTCTTAAATCCATTTTTCGATCTGTTTTCGTCCGCGGATACTAAAAATTGATTACGACGCTAGATATATCATAATATTTCCATTTTGTAGGTAATACGCGTGTCCGATGTTTCCGTTTCCTTGTCGGTGCGTTTCTACAGTCGTGTTTCTCATTCACGTTTGCGCTTTGTGGCGTACGAAACCACGATAAATTCGTAAAACTAAATTTATAAGTTTAAAATACGCGTGTAAAATTCGTATATGTTGGTGTTGTCAGTAATTTATCTGGTGTCAGTTCGTTTCCATTTATCGTTCAACAGAATTCCCCAAAATCACCGTACGCGCATTATAACGTCGGATAAGCGTCCCTAGGCATTCCAGTAGCCTAATTTAGTTAATCTGTGACTTAAACACTGTTTCTTATCGTTTTAAACGTTTGTTAATCGCGTAATTAGAAGCCGTTAATTACCGGTTGTCACAGGTTCGCTCTCTACACATGGTGTTCAAATCATCCTCGTCCAAATGGAGATTGAGTATGGACAATTCTGATTAAATTCTACAAAATTAACTCAAGGCGAACCCATAAAATCAAGACACACTCAAAGAAAAAAATAGAAATAAAAAAAGAATTTAAAAGACTAAAATTACATGACTCTATGTACAAAAAAAAATCGAGATACATACCTGATCAGCGTCAGCTATGGTTAATGAAATAGTCACATCAGTTCAAGTTTAAAAGAAAACATGTCGGTTTATTATGGATAGGGCGAGGGGTTTATGGAACGAGTGGGTCAGGGAACCGAGGAATCATCAAAAAGAAAGCTTTGTGGCCAGAATTAGTAAGGGTCAGAAGTAGCCTTGAAGGACTATGGGTCATAGCAGGAGATTTCAATGAAGTCAGGGAGGAAAGTGACACAATAATATCCAGGTTCGACAGTTATAGAGCCATTATTTTTAATAACTATATTGTTGAATTCGGATTATTAGAGTATCAAATAGGCGGATATAAGTTTACTTTTAAGCGGAAGATGGATCGAGCTTGAGTAAGATAGCCCGGGTCCTTGTTTGTGACTCGTTTATGAATAAGTGGCCATTTACAAGATTTGAAGCGCTTTCGAGGCACCTGTCGAACCACAGTCCAGTGCTTCTATCTTGCTCGGAAGATGGATCGAGCTTGAGTAAGATAGCCTGGGTCCTTGTTTGTGACTCGTTTATGAATAAGTGGCCATTTGCAAGATTTGAAGCGCTTTCGAGGCACCTGTCGAACCATAGTCCACTGCTTCTATCTTGCTCAATGACAGATTTTGGGTCGATTAGTTGGTTAGAAATGGAAGGTATAGGGGACGTGATGTAGAATGTAGTACATTCACAGGTACTTGGTAATAATAAGATGAAAGATGTGGCAGATCTATTGAAGATACTAAAGGTAAAAATAAAACATTGGAGGGAAGAGGTAAAAGAATGGTATGAATCAGAGTTGATAGAAGCCGATAAATGTAACACCTCGCAAAATCATACTCAATAATGTGAAGACACATGTCATAAACCCTAAAGGTGTAATAAGTTGACTTTGAAGGACTAAAGATGTCAAACAGTGAAACGACGTATGCGAATTGACTAAAAGTGTCAACGAGAGAAACTAATACCTTTGGGTAGTCTACATACGAACCGGGAGCCATAGAATATTTATTCACACTCCTATATATGGCCATTATTGGCTAAAGTTGGCTTTTGATAAGTTGTAAAACAATATTAGAGATTATACAAGTCAAGGGACCAATTGTGTAAAGTTTTAAAATTCTTCCCGCTGGTCCAATCGTATACGGACCGTATGAGGTCTTTGCTTACGGTCCGTAAGGACTGGTACTGGGCGAATTTTTTGCTTGTTCTCCACACATGTACTTCCAAACCACTTCCTTCAATACCATGGGCTGCATGGCTGCTCATATCTCGTTGAGGGACACCTGGAGACATCTTAGAACAACAGATGACACCTGGAATGATCTTAATCAACCCTCTTGCACTATAAAATGAGCACCTTAGTTGCCTTCATTCCTTGCTCATTCAAAAATCATTCTATTCTCTCTTGCTTGGCATTCTCTAAGGTTCCTGATCAAAAAGGAAGCTCTCCATAGTTCAAGTTTCGAGCTAGGACCCTTTGTAAGTGTCCTTAGCCACTCTAGTTCAGTTTTTATGCATTTAAAAGCCGAAAGTCAAAGTTGCCGCAAATCGGCTTTGACTTTCGGTTTAGACCTAAACGTTCCATCCATTGTTCGAGGCGAATATGGCTAGTGATCGTAATTAGGTAGGTGTTAATCCCTCAAAAGGGCACCTCCTAATTACCACATTTACTTAGTTAATTGTCGGGTCAAAGTAATTAACAAAAAAGTCAAACGGGTCAATTTTTAAATAAATTCAAATCTGATAATGTAGAGGTTATAAAATATGTGTTATTACTTTAATAACTTGGTAAACATTATTAGAACATGTTTAAACATGTTCAACCCGACAATTCTAAGTTTAGACTCGGTTCGCAACCGAAAGTCGCAAAAGCTTGACTTTTGCTTTGACTTTCAGTTCTGACCCGAATTAGCTTAGTTTCTTTATGTATTAAGGTTCCTTTGTGACCATATTATGTAGTAGTATAACCCTCTGAGGTTATATTACATGGTCACCTAGTAATCTGAGTTTATTTACTTGATTCCGTTATTATGCTTAAAGTTGACTAAAATGCCCTTTTATGTAAAAATGAGATTTTAAACATAACTAAGCATGCAAATGAATTACATACTGATATGTTAACATGTTTAGTATATTTTAACATTTATAAACAGGTCATAAACTAAGTTTGTCACACCCCCAAAATACCACTTAGGGAGTGTCCCTGATAGGCGTGTGACGTACCAGCAAAGAGCCACTAATTACATAGAACCCATACATGTTTCTAAAATAAAGTTCTTGATTATTAATAAAACACCATTCAAGTTCAAAAAGAAACCAAAGTATTCAGCGGAAGCAAAATTAAACGAAGTTAAATAGTTTAAAACCAATATAAGATATCAACAAATCAGTAACATAAATTCCTCCAGTCGACCCATGAGACTCCAGCTACTCCAGACAGCAAGTTCCAATGCAAACAGCTAACGACCTACAAGCATGCAAACAAGTGTGTCAGACTACGCTGGTGAGTTCAAGGTTTTGTTACCGAGTTTAGTTTACCAGATGTATATACAAAACAGTTTACCAAGTTGATTTGATGTTGTTATTAACTCGATTACCGAAATGGCTACAAGATGTGTTTGCCCAACCCCAATGTCTCTATCAAAACATTGGTCATGCTTTAAGGAAATTAGTTCACGCCCGTCCTCCCCGGTACGGTGTGAGGGTGCCAAACCTAAGAGCGCTATCAACTAATAACCTCGTCGCCTCCCCGGCAACTGTCGGTAGATGTAAGGGGTCTTACGTGATAGAAACTGAGTAATAATAACAAACATCCCAATAAACTGGCGTTCCTCCCCGGAACGTTACCCGATATCCCTCCCCGGGATGCATGCTTGGAAAAAGAGCAGTGAACTCACCTTAGTTTTGCTCGGTAAGATTAATTTACTTGTTTACCGTTGGACACCCCGAACCCTAGTATGATTCTATTGATAGTCAGTTTTGTTACGCATAAACCACACGTTCATTGTACAAGTTTCATAAGAAATAAACAATTATAGAACCTTTCATTACTCATGTTACAGCCAGTGTTTATGCCATAACCATACTCTCATCACAAGTTCATATTTCCAAATACCACATATCAACAATTCACTACTAAATCAAAGTATCACACAATACAGTAACCATAATAATTCATGCTATCCCAAAAGAAACACTTCAGTTACAAATGGGTCTTGTACCAAAATTACCCATGACCCATTACACACGGCAGCCCAATACATGAAACAATTCCTTTTTTTTTCTTTTTAACCGATTGGGCTAAATGAGTTGTCCATCTTAATGTTTGGGCCATGCCCTTAGTGTGCACAAACCTTCATTCATACAGTTACAATAATCTTGAAAGACTACCAGATTTTTATGCAATTTAAATCATTGTTTTGCCATCAATCAAAATCCTCTATTCCTATCGATTTCATGCCCATTAAAACTAAACAATAGTTGTACCAATTAACACAATAAGGTCAACAGGAACAGTGCTATCCCTATCACATATAACAAGATACCTACAATTAGTCAACAAGCTTGATCAGAAGTCAAGAAAATAGCCAGCCCAAGAACCCAATCCCTGTTGGACTCTCACATCATGACATCTAATCCCTTTAGTGGGTTTCGGCCCATTATCCCAAATTTCATTCAGTGAATTAACATTCCTATCTAATTAGCATGTTTTTAACTGACGATGACCATAGTTATCATTATCAAAGAAATCATGAATTCAAGTATTTACAAGATTCGCATGTGCTAACCTAAACTGTTAATTAATCGAACCCACTTATACAAAACAAAGTCACACAAGATTCATAGTTTCACATATTATCAAACCTAGACAAGATTTCACATAAACACTAATCAAGATTTAATATGGCCGTGAATCTTCACATAAGCAAGCAAGTCAACTAAAATCCTACTGCCAATTAATTCGTTTGTTATAAGATGTACAACAAGATCGTGCAACCTATTGTCACATATAACAATACCATACAACCATGAACACCTTAGGTAGAAATCACTAACCAAAAGTCTTGACCAATCAGTGTTGCTATCTCGATCGGGAGGGGGGATCTCTACCGAATCCGTGCGATCAGGGGGTTTATGGCTTGTGATAAATATTTAGTTGGGGGGGATCTCTACCGAATCCGTGCGATCAGGGGGTTTATGGCTTATGATAAATATTTAGTTTTATTGATCAATATTATCTATCTATATATAATTTAAAGGTTGGGAGGTGGATGTTTGATTGATCTGGGCCAGGCCCACAAACAACAAATATTATTGCTAGGCTTAGCTGATGATTACGATGGGGGTTTCTTCAGTCGCAATCTAAGGAGAGGTGTAGGGTTAATGGGACTATAATACCAATTACTAAATCAAGTGGATCGGTTGCATGATAATATCATTTATTAGAACAGTTGGGCTACAAGGATTGTTAGATTGGGCCATGTTATATTTGGGTTATTCTAGTGTGTGAATGTGGTGAATATGCAGCCCACTAGAGAAGGATAGCGAGAAATAAAGATCGTATAATAGAGCGTTACGGACCTTGAAAGTTCGGGTTGTCACAAAGTTTGCTTAATTAATCTAAATATAAGCTTTAAAAAGGACTAAAATACCCTTTTCACATAAAATGAGTTTTTAACATAATATAACATAAAAACTCATCACCTACTGATAAGATATCATATTTGGAATTATTTGGGAGTTTTAAACAAATTATTTTCTGAGTTTAACTTACAACTCTTGCATGAAGTTAGTAAATGACGATTATGCCCTTTTTACACATAAATTGAGTTTTAATATGATTAACATACAAGAACCTTTTGTTACTGATATGTTAAGATAAATAAAGTATTTTGACCATTCAAAGTTGATTATAACCTCAGAAATTACTAAACATCGAAATAATCGTCATTTACCGATTTTTACGCTAATTAGGTGCATAGTATGGTTTTAAACCATACTTAGCACCCAATACTTGTTACCTACTGAAATTATAAACTATTTTTAATATTTTTACAATAGGTATAAGTTATGAACACAGAATCCCAAATAAGTCCTTAAAGTTATGTGTGAAATGACCAAAATGCCCCGACGGTGCATAGTTTGGCCATAAATCATAAACCACACATATATATATATGATATTCTACTGTTATAATAACATAAATTAAATATTTTTACAGGAGGTTTATGACTAGAACCTCAGTTTGCATGAAAACCTCTTTTATAAATCATAATATGACCAAAATACCCTTATGAGGCTTAATTCGGTTTTAAAATCTTTATGGGCATAATTGTTGATATCCTACTTATATCATAACATATTTTAAGCATAATAACATATGGAACTCGTATATGACTCATCTGGTTACCCGGTTATGCTTATACGCGTTCGGTACGGTTTATGTAACTAGTTTGCATAAATTAGCCGAAATGGGTTTAACCTTATCATTTAAACTTCAAATCCAGAATGTAGTTAGTTTACCCATATTATACAAGTCTCCATACTTGTTGGGTCTAAATTACATTCCAATCCGTTCATCGCTTAATTTAGCGTTTCGTACCGTAAATCGTCCTTTAAACTAACCGGTCTAAGTCTACGACTTAAATAAGACCTGTTAGTGTTCTAATAGGTTAATAAAACCTCCGTTCCAGATTAGGGAGCCCCGGTAAAAGTTACCTTCACGAGTCTAAGTACATTATACGGCTGAGTAGATAGATCTCGCATTTAGAAACTCAGGTAAATACTTTTAACTTATTTTCCCTTATAGGGCTTGGGATACGGTAAAATATCACCGCTTGGTCGGGTATGGGATCATTTAATCGGTTTGTGAATAATAAATTCACATAACCCGTTTTAATCCGTTTTGTTTGATAACATAAACATTGGGGGTTAATGCGACCGTGTCCTGGATATCCTCGTCTCATTTAATTGCAAATTGCCACAATTTAAGCACGGGGTGTAGGCATACACCTGACAGTTGCGTATGTAAAAAGAGATACCCACATTGTTGGGAATAACTCATTGCGGGTTTATATTAGTGGTGTGTCGGTTAATCATGTCTCGGCTTCTATACTGGGCCCTAAATGTATGACAAACATGTAAATTTGTATACAAGATTATAATATAATTATCCCAAGTTATAAAAGAACTTTTGTGCCTTGTGCCACTAAACCAATTTTCTTAAATGTTTTCAAAAGAGTCGGTTAATTGTATTTACCAGTGTAAACTGACGTACTTTCAAAAGACTAAGTGACAAGTACTACACGTACTAGGTTGGGAGCTTCTGGGCGTTAAGTAGAGGATCTTGCAAGTCCGCAATGCCTTAAGTCCGCTGAACATGTTTTGTTTTATATTTAGATCCGCCTGTGGATCCTTTCTTTACAACCGTCTGTGTATTCTTTTATTCGTACTTTGAACCTTCGGTTTGTAATAGTAACTTACCTTCCAAGCCTTCCGCTGTGCTATAACTGTGTTAAATTGACTATGATGATATCAACTACGTCACGATACTCCTCACTGGACCCACTGGTTTGTGGTTAAAATATCGGGGGTGTGACAATAAAGTAGTAGATAAAATTGAGAAATTGGCTGAAACAAGAAGCTTGACTACTGTAGAAAAATAAAGAGGGTACATAAGAAATGGAAGATAAAGAAATATGAAAAAGGAGATTAATGGATCTCAAACAAAAAGCTAAATTGGACTGGGTAAAACTTGGGGATGAAAACACAAAATTTTTTCATCGAATAGTAAACTGCATAAAGGCATGAAACAGAATTAATGTAATAAAGATAAATGGGGAATTGGTGGCAGATCCTAAGGTCATAAAGGGAAAATTTAAGAAAAGGTTACAACAAAGATTCGTTGAGTCTTTGCAACATAAACCAACCGTGGATGGTAGGGGGTTCGGAAGACTATCAACGGTACAAGCGGAATCACTCGTGAACCGGTTTACACAAAAGGAGATTAAAGATGCAGTTTGGGCATGTGGGAGTGACCGAGCATCGGGACCGGATGGGTTCACGTTCAAGTTCATCAAAAAAATATTGGAGCTTATTCGAGCCTTTGTTTGAAAGAATGTTGTATCAGTTCTACGAGAAACCTTACATAGATAGGGGATGTAATACGTCTTTTATTGCATTGATTCCTATGGTACGAGATCCGAAGTCGGTGAATGAATTCAGACCGATATCCCTCATCGGTGTACTCTATAAAGTTATTGCGAAGATCGTCGCCAATAGATTAAAATAGGTAATCTCTTTTCATGTGACACCGGTACAAACGGCATTTGTTGAAGGGGGATCAATTTTGGGTGGACCACTAATAACGAGTGAAATAATGTCATGGGCAAAAGTAATAAAAAGAAAATGTTCATATTCATAGTAGATTTTGAGAAAGCGTATGACTCGATATGTTGGAAATTCTTTCTAGGCAATGAATTTCCCATTAAGATGGAGAAAGTGGATTGGAGCATGTTTAAAATCGAGTTGGGCATCGGTATCGGTGAACGGATCTCCTACAATGGAATTTCAAATGCAAAAAGGGCTTCGACAAGGTGACTCACTATCACCCTTCTAATTTATATTGGCAATGGAAGCTTTAAATATTATAATGAAAAGGGAGGTGGAAAGGGATATTTTTAAAGGTATTAAATTACTGAATAATGGGCCATGTATATCACACCTATGTTACACCGACAATGTGATATTTATGGGAGAATGGGAAGAAAACAAAATAAAAAAACTGAATCAGTTGTTTAGATGCTTCTATTTATGCTCCAGACTAAAACTAAACTTGAGCAAATCTTGTTTATTTGGGGTGAGGTAGATAGTTTTGGAGTCTTAAACATGGCAAAAATTATAAAATGTAGAGTTGGAGAAAGACCTTTACATTCCTCCGCCTACCAATTGGCTCGAACATGAAACGAATAAAGCATTGGAAACTGATTGTGGATAAGTTCAATGCAAAGTTATCGACATGGAAGGCAAAATGTCTTTCGTTTGCCGGTAGAGTGATTCTAGCAAAAACGGTGTTGGGTGTCTTACCAAATTATTACTTTTCAATGTCCCGGGCTCCAAAAACGGTAACAAGTATGCTAAATGCAACTAGACGAGACTTTATTTGGGGTCAGAAAGAAGGAAAAAACAAAATCAAATGGATCTATTGGAAAAAAACTTGTACTACTTAGAAATTATGGGGATATCGGGATAGGGGATATAAGAAGCGCTAACTTGGCTTTTATATGAAGTGGTGGTACAAATATAAAGACAATTACAATACAACTCATTGTGGGGTCGTGTGGTGAAGGCCATATAATCCTGTTTGTATTTGGGCCGCCTCGTTTTGAGGTTTGGGGTTGTTTCTATTGAAGTTCACTTTTCAAAAAAAAAAAAAAAAACTACAAACATTAGGGTATCCGGGGCACCCTTCGGTGACCCCTTAGGGGACTCAACTCACCTATTAGGTGTGTGCTGCCAACAATTAGGTGAGTTAGAGAGAGATTAGAGAGAGAGGGTGAAATAGGTGGGGAGTTGCCGAAGAGAGGGGAGGAGAGAGGGAGAGCTTGACCAATCAATGCTTTTCTTCTTTTTTTTTTTTAAAAAAAACCAATTCACCTAAGAGGGGAGTGCCGCCATCAAAAAGGGGTATTAGGGGAGTGTTAGAGGGGAGTTGACGTGGCATTTTATGGTTGGTTACGTGTAAGAGGGGGGACTCACCTAAGAGGTGAGCACCCCTTACACCCTTAGAGCAACATAATACATTCCAATTAAAAACAAGGTTTGTGGCATCTGGAAGGATATTGTGGGTGCAGAAAAAGATATGTTATCGTTGGGGATATCAATAAAAAATAGATTGGTAGCGGAAGTGGGTGTAGGGACAAATATATACTTTTGGTTCGATACATGGCTTTGCGAAACACCACATAATGTGAGGCTCCCAGATCTATTTAGGATAATAAAAAATAAAAATGAAACAGTGGAAAAATGTGCTATAAGGTTGCCTAATGAAACCTAATGGGCTTTGGAATGGGTAAGGCCGCCTAATACAGATTTGGAGTGGGCTCAGTGGACTGAATTGCTAAAGGAACTAAACAGTTTCAAATTCAAGGATGGGCCAGATATATGGAAAAGGAAGGCGACAGAATAGGGATAATTTTTGGTAGTTATAGTGAGAAAACAGATTCTAAAAGAGACAACTATGGAGCAAAATAACATATGGACACATTGGAACATTTGGGCACCTCCAAAGACAAACTACTTTTGTTGGAGAGCAAATTCCGGTCAAAACTGAACTAAGGAAACGGGGCATTGAGGTGCATGATCAAAGATGCCCGAGATGCGGCTTACATGATGGGACGGCAAGTCATCTATTAGTATCGTGCGAGTCGGCAAATCAAAGGTATAATTAGCTCCGGAAAAAGGTGATGGGCATGATTTAAATAACAATGATGTAGCACATATGGAAGGCAAGGAACGATAAAGAATTCAAAGGGATAATTAGCTCCGGAAACAAAGTAAACTCATATCTATGGATCAAAGGTAGAAAGAAATATCAAGACTTGGCGTGGGAAAAATGGGTGGATTTCAACGTCAGAGACATAATTTTTTAAGCGAATAAAGTGGGCGTGTAGGTAGTAAATTTCAATTTTTTCATTGTAATCTTTATGTACTTTGTTGGGTTTTTACAGCATATGTTGGCCCTATTCTATGATCATAGAATCCTACCGTTCAAAAAAAAGAATCTTTGAGCCGGGTCATGTATCGCTAAGGCTTTGGGCCTTGAGTGTCATGATACACAAAAGAAGCCAGGTCGATAAAAAGTGGTATTCGTATCAAATTTTAGGGAGGAGAACACTACTACGGTACGAATAAGAAAATTAGACTGTTAATCTGAATTTTCAGTCTAGACCTTGAAGGTGAGAAATCTAATTCAAGTGTAATAATTAATAAAACCAATTGATTAAAACGTACAATCTTTTCAAGAGGTGAAAAATCTAATCTAGAATTGCTAGGTTATTAGTTGGGCGTTGTTAGGCAGATTGGGTGGCCGATCACTCGGATTCATTTGTTTATTCGCGTCTAGAGTTTCCTGGGGTTTCGGTGTTCTTAGTTGTTTCAGCTTAATAACTTAAGGGTTTTAGTCCATAAATTACTTATACGTGATAGTGGTGGGACATGGTGGTCTATAACTCGAGTCAGTCCATTTTAGCACTTCATCACTTGTCATACTGTTGGGGTCGGTTTACCTTCCGGGGGTTTATCGGGTTAGACAGAGTCTTCGTTCAAAAACCAGGGTTACTAGGGATTCTTGCCTAGGTAACCTATTTTTCTCATACTTGAGTTCCAGTATAGTTTGCAGTTATCTGCACTTGCTGTCTGTTTGGTCGTCTATTTGTTTCATTTGCCTTTTAGTTTAAAACAAACCATTCTCCCACAAAACCAAATTATTAGGTTAGGGGTCGATAGAGGTTTAGTACCAAGAGTCGTTATTATTGTGTCCATGGTTCGATACTCGGACTTACTTGTTTTACTACTTACGACCAGTACGCAGTACGCTTGCCGATAGTGTGTGTTTTAGCGATGTTTTCCAATTTTAAAACTTGTTTGAATTTAATTAATGCATAATTTGTACACCAGCATTCGGTTCGATTATTAGCATTATCCGTAACTGTAACCGAAGTCATCAGTTAATCGGTTCGGTTTATTCGATTAATTAGTCGGTTTTCGGTTCGGTTAATTTGTCGGTTTTTGGTTCGGTTCGGTTAATTTCGGTTAATAACCAAACCAAACATTGGCTAAATTTTTTGTTTAGAAATACATGTAATGAAGGTATTAATACATGACATAGATACATAAACACATGAATTGGATGTATAAATAAATAAATAAAAGGGAGGTATAAACACATGAAATGCAAAAGGCGACCACATACGCCCACGATCGTAGACCCCATCGGGTATTCTAAACCTACCATCTCCTGTTATGGGGAAAACCCACCACCCAAAGACACAATACGATAAAACCCAATTAAGATCATATCCGAACTTTAAAGACCTGTAACCTTTAACCCAAAATCTTCACTTCGTCTTTTAATGCCTTTAGAGCTATAACTCATTGGCATGGGTATTTGATAATAACTGATCAATAATGTAAAATAAACAATAACTTAATAATCTTTTTTAGTCTAGACATGAATACTGTTCACTAAGAGGATATTCAACCAAAATTATAAGTTTAAATTTTAATATACAATTTTTTTAACAAACAAGTGAGTTTGTTATTGAAAAATAAAAGTAATAATAATTGACACGTTTGTTAAAAAAAAATCAACATAATTATAAAACACGCTTCCAACACGCAACTAATTATTAGTTGCATACATTACTTAAATTTTAATTTTTAGGCACTTAGAAAAAGGTTTTGTCGCATGCTTTGATGTTTGTCTACTGGGCAAGTAAAAAATATATATTGTGTAATATTGTCACGTCCGTATACACAAGGGTGTTTGTCCCCGAACCCCTCCCCGCTCCCACACTCCACCGCCTAATAGATGTTAGAAACACGCACTCCTCCCCGCTCCCACACCCACCGCCTAATAGACGTTAGAAACACGCACTTCAAGATTGCTAAACGTTCATAAGTTTCAAAAAAACAAAACCCTCGATTTGTTCTGAGGGGACAGTCCACATCGTCGCTTAGGTGGCATTTCAAATGGTTTCTTCATCACCTCTACATGCTCTTCATCGGGATCCACAACCACATGACCACCACGTTCACGATTCGCCCGCACCCTGGCCCTGCTCAAAGCCTCCGTCACCGGAATTTCCCCTGACGGCTTTGGCCATTTGTTCTTGGTGACTTTTGCTAGTAACAACTTACCTTCACTTCTAATGAATCTAAACACACACTCATCTCCTTCCGCTAACTTATTTTCTCGAGCGAAACAAGACCACCCGGGCGACAAATAGTACCTTATCGTATTTCTATACGATTTGTCCAACTTCAAACCCGTAACCCATTCTTTTCCATCAAGATTCTTCACCTTCATGGTTCCTTCCGCATTTATTCCCACCAACTCCGCAAATCCTCCCGGAAATCGCTGTCAAATTAGTAAAACCAAGTGTAAAAAACATTTATTTTTTATAATATTAAATAAATTTGTTAACAAACATACAATGCAGTTTAGTTAGTAAAATCAAGTATAAAAAAGTTCTGTTTTTATAAAACTAAATGGACTTGTTAACATACAACAATGCAGGAATGTTAAGCTAGTAAAACCGACCTTAGAAAAAAGGTTTATTTTATATTTTTCTTATAGAAATAATGGATATTAATAATCCTAAGACCGTGCGTACTCATTCAAATTGGGGCGTTTTTAAGCCCATCCACGCCCAAAGGACGCCCAAGCTCGGCCCCCGTGGGCGTTTTTTCGAGAAAAATTGTGAGGAGCGTGCTATATTCCACGCCCAGCCCCTTTTCTTGTGTCCAATCACCTTCATTTTCCTTTTTGTAAAACCAATCAAATTTTTTTGATCTTTTTTATTTATTTAATTCTATTACAAACATAATGCCCCACAATGCCCACATCCCCACTACACCCATTTTAGAAAACGCCCTATAATGCCATATCAGTTTATTTATGTTTTGTGTTGTTTATTTACGATGTTTAGATTTGTTTGTTGGTTACGTATAATGTATAATACGATATGACATGTCACGATACGATACGACATGATAGGGTACAATAAATTTTTTCTTATAGGAATAATGGATTTTAATAATCCTAAGACCGTGCGTACTCGTTCAAATTGGGCCGATTTAAGCCCATCCACGCCCAAAGCACGCCCAAGCTCGGCCCCCATGGGCGTTTTTTCGAGAAAAATTGTGAGGATCGTGCTATATTCCACGCACAGCCCCTTTTCTTGTGTCCAATCACCTTCATTTTCCTTTTTGTAAAACCAATCAAATTTTTTTTATTTTTTTTATTTAATTTTATTACAAACATAATGCCCCACAATGCCCACATCCCCACTACACTCATTTTAGAAAACGCTCCATAATGCCCCATTGCTGACTGGATTGCCACATGGCGCAAAACGCACAAGGGTGGGGTGTTAACCACTACACATGGTCAAACTATTAGCCGTTGGCCGGTGATGGTCTCAACTTAAAAATTAACCAGTAGTGGTCTCACTTTTTCATATATTGTAAACCAATGGACTTTTACTAAACCGAAAAGGATAAAGAGACAAAAAGAAATTAAGCTTCTATTAGGAAAGGTCCATAGTTTACAATATATGAAAAAATTAAACCACCACTGGTTAATTTTAAAATTGGAACTGTTGTCGGCCAACGACTTATAATTTGGATTATTAAAATCCATTATTCCTTTCTTATAGCACTAAATGGACTTGTTAGCATACCAACATGCACAAATGTTAAGCTCTTAAGCTAGTAACACCAAGTGTCAAAAACTTAATTTTTTTAATTTTTTTAACAAGACAAAATGAATTTTTTACAGTGGTGGAGCTTGAAGAAAAATTCAATAAAGGCCAGACTTTCAAAATTCAAATTGGTAGAGGTCAGACTCTTAAAAATCCAATATTTTACATCAAAAAATAATTTTCGATAAAATTAACACTACGAGCAAAAAATCGATGAGGGTCAGGGAACCCCGGGGCCACCATTAACCTCTGCCCATGCTTGTTTAAGTACCAACATGCACGAATGCTAAGTTGGTAAAACCAAGTTTTTTTCTTTTAAACTAAATGAACTTATTAACATTAGGGGTGACGATTCTTGACAAGACCCAAATTCGACACGAAATAGAAAAAAAAACAGATTTGGGAGGACTGACGAGACACATTTAAAAAAACATGTCATGTTGACCCATATTAAAAACAGTACGGGTTGATTTGAATTTTTATAAAAGTAAATGAAATTGTTAACAAGTAACAAAAAAAATGTCATCACCCTTTGGTAGGGTGGTAGGGGTTTTGTGCCTTTGGGCGAGACCATATTCAATTTCTGGGGTGAAAATTGATGTAATTTAGGAGTACTAATATATGTAACCTTTGCTATTAAAAAAAACAAGTAACATTAAAAAAAACAAAGTAAGAAAAAGAGTAGTAATGTATGTAACGTTTGTCATTCAAAATACAAAACAAGGAACAAAAATAGGTAAAATCAGTTACCAAATATCTTGCGTGGGTCAAAGTGACAATCGCCACAAAGAAAGGATCATCATCATGATCATCACTTTTCTCTTTCTCCTCATTCTTTTCATGACAACTTTCGTCACTTTTTGGTTGCAAAATCTTTTCACACCCATCTGGACTATAGATTGACATTCTAAATGTAGATCCATCAACAAGCCGAAAGAAAAGAAAATCCCCAAAACCCAACTGAATATCTTCAACCACATTGTTCCATCCATTAACAAAACAATAACCATCACCATTTTGTTCGATCTTTAACCGCCACGAATACCCTCCGTTTGCAGATCGGATTATTGGGGAATTTGTGATTTTGTTCTCCACATGCATGTGAGCATATTCAGGTGGCAATGACTGCAAAAGTTTGAAGATTTTGTGGATTAAAATTAGAGAGAGATATCGAGTTTGTGAAGAAGATGAAGAAATACCATGTGATCGGCAGATGGGTCGAGTAAAATCTTGAAGAATGAAGAAGCCATAAAATTTTTCTTATGGCAAAATCTTGAAGAATGAAGAATTATTACTATAAAACAGCAAAATCTTGGAAGATTTTTAGTCGGGTGAATTAATTAATTAATGTAATATTTGGTAAATTGATAAATGTGTAAGGTGTTGTCAAAGTCAAACCGCTTAACTCGAGGAATCCACCAGTATCTTACTTTTCCAGCATATTCTCTTCAAATTCTCTTCCGTCCAATCAATTCCTGACTTTTCAAAGGGTATTATTGACCCATTTTGGAAAATTAAATTGACACTTTTAATACGTATTTTGTATAGCATTATATGTGGTATAGGCCACTTTTTTTTTTTTTTAACGGCAAATTTGGATCACTGACGGACCACTGGAGTATCATCGTGCCACCAGCAGAACCACCCGATCATATCCATCTCCACTAGGCAATAATGCCTATACACCAATTCAGGAGGAAACCCAATAAATCTGGGAAAACCCCCTTTGTGGGAATCGACCCATGACCTAATGGTCATAAGCCTTATCCCACTACCAAATACCACTAGGCTATAGGCCACTTTGTCAGGGGATTTTCCACTAAGGGTGAGAGGGCGCTCCCCGAAGAGGGGAGTCCCCTCTTTTACGCATCATCAATCAGCATATGCCACGTTAACTTCCTTCTTAAATTTCCCTAACACCCCAATTTGATGGCGGCACTCCCCTCTTAGGGGACTTGTGTTTTTTTTTTATTTGTTGTAAAATTATGCATGTTTATAAATTAAAAAATATTAATAAAAATTAAATAAAAGACATTTCATTAAATTAAAAAAAAATTACATTCAAACTAGAAAAATAAAAATTACATTCAAACTAGAAAAATATAAAAACAAACTACTCGTCGTCGGAACTCACTTCAAGGTGAGGTAGATTCTCCAGACGAAATTCTGTGGGGCATATTCTCCAGACGAAGTGTGTACAATCCAGACTACCCAACATACCAGGTAGGTGATGTCTCTCCTCATGAGCCTGATACAATAGCGCAACGTCGTGGCTCGTTGGTCTACGTAAGAATTCACCGGCATACATTTTACAGACCGTCTCGCAGAAATATTCAACGCACTCACGAGAGGTCCTTTCAGACATATTTAAATACTCGTCGTTTTCGTCTGGTGGGTTACCGGTTGCAAGTTGTTTAATCGCCGAAGTAACCTTTTGCAACGGCGTGAAACTTTTCTTCATTCTCCCGTCCAAGCCCTCTTGAAACTACTCGTCATTCGCTTCCACGTCACTAACAATTTTTAGGAACAAAGACTTGGACATACGAAATCTTTGACAAAAAGTATCGGCATTAAATTTTGGATTTTCGACAAAATAATCGGCCATGAGTGTCTCATGGCCTCCCTCACGATCTCGACGGACTATTTTTTTTTTACTAAATGATGTCGTGTCTAGTAGCTCCGCTTGTTGGATGAGATTTTTGAAGAAAATTAAGCTACCATCGCTTGACGATGAATCTTCATCGTCGGGAAAGTCGGGTAGGGGAGAAAAAAACGAGAACTTGGAATCCATTTTGTGTTGTATTTGATAGATTTTTTGAGAGTGAGTTTGAGAGTGGTGGGTGTGGTAAAAAAATTATTTGAGAGTGAGTTTAAGTTGGTTATTTATATTGTTAAAATTGAATTTTTTTTTTAAAAGTGACCGTTGCCAACGTCTCTTTCCTTGATCCATGTGCCATTTCATCGCGGTGAACAACCACCGAAACCCCTCCCCAATTCGGGTCCCCGCGGTGATGGCGGCGGTGTTCCCGATCGGGGAATGGGGTCACCGAACCACTCCCCGCTTGGTGCCCCGTTCACCCTAAGTGGTTTCTTTTCGGGGAGGTCTAAGTTCGATTCCTACTAAGTGCAAATTATGTAAATATTGGAGAGCACCTCTGGGGGGATTCGAACTTGGGGTAAGGGGTTTAAACAGCATATGTTGGCCCTTTGGAGTAAGCTTAAAATCCAGTTGATCTACCGTTCAAAAAAAACGTATTAGGTGAAATTCAAACTTCAAGGTCAGTCAAAGGCTGACAATGTCCCCATCATGCGCAATAATACGCATAATATAGGCTTATACGATGCGCATTAATACTAGGTTGTCATTCAAAGCTGACATCTAGGGTTCACATGCAATCATGCGCAGTAATACGCATCGTATAGGCTTATACGATGCACATTACTAGGTTGTCATTCAAAGCTGACATCTAGGGTTCACATGCAACCCAATACGCATCGTATAGGCCTATACGATGCGTATTTGTAACACCTCAAAATGCACATATTTTGCATTGATATTATTTTATACTTACCACTATATAACGAAAAGTGGTAAATAGCATTGAGCCGTAATCTTTAATTAGTAAGTCATTAAAAGATTTAACATATGATATGAAATATGATGTTAAAAATGTTTAACTTAGTTAATTGTTTTATATAAAGAAAACTTGTTGTCACACCCCTATTTTCCACGTGTCACCGGTGGGCCCGGTGGGGGATTCCGTGACGTAGTTGATATCGTCATAGTCAAACATACAAAAATATAAATGCACAGCGGAAGCAAAGAAAGATTTATTTCAACTTAAAATATTGTAATATTCAAGTATCACAAAATAGTCGAAATAGATCCACAGGCAGATCCAAACAAAAAGGAAACTTCATTTCAACAGACTTCATGCATCCTAAGCTTGCGAGACTTCTATGGATGCTTAAGGAGTGACCAGCCTATTACGCGTAGTACCTGCACTTAGCCTTTTTTGGAAAATACGTCAGTTTACACTGGTAAATACAATTTCACTAACTCATTTTGAAAATGGTTAAAATTGATTTAAATGCTCGTGGCATAAAACTTTTTATAACTTAGGATAATTATTTGCTTAATAATCTTGTAAAAGAATTACATGTTCGTTATGCGTTCAGTTGCCCGGGTCGTGGCGGGTTAAAGATTAATAGACACACCACTTAATATAATTCCGCCGCAAGACTTCTCTCGACGAACGATTATACTTTAATGAAATGCACTACGGGTGTACGCCTACACCCGTGTGCTAAGGTCGTGGCCATTCTTTGAATGATGCCAAGGATATCCGGGACATGGTCATTAAACCCCCAAAGGCGTTAAACAAACAAAACAACATTTTTAAACGGGTTAATTTGACAACACTTAGCCATCAACTGGTTAAGGTCAATTCCCCGACCAAGCGGTATTTTATATACCGTACCCCAAGCCCGTATAGGGAAAATAAGTTAAACGTATTTACCTGAGCAAAGTATAAACCAAATATAGCGAGTGCACGTAGCTTTTACTGGGCTCCTAGATCTGGAAATTAAGGTTTTAATAACCTATTAGAATTCTAACGGGTCTTAAGCTTAGACCGGTTAGTTATAAGGGAAGATTACGGTTTTAAACGCACAATAAGGCGAAGACCGTTTTAGAATGTGGTTTTGACCCAACAAGCTTGCATGCTTGTTTAATATGGGTAACATAATCACATTCTGGATTTTGAGACCAAAAAGATATGGTTTGACCCGTTTCGGCTAAAATGGCCAAACTAGTCACATAAGCCGATCCGAACGCGTATAGTGCGTAACGAGTAACCACAAGAGTCAAATACAAGTTTCTGAAGTTAAAATGCCTAAAATATGTTGTGATATCAGAATGATACCTTCCATTATGCCCCAAATGGTTTTAAACCAAAACTATGCCTCATAAGGGCGTTTTGGTCATTTTATAACGTGTAAAAGGGTTAAAATAATAATCTGAGTTACAGGTCTGATTAAATTAGTAAATATACTTAATTTACTAAGTTATAACAGTAGGGTAGCAAATCTATGTGAAATTTATTACTCTTAACCTTACTATGCACCGTATGGGCATTTTGGTAATTTCACATGTGCCTAAAAGGTAAATTCTGGAATTCTGAGTTCAAAACATTTGCCTACTGTTTAAAATAGAAAAATTCACTGATTACATCAGTAGGTTCAATCCCTTAAGCTTAATAAGGTTCTAGTGCACACTTATTCGTTAAAAATGCTTAAAAAGGCGATTTGGAGCCATTTCCAGGTTTTCTGTAAAAAGCTGATATTTTTAATATCCCAGAAGGCTCAAAATAATTTATTTATCATAACAATTCAGTAGAAATTGGTTTGAGGTCAAAAGGATTTGTAAAACTCATTTTATGGCTAAAAAGGGCAAAACTGGCATAAACCGAATTAATCTTAGAACACTAAGTTATGCTCAGCCTAAAAATAAATAAAAATCTTCAAAAATCCCAAAATATTATTTTATAACAGTGGGTAAAATGTTTGGTATATTAATTTGGGTTTTGACAGGCTATATGTAATTTACGCCATTTAATTAGTAAAGAAGCTCTTAATTACGCTATTGAGCATAACTCTTAATCTAGACCTCAAACTGACCTCAAATTTTGGGTGCAAGTTTATAAATCAGTAGGTAAGGTGTCTACTCTTTTACATTTTCAAAAATCACATTTTAAGGTCAAATGGGCATAATGGTCAACATATAAGCGATTAACGGAAACATGCATGTGAATAGGATATCTAATGAACCAAGTTGTATAATTTCAGAGAGTTATACTAACATGCAAATAGGTCCAAAAGAAGCTCTAAGGCAATCCTAAACTTGGCTTAAACGGGTCAGAACTGAAAGTCAAGTAGAAGTCAAACTTTGCGACTTTCGGTTCCAAACCGAGCCTAAACTGAAAATTGTCGAGTTGAACACGTTGAGACATGTTCTTATATCAATTACCAAGTTATTTTAATGATCAAACAGGTTGCATGTATCCTACATTGCTAATTATGCATTAATTCGTAAATAACCTTTCTGTTGACTTTTTATAATAAGCTTTGACTCGACAATTAACATAGTTAGAATGGGAATCTGGAAATACCCTTTTAAGGGTTTGTTACCCACATAATTACCTACTTAAAGGTATTTTTAATTCGTGATTTGACAGAGCACATTTTAATTAATCACGAAGTCAAACCTTAATTACAACGGTTTGACTTTTAGCTAATTAACTAAGCTAAAACGAATTTGGAAGGGTTAAGGACACTTACAAGAGTCCTAATTGGGATTAAGGGTGCTAAGGATGCTTGTTGCTGACCAGAGGAGCTCCAGAAGTTGAACTTGTGAACTCTTTGCAAATGAGTGTTCAAATGGTTACAACCTCAAGTCCCTTATATAGTGAAATTGATCTCCCAAGATGATGCCAAAAAAGTCTACACTTGTTGTAAGATCATCCCACATGTCCCTAATGCATGAAAACTGGTTGGGGCAGCCCATGGTATGCAAAACAAGCCCTTTAAGTCGGTTACACAGCTTTTACAGGCATCTGTCCAAGAATTCTGATGCTGGCACCCTGATGCGGCCCACGTGAGCCTGTAAGGGGAGCTTACGCGGGTCGCCTGACCTGCATAACCTGCCAAACAAGTTTTAAACTTTGCACTTTTGGTCCTTGGTCCTTTGTAACGTGGTTTTAAGCTTCTAAATTGATATTTCAGCCCTCTGACTTGATTTTTAAGGGCCTTGGGACTTTTACTAACTTGGTTAAGTCCTTGACTAACCTTGTAACCACTCATAAGGCCTTAGAATTCAATGTTGACGCTTTTAACCCCTCGAACACGAATTTGATCATAACTTTCTCATACGATAACGAAATTTTATGAAATTTTAACCACGCATTCTAGTGAGTATATTTTATCGTTACAAAGCTTTGGGTCTGCCAAAAGGTCACTCAGAGGTATACTTTGCACATGTTGACGCATTTAGCCCCTGTACTTTGTAATTCCTCACTTTCTTTCATATTTAGCTTCGTATGATCCATGATTTATTCGTTGGAAGGTATAAACATTATGTAAGGCTATTTTAGAATATATTTATCCATTGTTGACACTTTGGACCCTTATATTCACATAGTTTCCCCGTTTGTCAACTTTAGTCCCTCCAAAGTATTCTTTCTCACGTTCAGAGCTTGTGACACGTGTTTATACATTATTGGGCATAGATTTTCAAGGTGTTACACTTGTATTAAGAGAAAGAAAGGTTAAAGATCAAATAAATAGAGAAGGAAACTTGAGGGACCAAAAGTGAAGATTTTGGGGTCAAGATTTAAAGAAATAAAATGCCCAGATTGTATGTATGTGTGTGTGCGTGAATTGAGAGAGAGATAGAGGGAAAAACCCTCAACTTTAATACACAAAATTCAGCAATTGGAAGGAAGGAATTGAAGTAAATCATATGCATGTTCATCTTATCTGATCATCTAAGCTTGTTGAACATAAGGTAAGTTACAATTCTATTTTTGTTGGGTTTTATATGAAGAAGTTTTACAAAGATGATCAATTAGTGAATGTTTCAAGTTTAAAATGTAATTGTAGATGGAAATCATGTAATGAGCATTTCTGAATGTGAAATTAGCCAAAGATTGAATGTTCGTATGATTTCCTTATGAACTTTCATGTATGATTGATTAAATGGGTTTTTCATATAATCTAGAGATTCGATGATGTAAGGTTAATTACTAGATGAAAATCATGTTATAAAGATCTAAGATGATTTGTCTATTATTATGATTGAATGAATTGAGTTAGTAATCGAATAGGTGGCAAAGAACATAGAAAAATAGGCATTTTCTTAGAGGACTTGGATGATCACCCACCAAGTGTTTGATGAAATGCTTGAAAGATAGATTATTATTGTTATGATAATCCCTTGTTGAATATCAATCATTAACACGAAAAGAAAGAGATGAATGTTTGGATATTCAAGAATGAGAAACTAAGTATGAACTTGCTAAGTGTAGGTGTGAAAGAAGAAGAATCAAGCGATAAGAAGTCACAAGGTTCACACGATCGAGGTAAGTTCTTATGCTTACAAATCTTGGTAGTGTGTAATGATATGATATGTTACTATCCTAGAGTCGAAACCTCGTATATGTGTGAAGTTAGTGTATGTTGAAGTTATGCTAAGAGTATGGGTCGAATGGATCATAAGTCAAGTTTGGGAAATTTATGTCCGATTGAATGTTTGAAGTGTTACCATGTAGTTTGATTAGAGGTTTGAACTATAAGAATTGATGATTTTTAAATGACTAATCGTTTGTATTGAATGTAGGTAAATCGTCTTGATAGTCGGTGCTACTTTGGAACGGACACACCAAATCGCACGCTTCCGCATGATGCTAGTTACTGGGTCTAAACTTTTGTTAGAATTTCTTCGATAGGTTGGGTCTTTTGTAAATATCTTAACTTGGAAGGTTGTCGATGTCGAAACTTTTGTTGTTTTAAGACTATGTTAGTTGTTTAAGAACTTTTGGGATGTAAACTCTTTTTGTAATGTATCTCAACTAGTTTATGATGAAGCTAATGCAACATTACAAGTTGATTATTTGACTCGTTTGGTTCTTTTGTCATTAAAGACATTCATGTTTTTAATAAGAATTTTTAGACCTTACAGTATTATAGTACGAGGTTGCTTTCTGTCACTCAAAAGTGACAGAAAGTGATTGACGTCAGCCCTATACGGGTCGTATAGACCTATACGACCCGTATTGAATTGTAAATTTGCATTCTGCTTCCCCTATTTAAACGATGAAGAAGACGATGATAGATATCGTCTTTGTTATATATTTACATTCGCTAACAACATGTATTGGTTCAACCACATTTTCGGCGAGTCGTCCGATACAAATACGAGCACGTTTATTCCGGAAAGTAGTATGGTATATCATTTTTTTAACTTGTTTTATTTTTTTATGAAATACTTAGCACACCGTTTGTATTAGGAGGAATCTGTTGTCCCTGATTCTTACGATGGGAGAGGAAATGTTGATCACGCGGAGGAGGTCGTGTCCGGCTTTCTTCCCCATCATAATGAATCGTTGTTGCCAGACCTCAATGAGGTAAGTATTTATTTACTTTTTTCTATTCGGCGTTAAACTTACCATTACCTTTTACCCGTTGGTTTTGTTTTAGTTTGTTGTGCTCCGCCAACCGTTGTTGCCAGATCTGAACGAGGTAAAAATAAATTTACTTATTATTACGAAGGATTTTAGATGTGCCATTATGATTTAACCGTTGTTGTTTTTTCGATTAGTCGTGCCTACCTATGATCATGGTTATGGGTCTCCGTATTATAAAGCCGGTTACAGTGTCTCATACGGACAGGAAGAATATGGCAATAACTTTTTCGTTAGTGGTGTCTCGGGCGTACAAGAAGACGTTGGCGAGCCTTCTTACACGGAAGAGTTATTGGGTGAGGTGGCAACATAACACATATATTGGCAAGATACCATAAACCCTTAACATATTCCAGAGTAACATACACCCTTAATATATTCCGGACTTACATAATAAACCCTAAACATATTCTGGACTTACATAAACCCTGAACATATTCCAGACTTCCATAAACCCTAAACATATTCCGGACTTTCATAAACCCTGAACATATTCCGACATCCATTGGGAGTATTCATCTTTGGCTTTCTCTTCATGACTTGGACTTTCTTTCACAGAACTAGGGGTGCTAAAAGGGTCGTGTTCGCGGGTTGGCGGGTTCAACCCGACCCGAACCCGAAAATTTTAGACGAACCCGAACCCGAAAATCTTTTCATACATATGAACCCGAACCTGACCCGAATATTCGCAGGCTGACCCAGACCCGACCAGACCCGTTCAACCCGAATTTTTTTATTTTTTTTCAGCAAACTAATATATTAAAATTAACATCTACTACAAAAAAAAACACAAATTAGATAATAAAATTACATTAAAATCATAAAATCTTATGTCAATTTCTATTTTTAAGTTATAAGTATAGAATACAATACATACCAAATTTAATTTATAACATAAAACATATTGTAAAAAATATAATATTATAGAAATGGGTTAAACAGGTCAACCTGTCAACCCGACTGGGTTGACCCGAACCTGACCCGTTTAACTAAACGGGTTGGCGGGCTCAACCTGAAACTAACCCAAAGCCGTTTAGACTAAACCCAAACCCGTAAATTTCGTGTTAGGTTCATGTCGTGTTTTCAGATCGTGTTAAAAATTCACACCCTTACACAGAACTAATAAAGCCACAGTTACTCAACACGAACTTAACTTTTATTAATTTAGTAAGCTACAACAACTTTGTGCCCTTTTTTTTCTTAATAAATACCAAAATTAGGGGACTTTCTTGTATAGTAAAAAAATAGCCACTACTTTCTTTTTAGAAAACGAAATAAGTACAGGTGTCATATGTTGGTGTTTGGCAAGAGGAAGCAAAAGGAGGAGAAGAGCAAGATTGAGAAACGGATTTGTCCAAAACATTAATGTTGTGATATTAGTATTTCGGTAAGCTTCATCATCCCCTTTTCTCCATTGAATATCTAGAAAACCCATGGACTATTTTTGGTGTAATTTGATAAATGTATGATATTATCTAGTAAGGAAATTTCATATTACATGTTTGTATGAGGATAGAATCCATCAATTAAGTTATTTGAATTCCTGTTGGCGAAGTATATATAACTTCTAGGGTTCATGCCCAATTTAAGGATGATGACGTAGTTTTTTTTTTTTTTTTTTTTTTTTGTCAAAGATATATAAATAAAGTCCAAAAAACTTGTTAAGTTACATCAAAACAGAAAGTAGAGGGCAACAAGCTGCGCCGCCAATCCTTTCTGAATTGCAAACCCCAACCTCCTGAACACAAACCCCTGCCCCCCTGGGGTCGAACAATTGTTGTGGATAACTCGTTGAACCCTCGTCAAGAAGTTGATTGCTTCTGACGTAGTTTAAAATGGTGTTTTTTGTTGTTTTTTTTAAATGACAAATTTGGATCATTGTCGGATCACTTGAGTATTATCGTGTCACTAGCGGAATCACCTGATCATGTACATCCTCACTAGGCAATAGCACATATACACAAATTTAGGAGGAAACCATTAAATTTGGAAAAAAAAACCCCTTTGTATGGGAATCGAACCCAGGACCTAATGGTCTCTAAACCTTATTCCACCCCAAAATGTCGACATGCACGGTTTAAAATGGTGTTAGTTTGTATGAATGAACTATTTAGGGTGTCCGGGGCGTACTCGGTAAGGGGTTTCGGTGAGGCCTTTCCCCGATCGGGAACACCGCCGCCATCACCGCGGGGTCCCGAATCGGGGTGGGTTTTGGGTGTGGGTTCACCGCGTGAAGATGGCACAACTTTCGAGGGAGACCGTTGCTCAGCCGTCCTCCGCCGTCCCCTGCCATCTTTCGAAACCATCTTTCACAACTTTCGAAACCAACTCCCCTAATAGGGGAGTGCCGCCATCAAAAAGAGGTATTAGGGGAGTGTTAGAGGGGAGTTGACGTGGCTTATTCTGGTTGGTTACGTGTAAGAGGGGGGACTCACCTATTAGGTGAGCACCCCTTACACCCTTAGTAGTTACCATAGGTTTTTATTGTCTGAAGTGCTTAGAACTTGGAGTCCATAAAGGTGTATGCTTATGTATAGGTCAAAATGCATAAAGACTTTTTGCAACTACTTTAGTTGTGATAAACAATGTTAAGAAATAAACAGAACTTGACACGAAACTCAAAGTTGATGATGAGTTTAGATTGTGTGGAATAATTGTGTTGCTATGTTGTTGAAGATGGATATAGCTACAAAAGAAAAAAAAAAGGAGAAGTAATGTTTAGGTTAATAAATATTAAATAAATAGAAAGTAATATTTAACAAGATCCAACTAAATTCAACAAACCACTATTGATATATTGGTGGTTATTATATGGATTTATAATTATAATTATAATTAATTATCTATATTTTTGTATAATGATCAGGGAAGTTTTAATATATGCAATATAAACATCTTTTTTTTTTAACAGAGAACTTCATTAGGACAAAGGGCAGGCCTCAAACCGAGAACCACCGTATCCAACAATTACATCATATACAAAGGATATCTAGACCAATCTTTCCATTTTATCGAACCGAAAGACGACCTATTTTTTAACCATAAAAACGACCAGGACTTTATCAAAGCCAGCGCCTCAACAACCTTATGTCTCACTTTGTTAAACACCCTATCATTCCTCAGTTTCCAAATAACCCAAGCAGCAATATACACAACCCCTCTAATCACCTTTTTCGACCGTTTATTACTAACCTGATCTGCGACTTCAAAAAGATCTTTGAAATCAAACATCAAGAACATCGAGACCCTACACCACGACCCCATTGCCGACCAAACACCATGCGCAAACACGCAACCAGTGAAGAGATGTAATACAGATTCATCTCCGTTTTCGCATAATGGGCAGGAAGCATCATGAATATTCATTTGTCGTCTGATCAGAGCGTCTCTAGTCGGGATTCGGGCCATTTCAGAACGCCACACGAAAATATTCACCTTGATAGGAACCCAAGATTCCCACCTCATGACATGATCCCGCTTGACTTCTGTACCGTCCTTAATCCATTGTTTAACACTAGCCACCGACATCGGCTCCTTCTCTTTCTCTCCCCAGAACCATCTATCCGGATCACTTGACAGGCCCAACATTATTAAGAATGAAGTCAACATCCTGCATCTCGGAGAGTTCCTCCACAGACGACAGACACCGCTTCCACTCCGAAGCCAAACGCCACCCACCCCTTTCCCACACCAACCTATCCGCAACGAAAGATTGTTTATTCTTTTCTAAAGCGAAAAGCCTAGGCCATCTTTCTTTTAAGACCGTCGAACCCACCCAACGGTCCGTCCAAAACTTAACAGAGCAACCATTACCCACTTTCACCGAGAGAAAATCTCTAAATTTCTTGCCATTTATGATCCAATTCTCAATCGCGTGAACCAAGGTATACCAGCAACCTGTAAATCGCCTATTAGCCGGCAAGAAAGACCACCTGCCTCTTCCCCCATGCACCGCCTCCACTACTTTATGCTAGATACATCCTGATTGAGTCTTAAACCTCCAAGCCCATTTGGCTAATAATGCAAAATTAGCATCCTTGAGCCTCGTAACCCCTAACCCACCATTTTTCTTAGACTTCGTGACCGTATCCTAGGCTACCCAACACATCTTTTTGTCCTCACCCGAACCACCCCACAAAAAATTCCTCATAAGCTTCTCAATATGACCTGTAACCGACACCGGGGCTTTGTAAAGCGAAAGGTAATAAACCGGAAGACTAGCGAGAACCGACTTAACCAACGTCAGTCTCCCCCCCCCCATCGATAATGTGTTAGCCTTCCAAGATACTAAGCGCCTTTTGACAGTATCTATTACCGCCCCCCCCAGTGGCATTTTTTGTTCATATTAGCTCCCACTTTTATCCCCAAATAATCGAAAGGGAATTCTCCAAGCCTACATCCCACAATCTCTGCCAACTCCGCAACTTCTTGCGCATTGACTCCAATCCCATACAAAAAAGACTTCTTAATATTAATTTTTAGACCTGAGCAAATATAAAAAACTCTGAGTAACCGAGTCATTTTCACTACATTTTCTTTAGACCACTCCCCCAAGATCAAAGCGTCATCCGCATAAAGAAGATGAGAAAAAGAGATACCTTCGTTAAGAACCCGCATGTCCTTTATCTCCCCCAAATCACAAGCCTTTCGAATAAGACTTGAGAACGCCTCCATAGCAATCAGAAAAAGGAATGGGGAAAGAGGGTCACCCTGTCTCACCCCCTTTTGGCACTGAAAGTCAAACGTGGGCGACCCGTTAACGAGAACCGCCAATCTCGCCGAAAGAAGAATCCCTTTCACCCAAAGACACCATTTGCTAGGAAACCCCATTTGCTCTAAAACCGAAAGAAGGAACTCCCAATTCACATTATCGTAAGCTTTCTCAAAATCAATTTTTAACAAGAAAGCTTTCCTCCCCGACTTCTTTATCCACCCAAACAACTCGTTTATAATTAATGGACCATCTAAAATGAACGTGTTCTTGAGGAAAGCCGTCTGAGTCTCTGAGATGATCTTTCCCATAACCCCCTTTATCCTTTCCGCGAGAACTTTAGAGATTATTTTACTAATGACGCCAATCAACGTAATTGGCCGATAATCCTTCAAACCAACCGGGGAATTAATCTTTGGAATCAAAGTAATAAAAGCTGTACTACAACCTCTACTAATCTCCCCCGTCTCATGGAATGTGTTGAACATCTTCATAAAATCACCCTCCAAATCATTCCAGAAGAACTTAATAAATTTAAAATTAAACCCATCCGGCCCCGGAGCTCTATCCGACCCGCAATCAAACGCCGCCCTCCTAATTTCCTCTAATGAGAAAGGCCTAATTAACATATTCGCTTCCTCAGAAGAGACTGAAGAAAGATTATCGCATAACAAAGTTGGCCTCCTGACATACTTTTCAGAAAAATGATTTCTAAAAAATTTCAATACTTCTCTCTTAACCAGATTGGGTTTTGAAACCCACTGACCTTCTACCATCAGACCTGGAATGTCATTAGCCGCTTTTCTCCCGTTTATCACTCTATGAAAATAAGCCGAATTTTCATCCCCCTTCGAAGCCCATCTAACCCGAGACTTCTGATGTAAATCTCTAACTTTCCACTGATTAAACTGATCAATTCCTTTTCTACATTCCTCCCAAATCCATACCTCCTCTTCCTCCAATTCCCTATTCTCCATGATCATCTCTAAATCATGCAGCTCTGTCTTACAATTTTCCATCTCATACCCTTCCTTTTTGACCTCCTCCTCCCTCCACAGCCTTATAGCCTCCCTCACACATTTCAGTTTACTGGAAAAAACCCGGTCTGGCCGCCCCTCCTCATTATATTCCCTAAGCGCTTTCAACACCACCTCTCTACACCCCTCTCTCTAGCCATGAATTAAACCATCTGAAGGGCCTATGCCCAAAATTAGATTCCACCAGAGTAAGGAGTAACGGATTATGATCCGACAACTCCCTCGGAAGAGAGCGAAGACACGCCCGCGGCCACATATTGAAAAAATTATGACATACCAGCACCCTATCAATCTTACTGGGCTTAAACGAGCCTCCATTAGTAGTCAAAAAAGTAAATTTGCTCCCCCTCAAACAATACTCCTGTAAGTCTGACTCATCAATAAAATCATTAAAATCCGAGGCACACGTATGATTAAAAGAGGAATTTTTTCTTTCTTCGGCCCTACGAACTGCGTTAAAATCCCCCAACACCACGCACAAACCTTGTAAATTTCCAATCAATGATTTCAATCTATCCCATAGACACCTTTTAGCCATCACAGATTGAGGAGCATAAACATTTAGGACATTAATCACTGTCCCCCCTTCACTCAAGTAACCCGAAGTAAGCAAAAAATTGGGATCGTGTATCACCGAGGTCTTTTTAAACACCTTTGCGTCTCATATACTCAGAATACCTCCTGATCTACCCACCGCTTCAACCATATCAAAATCAAAGGACCCCCTCCCCCAGCAAGAAACCCCATCGAATCCCTCCGTAATCATAATCTTAGTCTCCTGAATAGCAAGGAAATCAACCCCATTTTTGACCCTTAATTCTTTGACCCATCTTTTTTTCTCCTGTTCCCCCAAACCCCTAACATTTACAGACATAAAATTCATATCTTACCTGATTGTATCCCTTCCTCCTCCACTGTGTCAGAAACTAAATCCCCGAAACCTTCAAAATTAGCCCCCATCACCGTTCTCAGCTTTATGGTGTTCTCAATTTCCTCCATGACATCCTTGTTACCGTTCTCATTTGCCTTCGGAACCTCATCATCGTTGCTGATATCTTCGTCGGGCTCTACAGAAACCGCCGGAACCCTATCATTGATGCGAGTATCCTCATCATGTTCTCTGTCATCTTCAACCTGTCGGTCCTCTTCTGCCACGTTAAGGTTCTGTGATGATGAATCCGCAGAAACAGTTTCCCCATCTTTATCCAAAGTAGTATTCAATTCGGTCTCTAATTGTTGCCCGATACTCAAGCCCAAAAGGGCATTAAGCCCAAATCGGTCTAGTCCATTTGGGTCTATATCCAATCTTGGTCTTTTCCTAGTAGTGGGCCTATCATCCACTGAAATTAACTTGGGCTGTCTAGTAACCACTCGACCTGAACCCACCTTTTTTATAACCTTCCTATTATTCTTTTGTGAGGGGCCATCTTCTCTTACCACAGCATCCCTTTCCAAGACATCATCCCCATAATATACGTAAGTTTCCTTATGCAGACCATCTGTATCTTTTACAATCTTTGGAAAAATCGAAATTCCAGAGTACACTGATTGATTTTCTATAATCCCTTCCATAATTACTGACTGATCTTTCGGTCTTTCCAAATCCCTCAACGGAGCAACTCCGGGCAGGATTCCGTCCGCCTGCGATCGACCTTGGTTACCCTGCTCGGCTTTTTCCGATGATTGAGAGTGGACTTTACTGTTCTGATCCTCCTCTACTCCACTATTTTTACTCAGAAATTCCGGTTCCCAATCCCCGATATGTTCCTCCACCCAAACTCTGTATCTACGACCCTTCCACTGGATCACCACTTCCTCTTGTATCCTCTTCCCTTCCGACACCAGCACCCCGACATAGTCATAAGACAAATCCGAGTCCCATACCCCATGTTTACCACCCTGTATGATTTTACCGAATTTTTCACCTATACCATTTAACACTTCATTCTGAAGGAGGTGAAGCGGGATTCCTTGTATCCTTAACCATGCAATCCTCTCGAACGGGAGCGATTGGCCGGACCATTTTTCTACAGATTGAAATATTTCACTCTTATCTTTTGATAAAAGACAAAAGCGATCGACCTCTTCACTGCAATTAAACGAAACCATGATTGACCTCCCACCCACATACTGTATCACCCCTGCCCCTGCCATCAAATCACTAATTGTATTTCCTGCTTCCTTTAAGGCCTTGAGATCCTTCATAACTGCGATCACCGCCTTGCCAAAACCATGTTCATTGATTTTAAAATCCTCCTGAATCAAAAAAGTTTTCTCCCCCTTACCGTCTGAATTCCTACCCAGCATCACATCTTTAAACGACCTCCTTCCAGCAAAAGGATCTCGGGTAACTTCCTTCACTGCTGCCGAATACCAGTCGCTCCCATCATCCTCCCCGGGAACTGCCTCTCCGGTTTACGATCATCGATTTCCCCTTCCTCTAACGTGAATCTGGCTACATTAAAACCAAGTTTATAATCTCCCAACCTAATATCGGACAGTGTTTTCGCCAATTCCCCCGTGTTTTTTACATCCAATAAAGAAACAAATCCAAACCGATTCCCCTTCTTGTCCCTCTTCCTTGCTATGTAGATGTCATAGATCTCTGCATGCCTTCTTACCACCCCTGCTAAATCATTCCCACTGCAACGGTCTGGGAGATTGGATACAAAGAATTTTGTTAACCTTTTTTGAATATTCGCCGGAATGGATTTCCGGTGATCGCCCATCATGCCTCCGTTTAAATACAAGTAATATTATCCTTTGCTATACAAATCGATAGAGAAAAAAAAAACAGGTTTCATTGAGAGATAGGTCGCTGCTTGGACGGCATTGGCAAATATTTTGTAATTTGCAATATAAACATCTAGTTTGGGATTGTTTGACTTTTGTAGTTAACATAACAAAATTGGCTTTGAATTTCACCTCAGTACTCTAATAATATTATTTTTAATTGCATACAGCCTCTCATCACCGCATCACAACAAAGGAGCTCATATATATGTATATATTGCGCAAAACTTACAATTAGAGATGAAAGGTAGCCTACTGATGATTTTGACCTGTTGACTAAGTGAGGATAGTTTCTGTATAACTAAAAAGGTTTGAAACTGCAGATGGAGTTAAATAAATTTTACTATTTCATGTTCACGAGTCTAGGATAAAAATATCAAATGATTTTGATGAACATGAGTCCGGGTCATGTTCATGGGTTTTGTTCAGAATGTCAAGTTATAATGTTGACTCTTTTACTAAAGCGATAACTTGGACCGGTTCACTAAAATGGTATTTTGATCGGTTCACAGATTGGTAAGTTGTTCACTGCAAATGATAATACTGAACCATTTTGATCTAATATGGCTCACGAAGACACAATATAACCCTGTTAAGACCCGATATGACCTAATAAAGTTTATCATGGTCCATTAAGAGCCAACATGATTCATGACTATAACGACCACCATGGTCCATTAAAAACATATTATGACCAAATAAAGCCCACAATGATCCATTAATGCATCATAACTATTAAGGCCTAATAAGGTCCATTATTTTTTTATTAGAACGGTGAACTTCATGTATAGGGTTACCACACTCTCTAAATCGGAGAGCCCGTATTGCCCCACTCTAGTCAGGATGTGTTTTCTTAACCGGACCCACGTTGGCTTCAAAATTTGGCTTTTTTTGGGCGTTCCCCCGGGAAACCATACCGCTGGCTAACACTTGACAGTCGTTGTGCCACCACAAGAGCAGAATCTCTGGCGTAACACACGGTGGGACAAACACCCGGTTAGGCTCGGGAATCGAACTAACAACCTCATACAAGGTCTAGTTCAAATCTTTCATTGCCTATATCCACCCCATATGACAAAAGTAAGAATTGAACTTGAGTCTCCATTGAAAAACCTAAGCCTATTATTTTTGAAATGCTTATTTTTTTCCTTTTTTTTTTTTTTTGTTTTATTCCAAGTAATAGTGACGGCTCCTCTCTTGACATGTTACTGGGTTTTCCTTTAATTCCACCGGTACAAGCTCACTGAATACAATATGGGCTTATGTTAAATTTCAACCCAAGTCATGCAATTGTGATTCCATCATTTTGCACAGCTTCCCGATGTTTGCTTGTTTTAATCTAATGAAAGCTAGTCAATAGCCCCCGGCGTTACGGGGATGTGGTGTAAAATCACTGCAGAGAGGCAGCGTAAAACAATTGTAAGTAGCAATCGAACAACGATCAAAATAATATAAAAATAAGAATTCTAACACTAAGTGACTCATGTAACGTGACACATAGACGAAGTAGAATTTATACGACACATATTAGAAAATCGAGGGGGTAAGAAAAAATCTGACGCATCAAATGTGACCACTAAACACCGTACTAAGTAGCCACAGAACGACGATCATATCTGAGAAAAAGCCTAAAGAAAAACTAATAAAAAAACTTAACTTATTTTAACTTTTGTGGAAAAGTTATAAAAATCAAAAGTTTTATAATGAAAAACATTAAAGTTTACAAAAAAAAAATAATAATAATAAACCCATAAAAGACAAAATAGACACTATTCCTCATATATGTTATGGATTAATATATATATAAATTATTTATGCTCAGGCTAGTACATAAAATTACAGACTAAAGAACTTTTTTTTTAAAGGCCAACAAAATTTTTATTCACCAACCTATCAAGTTGCAAACACCACATTTACATCCACCAAACATGGAACAAAGAAACATAACAAAGATTACATAAAGCATTAAAGGAAAGAAACAGGCTAAAGACTCCTCTCTCTTCACCACTTCATTTATTTTTCTTTAAATTATTTATTATTTCATTAATAAAAAAAAGAATACAAAGTTATCTTCTTTACTTGTTTAGTAATTCATATAATTTAGTTTGCTATACGATTTCCACTTGATATAACTGTTGTCAAAAATTTTATTGTTTTTTAAAATATAACTTAGTTAATATTATATTTCTATAATGTAATGATATACTTTTACAAAGATAACTAGATTTAAAAAAAATCCTTTTAAAAAGATAAAAAAAACAACAAGGGTCGTTAAATCCGTTATATAACAATTACACTAATATAAAAAAAGTTTAAGAATAAATTATTGATAGTCTAGTGACTGTAAAATAAAAATTTGTTACGACTCCCGGTTGAAATGTTTTGGTTCCGTCACTAAAATGTGAATTTGTAGGCAATCAAGTCATCACGCAAAAGTAAGTCTGCATCCAAAGTTCTCTTACTTGTTGAATTCATATTTTCTTGACCTTCATTACGTGGAGATGTAGATAAATTGCCCAAGGTAAGTCAATATGGTTAGGAGTCAAGTGATGACAGCTGGTTGGGAAGGTTTTAAGTGTCTCGAACAAAATCAAAATGTGTTCTAACAAGTATATGCCAGATGATCTGAGTTCAGCATAGCTTACGCTGGCAACAATTGCTTCGCCACAACTTTTTTGTTTTACGTTGCATTGTACGCTAGGTCCTTACGTCGACCATCGACCTGGCGTAGTCTACGCCGAAGAGATTTTCTTGGTGATTTGGTTTGTAATAATAAAAAAATAAATTTGATATTTTGTGTGTATATGAGTAATACTAATGCTTGTTGTGTGTATTTGAGCTTCGGTAAAGCTCCAATTTATTGAGTTTGTGAGTAAGAAGTCTCGGGCCCTGGTCAAGCAAACATCTTTTACAAGACAAGTGAAGGATCTTAAAGAAAGATATTTATGATAACAATGATGTATATATTAAAGAAAGATATTTAGGTAAAGCTCCCATTTATGATAAGTTGGTTATTATAACAATGATGTATATATGTACTTTATGTTAATTTTATATTAAAGAAAGATATTTGTGGCAGCCGCACATGTTCATGTTATTTTCTCTTTGTTATTTACATTTTTACGATTTTCAATAGTGACAAATAACAAGAAACTTCGAAACAATCATGAGTGTGTGATAGGAAAAAATAAAATAAGACAGGGAGTAACATAATAACATATTTAAACTCTTAAGTAACATTCCAAAGCACAGTTTCTAAGCTCCTAAAACCATTTTAAGTTACGTCAATAATAATGAAACACCACATTTTTGCTACGGATAACATTCTATTCAATTACCGACTAATGGTTGTGGCTAGGGGTGCAACCCTCAACCATGCTATGAACCGAGCCCGACAACCCTGCCTGACGTTACACCTTGCGGCTGCCTTGCGAGCGGCCCCTCTTCCTTTTCACAACCTCTGACCCCGGTCCAAATGGTTGTGGTTGCTCGGTGATTTTTGTTAGTAACAACTTCCCTTCACTTCTCACAAACTTGATCACACATTCATCTCCCTCCGATAAACCATTTTCTCGCTGAAAAGCACCCCATCCGGTCGCCGAATAGTACCTTTTCGTATCATGTGATATCTCAACCCGCAAACTAACTTGCCATTCTTCTCCGTTAACATTCTTCATCGCCATGGTTCCTTCTACTTCCATTCCCGCCAACTTAGCAAAATCCACCGGGAATCGCTAACAGTACCAACACGCAAGCAAACATGTAAAATTCATATAACCAAGTATTATTTTGTAACAACTAATAAATCTTACCAGCATGTTTGTGTAGGTTTTAGTGATAATAAACGTAAAGTAAGGATCATCGCCTTCGCGTTGGTCATCAACTTCAATAACATGTTCTACTTTTGGTGGTAGAACTTTTTCACACCCATTTGGATTATGGATTGACATTCTTAAGGTAGATTGATCAAGGGGCTGAAAGTAGAGAAAATCACCATGACCCAACTTGATACCTTGAACCACATTGTGCCATCCATTGGCAAAACAGTAACTACCATTGATTTCTTTTATCTTCAATCTCCACCAGTACCCTCCATTTGCAGATACAATCACTGGGCCTTCTCGGATTTTGTTCTCCAAATGCCTGCTGACAACATCAGGTGGCAATGGCTGCAATATAATGTAACTATTTTGTAAATGGACAAAAGTTACAGGAAGAAAAGTAAAAATGAAAAACTGTGAGTGTGTGATTTGAGAAGATGAGTACCAGGTGAAGGGCGGATGGGTCGAGCAGGATCACGAAGAATGAAGGAACCATTTGCAGGGATGGATAGATACTTCAAAACCGTAAAGAAAGAGGAGATATATGAATATGTAAAGCAGTACTTTGAATGATTTATGTGTATGTATATAACTTATTGAATAAAAAAACTCTTGTTTCTCATATATCATGTGTGTGCATATGAACAACAGAACAAAGAATGACATGGCTTTATATCATCTAGTGTGACATAATATGTGACATCTCAGTTTAGGTCATAATTAAACTTTATATGATGGATCTAACATACTGTATTAACATTACCAATGTTCACATCATAATTAAACCCTCCCAAAAAAGTAGGTTCCTAAAATGATGACAACACTAAATATGCAACACTCCAATGGCAACACATAGTCAAGGTCATGGGCATTTGGAGATCTAGCAGCAGTTAAAGACTGAGTTTTAACACCCCCCCACCCCCCACCACCCCCACCCCTGTCACACCCCGAAAAATCAGAGCTTGGCGTGACTGGACCGGTATCTTCATTGCACAGCGGAAGCAAAAGCTAAGAGTTATAAAAATTGAACGCCTGCTAAGTACTCGAATTCCCATGGGTTCTCCTATTTCCATAGTTTTGAAAAGTAACCTGAGAAAGAACATGCGAAAAAGTCAACATAAAGTTGAGCGAGTTCATAGTTTGTTTTGAAAAGATTTAAAATAAATCTTTTTGTTTACTGGTTTAAAATTTGTTGAGAAAATATAGAAAAAAAAAACATTTTCTCGGCATGATATATGAAAGTTGTGAGTCTAGCCCACGAGAGTCTTTGTAAGTAGGACTAACGCGTCCTCTTATTTGTACATAAGTTGAGAGCGTTGTCAAAGTTTGTAAATACATGTATTATGAGTTTGCGTCAAATGTATATTAAAAACATTTGAAAGTTTTAGTGTTGTAAGTTGGTATGAAAAGCGTCTATGAACATGTTGATCATTAATGTTTCGCGACGACATTAATATATGCGACGACATAGGAGATACTCAACCCGCGTAGGCAATTTAAGTGTCGAACTCTCGACGCTGGACACAACAGCACTCTAAGTGGTCACCCATGGACCGTGAGTGGGGCTCGCCCGTACCCATTAGATATAATCTTTGTTCCTTGGTCCTCAAAAGGATTAATGGCACCTCAGTTACAGCCTATGCTCACATGATCTAAGAGTTCATTCCATAACTTCATCATACCTAAGTTTGACATGTATTTCCCCCTGAAAGTTGTTAACCGAAACATTGAAAGAAAAGGGGGACATGGTCTCACTGGGTAGTCTCGTTTTTCGTACGCAGGCCAACCCAGTTCTGTTGTAGTAACTAGGACATTCCTGTCACTAGTCATGAAAATCATGCACGTTTGCGAAAATACGCGTTTGTTTTGTAAAACCGGTATGTTTAGTATAAACCTTTCGTAAACCATTCGAGTTCGTTGAAATTCATTTGCAACAGGGTTTATGAATATATGTTTTCGTTCATCGAAATATTGTTTGATTTTGCAAAAACTTGCATGTCTTTCCACCCCCGAAAACATTTGTAAAAATGTAAAACAGTAAAAAAAGTGGGGGTTATGAACTCACCTCGACGTTCCTGTGAAACGCTAACTTAACGTGATTCCGTGATGTTATTCCATGGATGTAAACTTGCTAGCGTGCAACTAAAGCATTCCTAATCAAGGAATAATTATAAGTTTCTAAATAAATTGACGTAGCTAACTACGTGTCCGAGCTCTACCGAGTCGTTAACTAAACGACGCTAAGGTGGTGTTATCTTGATTTAGAATAACCATTCTATGGTTAATTGATCCCGTTTATAATCGGAATAAAACTAAGTCTCGAAAACGACTTAGTTTTCGAATGGTTTAGAATATATATTTATATATTTAATATAAATATACTTACATCGTCGTGTTAGTGGTCGCATTTAGGAATACGTATGTGGATAGCGGTCCGTGTCGTTATAGTTGTCGTAAGATGGAAATAAATATATACATATATATTAAGCCGTGATGTTTGAAAAAAAATATATAACTCAGAATTCAGTCGCTTGAACTAAATATAAAAACTATATTTTGTTCGTAAGAAAGTTTAAAATCGGCGTTTAAAATAAATATAAACCTTATATTTATTTTATAATCATGTTCAAGTAATTCGAAAAGTCGAGGTTTAAAATAAATAGAAACTTCATATTTATTATATGAAAATGTTCTAGTATTTCGAATTATCGGTGTCTTGAAATAAAGTAGTTAATCATGTTTATTTTATATAAACATCAAGTTTCGTTAAGTAGTAAATTAAGTTTGTCGGAATTTCATAACTTTGTTTTGAAATTCGTAATACGTTGCCAAAATAAATATACTTTCGTATTTATTTTATAAGAAAACTCGAACTTTGATATGTGCGTTTATACCATACAAATATACTTGATATTTCAGATTTTTATGAAAATCGAACAGAGTTTCCTCTGTTTTTGGAATAACCTCGACATCTAAAGTGTCGATATTTTAATCAAACTCAATGTTGGTGCACTTGTGTCTGTACTTTGTCTGTATTCGGTCTCGATGTAAACGATGTCCTTGTCAGTCTTGTAAGTTGACCAAGTCAACCGTCCTCCTGGTTTGACTCAGTCAACAGTTAGTTATTGGTTGTCATTTGTCTGGCTCGAAGGATGAGTGATCGAAGGATAATGTAGATCCTTCGATCACCTCGAAAGATATGCTTCGATAGATAGACCTCGAAAGACAATCTTTCGAGGTCCTTGCTGATCCTTCGAAAGCATTATATTCGAAAGATGATCCTTCGGACCATCTATCGAATCCTTCGACCATGACAACCTGTGCTGGGTATATATACCCATGCACTGTGTTTCGGATAAGATAGAGGCTCACAGAAAAGTCACACAGAGAGACACACAGCAGAGAGCATCCTGTCCGAAACACTCACACACTTTGAGAGTTTATAGAACTTTTCTGTAAACATTGAGCTTGTAACCGAACCCTCATTGCATTAATACAAGTTGTGTTAATCGGTGAACTTGTGTGTTTGTTTCTCTACTTGCTACTAACTCGGTTTGCTTGCTAGCTGGGATTCCGCACTCGCTAGTAGGTTTGTATAACAAGGTTTAGGTTCGTTATCCTCCGTGAAAAAGGGACCTACAAGTGGTATCAGAGCTTGGCTCTTTACCTTGTTTAAAACCGGGTTATTCAAGTTCTTGGTGTGTGTTTGAACACTTGGTTTAACACCCGTTTTTGTTGGTTTTTCTACACTTTTAAACTGGAAAACGTGTTTTAAACTTACCGGGAGTGTTCAAGTTTGGGTTGGGTAACTTAAAACTTGTTTTTGAGTGTGTTGGTAATTTCCGGCTATATTCCGGTTAAACTTCCGGTGACTGGTTCTAGGATAAGGTTATCCTTTTTGGGCAATCTTTTCAAAGTTGGTGGGAAAGTTGTCAGCCTGCCATACCCTTTTGCCGAAAGTTGACTTACCAACCCATCACCTTTTCACCAACCTATCACATCAACGTCAGTTGTGTCAGAACCTCTCGAAAGATATCCTTCGACTTCGAAAGATTATCTTTCGATCAAGGAAGGCTCGAAAGACTATCATCCTTCGACCCATCCTTCGAAGTCCGAAACATATCTTTCGACCAAGGAATCTATTCGAAAGACAGTGTCCGAAAGATAGGGATTTATCTCGAAAGATAAGGATCTTTCAAGTGTGAATCTTTCGAGATTTTGAATCTTTCGAAGCCAGTGCTCGAAAGTCAACAGTGATCTTTCGAACACTGTTGATCATTCGAACAATTGTGATCTTTCGAATATCTTTCGAGTCTGGTCTGTTTATTGTTAACAGGTTTCTGTTTTAGTAGATCGTTCGAACTAGTGGATCTTTCGAATCAGGATCCTTCGGCTGTGTGTGATCTTTCGGGTGGCTATTATCCTTCGAGACATTGATATAGTATTCATTTTTCTGATCAAAAATGAATCCAGCATGGGGTAATCCGTCAATTGCAGAGAGCAATACGTTTTCTGCAAGATCCAGTGTGCCATGCAATTCTGATATGTATTTTGGAACTTCCAGTACTTCGTTTGCAAGACCCGTTCCACACGCTCCATTAAAAACGGAGTACGTCACAATCACAGATTGTTTTGGCAATCCAAAACAAGTTCCTGTAAAGCCAGCTCCCACCACAGACATGTATGGAAATCCATTACCCCCAGTTGCTGTACAACACCATTATTCTACTGTAGAATCGTCATTTCTTAATCCCAAGAACGGTAGTCAGACAAAAACGGCGTTGTATGCTGAAATTGTCAAAGATGTCAGCAATGGTGGATCCTCGGGGAATGATAACAGTTCTGAACATGTTAGAAGTTCAGATGAAGATGTTTCAACTTCAGTTGAGGGTGATACAACTTCAAGCTCAAGTGAGGATGGATCTGAACGTGAATCATCAAGGGAGATTGTTGATTCTGATGCAGAAAGGCCAACACCTGAGAGTAATTCCAGTCAGGTATGTGTTGATGAACCAACTGCTGTAGATTGTGATAATTGTGCTAGATCAAAGGCAAACATGTCTGAGTTGCAAGGCAAACATGATGCTTTACAAGCTAGTTTGTTTAACTTGCAAGACAAACATGTTCTATTGAATGCCAAGTGGTGTGAATTGCAAAGCAAACACGAAGCTTTGCAAGAGAAATATGATGTGACATTTATCCACAACCAGAAGTTGACCGTGGATCTTTCAAAATGCACAGAAGCCAATAAGTTTTATGAAAACCATGAAAAAGAATTTAAGTCAATGATTGAGACATTAAAGAAAGATAAAACTGAATTGACTAAAATGGTTTCCAGAAAACAAACGGACATTAATTTGTATATCTCACGTCTTGAGACAATGCAAAAAGAAATGGTCTGTGTAAAAACGGAAAGTGAGGCAATCCAACTCAAGCTAGATAGCTATTTGAGTTCTAGCTATGTGTTGGATCACATCATTGACGTTCAGAAAGAAAAACGGGATGTCACATGCATAGGATATAAGAAATGTCCACCACCTGTGAGACACAATTATGATGCGATGCCTGATGAGGAGGATAGAGTGTTCTTCGAACCATCTGTTCCTCTTGATGTGAAGGAGTTTGCAGCAGGACTCGGATACAAGAAAGATGTATCACCAGATTCAGATACTTCAGCAGATACATGTGTGTCTTCTGCTGAACTGAATCAGGATCCTCCAGTCATCATTGAGGATGCTGATTCTTCTGATGATGAATCTGATGATACCATCCCAGCAAAGTCTAATGCGGAAGTCAAAGATGGGGACATACCTCTCGAGAATTACATTCTATGTGATCCTCCTGCAAAACCCGCTAAGACTGTTGCAATCGAGTCCTCGTCTGCAAAAGAGTCGGAGGGTGTGAACTTGCTGTACACTCTCGTTGGTGATGATAAAATCTACTCTGACAAAGATTTCCCTATTAAAAATGTTAATCAATCTTTAATAAGTAAAGTCTTTGAAGATTCGACAAGTAAGTTTTTGGGAAAGACAGGACCACGTGTTACAGTTACACAGTGTCCTCCTATTCCAAAGGCCGAAATTAGGAAACAATTTGGAAATAAGAAATTACCAACAGAGAAAAGGCAGCCAAATCATGCCAAACCTAAAGGAAAAGCACCGACTCAGGGTCAGAGGAAACAGACCCAAAAGAAAAACAAGAATGTGAACTTTGTGAAATCTAAGGGAACGGACAAAATTGAAACTTATGAGAACAAATCTAACTTAGATTTTGTTAAACAAGCAACAGTTTTGAAAAGAAATGATCCAAACTGTTCAAAACCTAGTACCTCGGGATCACAAAGCTCATCATCATCGGTAAGACGAACGCATGATGCTTCGGGGATTGTTGAACGAAGATATTGTTTTGAATGTGGTACACTTGGACACATAATTCGAAATTGTCCATATCTTCATAAGTTGAAAGCAAAGATTGATGATCCCCGTGAACAAAATCATGCCGCCCAAGAGAATAGAAAAGACAAACAGGGCGAAAATCGGAAGATAAACCTTGTGAAATCAAGAGGGACTGATAAAATTGATACTTTCAAAAACAAATCCAAAAAGGATTCTGTTAAACAAAGTAAAATTTTGAAAAGAAACAGTCAAAACAACTATACACAACAAACAAACGGTTGTGATGTAGGACCAAGTACCTCTAGTTCACGAAGTTCGTCATCCAGCTATTATGATACTCCGAGGTTTGTTGAGCGGAGATCATGCTTTGAATGCTGTGAGTATGGGCACATCATTAAGAATTGTCCATATCTCACCAAGAGAAAGACAAAAATTGATGTCCCCCATGGTAACAATTACCATAAAAGATCTGTTTCATCAAAACAGGACCCTCGTCTTGTTAAACAGCGAGCAAAGAAACAGAAAAAGAAACAAAGAAAAGAAGTTGAAAAGATTTTAAAACCGGAGATTATCCAAACAAAATCTGTTAAATTGGATGTTAAACATGAAAAACAGAAAGAGATTTGGATACCAAAACCGGTAACTGTTTCAGGGGGAGCTACATCAATTCCGAATCATCGGGAAATGGATGTTACAATTCTCGATGATGACGGACGACCCAAGTCTGTGAAGGCTTGGGTCCCACTCTCCAACTAATCTCTGAGTGAGTGTGCAGGAAGTTCCAGGAGGAACTATTGATAGTCTTAGGATTGTTGATAGTGGAATGTCCTTGCACAAGATAGGCGACAGAAGAAATTGTTGCCTTTGATGGAGAGAGAGGAAAGAAAAAGAAAATTTGGATGAATGAAGTTGCAAAATTCGACCAAATGAGGAACGTGTCAAAATTTGGTCATTATGGTTTTTGATCGGGTCCACAGGAACGAATGAAGTGAAATGTGTGTCGATGCCTTGGCGTGGATTGAACATCCGCACACCATTTCTGAAAGAGAAAGTCAAAGACCTTCGCTGGTGAAATGTGAAAGACCAGCCGGACCCGGAGGTTTATGAGCTTGTTGCTGTCAAGAGATTTTTCAGTAGTTGCAAATTCGACTTTGAAGTCCACACCGGGTGGATATCCAGTTGGGAGAGTGCTTAGATTCCTTGCAATGCACGGAACAGTTGCAGGATACGCCTCTAAATTCTTAATCTCTCCTATACTTGTCGATATTTGAGCTACTTTGTGAATTATTATTATCTCGAACAGCACTCTTTGACCTGACACATTGATCTCGAATATCACCTCACACGTGATTGTTTCAATATGAAATTCATCAATGTTGTCATGGTCCGCACCGCTTACCGACATGCCAACTCACTTTTCCAAAATTTGTTAAATCTTTTCTGATAAAACTTAATTTTGGTAAACGGCATTAAGGTCAAGCACAAGAGTAAACCAACATCGGAAAATCATTTTTGTAAATACCTTTGTTTTTTTTAAATTTGTCTTAGTTTATTGATTTTAGGGGGAGTAAATCCAAAAATCTGAAAATCCAAAAACATCGAAAAATTTCAAAAACACAAAAACAATAGAAAAACAAAAATGAGTTTCCTGGCGAGCAAAAGAGAAAATGATAGTACATCAGTGGTCTATCCATACCTCTTTAAACATTAAATGAAAAACGATAAGCAGCTCTATATAAGATGTATCGGTAGGCTCACAATCATTTTAAAGTGTGCAGGGTGATATAAATCTTAATCGACTGAAGACCAGGTGGGAACCATTCATTGGCATATGGTCTTAGTACCGAAATTTCGTTTGATAGATTGTCGAGGTTCTGAGATATTCGGTCTTTATGCTGCTTATCATCTGGGTATCATGGTTGTATCTTTTGCCGAAAAATAACGGGGACGCAAGTCTAGATCTTCCATGATACTATACATACGTGTACATATTACATACTGCATTCGACCTCAATAAGTGATAAACAATCACATGTCCAAATCTAATAAGTGATAAAATATCACATTTATCCGGGTGTCAAGTTCGTCTCTCTGCTGTACGGAAGTACTGACCTGTTCACGGACTTGCACCTGTGCCCTCATGCATATTGAAAATCAAGTTCCTCATCAATAAGTGATTATATCACATAGGGCTTGTTTTCAAATCAAAATAAGTGAGTATCTCACAATTTATACGGTCAAACAGATGATAATCGGTATACTCACCGGTAAGATGAACTCTCGTGCATACCTTGATACGGGAATGTGTCATGATGTGGATGAACACCGGTCGGTAAGTATAAATCATACCTTAACGTATCCCCTCGTCATGATTACATCTGATAAGTTGAGCTTAAGTGGACAACAATACCGATAATTGTTATAGGATGCTTATCTTAATGTTAACTAACTGAACAACAAGAGTGTTTTGGCATGACCGTACACTGATATGATTCTCTTACCCTCGAAACTCGCAAAAAGAATGTCTGTATATAGTTATTTACTGCTTAACTTTTATTGTTTTTCTTTTAAACAGTTTCGTCGTTTGTTGCATATCAGCACGACATTAGCGGTGATGTCGTTTGATAACACTCAAAGGATTTTAAATTGTTGTCTTTTAATTTCAAAAATACCAAAAAGATTTTAGGCGTGTTTTAATATAAACTTTATAAAAGCCAAAAAGATTTTCTTTCTACTTTATTTTCGATCGTACGATGTTGGAGCTCAAGTCTTCGTTACCTGAAACCTGACTGAAAACCGAACTGACTAAATCTTCATAAACGGTCAAAATTTGCAGATTTTGAAAGTTAGAATTTAAAATTGATAAATTTATTAAACTTTCAAACTGTCGGACGGTGTTTGATTTTGACATGGTCACTCGTGTGTCATTTGTTTATACTATTCCAAGCAGTTGTTCTCATTACGCGTTTAGATTTCTTGCATGTGCAGATTCTAAAGGCTAGGAGAACATGGTCGATGACAAGCCTTGGAATGAAGACACGACGAGAAGGCGCTCAAAAGATGAAGATGATCGAGTTGCCGCTGGCCATCATCAACACCACAAGGATCTCACTTCATAAAGATAAAGTCTTTTCACGAGCATAACTCAAGGGGGAGCTTATGTTAAGGGGGAGTTTGTCAACACACTTCCTACATGATACGGGTAGTTTGTTGATACACTCTCTGCTTTCAAGACGTGAAGACTTTGAAGATCCTCCGACATTGAAGACTTGAAAGGACATCAGAGTTTTGATAACTCGAAGACCAAAGACCGTCGAAGTTCAAGACGAGTCTACAACCATAGAAGATAAAGACAAAGCTACAGCCAAGGGGGAGTTTGTTGGTGCACTTGTGTCTGTACTTTGTCTGTATTCGGTCTCGATGTAAACGATGTCCTTGTCAGTCTTGTAAGTTGACCAAGTCAACCGTCCTCCTGGTTTGACTCAGTCAACAGTTAGTTATTGGTTGTCATTTGTCTGGCTCGAAGGATGAGTGATCGAAGGATAATGTAGATCCTTCGATCACCTCGAAAGATATGCTTCGATAGATAGACCTCGAAAGACAATCTTTCGAGGTCCTTGCTGATCCTTCGAAAGCATTATATTCGAAAGATGATCCTTCGGACCATCTATCGAATCCTTCGACCATGACAACCTGTGCTGGGTATATATACCCATGCACTGTGTTTCGGATAAGATAGAGGCTCACAGAAAAGTCACACAGAGAGACACACAGCAGAGAGCATCCTGTCCGAAACACTCACACACTTTGAGAGTTTATAGAACATTTCTGTAAACATTGAGCTTGTAACCGAACCCTCATTGCATTAATACAAGTTGTGTTAATCGGTGAACTTGTGTGTTTGTTTCTCTACTTGCTACTAACTCGGTTTGCTTGCTAGCTGGGATTCCGCACTCGCTAGTAGGTTTGTATAACAAGGTTTAGGTTCGTTATCCTCCGTGAAAAAGGGACCTACACTCAATCAATAATTCAACAAAACCAATATATATATAACTTTTCGCAAAACTTGCAAGAATCGTAAATAAATTACTAATGTATAACGTTTTAACCGGTCGAGCTCGATTCCGTAGTATAAAAATCTGAGAACTATAGCGATCTATACTAATTTCGCGTCATTAAACTTTACCGGATCTTCGTTTGACTGAGTTTGACCATCATTGACCAAGTCGTTGACTGAGTTGACTCACGAAGTTGCCCGGGTCTGACCCGGGTTGACCGCTTTGACTTGTTGACCGCGACTGACCCGAACCGTTGACTTGTTTTGACCGAGAGCAAAACTGACTCGACGTGCACCCGAACCACTATCTGACCCGTCGAACCGCCGTCGACCACCACCACATTCATCACCACCGCCACAGCAGCGGCGTCGCTGCCCGCCGGCCGCTCCCCTATTCCACCTTCGTTCTCTTTCTTATCTCGCTCACTCTCTCCGTCTCTCGGATATCGCCGCTGCACCGTACGCCACCACCAAGGTGGTGGCGGTTGTTCAGTCGGGGAAGCTGGGGTGTGGGTGTTCACTGGCAAAAGAACCCGCCTCCGTGAGCGGCGGCGCCGGCTCCGCCGTGTTCTGCTGCTTCGTCGGCCGGAGATCCGGTTGCCGGATTTAGAAAAGAGATAAGAGAGTGGATTGAGTGATAAGAGAGTGGATTGAGTGGTCTTAGAGAGAGAGAGAGAGCTGAGTGTTGTATAATTTGCTCAAATGAAACTTACCCTTACGTATTAGCTTTTCCAAAATATTCAAGACAAGATCATTGCTCCACCATACTTTTAAGCATTTCCTTCTTCTCAAATCTTGTCAAAATGACAAAAGAAATGGTGATGGACATGCTGGACGTATGGGAAAAGTAAGGGTGGGTGGTTTGGTTTGACTTTTTATTCACTAGAAGATATGGTTAATAAAATAAAGATATTTAGGTGGTTATATTAATTAGTGGGTGATTTGGGTTTTACTTGAAATACTAATCTCGATCACATTTACTAGACAATAATCATCCAATATTACTATCTTGCTAAAAAAAATAGCAAGTTTAGAAGTTATAGCAAACTTAAAATAAACGTATATGCGATACACCAAATAATTACGATACGTACTTATCCGAAATAAGCTTAATCTATTATTCATGCTAGAGATTTTACAATGCCTTAAATTTTAATGTTTCAGGCATATTGGAAGCGTGTCAGCATCTTTTACAGTGTACAGGATAATCGTCAACGCTCGTTTTTTTTATATAAATACACTTATTGTTTCGCGATAAGACGATACCGAATGCAATAACCCATGCATATACCCAGACATTGCTAGTCTTTATGAACTCAGTTAATACATAATCAAGTCTAAATGCACGTAATTATTTAAATAAACAGTGATTAGATCGTACGGATTAACCTGAAAATTTTCCAATTGTCACAACCCCCTCCATTTATGAATGTATAAATCAGCTTCATCAAATTGAACTCACAGTTGAAGGCAGATCTGGTGCTTTTTATTTCCGTTTATAAACAGTTGAAAAGTATGGTGTTGGGAATATATAAACAGATCTGGTGCAAGATTTTAAGAAAAAAACTGAGTAAGCTTCAATGGCATCTTTTATAAAAACAATATAATTAATTTTTTTTTGTGTGTGTGAGTGTGTGTGTGTGGATCTGTAAAAAGTTAAGATGAACAAGAACAAACAGAAACAGCGATTAACACATGTTAAAATATGCAATTCCCTATTTCCTTTATATTTTATATTTGCTATCTTTCCTTATAATTTTCCCTTTCCTTTTCATGTTTCGCTGATTGGGCTGCTCCTGTTGACTGGGCTGCTTCCTGCTGTTGGGCTCAAGACTGTTGGTGTGCTGCCTCTTTACGCGTAAACCCTATTGGGTGTCTCGTTATAACTGGTCTCCTTGGGATCCCAGAAGGCATACAAGCACTCATCTTTTCTCTCGCTACTTTCCTGCTTCTCTCTAAACATTCAGCAGCAACTTACTTTGCTTGTTCGAGAGTTGTTTACCTTGTAAGCAGATTATGTAGTTGATAATCTGCCTTGTCTGAGAGTGAGTTTGTTACGGTGTCTTGTATCCCTTTCCTCTTATCATTGTTTCAATAACATATATTTACATCAGTAATTTTTGAATAAAAGTTCCGGCTGATTCCGTGTTGTTAACATGGTATCAGAGCTTAGATAAGCTCTTGGTTTGAATCGGTTTTCTCCGAGTTCTGCTCCGCTGCTTCTCTTCGAGACCAGATCTGTTCGAATCTGGTATTTTTCTGGTGGTTTTTTGGTGGATCTGGCTAATACTTCTGATACTAAGTTCAGATCTTGAAGAAATCTGTTGCGTTGGTTTTGTGCCGCCTCAGAATCAGAAACCCTAAATCTAGGGTTTGGGAAAAGTCGTGGTTGGGGATTGCTTTGATCGATATTGTGACTTGTGACCGGCTGTTCATGCGTCTAAAAGGGGCTCTCGTTGGTCTCTGATTAAAGAGCAAACCAACAGAGTTTGAATCTGGTCCTCTTCGCTTGAAATCAAACTTGTAACCCTAAGTGAAGGTTACAAGTGTGATTAACAGGAGATAAACGCACCCGCTGTGAGATTGTTCTATCTCTTACCTTTATTTTTTTCTGTTTCCTGCATCACTGAGTCGTGTGTCTAGGCATCCCTGTTTACCGGACTAGTCGGGCCGGCCTTGATCGAGTCTTATTTGCTTAGTTGTTGCATCTGTTTGGTTTTGTGTGTCAAAGCTCCCTGAATATCGTCTGCGGAGGCACCTTTGAGTGATGAACCTCTGATCGGACCTCTGTTCAGGATTCGCTGACTTCTGTGTTTTTTTTTTATTTTTTACTTTATCTGTTCTGTGCTTTTTTGGGTTATTGTTCTGAGTATTCAGTATGCCTGGTGATGATAATACTGTTATAACCTCACCTAGTGCTACCTTGGTTAGCAAAATTGATGCTGGTGATCCGTTGTTTCTTCACCCTAGTGACTCTGCTAATTTATCTATTGTCAGTGTAAAACTTAAAGGGTCAGAAAACTATAGGATCTGGTCCAATGCCATGTATCTTGCTTTACAAGTAAAAAACAAAATAGGGTTTGTTGATGATTCTTGTCTTAGGTCCAAAACTGATGAGGTTTTGGGTAGGCAATGGGATAGGTGCAACTCTATTGTGCTTACTTGGATTCTTAACTCTGTATCTGAGGAATTATATCTTGGTCTTGTTTATTCTAAAATTGCTTCAGATGTGTAGAAAGACTTAAAGGATACTTATGATAAAATAGATGGGTCTGTTGTGTTTAATATGTATCAAAAGATTAATTCCTTCAGTCAAAATGGCATGCCTGTTTCTGAATATTATCATAAGTTGAACTGTATGTGGAAGCAATTAGATCAACTTCTTGCCTTGCCTGCTTGTTCTTGTGATGTATCAAAACAATTTAATGACTTTAATCATCTTATTAAGCTTATGCAATTCTTAATGGGTCTTGATAGTTCCTACCAGTCTGTGAGAACAAACTTATTAACCAGAGAAACTCTTCCTTCCGTGAAGGATGCCTTTTCAGTCATCTCTAGAGAAGAATCTCTCCTTCACTCTAAAAATATTTTTGATAAAACTCCTAATAATCCTGTTGGTTTTTCTATTAAAACTGGTCAAGTTATTGATTTAAGGAAAAGGAATAATAGAACTCCTAACCCTAATCTTAAATGTTCTCACTGTAATAAGACTGGACACACTATTGAGAAGTGTTTTGAACTTGTTGGTTACCCCTCTTGGATAAAGTCAAAACCTGGTGGGAACAAGGGTAACAAGGTCAGTAATAATGTTACTACTGATACAACTGATACAGCTCCTGCTATGAGTTCTTTGTCCAATGATCAGATAGCCCAGTTGCTTAGTCTCTTGAATGACAAACCTAAAGGTGACACTCAGAATAGTGGATTTGCTGGTATGTGTGGTAATCCTGTTTGTTTGAATAGTTTAGTGAATCTGTCTTCTAAACCTATTTGTGATTTCAAACCTGCTTTCTGTTTTTCAAATTTTATCAATAATGGAAAAAAGGTAGGATGGATAGTTGATTCTGGTGCTAATCAACACATGGTAATGACGGATGAGTATCTAATTAATCAAAAGGATGTAACTGAGTTCAATATAAAAGTTAAACATCCCAATGGCACAAGTTCCCTAGTAACTAAAATTGGTTATATTAAATTAAGTGACAAGGTCATTCTATATGATGTGTTTGTTGTGCCTGATTATTGTGTGAATTTAATCTCTGTTCATAAACTTGCTAGAGATTGTAAGCTCATTGTCTCTTTTGATGAACAAACTTGCTATATTCAGGACTCTTAAACAAAGAAAGTCCAGGTGACTGGTAGTCAATTTGATGATCTATACTTCTGTGGTAGTTCCTCTGTCTCAAATAAGGTTGGTAACTCTAGTTGTGACATCAATCTTTGGCACGCTAGGTTAGGTCATCCTGCTGAACCTGTTTTGCATGTTCTTAAAAATAATCTCAACATTAAAACTGGTGCTAAACTAAACCCTTGTGAAACATGTCATAGAGCTAAACAGGTCGGGAACCTTTCCCTTTAAGTGATCATAAATCTGAAGCTTTAGGAGATCTTATTCACCTTGATGTGTGGGATCCATATAGAGTCCAAAGTAGGGATGGTTTTCGATATTTTCTTACAGTAGTTGATGATTACTCTAGAGCTGTGTGGGTGTATCTCATGAAAACCAAAGATGAAGTTTTTTACCATATTAAAGGTTTTTATAATTTCCTTAAAACACAGTTTAGTAAATCAATCAAGATCCTTAGGAGTGACAATGGTACTGAATTTACAAATAAACAAATGAGTAATTTTTGTTATGAGAATGGGATTTTACATCAGACTTCATGTGTTCATACCCCACAGCAAAATGGAGTAGTTGAGAGAAAGCATAGACATGTGTGATTGACTTAGGAGGTAGCTGGGATAGGCACCTACCTTTGGTCGAGTTCTCCTACAACAATAGCTACCATACTAGCATTCAGGCTGCGCCTTTCGAGGCACTATATGGTAGAAAGTGCAGAACGCCCATCTGTTGGGCAGAAGTAGGAGACACTCAATTGTCGGTCCTGATTTAGTCTTTGAGACAACGGACAAGATTGTCCAAATTCGTGACCGCCTGAAAGCTGCCCGGGATAGGCAGAAGAGCTATGCTGATAAAAGGCGAAAACCCCTCAAGTTTGAGGTTGGTGATAAAGTTTTGCTCAAAGTAACACCCTGGAAGGGGGTGATGCGATTTGGTAAGAAAGGTAAGTTAAGCCCGAGGTATATAGGACCATTTGAGATCATCGAATGTGTAGGATCTGTGGCTTATAAGTTAAACTTACCTGAAGAGCTCAGTGGTATTCACAATGTGTTCCACATCTGCAATCTGAAGAAATGTCTAGCTGATGAATCACTAGTCATACCACACACAGATGTGCATATAGACGAAAGCTTGAAATTTATGGAAAAACTTGTGTCGATTGAGGATCAACAGGTAAAGAAGCTTCGAAGGAAGTATGTGCCTATTGTCAAGGTCAAATGGGATGGCCGTAGAGGTCCCGATTATACGTGGGAGTTAGAGTCCACAATGAAAGAAAAATACCCTCAATTGTTTCAATAAATCTCGAGGTCGAGATTTCTTTAAGGGGGTGAGGATGTAACACCTCGAAAATTCCTGCCCAATAAAATAAAGACACGTGTCATGAGACAAACGTGTCAGGAACCCGGATCAAATAAAAAGATGTATGGTAGGATTTTAAAGAGGGCGTCATGTTATTAAAAATACCTCTGAACGACCCAAGGGCGACATGTTATTAAAACACCTCTGAGCGACCCAAATTTATAAATCCCAAGATCCTTAAATCGTTTGATAAACATCTTATATATTAACCGGTTGTTTTCTAAACAAATAAAATTCCATCCTTTATATGGAAATTTGGGTTATTAGGAATGTTACTACTAAAATTCTGATTTAAATCCTAGTCTAATGGGAGTTAGAAGTAGTTGATTAAACTTGTTCAACCATTATGAGAATCCAAGAAGAATTCTTGGTATTTCCGTCACATTAAAGCCTCCCACAAGGTGCCAAAGTTGTAAGGCATGCTAGGCATGCAAAGGCTGAGCAAAAGTGGTCCCCATCATGGTTAAAGAACCCAAAATTCGGAATCTACGAAGTTGCATGGTCAAGGCTTGAAAGTCATAAAAATCTTTTGTTCTGGACAACGGTTACGGACCGTATGGCCTTAGGCTTACGGTCTATAATTGCATACCTGGACGATTTCAGCAAAGGTCGGTTACGGACCGCATCAGTTCAAGCATACGGTCCGCAAGAGCTGCATACGGACCGCAAGAGCTTAGGCTTACGGTCCGTAAGCCTGTCGCTGGCAGCAGAAAATGGACAGCTGCCTGTTCAGCCTGTTGCACCACCTTATTGAGATGGTTTTCGAAACAAGAGACTTGCTAGGCAGTATTTAGCCACATAGGGACATCTGGGATGATCTTGTAACTATCCTAGACTACCTTGGCATGATCTTGGACCCTAAGGTTCACTATATAAGAGCTTGAGTTGTGAACATTTCATTCATTCATTTTCAACTTTGCATAAGTTCACTCCTGGAGCTCCTCTGGTCAGCAACAAATATTCTTAGCATCCCTAATCCTAATTAGGACTCTTTTAAGTGTCCTTAACCTCCCTTAATTCGTTTTAGCTTAGTTAATTAGCTAAAAGTCAAACCATCGTAATTGAGGTTTGACTTCGAGATTAATCCATAATTACTCAGTCAAATCTCGAATTAAAAATACCTATAAGTAGGTAATTATGTGGGTAACAAACCCTTAAAAGAGTATTTCCAGATTCCCACTCTAACCATGTTAATTGTCGAGTCAAAGTATACTTTAAAAAGTCAACAGAATGCTTAAATCCAATTTAACACATATTTAGCAAAATAGGATACATGCAACCTGTTTGATCACTAATATAACTTGGTAACTAATGTAAGAACATGTCCCAACATGTTCAACTCGACAATTTTCTGTTTAGACCCGGTTTAGAACCGAAAGTCGCATAGTTTGACTTTCACTTTGACTTTCAGTTCTGACCCGTTTTAGTCAAGTTTAGGATTGCCTTAGAGCTTCTTTTGGACCTAGTTACATGTTAGTATAACCCTCTGTGATTATACGGCTTGGTTCACTAGTTGTCTAATTAATATGCAAGTTTCCGTTAAATGCCATATGTTGACCATTATGCCCAAATGTCCATAAAATGTGATTTTTGAAAATATGAAAGGGTAAACATCTTAGTTACTGAATTATAAACTTGTACCTAAAATTTGACATCAGTTTGAGGTCTAGATTAAGAGATATGCTCATTAGCATAATTAGAAGCTTTCTTAGTAATTAATTGGCATAATTTGCATATAGCCTATCTAAACCCAAATTTTTATACAAAACTTTATACCCACTGATATATAATAATACTTTGGGATTTTTAGAGATTTTTGTTTATTTTTAGGCTGAGCATAACTTAGAGTTTTAAGCTTAATTCGGTTATTGCCGGTTATGCCCTTTTTAGCTATAAAACGAGTTTTATAAATCCTTTTGACCCCAAACCTTTTTCTGATGATTTATTATATTAAATATACTATTTTGAGCCTTCTGGAATTATAAAAATATCAGCTTCTCTTTGAAAACCCAGAAATGGCTCCAAATCGCCTTTTTAGGCATTTTTACGACATAGTATGTATTAAAACTAGTTTATATATATATAAGGTTTGATACCTACTAATATATTTAGTAAAATTTTATATTTTAACAGTAAACTAAGGTTTCAAACTCAGGTTTCCAGTTTTAACCTTTTAGGCTTATGTGAAATTACCAAAATGCCCTTTCGGTGCATGAAATGGTTATACTTAATAAAATTCACATATATTTAATATCCTACTGTTATAACATAGTAAACTAAGTATATTTACTAATTTATTCAGATATGTAACTCAGATTACTAGTTCAACTCTATTTTACCCTTTAAAATGACCAAAACGCCCTTATGAGGCATAATTTGAGTTTAAACTTATTATGGGCATAATTGGACATATCTTACTGATATCACAACATATTTAGTGCATATAATCTCAAGGAACTTGTATATGATTTATATGATTACCCGTTACGCACTTTCGCGTTCGGATCGGCTTATGTAACTAGTTTACGCATATTAGCCAAAACGGGTCAAACCATATCATCTTTGTCCCAAAATCCAGAATGTGTTTAGTTTTCCCATATTATACAAGTCTCCAAACTTGTTGGGTCTAAATCACACTCCTTCCTGGTGGTCGCCTTTCATGCGAATAAACCGCATTTATTCCTTGAAACTAACCGGTCTAAGTTTAGGCTATATTAAAGACCCGTTAGGATTCTAATAGGTTATTATAAACCTTCTTTCCAGAATAGGAGACCCAGTAAAAGATACTTGCATTTGCTCATTGTGGTTTATACTTGCTCAGGTAAATACTTTTAACTTATTTTCCCTTATACGGGCTTGGGGTACGGTATATAAAATACCGCTTGGTCGGGCAATTGACCCCTACTCATTAGTAGTTGGGTATTATCAATGTGACCTGTTTAAAAAATGGTTTTGTTTGTTTTACACCTTTGGGAGTTTAATGACCATGTCCCGGATATCCTTGGCATCATTCATGAAATGGCCACGACCTTGACACGCGGGTGTAGGCGTACACCCGACAATGTGTCCATATTTATTAAGGTATAATCCGTTGGTTTCCCGCCGCGGATTTATACTATGTGGTGTGTCTATTAATCTTAAACCCGGCACGAACCAGGCGACTGAACGCATAACAGACATGTAATTCTTTTACAAGTTTAAAATTTATTAATTATCCCAAGTTATAAAAAGTTGTATGTCATGTGCATTCAAACAAATTTTTAAATGTTTTCAAAATGAGTCAGTTAAATTGTATTTACCAGTGTAAACTGACGTATTTTCCCCAAAAAGATTAAGTGCAGGTTCTACACGTAATAGGCTGGCCACTCCTTAGCATCGTTAGAGTCTCGCAAGCTTGGATGCCATTATCTGTTGAACAGTTTCTCCTTTTATTTTGATCCGCCTGTGGATCTATTTCAGCTACATTGTGATACTTGGATATGATATTTTGTTTGGTTGTGATGTGTGTAAAATGCAACATATAAATCACATCAATTAAGGCATAAAACTAACCCTTTTTAAGTACTAATGTTGGAAAAAGAGTGTTTTTGTCTTCCTTTTGTATTTTCAGGATGAAATGAGCTCAAATTCACAAAAGAAGCAAAAAGACAACTAATTCTAGCATAAATAAAAGAAAAGGAATAAAAGTAGACTGCCCGGACCCTCAACGGCATCCTCCAAAGCAAAGAAGAGAAAACAGAAGCCTGAACACGCCCCGTGCTCAGCCAGCACGGGGCCGTGCCCAAGAAGCAGCATAAAAGACAAACTTGTAGAAGCTTCCATTGCCCACCACGGGGGCGTGTCCAGTGAGCACGGGGGCGTGGTGAAAGTACAGCAGGCGCATTAATTGTAATTGCGAATTACAATTAATGAGGAGAGAGAGTGTCAGACGGGCACGGGGGCGTGTCCAGCGGACACGGGGCCGTGCCCAGCCTTCTGTTCAGCCTATAAATAGGGGTGCTTGGTTTCATTCCATCTCATCCCTTGGCACACCACCTCTCTCACACTTCATCCACCACCCACCACCACCATAACACCATCATCCACCACCATCATCCATTGTCCATCGTAGAGTGTGTGAGTCGTCTCGGGATCCAAGATTGATCGTAAGAGTTCTTGACAATCAAGGCCATGTTTGCCTAAGTCTCTTACATCACTTGGTGAAGACAAGTGTTTAGTATAATACTTTTTATTTTTAATCTTTTGCACTTTTTATTTGTTTTTGTATTAATGACTTTAATAACTAGTTGCTTATGTTGAAGGTGATCTTTCCTTATCGTTTGTCCGTGGTGTCTTGGCATTATTTTACTGTCTATATAAAATAAAAGATTTTCACCATTCATATCTCCACGGTCTATATGGAGGTATGTTGGCTACCTGGTCGGGGGTTAAGGGAACGGTTTGGTAACGGTCTTGCCCTTGTTCAGCGTTTAGAGGTCCTGCTTGGGACCTGGGTTAAATTTAGTAGGATCTCCTTCAATACCCATAGGTATTGGATGGCGGGGATCCAAACTCTTTGACCCCCTCATAAGTTAACTACTATTAATACTATAACCCGGCTATTTAGGACTGTATCCCTGCTGACTCAGACTACTTAGCCGAGGGTAACGTCACCGCCAAAAGCGGGGCCTACCATAATTTGCATTAATAACTTAATTCATTATCTTCCAATAATCCGACCCTTTAGGATTGTATCCTTGCTGACTCAAACTACTGGGTTGAGGGTAACGTCGCCTTCAAAAGAGGGGCCTACTACAATAACTAAGATAATCTCTTAAACAAGTGCAAAAGTGCGAAAATAATCAAAGGTTATACTAATACACGAGTGGGATCCAAGTGATTCATCTTGTCTATCTGTTTTTATTTTTATTTTATTTTTCAGCATTTAGTTAGTTTTTATTTTCTTAGTTTAAAAATATTTTTCTCACTTTTTGATTTGATTAGACGTTGAGGATAAACCGGTATTAAAAGCTCTTGTGTCCTTGGACGACCTCGGTATCTTACCAACACTATACTACGTCCACGATGGGTGCACTTGCCCATATGTGTGTTTAGTGTTAGTGAATATCGTGTTTTATAAATTTAAAACTTGGCTAAAAGTGTAAAAAGGGCTTAAAAATATACATCAAAAATATATACACACTGACATGCATCAAGTTTTTGGCGCCGCTGCCGGGGACACAAGGATTTTAAGAAAGTTAGGAATCAACGGCCTAATCATATTTTTATTTTTCTTTTTAATTTTTAGGATTTTTCTTAGTTTTTCAGCTTCTGCAGAGCTCAGCACGGGCCGTGCCCGCTGAACACGCCCCCGTGCTCAATCATTGGAACTGGCAATCCTGTTTTCAGTCAGACAGTAAGCTGAACACGGGGCCGTGTCCACTCAACACGCCCCCGTGCCCAAGATTCTCTTACTGAAAACAGAACCGTTAGATCCCGGCGGTTGGTAATTTCTGACACAAACATGAGTGATAGTAATTCTTTTTACTTTCGGAACTCTTATGGTACGTGGTGTCGATTATGTGGAGGCGAACATGAAGAACTAAAATGTTATTTTCTAAATTATAGGCCCCACTATATAGACCCACCGATTCCTTATAACCTTAAGAGAGGCGAAAGTAAAAATAAGCACTATCTCTCCCTCGAATGCGCCCAGCCAGATATTCTAGGGGAAATGCTCCTTGACGAGTTATTTCAACTAGAAGAACTAATTCTAAATTGGTCAAAGGAACTTAGGAAGGATTTTATTGATCCGCTCCAAGACGATGACCATGAGGAAATGTTGGAACCGCATTCCGACAACCTCGTTGCTCCCGAAAATACCTTCATACCTAGAAAAGACTTGGACGGTAGTCGTCCCTGTGCCGATTGTGCCGTGAAGGACTCTCCATCGACTTCGTTCGATGCATACATAGACCTGAGCGATTCGGCATACACCTTCTTTAACGAGAGCCCGAAAAAGGGTTGGACTTGTCCACCTAGAATGAAAATAGGAATTACCCTCACCGATAACCTCTTGCGTTCTCGCCTTAGTATAGGACAATTAAGGTATCTTAGGCACTTTGGGGTTGTTCCAACAAATCAAGAACCAACCGATATAAATAAACTCCTTAGGAGCAACAAAACTCCATAAAACAGCCTCCCGACACGGGGCCGTGTCCGGTCAACACGACCCCGTTCCCACCCAGAAGATTCTCTGCTGATTTTGTCAGAATACGGACAAAATGTGTCAGGATTTTCTCTGCACACGGGGCCGTGCCCAGCGGACACGGGGCCGTGTCCAGCGTGCTGTCGTTTTCTTTAAATGCAGCCTGATTCCTGCTCATTTTTGACCACTTCAATAGACAGAGATTCCTGGGATCTTCACATATACCATCCTAGGTAAGTGCTAAAAGAAGGTTCCCAAGGACCATCTTGTCCTTTCCACTTTTGTTCATTTCTCCTTCTTTCAAAATTTTTCAAACATCTCCTCCATGGAAGCTTGGAAACCCCATGATTCCAACCTTCTATGTAAAGTTTGTAAGATTATTTGCTGCGGATTCTTGTTTAAAGTTGATTCGATAACTTTGTTTTAAATTATCTAAGCTTAAACCACAGTTAAAATATGTGAAAATAATTTAAAACCCAAGAATCCTTAGCCAAAAATCCTGCAGACAACTGAACACGGGGCCGTGCTCAGTGCGCACGGGGCCGTGCTCGAGGTGCTGTTTTGCAAAAATTTAGTTATCTTCTGTTTCTTTCACAGAAAATGGCCAGCAGGACTAGCGGATCATCTTCACGAAATAACCGAAATGGGAGAAGGTCGTCCACAGAAGAAGACTCCCTAGTAAACTACGTTTACGCCTTAAGGGAAGCCATAGACGAGATGACGGGAGTAGAAGAAGCGTTAGTGGACCGTATTAATCATCTGACGGTAGGATTGGAAGGCTGTCTTCGAGAAGTGAACCTCTGGCACCAGAGGTTAAACCTTCTCGCCTCCCCGCCTTTGGTTCCCATAATAACCCAAAGAGCGTGGAATGTAGTGCCCGAGGTCATCATTCCGGCTGAATGGCATGCCATGCACCAAGGGCCTCAGAAAAGGGTGGTGCAAGGAGTCCCGGTGAATGTTCCTCCTCAAGCCACTGAAGAGAATGAAGCTGCTTTCTTCCTCCCAAGGGAGATAGAAGAGTGGCTTTGAACAATAACCGAGGAGCCATCGGCTAAAGGGTCTTACTACATCGGGAAGCTATTCCCGAAATTTTCCTAAATAAGTAGAACCTTTATGATAACCTCATGTATCCCCCTAGTTATTTAGTTAACTATATGTAATTCTCTATGTTTGCAATGATATGATGGTTTCTAAGATTGATGGTTATTGATGAATAAAACACACTTATGGTGGTAATGGATGAAAAAGGGAACGAGAAAAATGGCCTCATGCACAAAGAACAGAGCAACCCGACACAAATCTCCATCACAGAAGGCTCAACACGGGCCGTGCCCAACCAACACGGCCCCGTGCTGAGCCACCTGCAGAAAAACGCCCAGTTCAGGTAACTGGACACGGGCCGTGTTCAACAGACACGCCCCCGTGTCCAGGCTTCTGTCTCATTTCTTTAATTTCTGTTACTGGCACCTGACCACGGGGCCGTGCCCGGTCACCACGGGGCAGTGTCCAGACTGCCAGTAACATAAATCTTTGCTTTTTAACACTACACCACACATCCAATCAACCTAAAAATTTATTTTTGGGACACATTGAGGACAATGTGTAATTTAAGTGTAGGGGGGAAGCTAACACTTTGAAATTTTGCAAGTCCTAATAACAAGCCTTACACAAAACTCTATTGGAACCGCTAAACACCCCAAATTTTTCAAAAATTTTCATATTTTTTTTTTACTTGTCTAAAGTTTAAGTTGGGAATCACAAGATTAATAAGGTTATATTTTTATATAATTTACAACCGAAAGCGTCGTGATAACAAGAACCAACATAAGAAAATTATGAAACGGCATAACAAGTCTAGTTAAAATTTAATTATATATACTTGATCACATTAAAAACCCATTCCCACAAAAGTGAGTTTTGAGCCTTTATTGAGCATACAAATTTACATCTTTAGACTAAATGCTCATTTTTCGTTTCTTGTGTGAATAGCCGCTTGGTTCTTACAACTCTAGAACTTGCCACGACGATTCATTCCCGGTCCTTACCAACTTAAACCCAAGTAAGTAAATGATGGAGGCATTAGGACTAACCATTTTTCTTTCTACACCATTATTTTTCAATTTTTTTTTACCATCTACCCAAAATCCCCCTAGTTAACCCCTTTGAGCCTAAACCTTTCATTTCATTACCCTAAAACCCTTTTTACCCACCAAAAACCTTTTTATTTTTCACCCCTTATTTTAGTAACAAAGCTCGGTTTTTTGCAAGCTCGTTCTTTTATGTGACTAAAAAAAAAGAAAAAAAAAAGAAAAGAAAATATATATGATGATGAAGTTAAAAACAAACAAAGCTATACAAACAAAAGCTTGTTTGGAGAAATACTTCAAAATAAAAAGTCACTAAAATTTTTTTTCGAAAACCGACGCTTTTTACGCTTTTCGCCCTTTTACTAACCACTAACCCAACCACCCACCTTTAACCCAATCCTAACCCTTCACCCAAAAAGTCCTCTTGATATTTACAAAGGTAAAAAGTTAAAAAGGAGGAGGATTGATTGCTTGGCAAGCCTATGGAAGGCGTGAGTTCCATGCCGCTCTCGAGTGATTCACTAAAAATACACCTACGGCCGAGTGTTGAGTGATTTATTCCGTGAGGTATGTGAACTTGTATATAAATGGAATTTTAAAAAAAGGCATGTTATGCCCAAATAAGTAATTTATCCTATGAGACGTTCTCAATAAATCATAACAAATAGGATTGTGAATAAATAAAAATAAAACCTAAAAAGATCTTGGATCCCCGACACTCTATGACAAGCCAAAAACTTTCTCTTCTACCTATTCCATTTGGGAGCGTAAGCCACATTTTAAAGAGTTTTGCTTGAGGACAAGCAAAAGTTCAAGTGTGGGGGTATTTGATGTGTGTAAAATGCAACATATAAATCACATCAATTAAGGCATAAAACTAACCCTTTTTAAGTACTAATGTTGGAAAAAGAGTGTTTTTGTCTTCCTTTTGTATTTTCAGGATGAAATGAGCTCAAATTCACAAAAGAAGCAAAAAGACAACTAATTCTAGCATAAATACAAGAAAAGGAATAGAAGTAGACTGCCCGGACCCTCAACGGCATCCTCCAAAGCAAAGAAGACAAAACAGAAGCCTGAACACGCCCCGTGCTCAGCCAGCACGGGGCCGTGCCCAAGAAGCAGCATAAATGACAAACTTGTAGAAGCTTCCATTGCCCACCACGGGGCCGTGTCCAGTGAGCACGGGGGCGTGGTGAAAGTACAGCAGGCGCATTAATTGTAATTGCGAATTACAATTAATGAGGAGAGAGAGTGTCAGACGGGCACGGGGGCGTGTCCAGCGGACACGGGGCCGTGCCCAGCCTTCTGTTCAGCCTATAAATAGGGGTGCTTGGTTTCATTCCATCTCATCCCTTGGCACACCACCTCTCTCACACTTCATCCACCACCCACCACCACCATAACACCATCATCCACCACCATCATCCATTGTTCATCGTAGAGTGTGTGAGTCGTCTCGGGATCCAAGATTGATCGTAAGAGTTCTTGACAATCAAGGCCATGTTTGCCTAAGTCTCTTACATCACTTGGTGAAGACAAGTGTTTAGTATAATACTTTTTATTTTTAATCTTTTGCACTTTTTATTTGGTTTTGTATTAATGACTTTAATAACTAGTTGCTTATGTTGAAGGTGATCTTTCCTTATCGTTTGTCCGTGGTGTCTTGGCATTATTTTACTGTCTATATAAAATAAAAGATTTTCACCATTCATATCTCCACGGTCTATATGGAGGTATGTTGGCTACCTGGTCGGGGGTTAAGGGAACGGTTTGGTAAGGGTCTTGCCCTTGTTCAGCGTTTAGAGGTCCTGCTTGGGACCTGGGTTAAATTTAGTAGGATCTCCTTCAATACCCATAGGTATTGGATGGCGGGGATCCAAACTCTTTGACCCCCTCATAAGTTAACTACTATTAATACTATAACCCGGCTATTTAGGACTGTATCCCTGCTGACTCAGACTACTTAGCCGAGGGTAACGTCACCGCCAAAAGCGGGGCCCACCATAATTTGCATTAATAACTTAATTCATTATCTTCCAATAATCCGACCCTTTAGGATTGTATCCTTGCTGACTCAAACTACTCGGTTGAGGGTAACGTCGCCTTCAAAAGAGGGGCCTACTACAATAACTAAGATAATCTCTTAAACAAGTGCAAAAGTGCGAAAATAATCAAAGGTTATACTAATACACGAGTCGGATCCAAGTGATTCATCTTGTCTATCTGTTTTTATTTTTATTTTATTTTTCAGCATTTAGTTAGTTTTTATTTTCTTAGTTTAAAAACATTTTTCTCACTTTTTGATTTGATTAGACGTTGAGGATAAACCGGTATTAAAAGCTCTTGTGTCCTTGGACGACCTCGGTATCTTACCAACACTATACTACGTCCACGATGGGTGCACTTGCCCATATGTGTGTTTAGTGTTAGTGAATATCGTGTTTTATAAATTTAAAACTTGGCTAAAAGTGTAAAAAGGGCTTAAAAATATACATCAAAAATATATACACACTGACAAGCATCAGGTTGAAATAAATCTATCTTTTTGCTTCCGCTGTGCATATTAATTTGTGTTGTTTGACTATGATGATATCAACTACGTCACGATACTCCCCCACCGGGCCCACCGGTGACACGTGGAAAATAGGGGTGTGACAAGGGTGTCTTTGTTTCAGCACTGTGTTAAACAACTCTGATAAGTTTACCACACATGCTGAAAAATGTGTTTTAGTTGGATATTCAAATGAAAAAAAGGGGTACAAACTTTGGAGTTTAGATCAAAAAATGATGTTCTTCTCTAGGGATGTTAGGTTCTATGAAACCGTGTTCCCTTTCAAAGAAAAGAAAACATTTTCAGATCCTGATACTCCCACTGAAGTTAACACCCTTAACTTTTTTGACTTATCTGATTTAAACTTCACTCAAAAACCCCAAGTTGACCCAACTCCCGATGATGAGAATACACACACAAATACTTCAACAGGTCATGGGTTTGAGCAGTCTGAAAACGATTCAGAGATTGCTTTAGGAATGGCTGAAAATCAGCAACCAAGCAATACAGAGTCGAATTCGGACAGGGCTGAGCATGACACTGAACAAGAAGACAATAATACCTCTGAGGGAGATATTGGTGAACAAACTAACACGGTTTTAAGGAGATCCTCCCGAAACAGTAACTTTCCCTCTAAATTTGATGACTTTATAGTCGATGGAAAAGTCAAATATGGTCTTGAAAAGGTCTTAAATTGTGCTAATTTGTCTCCTGAAAGTTTCTGCTTTGCTTCTGTGTTAAATAAAAGTTGTGAACCTAAAAATTACTTTGAAGCAAAAAAATGATGCTAATTGGGTTGATGCTATGAATTCTGAACTTGAAGCTTTACTCAGAAATAAAACCTGGGAGATTGTGGACCTACCACCCAATCGGAAAGCTATTGGGTGTAAGTGGGTTTATAAGATTAAGTATAAATCAAACGGTGAAATAGAAAGGTATAAAGCTAGACTGGTTGCGAAAGGGTTCAGTCAAAAGGAAGGCATTGACTTCTTTGATACGTTTTCCCCTGTTGTTAAAATGGTTACTATTAGGTGTGTGTTATCTATGGCTGTTCACTTTAACTGGGAAATATATCAGCTTGATATTAACAATGCGTTTCTATATGGTGACCTTAATGAAGAAATTTATATGTGCTTACCTGATGGTTATAACCCTTATTCTGAATCTAAAGTTTGTAAGTTAAAAAAATCCTTGTATGGATTAAAACAAGCACCTAGGATGTGGAATGAGAAACTTGTATCTGTTCTTGTTGATCTTGGTTTTAAACAAAGTAAATGTGATCACTCCATGTTTGTCATGACAAAAGACACGGTTTTTATTGTCCTTCTTGTCTATGTGGATGATATTATTATATCTGGTAATTGTTCAAAACAAGTTAATGATATTAAACAGTTACTCAAATCAAAGGTTTTTATAAAAGATTTGGGAAAATTGCAGTACTTTCTGGGCACTGAAGTTATAAGAAACTCAACTGGCTTATGCTTAACCCAAAGAAAATACTGCTTAGATTTGCTGGCTGAATTAGGAATGACTGGTTGTAAACCAGTCAGTTGTCCTATCGAGTCAAATCACATTTTATCCCATCTTTGTGAGAAGGATAATCAACCCTTAACCAATATAACAGTTTATCAAAAACTTGTGGGTAAATTAATCTATCTCTCACACACTAGACCAGACATAGCATACTCTGTGCATTATCTTAGTCAATTCATGCATTCCCCTTTACAAGCTCATTTCAAAATTGCTTTACGGCTTTTGAGGTACTTAAAAGGTGCTCCTGGAAAAGGAATCCTGTTTAAAAAAGGAGATTCTTTGAATATAAAAGCTTTTTCTGACTCAGACTGGGCGAAATGCCTAAGTTCTCAAAAATCTATTACTGGTTTTTGTGTATTCTTAGGGGATAATCTTGTTTCATGGAAAAGTAAGAAGCAGTCCACCGTCTCAAGGTCTTCTGCTGAAGCAGAATACCGATCCATGTATGCTGCTACATGCGAGATTATTTGGATCTCAAACCTTTTAAGGGAATTACAGATTGATTCTAAGCTTCCTGTCCAGCTGTATTGTGATAATACGGCTGCCATTTCCATTGCCGCCAACCCTGTTTTTCATGAGCGTACCAAACACTTTGAGATCGACCTTTTTTTCCTACGGGAAAAAAATGCTAAAGGAATTATTCGGACAGTTGGTGTTAAATCAGAAGACCAAGCTGCTGATATTCTTACCAAGGGTCTATCTCTTGGCCCTCATGAAAAGGTTTGTCAACTTCTTAACATATCTGATTGTTTTAAATATTGAATTGAGGGGGGGTGTTAAAATATGCAATTCCCTATTTCCTTTATATTTTATATTTGCTATCTTTCCTTATAATTTTCCCTTTCCTTTTCATGTTTCGCTGATTGGGCTGCTCCTGTTGACTGGGCTGCTTCCTGCTGTTGGGCTCAAGACTGTTGGTGGGCTGCCTCTTTACGCGTAAACCCTATTGGGTGTCTCGTTATAACTGGTCTCCTTGGGATCCTAGAAGGCATACAAGCACTCTTCTTTTCTCTCGCTACTTTCCTGCTTCTCTCTAAACATTCAACAGCAACTTTACTTTGTTTGTTCGAGCCTTGTAAGCAGATTATCTAGTTGATAATCTGCCTTGTCTGAGAGTGAGTTTGTTACGGTGTCTTGTATCCCTTTCCTCTTATCATTGTTTCAATAACATATATTTACATCAGTAATTTTTGAATAAAAGTTCTGGCTGATTCCGTGTTGTTAACAACACAAATCATGTTCTAACTAGTGAGTTGGAGATGAATGCTGAACACATATAAGCAATTAACACAGATGGAATTATAACTTTTATCTGCACAGAAACGATTCGTGGATCTGGTGTTGGTGACGGCAACAACAAGCAGTTAAGAGGGTTTCAGGTTGTGGTGAGTTTAAAGTAGTGGTTGGGGAAGATATAAAAATTATAAAAGCAAAATGTAATTTGTGAAGGCATGCATCAGCTAGCTGGAGATTATATTATATATGACATGCAGTGTAGAAAAGCTACTCAACCCTAATATATCCATATTTTCAGTAGTTTACCCTTATATCCCTCCCATTTTGATCTATATATTTACTTGCACATATTAAGCAGTGGTCGATGTCAATCAAGATTCAAGGTTTGTGATTAATGCACAGGTAGAGACTTCATTTTTTTATTTTTTTAATCAAAACGTTTACTCTTACACTATTACACCAATAATTCTAAAATATTCGTTTGTGAGACTAGAAGTACGTATGAACTTTCCATTTGTGTACAAATGCTTTAGGTCTAAGACCATCTACAACCTTGTTGTACAATAGGGCCTTCACTTAAAAGAAAATTAATATGCTAACTATTAATATTAATGCAAACTTATTGTTTAAGATTTGTTTGATTCCTTATACAAGCAAACCACAATGTGTTATAATTGTGTTAATTTTTTGTTTGGTTCCAAACACGGATAGAAGAGTATCGTTTATAATAACCAAAAAAGAAAAAAGGGCCTCAAAATTTCATTTCGCCTTAGAGCTCCAAAATACTTGGAACGGCCCTACTCAATATCCAGACTCCAAACTCATAAAACAGTTTTAAGGTAGTTCGATAAAAACAAAAATTGCAAATATATATCTATACTACTTTAATAAGCATATAGGAAGGGCAGAAAGGTCATTTAGGAATGTGTTGAAAACACACTTAATGCACAATGTACAAGATTTAAAGCACAAGAAAACACAAACAATTTACCCTTCATCTTCAGCCGTCCATTTATCTCACTTTTTCACACGGATCGCCATCTTCAACCGTCCACTTCAATTCACACAGATCGCCATCTTCATCAGACCTCTATCTCTCTCACAACTCACACATCTCACAAGCTTCATCAGACCTTCTCTCTCTCCTTCTCTCTCTCGGGCGACTCAAGAACATCAACCACTTCTCTCTCGGGCGACTCAGAATCAGAGTCAGAATCTTAAATGGGCTCAAGGGAAAGCGGGTGAGAATCGGGTACATGTTTTGGAGGAGCACGGGTGAGTTTTCGTGGGGATTTATGATGGGTTTAACGGTCCGGATTCACCGGATTATCTGTTGTCGAATTTGTATCCTGTTGTCGGTCTTCTTCATTTGAGTTCTCCCATGGAGAAATCTGATGAACTTCTCCTGCGAGTTCTAAAGTCGTTGCCATTAGGTTTCTACTAAGGTAATAAAGTCAAATCTTACATTTTTTAGTTATTCTGGTTCAGGGTCTTTTTCTTTTTAGTGACTCTATCTTGACCTAATTTTTCTTCGTTGAATTTGTTTTTGTTAATTTGACTTTGATTATCAGATCTGTCTCGGATCAACACCGTTGATTAGTGGTTGAGACTAAAAGGTACATACTTTGTTAAGCCATTAAGGTGTTGGTGAGTAAATAACTTGATCTGGATTTTCCTGTCAAGAATCATTTATTAGTTTTGTTTCTTTTTTTTCTTTTTTCTTATTTTATATTATAAATAATCTTTGTTGCTTGCAGGTTTCGATTTGGGTAAATAACTGGATCTGGATTTTCCTTCTTTTTTTTTCCTTCTTGGTGTCGATTCGAGCTTCACAGGTTTCAATTACAATGCTTAATTAGGGTTTTTTTTAATCTTTATTAGGGTTTAGAAGGTTTGTGTTGTTTCAGTTTATAATTTTTCTTTGTGGAGGGTTTTGAATTTTGAAACTTATGTCTGTATTTTTCCATGTTAGTTTAATTCCTGAGTTCAGGGGTCCTTATCATAAAGCCCATGAAAAGTCTCTACCAAGGTATTATTTAATTTAAGCCGGTGGAGTTTTGATTTATGTGAAATATGGTTTGGTTTTACTGATTTTAAGTAGCTAAAATGTTAGTTAGATTATTCGATTATCGTGGTTAGTTAACAAAAAGGAAGATCATACTTTCATATTCCAATTAAAAATGCTTCAAAAATGTTGTTGGCTCTGTTATTTTAAACTTACGTGATAGATTTTGTGGTACAAACATAGACATTAAGCATCATTAGTGTACCATCTCAAACAGCATTTGGTACTAGGTACCAGTGTCGAATCGGTGCCTCTAGGGATTACATTGTTGCCCCTGTGGAGTACTTATCTGACACACTTAACTGGCCTAATAATGCTATTGGGCAGGCTCAAACTGAAAGGAAGAGTTATACAAAATAGAATTAGGAACTATGGAGATTCCGTTCAATAATATGTGGGGCACGCACCCTACCTGACCCAATTCGGCTACATAAAAGTATGTGTGTTTGATATGAGTGCATTTTGACTGACCTGTTACCTGACCCACGCGTCCTACCCATTTGGTCATCTCTATGTAGCATATAAATGGGTCAAATAGTTCGAGTAAAATCTTTAGCAAAAGTAGAAACGGTTCAAACGGCCTGAAGGTCACCCTTAAAACTTAAGTGTTCCATTCAAGGATGTAGATTATGGTAACAATAGATTCACAAGGCATATTAGAAATACTCCAACCTTTGACATTTAAAAAATTATAATTATCTTCTTGGATTAGTATAATTTGTTTGTTGCTGAGACTTAATTCTTTTGCAGTGTAATCTTATTTCCCAAAGCCATCACATTTTATGTAACTTGGTAGTTCTCTGGCTGCTGGTTTGCGAGAGAAGCTGGATTTTTTTGGGTCTGTATTACTTGGTCAAATGGGGTTATTAGATTGTTAGTTGACTTATTGTTAATGATATTGTGGTTTAGACTGATGATGCTTTTGCTGATTTGCTTCAAACCCTAGCTGATATGGATCTGACTTTTACAGTCCTTAAGGTGAATAAACATCATTTGTGTTTGTTACTTTGCGTATTAATGTTACCGTATAGAGTTTCGGTTACATACGTTGATTTTTGATGATCAAATTTGGAAACTGATATAGGAAGGGATGTTAATCGACTTCGAAAGCATCCGTCAAATGAAGTAAGAGGACTGGTGAAGCAATTGGTGAGGTGAGTATGATTGAGAGTAATTTGGATTTGAATCTATTATCTATGGAAAAGCTTATTGTTCTATTGTAGATTGCTGTTGAGCTTGTTTTATTTTTTATATATGTAATAGGAAATGGAAGGATTTGGTGGATGAATGGGTCGGGTTGAACAATAGTGCGTTTGAACCAGAGTAGAATAGGCCAAAACCAGTCCCTACTAAAAAAGCTACACCTTCAAAACCACCGCCCCAGTCTCGCCCTGTAATGGTGGCTTCTGCCTCTGCTCCTCCGATTGTACATTCTCTATTCAAATTATTGTCGTTTGTTTGTGAGTGAGTTGATTTAGGTCCTTTTTTTATTTCTAATGGTCAAGCGGCTAACTCAAAGTTTGATTAAACGGTAACGGGTCAAATGAGTTGAACTGGTATTAAGTGGCCCAAAGTTACTCTAATACATACAACCTCACAAAATTCTTTTACCCAAATTATTATTATTGACATAATATGGTTGCTTTCTACAAAAGCTAAGAATTTTTGAAAACAAGTGTTCTGATCCATCCTTACCAAAGATTACCAGTTTTGATTTGTTACTCAAATGACCTGTTTTTGCAATTATACGAGTTGTAATGTTGATGATGATGGCAGCGAACACAGAGGGAGGAAGGTATTGACATGGACCGACTGGCTTCGGCCCGAAAGTGTCTTCAGGAGAATTACCAAGAAAGCCCAAAATGGTTAGAATAATGAATTGATGTTTTTTACTTGTGGACTTGTTTTTATAATTTTTCTTTAATATTTGAAGTTTGTAAACGTGTTTTACTTTTTTTTTTGAAGCAAAATAGGAAAGGAAAATACAAGTGATGGACATCCATGAGATACCAAAGCCCAGGAATGGATTCATTGCCAGGAACAAAGTCAACTTTCATGAGGCAAAATAGATGATGATCTTTTACACTTTTTTGGTGGGTCCAGTTTCTAAAATTACTCTCATGACATATACTACTGCTACAGCTTTGCTTTTTATCTTCTGTAACTTTTTTTGGATTCAATGATGTTTTCTTGTTAAAAAATCCCTCTTTAAATATCTTAAAAGTTTGTTCAAATTTGTTTAATTTTAATAAACATCTAATTTGGCGAATATAATTCAAATATACGCTATGGGTGACTTTTGACTGGTGCGGACCAATTTGACCAGTTTCGTTTTTAGGTATTTTCTTCTTACCTCAAGTTGGCTATTAAGATAGTCAAACGGGTCATAATAATAATTGGTGCAAAGGGGTAACTCATGGGAGGATTGAATATTCCTAATATAAGTGGGTAAATGATTAAAAGTTTATGATTTAGAGGCTAGATAATAAATTCCTTCAAAATGAAAAATAACCTTTGATTTTAAAGCATTGATTATTTGATTACGTACCTCATAAAATGAAAAAAATGCAATGAGAAAGAGGAAGACGAATGGTTGAAGGAAGATCACATTTCAATTTGAACTAAAAGTTCATAATAGAAAATGATATTTTCGTAAGCATTAGAGTTCATTTGATAAGCTATTTTCGTATGCATTAGAGTTCATTGGATAAGGGTGTACCTATCTACACACCATTTTGCCTATTTACACACCAAAAAAGGTGCTTTTTGTCCTTATATGCACACCCTGCAGTGTCGAACTGTGACCAAAACACGGCGTTTTGGTCCGGTTAACCAGACAAAGACTGACGGGTGTCTGACGGTTCTGTTGACCGTACCAAAACGCCGAGCTTTGGCCGCGTTTTGGTCCTATCAACCAGACAAAATACTGACACCCGGTCTGATTGACAGGACCAAAACGCGGCCAAAGCTCGGCGTTTTGGTCCGGTCAACAAACCCGTCAGACATCCGTCAGCCTTTGTCTGGTTAACCGGACCAAAAGGCCGCGTTTTGGCCACAGTTCGACACTGCAAGGTGTGCATATAAGGACAAAAAACACCTTTTAAGGGTGACTATCTACACACCAAGTGTGTATATAGTTTGGCCCTTGGATAATGTAGATACCGGTAATGATATTGTTCGGTTAAAGTCAGTCTGGTTTGTCACGTTAACAAGGGAAAACACTAAAAGGCAAAATATGAAAAAGAATAAAAGTAGAAGGACTAAACATGCATAATAACAAAATTAAAGTAGAGAGGGTAAACATGTATATTAAAAAACGTATTTATATAGTAAAAAAAGAGGGTGTAATTAGAGAATCAACTAAAAGACAAAACTCTTGGCTACTTTAGCTGAGCGTTGTGTTTTAGTAATTTATAATTTATAATAATTTGTATTGATTAAAAGATTCAATGGGTCTAACGAAACCCAATTCCATGTACCGTTTCGAATGTATGATTTTTTTAATTATTTAATTATTATCTATAAAGCTCGTGACACATCAATGCTACGAATAAAAAAAGCCAATAGAAATAGTAAGCAATATATCATAAGAGGATTGATAAACTAACAGAAAACGAGTACCGCGTCATGAATTGTAACCCCGTCGGTTTTGAAGTAACTTAAACAAAAATTTAGATTTTAGTTATGACACAACTGAACCTTCTCATACACACCCTTAGAATTACTAACAAGCGTTGTGTTTTCCGTTGTATCGCGAATTTGGTTTTGGTATAGCTCAAAACCGAACCGCTCCGTACATAGCCCTAAATCACCAACCTAAGTGGCCGCATCGCGCGGGTAAACGACTAGTATATATATATATATATATATTTGCTAAGCTGGAATCCTACGTCTTCGCTTCCACTTGGTCTCTTCACCACATCTAAACACTCGTTCATTTTCTAGTTTCAATCCATGCTGCCATAGTAGCCGCTTCTTAGGCCAGCCCAAACCCTGTGCGAGGTGGGTGACTGCACAAGATCCACTATTCCCGGGATCCTAAATCCTTAAAAAAAATTATATTTTATATATTATTTTAAACAAAAGTCCGTAGTTAAATTAAACCCCGACTAAGAAAAGTTATAAAAAGATATAATTAGTGTAGGCCCGTTTGAAAATCAAAATCTATTTTTTAGCCCAATTACCTAACTAAACTCATTATGCCATTATTGATTAGCCCATTAACAAAAGCTCAATATAATATTTAAACAACTAACCAAAATAAAGAATACAATCGGCACCATCAAAGCAAAGAAGTAGGGTCGAAAGTCTGGAACAACATGTATCACCGAAAATTCGGAGGAACCTCCACTGAATGATTTGCAAGTAGTTCATAGGTATCTTGATTTCCATTTTTTCACACACTCCTAAGCTTTAAAGATTTTACTTTTTTTAAAAGGGAATTTTCATTCAACAAAAAAACGAACTATCTTCAAGATGGAAATAGAAGCGTCAAAATAACCAACCGTTACATAAAATCGAAATTAGACCACATATACCAATCTATCGAAATTGTATTACATCTACTTCTAAACCACAGAAAACCCAACGTTTTGATATCAGCCACTATCTCGACCACGTTCCGCTTCTTGTTTGAGAAGACCATTTTGTTCCTAGCTTTCCAAATCCTTCAACACGTAATAATAGCAATACCTTGCATCACCTGTTTCTTTGTCTTCTCCCGCTTGAAATATTTGTGAAGCTCCATCACATCTTTAATCCCAAACAAATATACCGAAGGAATACCACACCATTTTGCAATCCTTTGCCACACTCCCATACTGTACCCACACCCAGAAAAAATATGATCTGAAGACTCATCATGGTCACCACATAACGTACATACCAAGTTCCCCACATCGATGTTTCTCCTTTTAAGAGCCGTTTTAGTTGGAATGCGATCCGCAAGCGCTCTTAACATAAAAATGTTGCATTTCTTCGGCAACCATGTACACCATTTGAAATAATCTGTATCCCCATTAACCGTTTCATCAATCAACCACTTCTTAACAATCACTACTGAGAACACTTTGTCCGAGCCTGAAGTCCACTTCCAATAATCACGGCGGTCATTCAACTGAGTAAGATTAACCATCCGCTGACACTGAATCGGTTCAGCTACCTTAGATGGATACGACGACCAATTCCAAGACATTGCAACCGAATCCCCAACCCACCCAATCCGATCATTGACTTTACACCATTTATTGCATTCCAACCGAAACAAAGCTGGAAATCTATCTTTAAAGGAACAATATCGAGCCAATTATCTATCTTTTAAATATTTTACTTATATAACCTTTGTAATATGTTTTAGTTATTTTAAGCACAAACACTATTAGCTTTCACCGAGTTTCGCATTTGTATCGACTTCCGCCTTGTCCACTTTGAGACCATCTTTTGAGATCTTGTAATCTAAACAATGCTTCATTGACCATGGCCCGAGTCATTTGACTCTTCTTCTCGTTGAGTAACCCCTCATCTTCTGCTTCAGATTCAGTTTGTTTTAACTAGACTAATATTTTTTATGTTTTTTAACTAACTAAACTTTTATTTTGAACAACACGTTGTATAAATTAATTATAAATCTCTATAAACATAATAAAAATTTCCGTCATATTACTAACTCTTTTATATATATGTTCATATTTCGGGCCTATTTTTTCCTACTCGCACAGGGCCCTGAATTCTCAGGGACAACCATGCGGCTTCTCAATTTCATTTGCCAAAATATCGTCTCGGGTTTGTGCATGAAGTTGACAGTTTCTTGAAAACGGCCGCGTGTATAGATTTAACAGTTTGGCTGGTTAAGGTCGTGCTTTCAGGTCACGGCTAAGACAACGGGCCAGGCCACAAGTTGTGCAGCCTCTTGGATTCCTTTTATTGAGAAACTAGGTTATAGACCCATGTTTTACATGGGTTGAATAAATAAAATATCTTAATAAGTTAAAGATGATAAAATATTATATAAAAATTGCTTAAAACCACTCATAGTCTTCAACTTTGAAATTTAGAGAAAAATATAATAATTTTAAAATAAATTTACACATATTAAAAGACCAATATATAACAGATAATTATTGCTAATTATTACTAAATACATAAGTTAAAACTTATGATTTAGAAATTGAATTCCCGCCGAATCGCATAGGGATTTCAGTAATTAGTAATTCAAATTATATATTTGTTATTGTTAATAACTAAAGTAAATCAAATCCTGGTTAGTTTATTCCGCGATCAGATGTAAACTCAAGATGCTATATAAATAACATCTACAATAATTACAAATAACTTAATTATTATTGATCATAAATTAAAATATAAGTTAAGGATAATATAAAAATTAATTTGAATACTTATTTAATTATTTATTAATTTAATTTACATATTCGTTTAATTATTTATCTGTTGATAATTTAAATATTTTAATGAAAAAAAGAAAATAAAGACAAAATCTATGTAATCTTTAAAAAATAAAGTTAAAGAAATTGACGCAAAGATAAATTAAGATAATGTATAACAATTATTTATACTTATATATTATTAGATATATCAATAACTAATAGTATTAGAGATTAATCTAATATATTAATATAGTATTAATTTAATTTAAATACTCATTTAATTATTTGTATGTTTATATTTTAAATATTTTAATTAAAAAACAAAGACAAAATTCATATAATCATAAAAAATAAAGTTTTAGAAATTGAGGCAAAGATAAATTGGGGTAATGTACAATAATTATTTATATTTATATTTATATTTATATATTATGAAATATATCATATTATATATTAATAATTTTAGAGATTAATTTAATACATTAATAGTATTAATTTAATATATAAATAAATTAAATAAGATAATGCGACATGGCATTAGATAAAAGTAAATGAAATGAGAAAATGCCATTTGACATTAACTTTATTCTTTTATTAGTATTAGATGACCTTCTAACCAAGGGTCTATCAACCTATAAAACCGTCAGATGGCCCAGTTAACAAGGTTCTGATCACCATTTGAATGTTTTTGGTCAACTGATTTCCACGTGGTCAACATTCAAGTCTCAATCGACAATCAAACCGAATAGAAAAGTTGAAGAAAAGAAATTAGATCGAATAACTCTCAACCTTATTAATCAGAAAATAACTCAAAGCTGATTACGGACTCTCAAACCATAACTCGGTTTCTCTCTACTCACTTCTCTTAATAATGCCTAACCCTAATTTGGTTTTATAGGCTAACCCTAACTTGGTGGTCAAGACATTACCAAATATAATTATAACATAATTAGGAAACTTAACCAACTTGTTAAATTTGGTCCATCAAGTTCACCAACTTATGACTTGATCTCTTTTGTCACCTGTAAAAGAATGAACCTGTGCGGGTCAGTACTTCTTACGGTGATGAATACAAACATGGCCACACCGCGTCTTCTCCGCCTCATCCTAAACCAACAAACAAGAAGAGAGAAACGTGGAGATGTAGAGACGACCGGTAGAGGAAGAATCCCCTATTTCCAGCTGCAAAAGTATGTTTGCCTCATATATCATGCCCTAATGAGGAGGTGGAGACCTCCTTATATAGAAGACATGGGCAACCCTAACCTCAATGGGTCAGGCCCAGTTAGGGGTTGTCTCTACAAGCCCACAACCTAGTGTAGTATAAACTACAATGCGCTAGGCTTCGCGGGTTAGTACGCAATAATAATAATATTAATATACAAGGCGATAAATAATATATAACCCTTTAAGCCGGGTCAAGTACCTTACCTCTACAAGTCCCCCAAGTCTAGTTTTGCTCCCGCGTGCAAGCACTAGGAGTAGCACTGGACTTATTAGGAGCTCAGAAGTGAAGATTACTAATTTTAAGCTTACTTGTCATCTGGGCGCGAGAAAGTTGCTGGCCACGCTTGTTGTGTTTATAGTTAGCTGTGAGTGGAGATAATGGAGCACTGAATAGCACCCGATTGTTCATCGTGGAAATTGGTTGGGTAAACCTGGTGCACACTGATTGGCTGTAGACAAGTGTCGTTTGCATTACCACGAGCTTGTTAAGGTTGTGCGTACGCGATTAGGTCCCGCGCATGAGCCTTGGAACAGGCTGAGTTTTGGTAGTTAAGTGTCTCGCTTTTGGATGATTTTTTCGTGTGTGGCCCTTCCTTAACGGTGCGCACACGGTCGTGTGGGCTACTGTAAAATATTCACCCTTTGGTGTGACTTTTGTTGGTTAGCATATGGTACGCTACCGGCGTTCAACCTATTGAAAGAGTTGATGTTGATGTGGCGACGATCCCTACCACGCATCCGTGCCACCGGGATCTCCGTTGTCGTAATGTGCAGCCATTGGTGGTCATAGACGCATATGCGAATGTTATGCCACCTTAGGCGAATGTGGAACCGCTGGTGGTTGTACCAGTCGTTTTTATTGATGATCCGGTTATAGCAATCATCGTTGCAGTCGGAAAGAATGATATACAATGCACCCATGCAGAAGTGCTTGCTATGCTCAGTTGTCACACCCCAACCAATGGCGGAAACATCGGGATGAGACGAAGTGTGAAGATTGCTCGAGACATCATAACGCTAATAATTGTGACAAGTATTTAAATAATCCAATTTCATTTCATAAGACAAATTGTTAACCTTACAAGAAATTCAAATACAACAAGTTTAACAAAAGAAACATAACAATCATAACAAAATTGATACTACATATTAAACCCTAGCGTCTATATGTGTATCTAGGCATCAACGCTACTTCATTTCTTAGCATTGTACTCATCAACCTGTAACATGTTTAAAAATACAATTCAATACAAAAGCAAAGGCGAGTATACAAGTTTGATACATACATAGCAAAAGATAAGTTGTAAACAATTCCTCATAGCAAGCATGTGATTCAAGATGAACATTTAAATATGGTATGTGTCCAACATATCAAACCAAGGAAACGCAATATGCTCATGACATTACCGAAGATAAAGAGGCGGGTCGTTAATCCTATAGCGCTACATATGTCACGGTTTGGCTCGTACGAAGTTAATGATAAATTCAACACATAAGATTAATCCAAGTTTAAAGCATCAAGCCATCACGTATACAAGCATGTTATAGGAATGTTCATGTGTTTAAGCAAAATGTTCATGTGTAAGTTTGTTGATAGATAAACATGTTACACCCCAAAAGTGGTAAAAGTAAAAAGGGGGAATACGAGTATACTCACAAAGTTTGCATATGCTTTCCAATTATCCAATTATTGACGAGTTGATGAGGTTAGAAGATTGAATGTGTAGGGTTAAAGTTCAAGTATGCTTAGAGTCGAGATTCGGTATTTAAAACAACATAAAAGTAAGATATGAGAATAGCATGTGAAAATAATCATCTTCAACACTTAACACTTGTATGACACTTGGTAACCACAAGGGTTATGATAATGTATTCATGAGTTGAACACCCATAAGAATCACAACAAGGTTTAGGTCTTAGGTGATGTTCTACTACTTTAACATATAAACATAAGTTCAACATCAAAGGTTCGAATGAGTGTATATATATATCTAGGTTAAGTACTACATATTATTTAGTCCAATAATTCAAGTAGGAGGTAGAAGATTAGGATCTTCATTTAGGCACCTCGTGTTATCATAGATGTCATGTATGGGGTAGGAAGAACATGCTTCCATTTAGGAACCCCTTGAATGTTCACCATTTCACTTGATGTAAAAACAACCAAGGAGGGTCACGAACTAGGTTTAGCACAATAACATAAACAACCTAACTATAGAGAAATCATCAAATCATGTGAGGATTGTATGTAGGACAACCCAAGTTGTTCCATAATCACTCATTCATCAAGATCTAAGCTTGACATGATTTGTGGGTTAAATACCCTAACAAAACAGAAAGTATTTGAGGTTTTAACCTCTGATTTATAGTGTCTCAACCTTGTTTTTAAGCTTAACCAACCATAAGTGAGGTTGTAAGCATTAGGACATAGGTGTGAGATGTGTTAGACACAAGTTGGATGAGTTTAACAAAGTTTTAGATAAAAACAGAAATGAACAGCCCACTTTGGAGCCTATTTGGGGACATTCCAGGGACTTATTTACTGTGAAAAACCCATGGAAACGTAGATAAGGTCAATACAAAGTAGTAGGAAAAAGAATCGAGTGAATCGGATAAGAATTGAGTGAGTTGTGCTCATTTTCGTGAAGGGGTGTCAATCTGCTCGAACCCTTGCTTTCAGCTACGGTTTGGAGGATGTTTTGAGAGTTTTTAGTGTTGCAAAAGTGGTAGGGAGGCTGGTTATAAGTGGTATTTATAGGGGGAAGGATTAGGGTTTCAATGGGTTGGGCTTTGGAAGTGTTTAGAAGGGGTTAAACCTTGAAACTAGCCCACAAAACCCAACTATATGGGGCTGAATTTTGCTGAATTGGGCTGCCATATTTCTTTATTTTTTTTTATATTTAAAACATTATAATGAGTACTTTTGTTAATTAAGTTGTGTAATAATATGCAACAATGTTTCCCCTAACTTGTAACAAGGTAAAATATGGAATAAAACATGATTTAACTAGGTAAAAAGTGTAATGTACAAGTATGTAACATGTTTGTAAGTGACAAGTATATGTCACATATTAGATGATTAAACGTTGTATAAATAAGCATATTATTAGGGGTTTTTAAGTATCAACAATTTAAGGACAAGCATGGACATGCATCGTGAATAAGTATCGTATAAGTATGAATTACAAATAAGGATTCGATGTACAATGAATTCGAACGTATGAACATGTATGAATATGTAGATGGTGAATTTAAAGAAATACGAATTTTATTTATGATCCAAGTCTCGGATTTTACAACGGAAAGACGACTACAATAATACAAGATTTCCAAAAATAGCATTACAAGGCGAGCTTTCTAATTATGGAAAGTATGAAAAAGCAGGGCGTTACAGTCTCCCCTCCTTTAGGAAATTTCGTCCCGAAATTTATTCAAGAGGAAGACCTTGGAGAAAAAGCATTTTGGCTAAAAGAATCGAGACTTGGGAGTTTTGAAACGTTTAGAAAAGTACAAAATTTTGAAGAACGATAGGATAGGAATTTGTTTGACTAAAATGAGTTGAGGCGTTTAAGCATAGGTAAAAACGTGTATGCGTGCGCATAGGCAAAGGAGTTTAAATAAGTTTGAATGTCCCAGAGTGGAGAGGTATTTTTAAAATATGATATCCAAGAAGTATAACTTTCGTATAATGCGTTTAGTATTTTGATGAAAAGTGTGGTAGTTTGCATGGGGAGTTTAAAGGATAGTATAAAAATCACATTTTCGTAAAAATTGTTTATTGAGAGTAACGAAAAGATTTGGTACTTTGAATAAAGCGTTAAAGGTATACTAAGTAGATTTACATAAGAATAAAGAATAGGAAGACGGTTTTAAAGGTAATGAGATAAGTTAGGATTTGAATGTTTAAACAAGCTTGATTGCGAACGGGGTTCATATGAAAGAAAGGATAATGGAGAATAATAGGAGTATGGGGTGAACAATTGACACTAAACGAATGCAAGTATATGAATGATATAAGTATTAGATAGTTGAAAGTAGCGTGTTAAAGATGAAGTCTCGTCATGGATAATCGGACAAAATGCGTTTGTGAGTTGTTTAAAGCTTGTATTAGGTCTAAGAGGTCTGTAAAACACTGAATTTCTCATGGCACGTTTTACGAAAGTTTGGTAACATGGTGAAAACACTTATATATAGGAAGTACCAGCGGCGTATCCACCATGTTTTGACCATGTTACGCCCGTTTCGTCTTCGGTGTCATGTTACGTTCCGTGTCTTACCATACGCAGTAGCACACTCTGTGGTTCTCATACGCCTATCACTATAATCCCGTGTGCACCCGCGATTATTTTGATCGTCGCATGATCTGCACAGCTTGTACTAGTTGTGTATGAATCCGGGTATACATAAAAAATTTAGAATGTGCACATGTAAGAATGTAGTATGTAAGCAAGTCCATGCTTAAGTATGTAGGGGACCCACGCAAGCAAATCTCTTGGATTACCCTCGCGTATAGGTACGAATGTATGAATCATGAGTATAGATGAAAGTATGAGCATAAGTTTAAGTATGAATACGCATGTATGTATGAGCATAAACATAAACGTGTAAGTAGTATGTGTATAAGTACAAGCATAAACGTATGAACATAGGTGTAGATATGAATAATAAATATTGCGTATATAGTGTACGTTGAGACATTGCGGATAAAAAAAAGGTTAAGTATGTAGATACGAACGATATAAATGATGTTATCGCGAGATATCGACTAAAATGTGTAAGATGATGTGCATGTATAGTTGTTTAAACAAAATGTTGAGTTTGTCGAATCAAAATTAGATTGAGCTTGGTTTGAAAGGTAGGATATAGTTTGTATATGTAAAGGAACATAAAGTACTCGTTGGTTATGCATAACGTATTTTGTAACAAATGGAAATGCTAATTTTGTTTAAAAGGGTTTACGTAATCCGAAAAATGGTCGGTCCCTATGAAGTCTTCTTTCCCATGTGTTTTGTAAATTGGTGTAGGAAAAAGGTTTTCGTTAAAAAAGTAAGTTCGTTTCATCAAATAAGAAATTATGAATTTAGGAGGTTCTTGTGAAAACTAGGATCCTTAGAAGAGAAATTTAGCAAAAGGACTTAGTGATTAAAAAAATTAACAAATGATTTGTTGATGTTGAAAAGGGTATTTGGTAAAACAATCATATAACTTCTATAAGATCTTATAAGTATTTGAGAAAGGTTGGTTGGATTTTGATTAAAAGTAGAAGGTGAGCATGTTTTAGTGATTAAGTCGAATATGAAGTTCATGGGCAAGAGTTTCATTGAACCGATTAAATTGATAGGTAGCATTTCGTAAGGTTTTGAAGTTCGAGCAATAAAACGTTTTAAGACATGATTATGAATCTCGCGTATATGGGTTGAGTGAAAATAGATTGTAGAATAAGAAGTACGTTTGATAAAACAATGCATTTTGAAATCGGTATGAGTGGGTATTTTGAATAATGATAAACAATTTGGGTATAAAATATGATCGAGTTTGCATAATAAGATATTTTGAAGAGACGTTTTGGTAACGATCACCTAGGTAAGGGAATCACCCCTAACTCGTGAATAAGTATCGTATAAGTATGAATTACAAATAAGGATTCGATGTACAATGAATTCGAACGTATGAACATGTATGAATATGTAGATGGTGAATTTAAAGAAATACGAATTTTATTTATGATCCAAGTCTCGGATTTTACAACGGAAAGACGACTACAATAATACAAGATTTCCAAAAATAGCATTACAAGGCGAGCTTTCTAATTATGGAAAGTATGAAAAAGCAGGGCGTTACATCAGTGACCCAGGAAGGGTGTTTAGAGCGTTATTTATGTTTCCCACAATGTTTTTATAATTGTGGGACAAGTACTTGGTTTTCCATCAGTGGTTGTGTGCATCTATTACCAAGATACCCACTAGAATAGTAGTGGTTGAATACATCTATTACCAAGATGCCCACTCTTAGCGCTGTATTCTGTGAGCAATACTATTTTGTATGTGTAGGTATTTGTATTAACTACGTTACACTTAGTATTGTCATTTTATGCTTTACCGTATTGTGTAGTTCAGATGCGATGGTATGTTGTGTTTGCAAATGTTTATATGAACACTTGTTGATATCAGAAAGTGCTTTATAATGCGTGTGGCATTAATGAACACTTGAATAATCTATCAGATTTTTTACCTGTCGCGAATCGGCATGTGGAATGTTTATTTAAATTTCGACAAGTAAGCTCTCTGTCGCGCTATGGCGTTTGAGACGCTTGCCTGAAATAATAAGGTATTTTACGCGGTTGGCGTGAACGAACACTTTATTTGAGTTACCACATACTTTTCCTGTGACTGAGTAATGTAATCCATATCGCCTATGGCGTGTGGGTTTACATATCCGAATACATTCTTTTTACTTCGTACCCAAGTATGCCTTCCAAATTTAGTGGCATCATTTGTTTTAGTTGCCGATAAGCAAATAGTGATGTGTCGCGTATCTGGTGAGAGATTCAATTGTAGCAAAAACCCGCAAACGCTTAGGGTCGTCTAGTTATATACAGAGTTGAACTTCTACATGGTTTGAACCGCCCATCCTTGTTTTAGTATTTGTTGAACTTGAGGTGTAGCAGCGCTGCACCCTGCTAGCCCCCAGTTCATTGTTGGTAAATAGTGTTAGTAGCATTGAACTTAAATAAACATGTTAAATCCTTTTTGAAGATGAATATGGCTTATAAAATTCACAATCAAGTCATCTCAAGTGTGTGACTTAATTATAATAAATTGTCAGTCTTATAGTAAGAGTTTACGACCTTATATAAGGATCATTAGTCGTGTATGTTGCAATGGTTGGGTCAGGACGCCCGGACTGAGTGAGTGTGACCAAAAATAGTAATCTGTTAGTCCAATTCCGCTCGACATGTTAGTAGTATCGAACTTGTAAAATAAAGTGTCAAGCATTTTTTTATAAGGCAAACCAGAATAGTAGTGCCCCACGAGGGTGTTACATGCACTTAAATGTGGTGTTGCAATGGTCTAGTGTGTGAAAAAATCCCACTTATGTTTAATTAGATATCGCGGTAGGGCGATTCCCCGACTTCGATGATGTGTGGTAGTACTAAGGGGCGTTCTTCGTATAGTAGAATTGGCCCATGCCCATCCCCGAGTTTAATGCTTTTGTTCTCGCCTTTTGTATTTGGGGGCGTTGACCCATGTTTGTAAGTAGCCCCAAAACCACGTTCTTGGATGAAGGTCTCTTGGCGTGTGAATTGATTGATATGTCCAAACTAGGATACCTAGATTTGGTGGTAGTGTCCAATAATAGTGGTTCCCACTATGTCATACTGTTTAAGTTGTACGACCCGATGCTGCAAAATTGTATTAGTAATTTTCAACCAATGAAGTAGATATTTAAATAGTGGATACGTGTATAAGATGTACTGAACCATATCGTTGTACAAAGGTTATTTGGTGTATAAACCGAAATATTGGAACTGAATGCCCGCCTTTATTTTGCCTATTCAGTATCTAGTTTATCAGGCAAGCGTACTGCCTGGTAAGCGTATAAAATGGCTAATGTTATGCAATAAGTGCATAATTAGGAATATAGATCAACGGGTAAGCGCGTAGCGTGGTACGTACCCCACGCTTAATGCTATTAAACAATGTTAGTAATGTTGGGTATCAATCAAACAAACAAGGAAAGTTGACAAGTAATAAGTAAGAAGTAACCAGAACTGCAGTGAAAGATTAAAGCTTTATTATTGTCTTGTTGCAGTCAAATGCTTACAATCGATGCTTTACAACTTTTCTGGAATAGGAAACAATGGCTCCTGTTTACCACTACTGCACTTTTTTATTGAAATATTCCACTGCTGCTAGCTCATACGTCATCAGTCAACATTATCCAATAAGTAATATTCGACTCATAAATAATTTCAATAAATCAGATAAGTGTGAGAAGTTATAACGGTGTTGATCGTATCTAAATGCGGTGATATATGTCTTTGGTACATTAAAACATAAGCTATGTTAATGTTAGACATGTAGCCTCAGGTTCAAAGGTTGGCTTTGATTGGCCTGCTTCGCAAGTCACAACTGCCATTAGAATTGTGTTATCCTACTTGTGATTTGATACTTGTTGATAGGGGCGTGAAAAAACTGAATTAACCGAACCATAACCGAATTAACCGACAAAACCGAACCAGAAAAACCAAACCAAATAAAAAACCGGTGGGTCGGTTAATGGTTCTTTTGAAAACCAAAAGTAGCAAGTCGGTTATGGTTATCATTTTTTCCATACCCACCATAACCAAACTGAACTGACATGTAATAAATCTTTGTAGGATTTAGAACTTTTCACCATATTTTTAATATTTTATGCTTTGATTGAAGATTTTTAGTACTTATGAGTTTTTCATATCATTGTGGTTTTAGTTGAATGTTTATTTGAATTTATGGAATGTATCATATCACTTTATTTGGATATTCGATAATAATTGATATTAATATTATAAATTATATGTATTTTTTAAGACTATGTAATATACTAATATATACAAATAACAATTTATTCTATGTTAAAAAAATAAGTTATTTTTAGTTAAGCTAAATACACGGTTAACCACCCATAACCGACCCGCTATAACCATCAAAACCGAATAACCATAACTGTCACATCCTGGCTTTGCGGAAGCGTGGTTAATTTGGTGTGACTTCTTAATACCATAGCTTAATCATAACCAAGCTATATGAATTAAAAATATGCAAGATCATCCATTAAAATAAAAATACCATAACATTGTCTTAACGGGTTAACACCCTATCAACCATAAACTTGTCCAAACATTACAAACACCAAACATAACATAAACATGGTTTAAGGACTGTGACTTGTCCAGGAAAGAGTCACATTCCCCAAACCCTGGATGACCTCGGTGACTAATGCAGCGGAAAACATGCCATACCGTGCCAGATCTTTAATTCCCTGAAATACATGTAAGTTGAAAAATCAACAATAATGTTGAGCGAGTTCATGTGTAAGTGAGTAAATAAACCTTTATCTTTATCAAAACCCTGGTATGTAGCAAATAAGGAAAAAGAGATCACCAACGGTTTGCAAGGCCATTGATATGTGTGAAGTGCAAGTAGGAAGACTCAAACCTAGCGGATTTATGCGTCGGGCACTAAGTCACCCCGAGGTCCGTTATGCTGGACCTGGGGCTGGGCTCGCTACACCCAGATAGATCTACCGCTCCTGTCCCTCGGTCCTACCATGAGGATTAATGGCCTCAAGTTTCCGCCTACCCACTCACATGATCTAAGTAACAAACCTCCTTACGCTAACCATACCATGTATAAAGTATTCATAAACATTGTAACATGTATTTCACCCCCGCAGTTTAGAAAACTGAAAACAGTTAAGAGAAAAGGGGGACATGAACTCACAGTCAGTGCGTCGCTATACCAAGTACTCCGAATGTCAGGCAGCTGTGCAACGACCTACATGTGCTAATTCTATTAGACGGATGGCCGTGCCTTAGCTTTATAGTTTAAGTTTTTGGGAAATAGTTAGACAACTATTTCGTGTTTATATCTTGCATGTACTTGGTAGTTTAATCTCCTTCCCAAGGATGGGGGATTTAATACATGTGTATTTGTATTATATCATTAAGTCCCACTTAATATATTTTTATTCCAAATATAAATATTTTTCTCAAAAATATTATATTTTCACTTCACATAATACTTCCAAAATAATGCGTTGACAAAATACGCGTTCATGAGTATTTCCGTATAATGCGTAAGTTACGTTTTAACGATTAAGTGGTAATAATAATTACCGGTGTAACTTATATGTTTGTCGTGTAAGCGTTCGTATTATTTTGGAGCTGTTATCGTTCGAAATATTATTTTTACTCTAAAAATAATATTTATGTATTTTCACAAAATAATCATAAACAGTGTGGTGAAAAATATATATTTACTAAGTATATATTTATCACGTTTAGTTTTGTGAAAATCCCACCTCCGAATATTTGTAAATAAATCGTGGTGAAATATATTTGGAAAACATATCAAAAATAATTCTAACACTTGTAAATAATTCTAAGTGTTATGTTTTAGAAAAATTTCGCCAGAGTTTCCTCTGTAACTGGAGGTGGCCACGCTTTCAAGCGTATCATTTTCTTTTACAAAATTATTTCAACACTTCTTGATTCAATCAAACAATTTTCGACACATCAAACTAGTCGACAAGTATGTAAATCGCATAATCGCATGAACTTGTAGTTTTTCCGAAAACTATAGTGTAGATCCCGTTATATTTGGTGGATCTTTGTATAAAATAGTTTAATCCCGTAAAAACCTCGTTTTTAGAATAAATCTATCTTTACATCTTCTTGTCAACTTTTACAAAGATCGTTATTTTGTCGAAACCTTTCATTTCATAAGTGTTTATACACTGGTGGTTTGTAAAAATTACACTTGTTAGTGTGTCATCCGACTTTTATAAAACATGATTTTCTCGACACTTGGTCCTTTGAAAATACCACTTGCAGATACGTAGATCCGCTAGTTTTAAACACTATTTTACAAGTAAAAATACTTTTACACAAGTTCATGTTTCTCGTGTGGTAGAGTTTCACCTTTTAACCCTTGTACCGATAGAAACAAGCTTATGTCAAGATCTATGATCTTAACAAAGTCGGGTTAAACGATGATTCGAGCTACCACAACGTAGATCGGGCCTAAATAATCACCATTTTCAAATACTACAACTTTTACACAAGTATTAAGCTTTTAACCATCAATCTTCATGTTTTAGTAAACTTTAAAGATTCAAAATGCAAGTTTCCGACTTTTAACCGTTACAAATCTTATTAACCACTTTAGATATGTTCGAGAATGAGTTTTAAGTGTTATACCTCTAGCTCGGGGCTAGGGAAGATTCTAGGCGAAAAGGTGGTGGATAAAAACAAGATAACGAGGTCCTTCCGCTTCCGTTTGCTCCAAGACTCCCAATACGTGACCTTGAACACTTGTGTGATGTTGGAATGGATGAACAAGAGCCGAAAATGGTGGTGGTGACCCAAGGGGGGTTCGGCCGAGAGTGAAAGGGAGAGGAGAGGAGAGGAGAGAGAGTGTGAGTGTGAGTTGTGGTGATGGATGGTTATGTTTGGTTTAAGCTAGGTACTTATAGGCAAAATCAAGATCATCGTCCAATGGATTACGTGTCCCCTTGGTATTAAGCATAAGCAATATAATAATCAAGATTGTACCCTTGTTGTCTCCCTCTAGTTGGCCGATCTTAATGGGGGGGGGGGGGTTTGTTCGATTTCAAGTATATAGTTAGTGTTTAGTTATGTTAAACCAAGTTAGATTAGGGGTTAACTTAGTTAGTCACATGTTGTGCCTTAACGCGGGTGTTAGGGTATTCAGGGACCCTAACTGGCTCAGAAAAAGACCAATAATATTATTGTCAATATTTTCATGTTCCGGGTATAGTCCGGTTGTTCGTTTGGATAGAAATCCGTTAAAGAGCTTAAGTAAGCTTTTAAGCGTCGTTAATAATATTTTTAGTGACACATCTTATTTCCCAAAGTGTCAGGAATATTTTCCTCATATTTTGGCACTTTATTAGTTAGCCAGAAGCTAGTATGTAAATAAAAGTGCTGTGTTTCGTGCTTAGAGTACGTTTTAGGCACATCCAGTCATTATATCTTATTCCTAGAGACGCAGTTCTACAACCCTTGTATCCCTACACTCACTATGGGTGTAGTAAAATATTTCTGGCTCATACAGGCCCTTAGAGGCAGTGTCTGCCTGATGCTGGCTTTATCAGCATGTTCAATAGGTTATCCGTTCTAATGCTACTGTGCTTTAGTGCATCATGTTTGTCACTAAGGTTCAACTTGTAAATAATGTAGTGACGGAAATCAAAGTATGATGCAGGAATGTACAAATACTAGAAATCAAGTAGCAGTTCGTCAGCAATTTCAGTTAAGCACAGTAATTAAGCAGCAATTAATTATTAATTAAATCGTACGGATACCTGGTTTAGTGAGGGTTGTCACATTCTCCCCCCGTTAGAAAAATTTCGTCCCGAAATTTTAAGCTCTGCTTGTAGAAGCAGGGTTCTTAGGAAATAGGTGGGGGTATTTCTCTTTCATTCGGTCCTCACGCTCCCAGGTGAATTCAGGACCATGTCTAGCATTCCAACGAACTTTGACGAGCTTGACACTGCTCCGGCGGGTCTTGTTAACTTTCCACTCCGTGACCTCGACAGGTTCTTCAACGAAGTGGAGCGTGTCGTCAACATGAATTTCGTCGGTAGGAATGGCAACTGTATCTTGCGTTGGACTTCTCTTCAGATTGGATACATGAAATGTATCGTGAACACCATTCAGTTCGGCAGGTAGGTCCAACTTGTATGCTACTAACCCGATTCTCTCCAAGATCTTGAACGGTCCAATATACCTCGGATTCAACTTTCCACGCTTCCCAAAGCGTGCCACACCCTTCCAGGGTGATACCTTCAACAAAACCATCTCACAACCTCAAACTCTAGAGGTTTTCTGCTTCGATCCGCGTAGGCATTCTGCCGGTCACGAGCCGCACTGATGCGGTCCCGTATCTGTGCGATCTTATCTGTGGTTTCCTGTACCACTTCAGGACCAACCAATTGTCTATCACCTGCGTCTGCCCAACAAAGCGGTGATCTGCACTTGCGTCTATATAAAGCTTCGAATGGAGCGGCACCAATACTGGTGTGGTAGCTGTTGTTGTATGAAAACTCAACCAAAGGCAAATGCTTATCCCAGCTACCGCCCAAATCCATCACACATGCTCTCAGCATGTCCTCCAATGTCTGAATCGTCCGCTCGCTTTGGCCGTCGGTCTGCGGGTGAAAAGCAGTGCTCAGATTCAACTTTGAGCCAAAAGCTTCCTGGAAGGATTGTCATATCCTTGACACGAACCTTCCGTCTCTATCAGAGATAATCGAGAGAGGTACTCCATGGCGTGTAACAATCTCTCTCATGTAAATTTCAGCCAGTTTGCTCGTATTATCCTTCTCTCGGATAGGTAGGAAGTGTGCTGACTTCGTTAAGCGGTCCACTATTACCCAAATAGTGTCATGGCCTCTTGGTGTTCTTGGCAACTTCGTAATAAAATCCATAGAGATTTGTTCCCACTTCCATTTAGGAATCTCTGGTTGCTGCAGAAGTCCCGAAGGCTTCTGGTATTCCGCCTTAACCTTGGCGCATGTTAAACATTTGCTCACATAAACAGCAACATCGCCTTTCATCCTAGGCCACCAATAGTAATCTTTAAGATCCTGGTACATCTTATCCGCTCCAGGATGGATAGAGTACCGCGACTTGTGAGCTTCATCGAAAATAACCTTCCTTAAACCACCAAACAAAGGAACCCAAATCCTTTTCTCAAAACACAATGTTCCTTCCCTGTTTGGTACCAATAACTTCTCCATCCCACGGGGATACTCTTCTTCAAGGTTTCTTTCTTTGAGAGCTTCCTTCTGCGCGGCACGTATGCGCAGAGGAAAGTCGGTTCGAATAACCATCTCCAAAGCCCTAACCCTTATGGGCTTGATTCTCTCTTTTCGACTTAGGGCATCGGCGACTACATTCGCCTTCCCTGGATGATACTTTATCTCGCAGTCGTAGTCATTCAACAGTTCTACCCATCGTCTTTGCCTCATGTTCAACTCCTTCTGGTTGAATATATGTTGGAGGCTCTTGTGATCTGTGAATATTGTGCACTTCGTACCATAAAGGTAGTGTCTCCAGATCTTTAAAGCGAAAACCACTGCGCCGAGTTCCAAATCGTGTGTGGTATAGTTCTTTTCATGCACTTTCAGCTGGCGTGACGTGTAGGCAATAACCTTTTGGCGTTGCATCAACACACAACCCAATCCTTGACGCGATGCATCGCAGTATACCACAAAATCATCTGTACCTTCCGGTAGAGCTAAGAGTGGCGCGTTACAAAGCTTATCTTTCAATGTCTGAAATGCTTCCTCCTGTTTGATTCCCCAATCAAACTTCTTGTCCTTCTGCGTGAGGAGCGTTAATGGTTGGGCGATCTTTGAAAAATTCTCAATGAACCTTCGATAATAGCCAGCCAAACCCAAGAATTGCCGAATCTCGGTTGGCGTCTTTGGCGTTTCCCAATCCTTGATCGCCTCGATCTTGGTGGGATCCACGTGGATTCCATCTCCATTCACCACGTGCCCAAGGAATTGCACTTCTCTTAGCCAAAACTCGCACTTAGAGAACTTGGCGTACAACTGTTCTTTCTTCAGCAGCTCCAGAATGGCTCTAAGATGCTGCTCGTGCTCAGCCTTCATCTTTGAATAAATCAAAATATCATCGATGAATACAATCACGAACTTATCCAGGTACGGCTTGCAAACTCGATTCATCAAATCCATGAATACTGCAGGTGCGTTTGTCAAACCAAATGGCATAACGAGAAACTCGTAATGTCCATATCGGGTTCTGAAGGCTGTCTTTGGGATACTCTCTTCCTGTATCCGTAGCTGATGGTATCCAGATCGAAGATCGATCTTTGAATAAAAGCTTGAACCTTGTAGTTGGTCAAACAGATCATCAATCCTTGGCAGAGGATATCTATTCTTGATCGTCAGCTTGTTCAACTCTCTGTAGTCAATGCACATACGGAAACTACCGTCCTTCTTCTTGACAAACAAAACTGGAGCTCCCCAAGGCGAGAAGCACGGTCGGATAAATCCCTTGTCTAACAACTCTTGAAGTTGTGTCGACAGTTCCTGCATCTCAGACGGAGCAAGTCTGTATGGCGCCTTAGCCACAGGCGCGGCGCCTGGAACTAAGTCAATGCGGAATTCCACTTGCCTTTGAGGCGGCAAGCCAGGCAAATCTTCTGGAAAGACTTCTGGGTACTCCCTCACGACAGGGATGTCTTCGATCCTCGGTTCTTCAGCTTTCTTATCTGCAATGTGTGCCAGAAAGGCAGCACATCCCTTTTGCAAACACTTCCTTGCCTTCAGGCAGCTAATAATTCTCAACGGCGTCTTACGCTTCTCTCCGTGAACAACAATGGTCTCACCATCATCGGTCGGGATACGAACGACCTTCTCATGACAAACTATCTCGGCCTTGTTACTCGATAACCAATCCATCCCTACTACCACGTCGAAGCTTCCCAACTGGACTGGTAGTAGATCTAGAGCGAACTCACGCTCTCCCAATACGATTACGCACCCTCGAATCACTTCATTAGCTTCTACTAACTTCCCATTTGCCAATTCAATCAAGTACGGAATATCTAACTTACTAGTGGCTAACCCAAGCATATTCTTAAATTCTAATGACACGAAGCTATAATCGGCGCCAGTATCAAATAAAACGGATGCATAGCGTTGGTTTACAAGGAACGTACCAGTGACAACATTGGGATCCTGGCGCGCTTCCCTTGCTTCTATGTTGAAAACCCTTCCGCGGGCTTGGTTCAACTCCAGGCAATTCCTCTTGTAATGCCCAACATCACCGCAGTTGAAACATCCGGGCCTCTGCCCGTTCCCACCATTGTTTCCCGCTTGGTTGTTTCCCTGATTTCGATTCATGGCGCCTGCTTGGTTTGCATGATTGACCCGATTCCCATCACCTCCATGGTTTCCTTGGGGGCGGTTCCCATTACCACCACGATTATTCCTATTCCCAGATCCTCCTTGGCCTCCCCGGCCAGCACTAGCCCAACAAAATCCTTCGTATGACCAGTCTTCCCACATGATTCACAAACTCTTAGCCTGCAACGACCAGAGTGATGTCGTTGGCATGAGTTGCACTTGGGTTGTGCTCCCATATATCCTTTTCCTTTCTTCCTACCGCCAGCTGTATCCTGAGCTGGCGCGTTCTGCTCTCCTTTCTTAACCACCACCCCGGTGCCCTGCTTGAAGTTCGAAAACTTCCTCTTGTTTCCTCCAGATGACTCCACATGAGTCTCCTTCTTCTTAGGCTCCGCTTCATCAAACTTGTTCAAACGAATTGCCTCCTCCGTAAGAGCCACACTCAAATCAATGGCTTCAGTGATAGTTGCAGGTTTGGAGGAGGTCACCATGCTGATGATTTGAGGAGCTAACCCCCAAATGAAGCGTTCAATTCTCTTGAACTCAGGTGTGACCATGTAGGGTACCACATGCGACAAGTCGTGGAACCTCTGAACATACTCTGCTATCTTAGGACCTTCCATTTTCAAATGCCAGAACTCGGTCTCCAATCTCTGAATTTCAGCGCGAGAACAGTACTTCTTGCGCATGAGTTCCTTCAGTTCAGCCCAAGTCAGCGCGTAAGCAGCAGCTTCGCCAAGTGTCTGTACTTGTAGATTCCACCATGATAGGGCTCCATCCAAAAATAGCCCTGAGATATAAGTGACTTGTTGATCCAGCGCGCATTTGCTCATGCGAAGTACGGATTCGGTTTTCTCAGCCCAGCGGACGAAGGAGACAGCACCACCTGTGCCATCGAAGTTCATGGGCTTGCAGTCTAAGAACTGCTTGTAGGTGCACCCTGCACATACATTATAACATATGATTGGCATTAGCATTTCTGCTAAGGAAATCCATTTAGGTCATGGTATGTCTTAATGACTTAGGGTTACCATGAGGTGGATTGTTGTTATTGCCAGTGTTGCCAGAGTTGCTTCCACTCATTCCTCCTTGAGAGGCAGCATATTGAGCAATAGCAGCAGCAATGACTTGCTGTAGTTCTTCCTGAGTCGTAGGCATTTGCTGTTGTTGACGTCTTGGCAGCATCTTCTAAAGATGTGTTTACGTCGGTCAGGCAATAGTAACGCGTACGTATATAGTAATAGTAATAGCACATAACCTCTCATGTTATCAATACTTCACAAATACTAATCACACAACATCCCATGTCACAAATATTATACACACAACATCCCATGTCATAAAAATATACACAACATCCCATGTCATAATAATGTAAATAAGCAATCAAGCGAATCAAATGTGATGAGAATACTGCGATTGCCATATATATCGAGACCACAACGTAAGTGTATCAGTACATCGCTGTGTCATACAATCATCAATCAACTAGGGGCTACATCACCCCTGTCCAAAAGCTATATCAAATCAGTGTCAAATACATCAAGTATGTGTCAAAAGTCAGTATCATCATGTAGTCTCCAAAATGCTATGTAACCAAAAGCAATCGCGGTCCTCTCACCAACGTCTACACAAGCAGTACTGACGAGCTCTATACAGATGGCGGCGGAGGAGGGGGAAAGTAAGTGTAAAGCAAGCGACGTAACTGGAGCCAGTCCTCCTCCATAGCTTGTTGAGTACGGATGACAGAAGCAACCTGCTGCTCTAGTGTAAAGAGACGAGCAGCATAATCTGGAGGTAATGATCGACATGGCTGAAGAGGAGAGTGTATCTGACCATGGCATGAACATGGTGGCAGCTGAGCTCTCTCGAGCTCCTGGAGACGCTGCGTGTGTGACTCGTGCTGATGAACGAAGGACATCAAAACATCCTCTATAGTGTGTCCCACATGAAACGGATGGTAAGGATCAGTGGGTGGCATGACGGGCGGTGTCGACCAGAGTAACGGCTCACTGGTGGGGTCAAATGGTGCCATATGAAACGGTGAAGTAGAGTGTGGAACAGATGACATCTGGGGCATGAAGGGAATAGACATCGATACGTGCCCAAAAGGATGGGCTGAAGAGCCCTCTCCAGGCCTCGCTGGAGGTACGAACTGAGGAACCTGAAAAGTGAAATCAACAGGTCGTGTAACGGGGATCTGAGGGGGCAAAGGTGGAACGTCCTCATCAGCAGGTATCCAACCGTGCTGTGCATGCTCATCCGGTGGATCCATGTGGTCTGCAAACAGTGCGTGCTCAGGCTCAAGTGGAATGGGATCAAATGGGGGAGCAACAATAGGATCAACTGGTGCAATGTGCTCAACAGGGATATCAACAATAGGTGGGGGAACAACAGGATCGACAGCAACAACGACATGATCGCCCTCCAAATGATCATCAACGGGCGGGTCAGCTAGAACAGGCTCAACTGGGATGCCAGCATGTACGGGGTCATGCTCGGGCATAGGATCTAGAGCAGCTGCCTGCTCAGGAGCCAAGGCAGGCTCATGGTCATCAAAAGCCATCTCGAAATCAAAATCGGGATCAATAGGATCAACTGGATCGGCGGGATCCTCCATGGGCTGGTCCATCTGGATAAACTCAATATCATGATCCGGGTCGAATCCCGGAGGAAAAATGGGATCAGAATCCTCTATGTCGTCATGCTCAAATGCAAAGCTCGGAATAGGTGCAGCAGAGGATGCCTGGTCAGGATCCGAATCGTGTGCAAAGTGCTGTGCGCTCACCTCGTGAGAAGGTGCGAAAGCCACAGACTCAAAGGAGTCTGGGACCGGTGAATGTGCGGGTGAGTCCTCGGCAGGGGCATCAGCGATCATCAGAAGATCGCCAGCAGGAAGTAGGGCTGCGTCCGGGATCTCATCCTCTATAGGCTCATCCTCAAACAGATCGATATCGCCGTCAGCCTCGGCGTCAAGTAGTAAGTCATATGCGGGATAAACGGCTAAAGGTATAGGAGCCGGAATCACTACTAGGGGTAAGTACTCAGCAGGGGGGGCATCCGCAGGCTCATCAGCACCCTCGGGTAGTGCGAAGGGCTGGAAATCGTCGTCGTCCGTGCTGGTGGAATCAGATGTATGCACCTCATGCTCCGAAGATGGGAGGTCATCAGATACGATAGGTAGGGGTCCGGTGGTGTCCGAGTCACCTGTGCCTGGTGAGTCCATGTGTCTGTAACACCAACACAAATATGCACAAATAATCAGTCATACAATCAGGTAATCACATAAGTCACCAAGTAAAAATCACATAATTCTCCTAGTCCCACTAGCCTCCCAGCCTCCCAGACTGTTTTTCCTAGTCCCACTAGCCAATTTTCCCAGCCTCCCAGACTGCTCTTCCTAGTCCCACTAGCCTCCCAGTCTCTCAGACTGACTCCCTAGTCCCACTAGTCAATTCTCCCAGCCTCCCAGACTGACTCCCTAGTCCCACTAGCCAAATCTCCCAGCCTCCCAGACTGACTCCCTAGTCCCACTAGACAACTACCTCGATCCATTGGATCGAGCCTCGGCCTCCCAGACCGAGCCTCAGCCTCCCAGACTGAGCCTAAAAATAATAAATAAAATGCGCTCAACATTTGTTTATATAAAGGTTTTGGATCTGGACTTAAGTGGTATGCAGTAAAAATGTTTTCGTGAGAGCCCTAGTGATCATAGTCTAGACTCGAGAAGTAATCCTAGTTCGCTATGATCAGAGCTCTGATACCAAGCTGTCACACCCTGGCTTTGCGGAAGCGTGGTTAATTTGGTGTGACTTCTTAATACCATAGCTTAATCATAACCAAGCTATATGAATTAAAAATATGCAAGATCATCCATTAAAATAAAAATACCATAACATTGTCTTAACGGGTTAACACCCTATCAACCATAAACTTGTCCAAACATTACAAACACCAAACATAACATAAACATGGTTTAAGGACTGTGACTTGTCCAGGAAAGAGTCACATTCCCCAAACCCTGGATGACCTCGGTGACTAATTCAGCGGAAAACATGCCATACCGTGCCAGATCTTTAATTCCCTGAAATACATGTAAGTTGAAAAATCCACAATAATGTTGAGCGAGTTCATGTGTAAGTGAGTAAATAAACCTTTATCTTTATCAAAACCCTGGTATGTAGCAAATAAGGAAAAAGAGATCACCAACGGTTTGCAAGGCCATTGATATGTGTGAAGTGCAAGTAGGAAGACTCAAACCTAGCGGATTTATGCGTCGGGCACTAAGTCACCCCGAGGTCCGTTATGCTGGACCTGGGGCTGGGCTCGCTACACCCAGATAGATCTACCGCTCCTGTCCCTCGGTCCTACCATGAGGATTAATGGCCTCAAGTTTCCGCCTACCCACTCACATGATCTAAGTAACAAACCTCCTTACGCTAACCATACCATGTATAAAGTATTCATAAACATTGTAACATGTATTTCACCCCCGCAGTTTAGAAAACTGAAAACAGTTAAGAGAAAAGGGGGACATGAACTCACAGTCAGTGCGTCGCTATACCAAGTACTCCGAATGTCAGGCAGCTGTGCAACGACCTACATGTGCTAATTCTATTAGACGGATGGCCGTGCCTTAGCTTTATATTTTAAGTTTTTGGGAAATAGTTAGACAACTATTTCGTGTTTATATCTTGCATGTACTTGGTAGTTTAATCTCCTTCCCAAGGATGGGGGATTTAATACATGTGTATTTGTATTATATCATTAAGTCCCACTTAATATATTTTTATTCCAAATATAAATATTTTTCTCAAAAATATTATATTTTCACTTCACATAATACTTCCAAAATAATGCGTTGACAAAATACGCGTTCATGAGTATTTCCGTATAATGCGTAAGTTACGTTTTAACGATTAAGTGGTAATAATAATTACCGGTGTAACTTATATGTTTGTCGTGTAAGCGTTCGTATTATTTTGGAGCTGTTATCGTTCGAAATATTATTTTTACTCTAAAAATAATATTTATGTATTTTCACAAAATAATCATAAACAGTGTGGTGAAAAATATATTTACTAAGTATATATTTATCACGTTTAGTTTTGTGAAAATCCCACCTCCGAATATTTGTAAATAAATCGTGGCGAAATATATTTGGAAAACATATCAAAAATAATTCTAACACTTGTAAATAATTCTAAGTGTTATGTTTTAGAAAAATTTCGCCAGAGTTTCCTCTGTAACTGGAGGTGGCCACGCTTTCAAGCGTATCATTTTCTTTTACAAAATTATTTCAACACTTCTTGATTCAATCAAACAATTTCCGACACATCAAACTAGTCGACAAGTATGTAAATCGCATAATCGCATGAACTTGTAGTTTTTCCGAAAACTATAGTGTAGATCCCGTTATATTTGGTGGATCTTTGTATAAAATAGTTTAATCCCGTAAAAACCTCGTTTTTAGAATAAATCTATCTTTACATCTTCTTGTCAACTTTTACAAAGATCGTTATTTTGTCGAAACCTTTCATTTCACAAGTGTTTATACACTGGTGGTTTGTAAAAATTACACTTGTTAGTGTGTCATCCGACTTTTATAAAACATGATTTTCTCGACACTTGGTCCTTTGAAAATACCACTTGCAGATACGTAGATCCGCTAGTTTTAAACACTATTTTACAAGTAAAAATACTTTTACACAAGTTCATGTTTCTCGTGTGGTAGAGTTTCACCTTTTAACCCTTGTACCGATAGAAACAAGCTTATGTCAAGATCTATGATCTTAACAAAGTCGGGTTAAACGATGATTCGAGCTACCACAACGTAGATCGGGCCTAAATAATCACCATTTTCAAATACTACAACTTTTACACAAGTATTAAGCTTTTAACCATCAATCTTCATGTTTTAGTAAACTTTAAAGATTCAAAATGCAAGTTTCCGACTTTTAACCGTTACAAATCTTATTAACCACTTTAGATATGTTCGAGAATGAGTTTTAAGTGTTATACCTCTAGCTCGGGGCTAGGGAAGATTCTAGGCGAAAAGGTGGTGGATAAAAACAAGATAACGAGGTCCTTCCGCTTCCGTTTGCTCCAAGACTCCCAATACGTGACCTTGAACACTTGTGTGATGTTGGAATGGATGAACAAGAGCCGAAAATGGTGGTGGTGACCCAAGGGGGGTTCGGCCGAGAGTGAAAGGGAGAGGAGAGGAGAGGAGAGAGAGTGTGAGTGTGAGTTGTGGTGATGGATGGTTATGTTTGGTTTAAGCTAGGTACTTATAGGCAAAATCAAGATCATCGTCCAATGGATTACGTGTCCCCTTGATATTAAGCATAAGCAATATAATAATCAAGATTGTACCCTTGTTGTCTCCCTCTAGTTGGCCGATCTTAATGGGGGGGGGGGTCTTGGTTCGATTTCAAGTATATAGTTAGTGTTTAGTTATGTTAAACCAAGTTAGATTAGGGGTTAACTTAGTTAGTCACATGTTGTGCTTTAACGCGGGTGTTAGGGTATTCAGGGACCCTAACTGGCTCAGAAAAAGACCAATAATATTATTTACAATATAGTCATGTTCCGGGTATAATCCGGTTGTTCGTTTGGATAGAAATCCGTTAAAGAGCTTAAGTAAGCTTTTAAGCGTCGTTAATAATATTTTTTAGTGACACATCTTATTTCCCAAAGTGTCAGGAATATTTTCCTCATATTTTGGCACTTTATTAGTTAGCCAGAAGCTAGTATGTAAATAAAAGTGCTGTGTTTCGTGCTTAGAGTACGTTTTAGGCACATCCAGTCATTATATCTTATTCCTAGAGACGCAGTTCTACAACCCTTGTATCCCTACACTCACTATGGGTGTAGTAAAATATTTCTGGCTCATACAGGCTCTTAGAGGCAGTGTCTGCCTGATACTGGCTTTATCAGCATGTTCAATAGGTTATCCATTCTAATGCTACTGTGCTTTAGTGCATCATGTTTGTCACTAAGGTTCAACTTGTAAATAATGTAGTGACGGAAATCAAAGTATGATGCAGGAATGTACAAATACTAGAAATCAAGTAGCAGTTCGTCAGCAATTTCAGTTAAGCACAGTAATTAAGCAGCAATTAATTATTAATTAAATCGTACGGATACCTGGTTTAGTGAGGGTTGTCACAATAACCACCATAACCAATCGGTTATGGTTATCCAATAACCGACATCACGGTTGTGGTTATGGGGTCAAAACCGACCCAAACCAACCCATGCACACCCCTAGCTTCCATAACCAATAAAAACAGAAACGGAGACAATGGGTCTCCCTGTCTAATCCCTTTGGAACAATTAAATTCAAAAGTAGGAGATCCATTCACTAGCTCCGCGGATCTAGCCGAGGCTAAAACCCCTTCCACCCATTTACACTAGATATTCGGGAAACCCACCTAACCCATGATATCCAGCAAAAAATCCCATCATACATTGTCATAAGCCTTTTCAAAATCGATTTTTAAAAGGAAAGCATTTTTGTTAACTTTTTTAATCCAAGAAATAAGCTCATTAACCATCAAAGGGCTATCCAGAATGTACCTGCCTGTAAGAAATGTCGTATGATTTTTCGAGATTATCGAACCTATAACCTTTTTTAGGCGGTTAACAAGAACCATATAAATAGTTTTACTAATCACCCCAATAAGGTTGATCGGATGAAAATCTCTCATCCCCACCGGATCCTTGTTTTTTGGAATAAGAGTTATGAATGAAGCACTGCATCCTTTTGCAATAGTACCTTTACTGTAAAATTCTCCAAGCAAGTTATAATAATCAAGATCAAATAAAATCCAGTACCTTTTTATGAAATTGAAGTTAAAACCGTCTGGTCCAGGAGCTTTGTCTGCCCCACACTCGAGCACTGCTTTCTTTATCTCCTCTCTCTCAAAAGGGGCTGCCAGTTAAGTAGCGTCCTCCTCCAAGAGTTTCTTGATACTATGGCAAATAAGCTTTAGCATGTTTTTGGATTTTTCCTTGAAAGCTGACTTGAAGAAGCCCATAATCTCTTTTTTGACTAAAGACGGTTTAGTCATCCAAATCCCGTCAATCATGAGGCCTGGGATATTGTTTGAAGCCCGTCTACTGTTGATGTAACCGTGAAAAAAATGCCGAGTTTTCATCTCCGTCTAAGTCCCATTTGATTCTGGCCCTTTGCTTGAGATCTTTATTTTTGAGTTCTTCCAACTCCTTAAGATCTTTTATACATTCCGCTTTGATCCACTCCTCCTCTTCAGATAATTCCTTAACTTCCGATCTCTCATCTATTTTATCAAGTTCCTCCTTAAGTCCCTCTCTTTCTCCCCTTCCTTAGCTAAAACCTCCTTTTTCCATATTTTAATACCCTCCCTATTCCTTTTAAAATTTTCCATTAAGCGCACATCTACTTCTCTAGTTCCAATAAAACTTTCTGTCGCCTTCTTAACCACCTCATCAAAGTCCTTATGATCCAACCAGGAATTGAAAAAATCTAAAAGGCTTCGCCCCAAAATTTTTGTTTGAACAAGTCAGAATTATAGGGCAGTGATCCAAATGACCTCTAGGTAACGTCCTTAAACATGCCATTGGCGATTAAGAAAAAAACTCCTGACAGACCAAAAACCTATCTATCTTGCTTTGTTTGTTACATTATCATTGTGATAAGTAAATTTCCTTCCTTTCATCTCGAATTCTCTCAATCCATTATTAATAATAAAATTATTAAAATTTGAAGCACAAGTTTTGTTAAACTTAGAATTTCTCCTTTCTTCCAAGCACCTAACCGCGTTAAAGTCTCCCAAAATCACCCACCACCCCGAAATGTTACCCAACAGACCCCCTCTGTCATCCCACAACGATTTCTTTTTGGGAATCTTTTTTTTTGGGGGGGGGGGGGCACAAACATTTATAACATTAATAGCTTTATTGCTCCCCTTCAGAGTCCCTAATGTTAAAAGAAAATTTGGGCGTTTAATCGAACCATGTACCATGAAAATATTGGGATCCCATAAGCTGACCATCCCTCCTGATCTCCCAGCTGCCGGCACGTGGTCCATCTCAAATTTGCTAGCTCCCCAAAATTTCTCGAATTCGATACCTAAAATGTCGTTAAACTGAATTTCTTGAAACGCAATAAAATCAATCCCATTTTCTTTTTTAAAATTTTTACCCATCCCGCTTTATTTTTCCACCTCTCCTAACCCTATATCATCCCACAACGACTTCTTTTGTGTTGACATGTACTTTAATACATGTTGCAGAAGATGTATGATGATGCTTAAAGAAATCTACTCAGGGTGGATTTAGAAACACACTTAATTTCTATGTTTTGTATTTCGCTTCGTTTGCTTATGTTCAAGAGAAATTGTTGTATTTCCATTTCAAGACAACGTACTTCTGTTTAGTATGAAATGAAATATTGTTGTTTTTAATTATTGCCACAAATGGTATGTTATGAAGTCTCGAACAATCTCGTTTCATTTCGCTCTAATGTTTCCGCCATCGGTTGGGGTGCGACAAGTTCGTCGGTCCTCCTCAGCTACTTTCTCTTCTCCTGTTAAACTTTTTCTCTCTATATCTTCCGACTTTCCTTTCTCCCTCTCGATTTTTATCTCTCTAGGATATCAACACAAAGACCGAAAGACATAACATAATTAATTAAACGTCCAACTAAATTGTATCATATACTACAAAAGTTCTAAATCACAACTCTAGTTGTATTAGGTGCAATTTGTTTTTTAAGAGGTAAATTGTTTGCAGTCTGCGGACCACATCTATTGTAACAACCCGACTTTTCGGATCGTTACCTGTCGCTGTCATTTCTTTCTTAAACGCTTGTACTCTCGAGATTTGATTAACGCTGTGGGTTAAACTATATTTTCAACACATTCTAAACACATATTACAACACCTACTTAATCACGATTGTCGCAATTAAACGCTATTTACCACGCTTGATACTTAAACGCTTATTGCAACGCAAACTCAACGCAGACTCAAAACACATATTTAGTTATATTATGTGTGTTATTTGTGTGATTACTTGTTTAGATTGTTATGTGGTTATCAACGCAACGCTTATACGCTCGAACGCTCACTCGCAACTCGATTAAACGCAACACAACGCTTAACAAACGAACCAAAGTTGGAAAACTAACAAACACAACTCGGCCATCCGCCCGGATGGAGCCATCCGGACACAGCCACTCGCACACCGACTTAACCCTCGCCCTCCTCTATAAATACCCGTCGTACACCCTCATTTCAACACTTTGACACTCCCATCCGCTCCCCAAGTCTCAAACGCGATTCAAGGCCATTTTGTAAGCTTTTTCTCCCAAATCTTCATCAATCTTCATCTCTATTTACTTCTACTCCATCTTTTTCATCAAAATCACACTCACACACACACACACTTCAACTTTTTCTCAAAAACCATTGATTCCAGCCATTTCGAAGGTGGTTTCCACTCATTTTTCTTAGGTAAACTTTGTGGAGCATCATTCACTCGAGATGGGATCAAGTTATGAAAGATTTCAACGTTTCTCAACTATTTTCTTGAACTTTCCTTCGGATTTTACACAATATGGGTAGAAACGGGACTCTGTCAGACTCTCGACTCGTTCCATAGTCAAGAGCCGGCCCGAGAACTGATTTCTACCAAAGAGATGGACCGATTAACGGGTCAAACATGAATCTTTATCAAGAACAGAACATCCGATCGAATGGGCAAGACCCATCCGTCCGAGTGGACTGGGCTTGGTGTTTTCCGTTGTTCGAATCCGTCAACATGTCAGTATCCGTTAACCAAAACCGTTGTTTGAGAAAAGTTTTACAAGAACTTCATCCACAGACTATCCGCCCGAATGGCCATCCGTCCGGATGGAACCCATTCGTCCGGATGACCTGGCCCTGATAATATCCGTTGTATCAAAACTTCAAAAACTTTAACAGTTCACAAACAACCACAGACTATCTGCCCAAATGGCCATCCGTTCGAATGATCATCCGTCCGGATGGACTAGACCTATCCGTTCGGATAGACTGTTGAACGCTTAACCCGCTTTTTACCCCACTCGACACTATGATTTCGACCGTGTCAGCACATGGAAGACTTATGATTCTGTTTCCCGTATGCAGGCTGATCCGGCGCTCCCTTCAATCCAATCCAGATTGTGTTTACTTGCTAAACACACACTATGAGTATACTCGAACCCATTTTCATTTAATGCACTTTTGGGTGTTACATAAGTTCTCTATCAAAACACAACACACAACGCAAACACTTTATAAACTCTAACCGCTCCCGCATGCTATACGTGATTTGTTGAATGCTTGTTACTGTCGCAACCCTCGTTCCCTAACAACCGGGAATGGGCGGCCGCGACCAGTTTGGGTGGTATCCGTGTTTTATCCATTTTGGCAACGGAAATTTCATCAGGATCATAGTTAGGAAATTATTTATCAAAGTAAAATACCACGCTTTTAATATATTAAACACATGGGAAAAACCCAAGTTTCAAGTACACACATTTTCATAGGGGTAAACCCTATTTTATTTAATAAGACATCTCTTTATTTTTAGGTAACTTTATTGCCACTTTTCTAAGCCTTCAATGTTGTCCAGCTGGCTTCTATTTAGCTTTCACATTTTGTTACCTGAAATGCGTTTAAAAACATTTTGTCAGTGGGAAATACTAGTGAGTGAATCCTAGTTTAATCAAATTTAATAAAGACCATTGTACAGTGTTGAGGGCGGTCGCGCAATTACATTTGTTTCCAGCTATTCAATTACCACCCACGGTACTGTCAACCCGACTTGTGGTCATGTTACTCCTCGCAAGGCAGTAACAAATTTTGTATACAAAACCCCAACATACTGACGATAATTGTAGAATACAACTACTCAATAACTGTTTAATATATTATTAATTATGTGAGGTTTTGTAAAAACAATTTGTAAAAAGGAGATTACTCACATTGATGTTTTAGGTTTTCTATAAGGGTTTCCTGGCGACTATCTACAATTTACACAAATTCACACGTGTTAGTATAATAACCCTTAATATTTACATTAGTAGTACCCTCCCCGAGATGGCATTCCAACGACTACGTCGGCCAGAACCTCGATAGCCGTTACGGAACCCTGGGTCAATTGGGCAGCGTATCTAATACGTAACCGGGGTTATGATACTTACAACAGAGCAGAACTTCGTTATTTAGGGGGGTATTATACCCGAAAATTATAATTGCTATTCAAAAATTAGAGAAGGAGCTCGAAAGATGAACGAATTCGACTGAAGACTGGAGGTCTCCATTTAGAGGGCCAGATTTCGAGTTTTACGCGCCCTGCGAGAGACCATAAAAACTTGTTTTTATTTTATTTTTAATTATATAAGGGTACTTGGGCTCGGTTTTCACATACGGGGTACATTTTAGGGCATATTGGGATACTTTAATATATATTAGGGGTGTCGGAAAATATTTTGGAGGGTTGTTATATCCTCCCCACCTTGTTTTAGAGCTCGTCCTCGAGATCTACTGGAATAAGTGCGGGTATTTCCTTTGCATTTCTGATTCAAGTTCCCACGTATATTCTGGTCCTCTTTTGGAGTCCCATTTCACTTTGACCAGAACTAATCTCTTGTGCTTGAGGTTTTTAACTTTCCTGTCTTCAATTTGTAGAGGTCTTTCTACAAATTTTAACTGCTCATTTATCTCTTTGTCCTTAAGAGGTACCATTAGTGATTCATCAACTAAACATTTCTTGAGATTAGATACATGAAATACATCATGTATTCCTGCCATTTCCTCTGGCAGTTGTAGCTGATAGGCTACAGGTCCTATTCTTCTAATAATCTCAAAAGGTCCAACATACCTGGGACTTAGCTTTCCCCTCTTGATGAATCTTACCACTCCTTTCCAAGGAAAGACTTTAATAACACTTTGTCTCCTACCTAAAATTCTAGTGGCTTCCGTCTGTTATCAGCATAACTCTTTTGTCGATCACGTGTTGCTTTCAGTCGTTCCTTGACTTGAATGATCTTGTCGGTTGTTTCTTGCACTATTTCTGGTCCGGATAATTGTTTTTCCCCAATTTCTGCCCAACAGACTGGGGTTCGGCACCTTCGTCCATAAAGTGCTTCGAAGGGTGCAGCGTTGATACTGGTGTGATAACTGTTATTATAAGAAAATTCTATTAATGGTAAGTGATCGTCCCAATTACCTCCGAAATCAATTACACAAGCTCTAAGCATGTCCTCCATCGTCTGAATTGTCCTTTCGCTTTGTCCGTCCGTTTGAGAATGATAAGCTGTGCTTAGATTTAACTTGGTTCCCATTGCTTTTTGGAAACTTGTCCAAAAGTGAGAGGTAAAACGGCTATCCCTATCAGAAACAATTGATAAAGGAATTCCATGTAATGAAACTATTTCATTTACATATAGTTTAGCTAACTGTTCCATACTGTAGGTTTCCTTCATTGGTAGAAAATGAGCCGACTTAGTTAGCCTGTCTACTATCACCCAGATTGTATCGTTACCTTTTCTTGTTTTGGGTAATTTGGTAACAAAATCCATTGTTATCAATTCCCATTTCTAAATAGGCATTTCCAACTGCTGTAACAAACCTGAGGGTTTCTGGTGTTCAGCTTTAACTTGTGAACAAGTTAAACACTTAGAAACATAAGCAGCTATATCCTTTTTCATTCCTATCCACCAAAAATTCTTTCTTAAATCCTGATACATCTTATCACTTCCAGGATGCATCGTATACTTAGACTTATGGGCTTCTTCTAATATACAGTGTCGTAGGTTTCCTAATTTAGGTATCCACATTCTTTTCTTATGGAATCTCCAAATTCCATCTGTTCCTTGTTCTAATTCGTTAATCATTCCCTTAATTTTTCAGTATCATCCTTGATAACTGATTCTTGTGCTTTTCTAATCTGATCATTTAAATCTACTTGTAGATTTAATTTAAGAGAACGTATCCTTTTTGGCTTTTCATGATACTTTCGACTTAAAGCATCAACCACTACATTGGCCTTTCCTGCATGATACTGGATATTGCAATCATAATCACTGAGTATCTCCATCCAGTGTCTTTGTCTCATATTCAACTCCTTTTGCCCAAAAACATACCTTAAACTCTTATGATCAGTGAAAATGGTAAACTTACTACCGTAAAGGTAATGTCTCCAAATTTTAAGGGCAAAAATTATGGCTCCTAATTCTAGATCATGGGTTAAATAATTTTCTTCATGATTCTTAAGTTGTCTAGATGCGTAAGCTATAACCTTTTGGTGTTGCATCAATACACATCCATAACCTAACTTAGAAGCGTCACAATAGACTACAAAGTCTTCAGTTCCTTCTGGTAACGCTAGTATGGGTGCATTGGTTAATCTTTGCTTAAGAATTCTAAAGGCTTCTTCCTGTTTTGGTCCCCATTCAAACTTAATGGATTTACAGGTTAACTTAGTTAAGGGAATGGCTATTCTAGAAAAATCTCGAATAAATCTTCTATAATAATCGGCCAATCCTAAGAAACTTCTAACCTCGGTTGGTGACTCAGGGGTTTTCCATTTAGTAATAGCCTCGATCTTGGTGGGATCTACATGAATTCCTTCATGATCGACTAAATGTCCAAGAAACTGTACCTGTTCTAACCAAAACTCACACTTCAAAAATTTAGCATAAAGCTTTTCTTTTCTCAATAAACTTAGAAGTGTGTGTAAATGCTTTGCATGATCCTCTTTTAAGAATATCATCTATAAAGACAATTATGAATTTATCCAAATATGGCTTACATATTCGCTTCATCATGTCCATAAATGCAGCTGGGGCATTGGTTAAACTAAATGGCATGATAGTAAATTCATAATGGCCATACCTTGTTCTGAATGCGGTCTTAGGAATGTCCTCTTCCTGTACCTTTAATTGATGATATCCTAACCTTAAATTGATTTTAGAGAAAAATCGATCTCCTTGTAGTTGATCAAATAGATCTTCGATCCTTGGTAATGGGTACCGGTTCTTAATCGTGACCTTGTTGAATTCACGGTAGTCAATGCACATACGCATTGATCCGTCTTTCTTTTTGACGAATAAAATTGGCGCTCCCCATGGCGATGAACTTGGCTGTATGAATCCTTTCTCTAACAGTTCGTCTAACTGTTTCTTCAGTTCCTGCATTTATGCGGGTGCCAGGCGGTAAGGTGCTTTGGCAATCGGTGCAGTCCCTGGTAGCAAATGGATCCTGAATTCGACTTCCCTGTCCGGCGGTAGTCCTCGTAATTCTTCTAGAAACACATCTAAAAACTGAGATACTACTGGAATATCTTTTAGTTCTTTTCCTTTAGTGTTAGTGATTATAGAAATCAAATACACTAATGATCCTTTTCTTATATAACTTGTTGTTTTCATCACAGAGATGAATTTCGTGGATCTAGATGGTTTATCTCCCTTAATTGTGATCTTTTCACCCCTTGGTGAATTGACTTGAATTGACTTTTGATCACATAAAATACTGGCTTTATTGGCTATTAACCAATCCATTACATCAAATCCTGCTAGATTCATTGGGTAAAGGTTTGCAATAAACTTTTGGTTTAAAAATTCTATTCTTGCTTCCTGCAAGATTTCAGAAATCATAATGGTTTCTCCATTTGTTGTCTCTACTAGACATTCTTGTGAGAGTTTAGTTAATGGTTGATTGAGAAGTTTGCAAAATGAAGTATTAATAAAACTTTGATTCGCACCAGAGTCAAATAATACTTTAGCAAAAACATCATTAACTAAAAACGTACCGGCTATCACGTCCGGAATCATCTTGGCTTCGTCTGCCGTCAGAACAAATGCAGTAGCATTTTTAGTGTTCTTGTTACCCATGGCTGGAACTAGTTTCAGACAGTTGGGCTTGATGTGGCCTTTTTCTCCACAGTTGAAGCACATCCCATTGTTCGGTTTCCTTCTGCAATCTTCTTCCTTGTGCCCTGGTATCTTGCAGAAATTGCAGTAAGCGGAGCATTTTCCCGAATGCTTCTTCTTTCAAGCCTTACAGTAGGGTGCAGAGGTAGAACCTACATTCCTACGGTTGGAATTTCCATAACGAAATTCCTGGGTAAGCCTTTGAGCTAGATTCCTTCTCTGATCTTCTTCTCGTGTACGCACTAACTCATCTGTCAAGGTATTCGCTAGTTCTACAGTTTCTTCTATGGTTTGGGGTCTAGCTGCCTTGACTACATGCCTAATCTCCCCGATTAATCCCAGATGTAACGGGAGATTAATACTAGTTCTTGTGATGCAAGGGTTGGTACTATTATAGCATATTCAAAGAATAACGTGGTGTATCCCTTACTATCTACTCCAGTCATCCTGAGGTTCAAAAACTTATTTGCTATCTGTTCTTTTTCATTGGGAGGGCAGAACTTCCTTTCTACCATATTCTTAAATTCCTCCCATTCCATATTGTAAACCCTATCACTTCCTCTAGACTGGAGGATAGTGTTCCACCATTCTAAGGCTGAGTTCTTAAATAAATTAGAAGCAAACATTATCTTATCCTCTTCCACACATTTGTTTATTTTCAAGACTGCCTCAGTCTTTTCTATCCAGCGTAGAGCTGCAATGGGTCCTTCATTGCCCGAGAATTCTATTGGTTTGCAGGACCAGAATTCCTTGTAAGAACAACCATAAGGCATGGTTCTTCTTCTTTTGGGAATGGGCGCTTGAAGTATGGGTCCATTGTTTACGCTGTGTTCCAGTTCAGTTGGTCGCTTACTGCTATGCTTACTTTTAGTATTCGCTTCCTTAACAGTTTGAATAATAAATGGCATCGCATCTATAATTCCTTGTGCCACTATGTGTTGGATGGCACTATTATCCACTTGGTTTCCATTGTTATTGTGGTCCGGATTCTCATTATTTGGGTTATGGTCGTTCTGGTTATTATCATTCTGGTTTTCTTGGTTCACTTCGTTATCCATCTGAATTTTAAACATTTACCACGTATTAATATCACAACATAATATTTAATACAACCAATCACATAACACACATGTTGATAAAAAAACGTCGATCATTGCGACTTACTCTTTTTCTTATATAATATGCATCTAATGCAAACCAGTACTGAAATTAAAAATTACAATACGACTTGAAATAAAAATTACACTACTAATAGTAGGCATCCGTAGTCTTCTTTTTTCCATACACACATATCATATATTAGTATATTATTATTATTACTACTACTACCTCCACCATCACCTTTACGGATATGGATTCATCCAGAAATCCATATTGCGCTCGTCGTACTTCCAGACGAGTCGCTCTCCTACCTGTCTCATTCTCTCGCTACTCTCTAAAATTTCCTCTCCGAAAGTTCAGAGCTCTTGCACATTTTCTGCACTCATTGGGGGTGCAGGTGCTGGGACTGGGTTTGGGAATTGGGGTGCGGGTTCCTGGTACGGGTAAGGATTCTCTAAAATTTCCCTAATGAATACATCGTTATCATAGTAGGGATCTAGAGAGTCCAAACCTGGGTAAGCTCCTAGATTCGGCATGGGTTCATTTTCTGCTATTGGGTATTGTTGCACATAATCCCTATTGTCATCCCACCATGGGTCGTAATCTGGGTCTAAAGGATTAGGTGCTGGTACCCTAGGTATCTCCTCCGGGTTGAAATCATGCATTTCGATTTGATTTTCAGGGTTGTTTTCTATTTCCATTGGCTGAGCTGGGAGTAAGGGTTGGGGTGCTATCAGTTGCTCCAGGTTAGGGTCGGCAGCTGTGGTTGCTAGGATATGGAAATTGGCTAAACCCCTATTAATCATATCCTGGGCATGGGCATCTGTCTCTCTTTTAGCGGCTGCTAGGGCTCTTTACTGTTGCAACTTTTTCATTCGTTTCCTACGCTCATGTGCTCCCCTACTGAACCATCCTCTCTTTTTAGGAGGGGATGGCTCTTCAAACTGAGCCTTAAACACGAATATTCCTTCTTCATTATCAGAAGAATACCCTGAGAGGGCAGGCTGTGAAGAGGCGTCTTCGCTTCTAGGCGAACCGGACAACTAACGGTACGCGTAGGATGGTCCTTGGTCGCTCATACTGTAGACTAACAAATAGTCAAATAACACACAAAAATAAAATGCAAATATGCACGTAGTTCCGTAATTTATTTCCTAACACTTGGAATAATATCTTGGTGTCAGCAGAACACTTCTGTGGCTGAATCAGTGACTTAGCTCTGATACCACCTTATGTCGCAACCCTCGTTCCCTAACAACCGGGAACGGGCGACCGCGACCAGTTTAGGTGGTATCCGTGTTTTATCCATTTTGGCAACGGAAATTTCATCAGGATCGTAGTTAGGAAATTATTTATCAGAGTAAAATACCACGCTTTTAATATATTCAACACATGGGAAAAACCCAAGTTTCAAGTACACACATTTTCATGGGGGTAAACCCTATTTTATTTAATAAAACATCTCTTTATTTTTAGGTAACTTTATTGCCACTTTTCCAACACCTCAGTGCTGTCCAGCTGGCTTCTATTTGGCTTTCATATTTTGTTACCTGAAATGTGTTTAAAAACATTTTGTCAGTGGGAAAATACTGGTGAGTGAATCCTAGTTTAATCAAATTTAATAAAGACCATTGTACAGTATTGAGGGCGGTCGCGCAATTACATTTGTTTCCATCTATTCACTTACCACCCACGGTACTGTCAACCCGACTTGTGGTCATGTTACTCCTCGCAAGGCAGTAACAAATTTTGTATACAAAACCCCAACATACCGACGATAATTGTAGAATACAAATACTCAATAACTGTTTAATATATTATTAATTATGAGAGGTTTTGTAAAAACAATTTGTAAAAAGAAGATTATTCACATTGTTGTTTTAGGTTTTCTGTAAGGGTTTCCTGGAGATTATCTATAATTTACACAAATGCACACGTGTTAGTATAATAACCGTTAATATTTATATTAGTAATACCCTCCCCGAAACGGCATTCCAACGACTACGTCGGGCAGAACCTCGACAGCCGTTACAGAACCCTGGGTCAATCGGGCAGCGTATCTAATACGTAACCGTGGTTATGATACTTACAACGGAGCAGAACTTCGTTATTTAGGGGGGGTATTATACCCAAAAATTATAATTGCTATTCAGAAATTAGAGAGGGAGCTCGAGAGATGAAAGAATCCGACTAAAGACTGGAGGTCTCCATTTATAGGGCCAGATTTCGAGTTTTACGTGGCGCCCGCGTAAGACGTAGCTAAGGGCTACGCGGCCCGCGACGCTCCCTAGTGTAGGCCCTAGGGTTGTTGATTCAGAACATAGACTCCACACGCGTTATGCCACGTGGCACCTCAGGATGCGACCCTGGTCTTGAGCTGTCGCGGCCCGCGTAGCTCAAGGGGATGGCTTATGCGCCCCGCGAGAGACCATAAAAACTTATTTTTATTTTATTTTTAATTATATAATGGTATTTGGGCTCGATTTTCACATACGAGGTACATTTTAGGGCATATTGGGATGTTTTAATATATCTTAGGGGCGGAAAATATTTTGGAGGGTTGTTGTAGTTACCATGCTTATACAGTGTTACGCTAGACCGCCTCTAGCAACGATAGTACTATAGTTTGGACTCAGCACCTGTGTGACAGGGGTTGCTAGGGATCAAATTACTTTTCTTCACGTGTTCGCTTCGGTGAACATGTGTCGCGCATACTCTTCAACGCAGTCTCGTGGTTAGGTTGTATCAATTTTGATAGTTACATGCTTCGCCCGTTACGTGATACATGTTGGTTATGCGTAAACGCTTTTTATACTATTAGCTATGCAAACTTGTGTACTCACCTTTACTTTATGTATTGACTTTTATTTTAACATATGTGACAGGTTGATTGGATGTTATGCTGAAATCAAGTTAGGAAGTCTAGAAACTCACCAAATAAAATCTGAGTTGTCGGAACGGATTTTGTTTTTGAGACTGAATATCTGTAATGAATGTTTTTGCTTTATTTGTTTAATAGTATGGGATATTAAACCTTATAAATATTGTCACATAATAGTTATTGTGGATTCTCTTGAACAATCTGTTTCGCTCAGTGCCACGCCCCGATGATTCCGCCATCGGTTGGGGTGTGACAGATTCGTATCAGAGCCATAACTATAGGGAATTAGGTCGAGTCTTGTAGAATTGACCTAGTCTATAGTCTAAGTACGAACAGACCAGCTTCGTGCGAACCCAGTAGGGGTTTCGTACGAACCCACTTTTGATACTCTCATTCGAACTAGCGAAAACTACATCTTCGTACAAACCCGCATACTATAGCTTCGCACGAAGGCGGCCTTTCCTAAGGTTGAAAACTATTTCGCCTTTTCTAAGGCTAACACAATACACACGAGTGATTGTGTCGGGAATAGGTGTGAAAACCAAGAACTCCCAATAAGATCGCTCACTCCGCGTATTTTTACTCTTAGCACGAGAATCATTCGTTGAGTTAGGAGTGACATCCATACCTCAACAAAAAATATCCATCTCTATCTCGTGGTTTTTCCACCATTACGAGCGAAGTTGTTAAGTTAGGGGTGAAACCCGCACCTTAATGACACGTTCCACTCCCTACTTTGATTTTACGAATCTCACCAAAGTCTCGATTGTTCCAACGACTCGAGTCATGTAGTAACTGGAAGAATGGGTGCCGTTCTCCATGTTTTGGCGAGAGCACAGTCTACTAGGCCAAAACGTGCACTCGAGTTTGTTGGGGATAGTTAAAGTACTTTGGGTAGTCGATGTCTAACACCCAGGACACTCCCTCTGATTTCTAGCCTGCAATCGCCGATTTTACGCGTCATCGCTTTTATTATGGTCTTGTGTTTTAGATTGCGATAGCTGAACTCTACATTGATAGTTTTGATTTAACGCTTCTCGCTCCGTAAAACGCGCACAACCCACACAACCCCTTTAATCTAAAATGTTAACTAATCGCAAACAAACTAAGAACTCTCGTACGCTGGACTCATCGCTTACGCTACTCGCTATCGCTGGCAACTCTCGAACGCGCTACGTGCCCTTGTAAGATAGGTGAATACGTGCAAAATATGTAGGTGAATACGTGCAAAATATGTGCTTACATGGATTTTGTGCTCATACGTGCTTTGTGCTTATGTTTATACGTGCTTATGTGGAATATGTGCCTCTATGCCTATGTGTTTATGTGCCTACGTGTTTCTGAGCTTTACATAATAATAATAATAATAATAATAATAATAATAATAATAATAATAATAATAATAATAATAATAATAATAATAATAATAATAATAAGTGAAGGGTCGATTAAACGCTGAACTTTTCCAATAAAAACTCGATATAATCAAATCTCGTCTAAATTCATATGACAACGTCTGCTGCAGAACTTGCACTCGACAATGTCGTCATTTGGATCTCACACCCACCGTGCTGCTCTATGAAACCATACTGATAAGCGTATTGCTTCACTTATGGCCAAGGAAATGGCCAAGGTCATACCTCAGATTGTCAGTGAAATCAATGAGGTCAGCAGCAATCTTCCGTTGAATCGAAGAATGAAGCACCTCGAACTCCCTTCAGCTTAAAACAATTCAAAGCCTGTGGTCCTGCAAACTTCACTGGCGAAGATGGACCCAATGCAATGTTTCACTGGTTTGACTCGATCGAGGTCACCTTCAGGCAAAGCGGATGTCCAGAAAATCTCCGCATTGTGAATGCTATTGGAGTCTTTCAGTCCAGGGCGTTGGATTGGTGGACTGCTGAGCGCAACAGGCGCGGTAACAATGCAGCTTATAGCCTCTCATGGGAGGAGCTCAAGGAGCTCATGTTGAAGGAGTTATGTCCTCCTCACGAAGTCCAGAAACTGGAGAATGAATTCTGGCACATCAAGCAGGAAGGAGGTGACAACGCTGGTCTCACCACTCGTTTCAAGCAGTTGAGTATTATATGTCCTAGTCAGGTGGACACGCCTGATAAGACTATCAAGAAGTATATTCGCGCTCTTCCCGATTGTGTAGCTGACTTTGTTCAAGCAGCGAGACCTGCTACTATTGAGGAAACTTATCAGCTAGCAGCCGAGATCAACGATAAACGAGTCTTGGCTGGAGCTTTCAAAACCTCGACCAAGAGTCTCAATCAAGCAACCGCAACTCCCAGCACCGACAATGCAGCATCTCAAGGTTCAAAGTCTTCATGCCAGAGCCGCAAGCGAAAGAACAACAACAACAACAACAAGAACTATGCTACTACCGCAACTCCACTCAACGCAGTCCCCGCACAGCCCAACAACCAGAATAGTCAAGTTGATGTTACCAATGCACCGCCTGCTAAGCGTGCGTACACTGGTATTCACCCTCTATGCCCAACTTGCACTTACCATCACCCGACAGGGGTCAACTGCCGTTTCTTGCAAACTGCAACATCTATGGGCACTTCACCGCACACTACCGTTTAGGCCCACGTCAGCAGGCTACTCAAGCTCTTCCAGCACCACCAGCTCAACCTCTTGCTATTCAGGGTAACCCAGCAGTTCCAACACCCGTTACTAATACTCGAACCTGCTACACTTACGGTGACCCGAACTATTTTGCTAATGTCTGCCCTCTGCGTGTTGTGAAACAAGAACCGCAGCAGCAGCAACCACCGTAGCAACAACAGCAGCAATAGCAGCCTCAGCAGCAGCAGCCACAACAAGCAGCCCGCAGAAGAACTTTCAATATCAACGTCCGCCAGGCTCAGACTGATAACAATGTTGTCAATGGTACGTTCCTTGTTAACGGTATTTACGCTTCGTGTTTATTTGATACTGGAGCCGATAACTGTTTTTTGTCGTTTGAATTCGAAAAAGCTCCTAAAACGTAAACGCGCTAACCTCCCAATGACCTTCGACGTAGAAATTGCCACCGGAAGAACCGTCACCATCAGTTCTATTCTCCGTGATTGTACTCTTGAGCTCAACAATCACATTTTCCCAATCAATCTCATTCCTATGCAACTTGGTAGTTTCGATATCATAGTAGGTATGGACTTTCTTCGTGAAAATCGTGCCGAAGTCGTTTGTTTCGAAAAGATGATTCGTTTCTCCCTCTCAAACGGTGATCAATTATGTGTTTATGGCGAAGTATCCTCGAAAGAACTGAAACTTATGTCGTGCATTTAAGCGAGCAAGTATCTCCGCAAGGAATACTTGGCTTTCTTAGCCCACATTGTAGTAGCGTAGGAGGAAAAGAAGCCGCTGGAAAATGTACTTGTGGTTCGTGATTTTCCTAATGTCTTTCTTGACGATTTACCCGGTCTACCCCTACCCGAGATATCGACTTTCGTATCGACCTCATTCCTGGAGCTAACCCTGTCACTAAAGCTCTTTATCGCCTCGCACCGTCCGAAATGCGTGAACTTTCTAGCCAACTACAAAAGTTACTTGATAAAGGCTTCATACGCCCTAGCACATCGCCATGGGGCGCACCCTTCCTTTTCGTGAAAAAGAAGGATGGATTGTTCCGAATGTGCATCGATTATAGGGAACTCAACAAGCTTACTATCAAGATTCGTTACCCACTACCCCGAATCGACGATTTATTTGATCAACTGCAAGGCGCTACGTGTTTCTCGAATATTGACCTACGTTCTATTTATCACCAGTTGCGTATTCAGGAGCAAGTTATTCTGAAAACGATTTCCGTACCCGTTATGGCCATTACGAATTCGTGGTCATGCCTTTTGGTCTTACAAATGCACCTGCGGTCTTCATGGATTTGATGAACCGTGTGTGTAAACCCTTCTTGGTCCGTTTCATTATTGTGTTTATCGATGATATCCTCATCTATTTGAAGTCGAGGGCCGAACATGCGCAACATCTTCGTTTGGTTCTCAAGCTTCTCCAAGGGAATCGCCTCTACGCCAAGTTCTCCAAGTGTGAATTTTGGCTCGATGAGGTTTAATTCCTCGGTCATATCGTTAACAGTCAAGGAATTCATGTCGATCCCACGAAGATAGAAGCCGTCAAGAGTTGGATTACACCGATATCTCCATCCAAAGTCCGTTCTTTTCTCGGATTGGCTGGTTATTACCGTCGATTTATCGCTGAATTCTCTAAAATCATCGTTCCTCTCACTGCCTTGACAAATAAAGACACGCCTTTTGTTTGGGGAACCGAACAAGAGGATGCCTTTCAAACTCTCAAGCGTATGCTTTGCAACGCTCCCGTTCTCGCCCTACCCGACAGAAACGATGACTTTGTTGTTTATTGCGATGCCTCTAACCTAGGTCTTGGTTGTCTTCTTATGCAACGAGTGTAACACCTCGAATTTTTGCGTCCAATAATGTGTTAACACGTGTCAATTGATTACACGTGGCATTGATATTAAATAAAGGACTAATATTGACAAACCTTGAAAATATATAAATTCGAGGGTTATAAATGTCAATCAAGGGTAAATATACTGTATAGTAACCCTAAATAATGCTTGTACCTTCAAACGAGTAAATCATAGATCGTACGGAAGTGAAACGCGGAAGAAAGTGAGAGATTACAAACCACAGGGGTTAACTGTGTCAACATGTTTAATTATACCTCTGAGTGACCCTTTAACGCTCCCGAGGATTTGTAACAGTATTATACGCTCACTAGAATATACTGTATAAATTCCGCGAAGTTCCGTTTTAAAACAAGAAAGTTATGATCGAATTCGTATGAGAAGGGTTAAAAGCGTCAACAATGAAAGTTAAGGCTTTCTGAATAATTAATAAACTAACCGGGGGACTTAACTAAGCGGTTAAATAACACGAGGTCCTTAGTTGTAATTAACCGAGGGCCAAACCGCAAAGTTACCCCTTCAAACCCGAAAGGTCAGGTAAATCATTACGAAAGATTTCGTTATTAATTACCAGGATTTAGTAATGATTATAAAAGATTTTAAAAACCTGAAAAACAGGCCTCTCGCGACCCGCGTGAAGTTTCGGGTTAAGTTGAGGCGGGCCGCGAGCCACCTCTTTTACTCGCCTGATGTTTGAATCTCAGGCGACCCGCATTAAAACATGCATGGAACTCCCATGCGGGCCGCGTGGGACGCCCAGATGCAGAATGTTTGGACAGACTTGCCTTTTGAACTTGTGAACGATCATTTGGACAATTAGTGCAGCATGGGTGCCCCCTACTCGACCCATAACCCTCTAGGACACATGCTAACCATCCATGATCAGTTTATAGGGTGTTGTGTGATGATCTTGGACCTTGACTTTGGCTATAAATAACATACTTGTGTTCATAACTTTCATCACAACACAACAACACTTCTCTGGTCATTCTAAAGGCTCTCAAGTGTTCTTCATTGCTCTCTAAGCAAGTCTTAACTTCTGTAAGTTCATTAGATCCTTTGTAGTTCAATTTATGCTTAGAAAATCACTAGAAACCAAACCGTCGTAAATACGGTTTGACTTTAAAATAAATCCGAGATGGTTCAGTCTTATGACGAATCAAAGGTAGTTATGAGTTGGTATTAATGTGGGTAATAAACCCCTAAAAGGGTTCCCCCTGATCACCACTCTAACTATGTCAAATGTCGAGTCAAACGTGCACTTAAAAAATCAACAGAAAGCTATTTTGCCGTTTTATACATAATCTGTAATGTATATGCTATGAAACCTGTTTTGACACTCATAAAACATGATATTAAGTATATAAACTTGTTTACGCTCGTTTGAATCGACCATTTGCTATATTGACCCGGTTCGGAGCCAAATGTCGCAAAAGTTTGACTTTTGCTTTGACTTCAGTTCTGACCCGTTTTAGTGAGGTATAGATATGCCTTAGGACTCTCTTAGGACCAGGTTACATGATGGTATAGACCTCTGTGATCGGTTCATGAATTGTCCGAGTCTTTTACGCATTTCCGTTAATCGCCTAAAAGTTGACCGTAACGGCCTTTTAAAAATAAAACGAGTATTTCGGACACGTGAACGGACCATAACCTTGCTTACTAAATTATAAGCATGTCCTTAAAGTTTCACGTCAATCCGAGGTCTAGAATGAGAGTTATGCTAAAAAGCGCAATTAAAGTAAACTTTTGTAATTAACGGCGCAATTAGCATAACGCCCATCTAAACCAAGATTTCGTCACCAAAACTTTTATCCACTGTTATAAAATAATATTTTTGGAATTTTAAAGATTTTTAATAATTTTTACCTTGCTCATAACCTGCGGTTATGGCTACGGTTCGGTAAATACCGAATATGCCCTTTTCGGCCAAAACGTGAGTTCTACAAGGTCTTTTGACCCGATTCCAGTTGCCACTGATTTTAAATAATAAATAAAGTATTTTAGACTTTATAAACTGTTTGGGAAACTCAGATTTCCTGTAGAACTCGAAAAGCTCTTTAAAAGTCTTTAAAATGACCGAAAAGCCCCTACGGGGCATAATATTAACTTAAACTCGTTACGGGCATCACGGAAGGTATCCTATTGATACCACAACCTCTTTAAGGCATATTGACTTAGGAAATAAGCGTAAGACTCTCATGGTTAACCGTTTCGCCTATTGCGCGCACGGTTCGGCTTATGAAACTAGCTTTCGTAAATTAACCGATACGGGTCAAATTATATTATTTGGACCCCAAAATCCAGAGTGTGAACCTTGAACCCATATAAAACAAGTCTCTGAACTTGTTTGGGGCAGAATCACATTCCATTCTCGGTTTTCGCCTTTTCGCGCGATTAAACCATATTTATATTCCGGAACCAACCGGTCTAGGCTACGGCCAATATAAAGACCCGTTAGGATTCTAAGAGGTTAATTAAAACCTTCGTTCCAGATTAGGAGCCCAGTAAAAGCTATCGGTGATTTAATCAAATTAAGGAATAATACTTGCAAAGGTAAATACTTTAACTTATTTCCCCTATACGGGCTTGGGTTACGGTATGTTAATACCGCTTGATTGAGCATTATATTTTTCCATCGCTTAGGTGGTTAATTAAATAATATGATCGGCTCATTTAAACAGTTTTGTTTCTTAAAAGCCTTTGGGGGGTTTAATGACCGTTGTCCCGGATATCCTTGGCATCATTTTACGAAATGGTCACGACCATCGACATCCCGGTGTAGGCGTACACCCGGTATACATTGTCGACATTAAATTAAAAGACGTAGCCGTTGGTTTTTATACTACGGTTTTACGCAATGTGGTGTGTCTATAAATCTTTAACCCGGCACGACCCGGGCTACTGAACGCATAAAAGAACATGTAAAACGTTCACAAGATTTTAATAATTTTCCCAAGTTATAAAAGAGTTTGTGCCTTGTGCATTCAAATCAATTTTAATAAACATTTTCAAATGTGTCAGTTGAATGTATTTACCAGTGTAAACTGACGTATTTTTCCCCAAAAAGATTAAGTGCAGGTACTATACGAAATTGGCTGGTATTAGCTTCCTAAGCATCACGAATAGTCTCGCAAACTCGATGCCGTATCTGAATGAACAATATTTATTATTTTGATCCGCTGTGGACATATTCAACTTCTGTAATACATTTGATATTACAACCAAAGGTTGAAGTATATATTTATCTTTAAAGCTTCCGCTGTGCATTTATATAATTGTGTGGTTTGACTATATTGTTGCCAACTACGTCACGGTAATCCCCCACCGGGCCCACCGGTGATACACGTGGAAACCGGGGTGTGACAGGTTGGTATCAGAGCCAACATTGAGTGAATTAAACACTATCCTATTGTGTTTAATCTCAATGACACAATTGCACATACTTGAGTCTAGACAAGAACGTAGGACAAATTCGAATTGTTATTCCAATTTTGTCTTTTTCTTTTATTATTGGTATTTAAAGTTTTATAAAGCAGGAAAATGCCACCTGTTATATTCCGAGGAAGAGGAAGGGGAAGAAGAGGCAGAGGAGATATCGTGACACATCACGATCACGAAGCTGGACCGTCAGGTACAAGACCTCCTTCGATGACAAGGAGCGAAGAACCACAACGACGAAGAGACCTTTACGAACCTGCGAGGCATTCCACCTCGCACAGCTCGACGCCATCATACCGGCACTCCTTTGGGCCAAACTCCGAGAATGATCCCAACAGCCCACAACCTTCCTTCATACCTCTACAGCGTTCGGTATCGCACCGAAATTACGACGACCCTACTCCATACTTCATAGGTCAGTTTAATCCAGCTGACTACATACAGGAACCTTCAGGTTTTGTTCCATTAGGGCCACAAGATCATTTCTCCGAGGATCATATGGACGAAGATACTGATCCAACAGAACCTGCTCGTGGTACGCCCACGCATCCGATAGAAGTCTCTGATGGGTCATCCTTCCATGGCACACCCTATCAGGGACCAGATAGTTTCCAAGCGTTGTTCGACCGACATGAGTGGTACTACACACCACCCCAACAGACATCACAACAACCGCGACATCCACAGGATCCCTCTGAGGATTCACGCTTTGTGGCAGTTACGCCACCACCTCCGCCACCGGCGCAACCAGTAATGCCTGATCCGCCAAGGCGTAGGAGGACAAATGCTCGTATGTCCACACGAGGAGGAGGGGGTATCCACTTCAGCACCCCTCGACACTCTAGTAGTAGCCACTATCCGCCACTACAAGAAGAAGGACCTTCAAGTCCTATACAGGAGGCGAACTCCGCACCAGCTGCACCAAATTCGCCACCATTTGGGTAGGACCAACCCATACCTGCTTACACGGGTCCAACGGCTTACAACCCGTTCGAACCGTCTCAAGCGCATTACAACTACAATTATGAGCGCGACCCATATGTGTTGTCGGCTAGATATAATGCACACTACCCTGACGGAGCACATGGAAACATGGGAGCTCCGGACTACTCAGCTCATGGGTATCCAATACCTCCCAGACCTCCAGTTCCGCAACAAGCGCCACAACCACCTTTCTCTCCTCCTGAACAGGAAGAGATACTCCATCGACTAGATCGTGTGGAGAGAGAGTTCGAGGAAGAGAAGAAAAACCACCGAGGATTTCTCAAAGGCTTGGCGAACCTACTAAAGGGCAAAAAGAAGAAACGTGACCACTAGCCCTTAATAGTTGTACTAATGTAATTTCTACTTTGAAATAAGTCCCTGCGTGGACACTTATCATATTTCAGTCCCTACGTGGACTTATCTTTTAGTCCTTGCATGGACACCTACCTTATATTAGTCCCTGCGTGGACTTGTCACTTATTTTAAACCTCTATAGAGGTATGTACTATTTGAAAGACCCATTTAGGGCAATATGCGATTGTATTTGAGATTATGGAATGTATGTTATGAGTTTTGTTTTAATATGTATGAAATAGATCAAAACCATTCCTTTTAAATTGATCTGCCTAAATAAAGAATCTTACGAGTGAAACCTAGCCTGGTGTCTTTTAAGATCCGGTCAAGATGGTAGGACTTAATTAAAAGATTCAGATTCCTTGTTAACCGCTGCAAGCATGTTAACAATCATGGCAGATGTGATTCGTTAAAATCACGCGCGTCATTCTTATACAATAAATCCTTTAAGGATTTCAAAACCCAACTAAATGATTTATAAATCGTGGGTTAAATCACCAATGAAGGTGATCAATCTTATTTAAACATCCATTAGTGATGTAGTGCCTACGGGCCAAACCTTATTAAAACATCCATTAAGTGATGTAGTGCCTACGGGCCAACCATATTAAAACATCCATTAGAGGTGTAGTGCCTATGGGCCGCAATAATTGTCTTATAAAGACAAAAGGCAGTGGTGGTCTATGACTCTCTGTCAGAAAGAGATAAAAGAACTACGGTTCAAATCTCTATACCTTTGATTCTCTGAAATCTCGGCTAATGGTATAAAACATCCTCGTGATTAGGCTTTATGCCGCCAATATTATTGATATAGCTGAAATAGGATATATTCAAATCCTAATATTTAATGAAGTAATAAGTTAACCAAATATGGTCTCTGTTACCATGGTTGACAAATTGTCATAAAAGACAATTCCATAATAAACTTCTAAATAAAATTTTGTTATCTTCTGTAACAGATTCAAGTTACAAATGGCGGATCCCAATGGAGAGAATAGCCATACAAATGAAGATGACTACGACAATGCGCCAGTGCATTTGACAGGCGCACAGTTAAAGGCTCTAATTGACAATGCTGTTCAGGCAGCTCTGGATCGTCAATATACTGAGTCCCAAGGCAGAACCGTATCAAAACCACCCTCCAAACCAAAGACACACTCCAAACCACCCTCTCAACCCAAGAAAGATGACGACAACCACTCGTCAGCTGAGAATAGTATTCGTCGTGAACGAGAATACACTGATGCATCCGGTGCCAAGGGTTGCACCTACAAGTACTTCGTGTCTTGTAAGCCCCGGGAATTCACAGGGGAAAAGGGTGCTGTTGATTGTATCACCTGGCTGGATGAGATGGACACTATTGTGGACATCAGTGGGTGCGTAGAGAAGGATGTGGTGAAGTTTGTGTCCCAGTCATTTAAGGGCGAGGCCCTGGCATGGTGGAGAGCGTTGGTGCAGGCATCAGGTAAGTCTGCTTTATACAAAATGACATGGGAGGAATTTATTGCTCTCATTAAGGAAAACTACTGCCCTCAGCATGAGGTTGAGAAGATCGAGGCTGACTTTGTGTCACTGGTGATGACGAACCTGGACTGCCAGGCTTATTTGACGAGCTTCAATACGATGTCTCGCCTGGTTCCGTACCTTGTGACACCAGAGTCTAGAAGAATCGCCCGTTTCATTGGGGCTTAGAGCCTGCGATAAAGGCGAGTGTAAAGGCCTCTCGGCCGACGACCTTCAGGTCAGTTACTGACCTCTCCTTGTCTCTCACCTTAGACGCTGTCCGTCTGAGGACACTAAGGAGCAAGGAGGCTGAGAAGAGGAAACGTGAGGATGATACCTCACGAAGATCTGGAAAGAAGCACCGTGGAAACGGTGACGGCAAGAGAGGGGCTGAGACGAAGAAGGATGGGCAGGCTGGTGAAAGACCCAATTGCAAAATCTGCAAGAAACCCCATTCTGGGAAATGTAGGTTTGCATCGAATTCACAGTCGCAGCCAAAGACTTCCTCCTGTGGACTATGCAAGTCCAAGGATCATAAGACGGTGGATTGTAAGAAAATCAAGGACGCAACCTGCTACGGTTGCAATGAAAAGGGGCATATCAAGAGTAACTGCCCTAAGAACGCCAAGGAAACCGGAGGAGACCAAGAAGACAAATGCTAGAGTCTTCCGCATGGATGCAAAGGAGGCAGTACAGAACGACAATGTGCTTACAGGTACTTTTCTCGTAAATAATATATTTGCAAGAGTACTTTTCGATTCTGGCGCTGATAAGTCCTTTGTAGACCAAAAGTTTTGTAAACTATTGAACGTGCCGATCAAAACCCTAGATATGAAATACGAGGTAGAGTTAGCAGACGGCACGATAGAAACCGTCTCCACTATTCTAGAGGGATGTGAAATGTCCATTAAGAACCATTCTTTTCCTCTATCTCTACTTCCTTTCAAACTAGCGGGTTTCGACATTGTTCTAGGCATGGACTGGTTATCCCATAATCAGGCCCAAATCATTTGCGGCAAAAGGCATATAGTGCTAAAGACTCCGAGTGGTGAATCACTTACCATTCGAGGAGATACGCAGTACGGATTACCCGAGGACGTATCTATGCTCAAAGCTTCTAGATGTTTGAACAGAGGCTGTGTCATTTACATGGCCCAGGTGATAATTGAAGAACCCAAGCCGAAGATAGAGAATCTTCCTGTCATTTCTGAATATCCCGAGGTTTTCCCCGAAGAACTACCTGGTTTGCCACCAGATAGACAAGTGGAATTCAGAATAGATATCATACCAGGAGCAGCTCCGATAGCAAGAGCACCTTACAGGCTAGCTCCTACTGAAATGAAGGAACTAAGAACCCAGTTGGATGAACTGTTGGCAAAGGGTTTTATCAGACCTAGTTCGTCTCCCTGGGGAGCACCTGTCCTATTTGTAAAGAAGAAGGACGGATCGATGCGTTTGTGTATCGATTATCGAGAGTTAAACAAAGTTACTGTCACACCCCCAAAATCCCACACGCGGAGTACCACCGCTTGGAGGCGTGACTGACCGGGATCAAGCCACCAATCATATCAAACATAGCATTTAATAATAATCAAAGATACGATTGATGTTCCAAAACCAAACGTTGTATATGTAGCGGAAGCATTAAATGTAAAACCCAAAAAACATAAGTATCAATGTGTGAATGTAAAAGTGTTTAATAAACATTCACGAGTTCTTGTCCACAACGACCCGCTTCTCCTCTGGTGCAAGCTCCAAGTATACCTAAGGCCCTGCAAGGCATGCAGCAGATAATCAACAAACTAGTTGAGCGAGTTCACAGAAAGTAAGTTCATAACGTAGTGCATAAGTATAACTAGTGGGGGCTTCCCATACTAGTGTGTACTAAAGGTGGGGGCTTCCCATGTTTATCCTGGCTAATGAGGGCTTCTCATTAACGGTACTTACTAGACTAACTTCCGACCATGTGTTCTTCTTTACCGAGAACAGGAATACGTACAGGGTCACGTAGGCTTTACGTGACGTGCCCTTCCCCGAGGACAGTGGTACGCGTGGGGGCTACGTAGGCTTTATGCAGCGTGGCCTTCCGACCTGGAAGCCAGTAGATGGTATTGGGTTACGTAGGCTTTACGTAACGTGTCCTCCCGACCCGGGAGACATATGGCAATTGTACTGGGTTACGTAGGCTTTACGTAACGTGTCCTGACTAACCTGAGGACGATGGTCTATAGTCTGGTATATGCGTAAGTACGAGTAATCATTCCATATCCAACATATCCAACCTAATTCCCAACCCGGGAATCCCATGCCTTGGCTGTGTGAACTCACTTTGGTTTGCTCGGCAGATACACAATTAAAAGACTCTTGAACTAACAGTGGTCAACCACGTCCTAACAGGGTTACCATACAAGTCAGGTTCGGTTCAAGTAATGCATGTATAAGACATACAAGTTAACACATAACACGTAATAGTCACGAGTATAATGGAATCATACATGTGCGATCAACTCATTAGCCCAAAGTAATCGGCCCAACATATAACAAGCGGTTCAACATGTACGGCCCAAATAGAAAGTCAAACAATAAAGGTATCGGCCCAACCCAAGCCTTGTACGATTAAACAACTTGTGCGATCAATTAACATTAACAACCCAATTAGTTTATCGGCCCAATAATAAAACACAATAGTGGACTTGTGCGATCCAATAATGTAAACGGCCCACATAGATGACTTGTGCGATAAAAGCCTTGGGCTGCCCGGCCCAACATACCGCCTTGTGCGATTTACCTAAGCCCATCCGGATTGTGCGACCAGAGCGGCTTGTGCGAGAGGGGCTTCCTTGTGCGAACTGACTTCTTGTACAATCAAGAAGTCTTGTGCGGTCAGCCCATGATGTGCGATCAGTTTAAGTTACCCGAATTACATGCTTGTTCGGTTACACATTAATTAGTTTCCAAACACACAATTATCAATTAACACAATCTCAGTACATCAATTAGCATAATATCGATCAATCAAGATAATCTATTACTAATTCGCATGAACCCTAGTAGCATCATAGCCTGAATATCATATTCAATCATTAATATTCAATCACATATAAGCCGATCAACCGCCCAACCCGATTCACTAGCACATGATTAACCATCGATGTAATTCCTATTACAACCGAATGATTATTCAATCAGTATTATCACTTGTTCATCAATCCCTATGTAACTCACACACGACATTTAAGCAATCCAGTAGCAAGAACATCAATCAGAAATCAACATCATCAACTCGCATGAAATCAAACATATAACCATACATCCATACTGAAATCGTTATGTGAATCATGCAATTCAAAGATTAACAATCATGCGTTCAAGTGAATAAACTAACCGGTTTAAGGGGGTAGGTGATACAAACAACGAACCAAAGTGTTTCGAGATGCAAGATGGTTGCCGCCGGCTTCTTAGAGAGCTAGGGTTCTTGTGTGTGAGAATGTTTTTGTGAAAGTGTGAGATGATTACACCCATCTCACGTGTTATGTGCCAAGGGTGAGTGGGCCGGACCCCTCAATGGGCCGCCCCCTTTGGTCCGTTTATAAGCATAAAGTCCAAACATGTTGTGCGATCGGTTGTGAATGTTGTGTGGTTGGTTGTGTTGTGCGTTCGGGTTTCATCCAACATGTATTTCACGCATTCATGCATTTCAAAAAAATCATAACACACACATAACATTTAATGAATCAGAGTTCGTATAATCATAACACGTTCACATACGTTGCACAAAGTAAGTTTAAAATTCGAGTTGTCACATTATCCCCAACTAATTGGAAATTTCGTCCCAAAATTTGGTATGCACTCACTGAGGAAGCTAGGTAAACTGCATTGTTCACTGATTTTCCTGGGGTGTCACAGTTACCATAAAGAACAGATATCCATTGCCACGGATCGACGATCTGTTCGACCAACTGCAAGGAGCAAGCTATTTCTTGAAGATCGACTTGAGTTCGGGCTATCATCAACTAAGGGTCAGAGATGAAGATGTACACAAGACAGCATTTAGGACTCGCTATGGTCATTACGAGTTCCTAGTGATGCCTTTTGGGCTCACAAATGCACCGCCTGCGTTCATGGATCTCATGAATCGCGTTTGCAAGCCATACTTGGACAAATTTGTCATCGTCTTCATCGACGATATCCTGATATATTCAAAAAGCCAAGCTGACCACGAGAAGCACCTCCGTTGCATTCTCGAATTACTACAGCGTGAGAAACTATACGCCAAATTCTCGAAATGTGAATTCTGGCTACGAGAGGTTCAGTTCTTAGGTCACGTTGTAAGTGAGCGTGGTATCCAAGTGGATCCCGCTAAGGTAGAGGCAGTCATGAACTGGCAAGAGCCAAAGACGCCTACCGAAATCCGTAGTTTCCTGGGATTGGCAGGATACTACAGGAGGTTTATTGAAAATTTTTCGAGGATTGCTGCACCCTTAACCTCCCTAACCAAGAAGAAGGAAAAGTTTATTTGGGGCCCAAAGCAGCAAGAGTCCTTCGAAATTCTGAAGCAGAAGCTAAGCAACGCACCCGTGTTGACGCTACCGGAAGGTACAGAAGAATTCGTAGTTTACTGCGATGCATCACACACAGGCATGGGGTGTGTGCTTATGCGGAAAGGCAAGGTGATCGCACAAAGTAAGTTTAAAATTCGAGTTGTCACATTATCAGAGTTCGTATAATCATAACACGTTCACATACGTTGCACAAAGTAAGTTTAAAATTCGAGTTGTCACATTATCCCCAACTAATTGGAAATTTCGTCCCGAAATTTGGTATGCACTCACTGAGGAAGCTAGGTAAACTGCATTGTTCACTGATTTTCCTGGGGTGTCACATCCTCCCCCCGTTGATCTGGAATTTCGTCCCGAAATTCCGAAGTAGTAGCTTCAGCCTCAGTAGTGGTAGCACTGGTTTCAAATAACTGGGGGTACTTTTCTGTCATCCTGTCTTCGCGCTCCCAGGTGTACTCTGGGCCACGTTTGGAGTTCCAACGAACTCGGACAAGAGGGATTCTCTTGTGTTTGAGGACCTTCACATCCCGGTCCGTGATTTCAACTGGTTCCTCGACGAACTGCAACCGCTCGTCGATAGTGAGTTCCTTAAAAGGAATGATGAGGTTTTCATCTGATAGGCACTTCTTTAGGTTCGATACATGAAAGACATTGTGAACTGCCCCGAGTTCAGCTGGTAGGTTCAACTTGTAGGCTACCTTGCCAACCTTTTCTATTATTTCAAATGGCCCGACATACCGCGGATTTAGTTTGCCCCGTTTGCCAAAACGTACCACACCCTTCCAGGGTGAAACTTTCAATAAGACCCGGTCCCCGACCTCAAATTCCAAAGGCTTTCTACGCTTGTCCGCGTAGGCTTTCTGACGGTCGCGTGCTGCCGCCATGCGTTGTCGTATCTGTGCGATCTTTTCTGTGGCGTCCACTACTATCTCTGGACCCGTGATTTGACTATCCCCCACCTCTGCCCAACAGAGAGGTGACCGGCATTTACGCCCGTACAATGCCTCGAATGGAGCGGCTTGAATGCTGGTGTGATAACTATTATTATACGAGAACTCCACCAAAGGGAGGTGCTTTTCCCAGCCGTTGCCGAAATCAATAACGCATGCCCGAAGCATGTCTTCGAGTGTTTGAATCGTTCGCTCAGACTGCCCATCCGTCTGAGGGTGGTAAGCTGTGCTCATGTCTAACCTTGAGCCGAAAGATTTATGCATCGCTTGCCAAAGTTCTGACGTGAATCGTGCATCGCGATCCGAAATGATAGATGTGGGCACCCCGTGCCTCGAGACAACTTCTTTAAGATAGACGTCTGCGAGAGTGGAGAACTTGTCCGTTTCCTTAATCGGTAGGAAGTGTGCAGACTTGGTGAGTCGATCAACTATGACCCATATTGTATCGTTTCCACGCTGGGATCTAGGTAGGCCTGTAACGAAATCCATGGAAATTTCCTCCCATTTCCATTGCGGTATCTTAGGCTGCTGAAGTAGGCCAGCTGGTTTCTGATATTCGACCTTGACTCTCGCACAGGTCAAGCATTTTCCAACGTACGTAGCGATGTGGGCCTTCATACTAGGCCACCAATAAGTAGTGCTGATGTCGTGGTACATTTTATCCGACCCTGGATGTACCGAATAGCGAGACTTGTGTGCTTCGTCCATCACAAGTTCGCGTAGACCACCATAAAGTGGGACCCAAATACGCCCCGTTACATAGTAGGCGCCGTCTGCCTTCTGTTCCATCTGTTGTCGTGAGCCGCGTAAGGCTTCAGCCTTGACGTTTTCGGGCTTCAAAGCTTCTGCCTGAGCACTTCGTATCTGTGCGGGAAGGCTAGACTGAATCGTAAGCTGTAGCGCTCGCACGCGCCGTGGTAGAGTGTCTTTCCGACTGAGGGCATCAGCCACAACATTGGCTTTGCCTGGATGGTACTTGATAGCGCATTCGTAATCGTTCAGTAATTCAACCCATCGCCGTTGACGCATGTTCAAATCCTTCTGCTTAAGAATATGCTCGAGACTCCTGTGATCGGTGTAAATCGTGCACCTGGTACCGTACAGGTAGTGTCGCCATATCTTAAGCGCGAAAACCACAGCTCCCAGCTCTAAATCGTGCGTCGTGTAGTTCCGTTCGTGAATCTTTAGTTGACGTGAAGCGTAAGCAATAACCTTGTCGCGCTGCATTAACACACATCCAAGTCCCCGAATGGATGCATCACAATAGACCACGAAGTCATCTGTGCCCTCTGGCAATGAGAGGATAGGTGCACTGCAAAGTCTATCCTTTAAGTGCCGAAAAGCAGTCTCCTGGGGCTCTCCCCAGCGATAGGTAACACCCTTTTGTGTCAATAGCGTAAGCGGCTGAGCAATCTTCGAGAAATCCTTGATGAACCGTCTGTAGTAACCTGCCAGACCCAAGAATTGGCGTATTTCTGTCGGCGTACGCGGTGCAGGCCAGTTCCTGATCGAATCTACCTTGGATGGATCGACATGGATCCCATCCTTGTTCACTACATGGCCTAAGAAGTGGACTTCACGAAGCCAGAAGTCGCATTTAGATAGTTTGGCGTATAACTGTTCCTTTCGAAAGAGTTCCAAAATAAGGCGAAGATGCTGCTCGTGTTCCTCCTGACTCTTGGAGTAAATCAGAATGTCGTCGATGAATACTATGACGAACTTGTCGAGATAGGGTTTGCACACCCTGTTCATAAGATCCATAAATACAGCAGGCGCGTTCGTTAACCCGAATGGCATGACGAGAAACTCGTAGTGACCGTAACGAGTTCTGAAGGCTGTCTTGGAGACGTCCTCATCCCGGACTCTCAGCTGATGGTACCCCGACCTCAAATCTATCTTCGAATAGTAGCACGACCCTTGCAACTGGTCGAATAAGTCGTCAATGCGCGGAAGAGGATAACGGTTCTTCACCGTCACCTTGTTGAGTTCACGGTAGTCGATGCACATCCTGAACGTACCGTCTTTCTTTTTCACGAACAGTACCGGAGCTCCCCAAGGCGAAGAGCTTGGACGTATGAAGCCCTTTTCCAAGAGCTCTTGTAGCTGCTTTGACAGTTCCTCCAATTCTGATGGAGCTAGACGATATGGTGCGCGAGCTATGGGTGCTGCTCCTGGAGCGAGCTCGATTTGAAATTCGACCTGACGATGAGGCGGTAAGCCAGGTAAGTCTTCAGGAAACACCTGAGGGTAATCACGTACAATTGGAATATCCTCCAATTTCTTTTCTTTTGCTGATGCGTCTGTAACGAGTGCCAGAATGGCAGTGTGTCCCTTTCGTAAGCATTTCTGAGCCTTCAAGAAAGAGATGATGCCAACCACAGCACCACTCTTGTCGCCTTGAACTTCTAGAGGTTCCTGACCAGAACGAGGAATGCGAATAACCTTCTCGCTGCATAAGATTTCTGCCTGGTGTTGGGACAACCAATCCATCCCAATCACGACGTCGAAACTACCCAAAGCTATGGGAATGAGATCGATAGAGAAGGCTTGACCAGCTAGGATAAGATTACAACCCTGAACTACGTGCGTGGCTTCTAGACTTTTACCGTTAGCTAACTCTACTACATGTTTGGTGGGTAAAAGTGTTGGTGCACGTTTTAGTAGTTGACACATTTTCACAGACATATAGCTTGTATCCGCACCCGAATCAAACAAAACAGTAACGTAAATATTGTCGAGGAGAAACTTACCCATAACCACGTTGGGATCGTTCACTGCGTCACCTCGACCTAGCACGAATGCACGACCACGAGCTTCATTGCCGTTGTTGTTGTTTCCCCCGTTGTTGTTATTTCCGTTGCCCTGGTTATTGTGGTTGCGGTTCTGGTTCAACTGAGGGCAATCTCGTTTGAAGTGACCTTCAGCCCCACACTGGAAACATCCCCGGTTTCCACGCTGTGGCTGCTGTTGCTGCTGCTGGTTCTGTGGAGCTGGTTGCTGAGGCTGCTGATTCTGATTTGCAGGACGAGGGCTCCTACAGTCTTTAGCCTCGTGCCCCATCTTAAGACACCTTTGACAACGACCCTTGTTACACGGGCCGTGGTGATGCCTGTTGCAGTTGTGGCACCTAGGTTGACTACCCTGATATCTCCTCTGTCTGTGACCCCCAGAGGATTGCTGACTGGGGCTCTGGTAGTGGTCAGTCTTCTGCTGCTGAGCTTGTGGCTGAACAGATGCTGAACCTTTACTAGAATCTCCTTCCCACTTTCTTTTACTGTCACCAGATGTAGCAGGAGTAACTGAGGTGGTGACGTTAGCAGTAGCATTAACACGCTTGGGCAGTTTATTCTGATCCACTGCCTGATCGGTGATGCGATGAGCGAGACGCTGGATTTCCTGGATGTTTTCGAGGTTAGCCGACGTCACGTGGCTCTGAATTTCTGGCGCCAATCCCTTGAGATACAACTCAATGCGCTTGTATGGGGGGTCCACCATAGTAGGACACAGAACGGCCAGCTCATTCGACCGTTTAGTATACGCTTCGATTTCTGATCCAACCATTTTCAGATTATACAGCTCGTCTTCCAGCTTGTGAATATCTTCACGCGTGCAATACTCACGCTTGATGAGTTCCTTAAAATCGTTCCATGGGGTGGCGTTAGCAGCTGCCAACCCTAAGATCTGCACTTGGGCGTTCCACCAAGTCAATGCTATTCCTTCCAAAGTGCCGGTGGCAAACTTGACCTTGCGAGCCTCAGGGCACTCGCACATTTCGAATACTGATTCTAGCTTTTCAAACCAATGGAGGAGTCCCACTGCCCCCTCTGTGCCACTGAAAGAATTTGGACGACAGTCCATGAAGTTCTTGAATGTGCAGACAGGCTGCTGCGCGTGTTGACCTATTGTGTATGAATAGGACGAAGTTAAATACGAGAGTTAATGTAGGATCTAAAGATCCTAGTGTGTGCCTATACTGCAGGATATACTACCTGCTTGAGCTGCTGCAACTGCCGCAGCAACTTGAGCTTGAACGAGAGCCTCTAGCTGGGCTTGTGTCATGTTGATTCGTCCAGACATGATCTTCAGTGTAACAAGTAGCATAAGTAAGAATGGTTCGCGAATAGGGCGATGACAGAAAAGTGTAAGCACGTAGGGTTTCTCATGCTATAGTATCATGTGTATCTAAGTGTAATGCGAGCAAAGTTCTAATCAATTTTAGCATATAGGCAATAAACATAAACCTTATTACCTAGGATGTCGAGTCTTGCACGTGGAGCGAAGCGTCGTTGTGGATCGTTGAGAGCACTGTTCTGGTTATAGTCCGGTTTTAATAAAAACGTTTTCCCATATTAAAACCAAGTTCTCTATAACCAATGGCTCTGATACCAATCTGTCACACCCCCAAAATCCCACACGCGGAGTACCACCGCTTGGAGGCGTGACTGACCAGGATCAAGCCACCAATCATATCAAACATAGCATTTAATAATAATCAAAGATACGATTGATGTTCCAAAACCAAACGTTGTATATGTAGCGGAAGCATTAAATGTAAAACCCAAAAAACATAAGTATCAATGTGTGAATGTAAAAGTGTTTAATAAACATTCACGAGTTCTTGTCCACAACGACCCGCTTCTCCTCTGGTGCAAGCTCCAAGTATACCTAAGGCCCTGCAAGGCATGCAGCAGATAATCAACAAACTAGTTGAGCGAGTTCACAGAAAGTAAGTTCATAACGTAGTGCATAAGTATAACTAGTGGGGGCTTCCCATACTAGTGTGTACTAAAGGTGGGGGCTTCCCATGTTTATCCTGGCTAATGAGGGCTTCTCATTAACGGTACTTACTAGACTAACTTCCGACCATGTGTTCTTCTTTACCGAGAACAGGAATACGTACAGGGTCACGTAGGCTTTACGTGACGTGCCCTTCCCCGAGGACAGTGGTACGCGTGGGGGCTACGTAGGCTTTACGCAGCGTGGCCTTCCGACCTGGAAGCCAATAGATGGTATTTGGTTACGTAGGCTTTACGTAACGTGTCCTCCCGACCCGGGAGACATATGGCAATTGTACTGGGTTACGTAGGCTTTACGTAACGTGTCCTGACTAACCTGAGGACGATGGTCTATAGTCTGGTATATGCGTAAGTACGAGTAATCATTCCATATCCAACATATCCAACCCAATTCCCAACCCGGGAATCCCATGCCTTGGCTGTGTGAACTCACTTTGGTTTGCTCGGCAGATACACAATTAAAAGACTCTTGAACTAACAGTGGTCAACCACGTCCTAACAGGGTTACCATACAAGTCAGGTTCGGTTCAAGTAATGCATGTATAAGACATACAAGTTAACACATAACACGTAATAGTCACGAGTATAATGGAATCATACATGTGCGATCAACTCATTAGCCCAAAGTAATCGGCCCAACATATAACAAGCGGTTCAACATGTACGGCCCAAATAGAAAGTCAAACAATAAAGGTATCGGCCCAACCCAAGCCTTGTACGATTAAACAACTTGTGCGATCAATTAACATTAACAACCCAATTAGTTTATCGGCCCAATAATAAAACACAATAGTGGACTTGTGCGATCCAATAATGTAAACGGCCCACATAGATGACTTGTGCGATAAAAGCCTTGGGCTGCCCGGCCCAACATACCGCCTTGTGCGATTTACCTAAGCCCATCCGGATTGTGCGACCAGAGCGGCTTGTGCGAGAGGGGCTTCCTTGTGCGAACTGACTTCTTGTACAATCAAGAAGTCTTGTGCGGTCAGCCCATGATGTGCGATCAGTTTAAGTTACCCGAATTACATGCTTGTTCGGTTACACATTAATTAGTTTCCAAACACACAATTATCAATTAACACAATCTCAGTACATCAATTAGCATAATATCGATCAATCAAGATAATCTATTACTAATTCGCATGAACCCTAGTAGCATCATAGCCTGAATATCATATTCAATCATTAATATTCAATCACATATAAGCCGATCAACCGCCCAACCCGATTCACTAGCACATGATTAACCATCGATGTAATTCCTATTACAACCGAATGATTATTCAATCAGTATTATCACTTGTTCATCAATCCCTATGTAACTCACACACGACATTTAAGCAATCCAGTAGCAAGAACATCAATCAGAAATCAACATCATCAACTCGCATGAAATCAAACATATAACCATACATCCATACTGAAATCGTTATGTGAATCATGCAATTCAAAGATTAACAATCATGCGTTCAAGTGAATAAACTAACCGGTTTAAGGGGGTAGGTGATACAAACAACGAACCAAAGTGTTTCGAGATGCAAGATGGTTGCCGCCGGCTTCTTAGAGAGCTAGGGTTCTTGTGTGTGAGAATGTTTTTGTGAAAGTGTGAGATGATTACACCCATCTCACGTGTTATGTGCCAAGGGTGAGTGGGCCGGACCCCTCAATGGGCCGCCCCCTTTGGTCCGTTTATAAGCATAAAGTCCAAACATGTTGTGCGATCGGTTGTGAATGTTGTGTGGTTGGTTGTGTTGTGCGTTCGGGTTTCATCCAACATGTATTTCACGCATTCATGCATTTCAAAAAAATCATAACACACACATAACATTTAATGAATCAGAGTTCGTATAATCATAACACGTTCACATACGTTGCACAAAGTAAGTTTAAAATTCGAGTTGTCACATTATCCCCAACTAATTGGAAATTTCGTCCCGAAATTTGGTATGCACTCACTGAGGAAGCTAGGTAAACTGCATTGTTCACTGATTTTCCTGGGGTGTCACAGTTACCATAAAGAACAGATATCCATTGCCACGGATCGACGATCTGTTCGACCAACTGCAAGGAGCAAGCTATTTCTTGAAGATCGACTTGAGTTCGGGCTATCATCAACTAAGGGTCAGAGATGAAGATGTACACAAGACAGCATTTAGGACTCGCTATGGTCATTACGAGTTCCTAGTGATGCCTTTTGGGCTCACAAATGCACCGCCTGCGTTCATGGATCTCATGAATCGCGTTTGCAAGCCATACTTGGACAAATTTGTCATCGTCTTCATCGACGATATCCTGATATATTCAAAAAGCCAAGCTGACCACGAGAAGCACCTCCGTTGCATTCTCGAATTACTACAGCGTGAGAAACTATACGCCAAATTCTCGAAATGTGAATTCTGGCTACGAGAGGTTCAGTTCTTAGGTCACGTTGTAAGTGAGCGTGGTATCCAAGTGGATCCCGCTAAGGTAGAGGCAGTCATGAACTGGCAAGAGCCAAAGACGCCTACCGAAATCCGTAGTTTCCTGGGATTGGCAGGATACTACAGGAGGTTTATTGAAAATTTTTCGAGGATTGCTGCACCCTTAACCTCCCTAACCAAGAAGAAGGAAAAGTTTATTTGGGGCCCAAAGCAGCAAGAGTCCTTCGAAATTCTGAAGCAGAAGCTAAGCAACGCACCCGTGTTGACGCTACCGGAAGGTACAGAAGAATTCGTAGTTTACTGCGATGCATCACACACAGGCATGGGGTGTGTGCTTATGCGGAAAGGCAAGGTGATCGCCTATGCTTCAAGGCAATTAAAGGTACACGAAAAGAATTACACCACCCATGATTTGGAGTTGGGTGCCGTTGTATTTGCACTGAAATTGTGGAGGCATTACCTTTATGGTATTAAATTTATGATTTATTCTGATCACAAAAGCCTCCAGCACCTGTTCAATCAGAAAGAGTTGAACATGAGGCAGCGCTGTTGGATGGAGACCTTGAATGACTATGATTGCGAGATCAGGTACCATCCCGGCAAGGCGAATGTAGTCGCTGATGCCTTAAGCAGGAAAGAAAGGGTAAAACCTATTAGAATCAATGCCAAGAGCATTGAGGTCAAAAACAATTTAATTGAAAGGATACTAGCTGCACAGCGAGAGGCTGTGTTGGAAGCTAATTATCCTAATGAAAAGTTAGGAGTAACTGAGGAGCAGTTGACTCTTAGCAAGGATGGAATCCTTAGACTAAACGGACGTATATGGGTTCCGATTTATGGAGGACTACGAGATGTTATCCTCCAGGAAGCCCATAGTTCCAAATACTCAGTCCATCCTGGTGCTGACAAGATGTATCAAGACTTAAAGGCAAACTATTGGTGGATAGGCTTGAAAAAGTCTGTGGCCGCCCATGTAGCAAAGTGCTTGACTTGTGCTCAAGTCAAAGCCGAGCACCAAAAGCCGTCTGGCTTGCTACAACAGCCTGAGCTTCCCGAGTGGAAGTGAGAATGTGTAACTATGGATTTTATTACCAAGTTACCAAAAACCAGGAAAGGAAACGATACAATATGGGTTATAGTCGATAGGCTGACTAAATCAGCTCATTTTCTACCCATCAAGGAGACGTATAGCTCCGATATGTTAGCCCAACTTTATGTTGATAAGATTGTAGCCTTACACGTCATACCTGTGTCTATTATCTCCGACAGGGATACTAGATACACGTCTCATTTCTGGAAGAGTTTCCAGCAATCTTTGGGCACGCGTTTGAACTTCAGTACGGCTTACCATCCACAGACGGACGGTCAAAGTGAGCGTACTATCCAGACGTTAGAAGACATGCTTCGTGCATGTGCGATCGATTTAGGTGGTAACTGGGATAAGAATCTACCCCTAATCGAATTCTCCTACAATAACAGCTACCATACCAGCATAAAGGTTGCGCCTTTCGAGGCATTATACGGTAGGAAATGTAGATCGCCTGTTTGTTGGGCGGAAGTAGGAGAGGTCCAATTATCAGGACCGGAGATTGTTTTCCAGACAACGGACAAGATTGTCCAGATTCGGGAACGTCTCAAGGCTGCCAGAGATAGGCAGAAAAGTTACGCTGATCCAAAGCGTAAGGATTTTCACTTTGATGTAGGTGAAAAGGTGTTGCTTAAAGTATCGCCCTGGAAAGGGGTGATGCGTTTCGGCAAGAAAGGCAAACTGAGTCCGAGATACATCGGACCTTTTGAGGTCATTGAACGTGTCGGGTCAGTCGCCTATAAGTTGAACTTGCCTGAAGAGCTCAATGGAATTCACAATGTGTTCCACATCTGCAATCTCAAAAAGTGCTTCGCCGATGAATCATTGGTGATTCCACACACAGAGGTGCATATAGATGAGAGCTTAAAGTTTGTAGAAAAAACCCTTGTCGATTGAAGATCGACAGGTGAAGAAGCTTCGAAGGAAGCACGTACCGATTGTAAAGGTCAAATGGGAAGCTCGTAGAGGTCCCGAATATACGTGGGAAGTCGAAGACACAATGAAAGAAAAGTACCCCTATTTATTTAAGTAAATCTCGGGTCGAGATTTATTTTAAGGGGGTGAGGATGTAACACCTCGAATTTTTGCGTCCAATAATGTGTTAACACGTGTCAATTGATTACACGTGGCATTGATATTAAATAAAGGACTAATATTGACAAACCTTGAAAATATATAAATTCGAGGGTTATAAATGTCAATCAAGGGTAAATATACTGTATAGTAACCCTAAATAATGCTTGTACCTTCAAACGAGTAAATCATAGATCGTACGGAAGTGAAACGCGGAAGAAAGTGAGAGATTACAAACCACAGGGGTTAACTGTGTCAACATGTTTAATTATACCTCTGAGTGACCCTTTAACGCTCCCGAGGCTTTGTAACAGTATTATACGCTCACTAGAATATACTGTATAAATTCCGCGAAGTTCCGTTTTAAAACAAGAAAGTTATGATCGAATTCGTATGAGAAGGGTTAAAAGCGTCAACAATGAAAGTTAATGAGGGACTTAACTAAGCGGGTAAATAACACGAGGTCCTTAGTTGTAATTAACCGAGGGCCAAACCGCAAAGTTACCCCTTCAAACCCGAAAGGTCAGGTAAATCATTACGAAAGATTTCGTTATTAATTACCAGGATTTAGTAATGATTATAAAAGATTTTAAAAACCTGAAAAACAGGCCTCTCGCGACCCGCGTGAAGTTTCGGGTTAAGTTGAGGCGGGCCGCGAGCCACCTCTTTTACTCGCCTGATGTTTGAATCTCAGGCGACCTGTAACACTCTAGTTATTATTTTAAAGGTTTTCGTATAAATTACGAATACAGACATGTATTTAGTGTTAAGTATCCTTAGGAAATTCCGAGTAAATTAAAACTTTTACAATTCATAAGCTATTCTACAAACGTGATTGGATTCGTCGTTAAAATTTACAACGAGGCAATGTGCGGAAGCATGAGTCTTTATCGTGTTCGGTTCTTCATTGAGCTTGATCGTTTTCCGGCATTCCATAGAGTACCTACATTTCATAAACATGAAATGCTTAGTCATAAAGAGTTTTAAACGTGTCTAAACGGGTCCGAGAAACAATTGATAACAAAACAACAATTTCAACCTGACCTCCACCGTAAATTACGGTGGCACCGTAATTTACGGTGGCCACTGGTTTTACATGCCCCTACCGTAAACCAGTAGGGGGCTACCGTAAGACTTTTTCATCTCCACCGTAAATTACGGTGGCACCGTAATTTACGGTGGACCCTGCATCCAGCTTTCCCAATTTGCCACAATTTCGACCCATTCATGTTTTTATCAAACGAAACATGTTTGTTTGATCCTATTTTCACGGTAATCATAATTTCAATAATTCCTATCATATTAGGTTCAAGTCACGGGTTCCTTACGTATCTTAAACCCGTTTACGCTCATATGCATATTTTGACCCGTTAAGGGTATTTATGCATATTTGGAGCATGAAACGCTTTCATCCGTTTCTAGCGTTATTATACCACATTACTTATTATGAGATCTTCAACCACAACTAAATTTGTGGTGAGCTCAATGAGATGATCTATATAATCCGAGTTTTTCTCGTCGGATTGCTAATTTACGACAAAGACTTATATTGAGTCTTTTGACCCAAGATTTACCCTTTTTATTCTCTATACTTATTCAAAGTATTTGCTTGATCATATAACTTGTTTTTAAACGACTCTTAAGGTTCATTTACTCGATTTTGCTTACGAGGGCGTTTTAGTCACCTTAAACCCTTTCTTTACAACAAAGGACTTTTCATTTTGTAATTGACCAAAATTCCACTGGTTGAACTAGGAATCTTGTTTAAATAGACATCATGTTCTTAAAACATAATGACAATAACCTAAATCATTCGGTTTACTAAAAGATAACCCAATGTCCATTTTAACTTGTTTAGCCCTCATTGAGCTTCAAGTTCTAATGATGATTTGACCAAATATACATACCTGGCTCGAATCAATATATTAATTCGTTTCGATACCTTGCCTTAGTAGCCGCTAAGCGATAGCGATGTACATATCCATCCGATATTTATTTCTATAATCACATAGCTCAACAATTATTAGTCAATATTGTCAAGGGTGATAATTTCACCTTTTGACCCGTTTGGTCTAAAGGACCATGAAACTCTATGAGGTAGTATTTATTACCACCTTATCTATATGACTACTTCAGTTTACACCGTATAGTCGTTCTACTTGTAAATCATTTATTGATTTCTTTGACCCATTATAACCCAAGCTATAATGTGTCCCTCCCCAATTAAACGGTTGTTGTCCACAAATGACCAAAGTGCCATTTTACCCTTACTATTTGCAATGGTTCACCTTATAAGGTGACCATTAAAAACTCATTATCTTTTAGTCATTTCATGACTAATCAACCGCATTAGTTCCTTTTTATCCATTAAACATTATTTATGTCCATTGTCTTTTGTTCCGGACCGCCCTTGTCGTGTCGGAACATCATAATTTAAAACAAGACTTATTATTCACGACCTATCAAACCAATAGGTATCAAATAACTAAAATGTAAGCTTTACTTACCTTGCATCCGAATTGTGCTTTTCCTCCTTTCTTGATTTGTTTGACCCGCTTCCTTTCCCAAGCCTTCACCTAGCTCGTTAGGCGTCAAACTATTTTAAATCATTTACGAGGCGGTTAAATTAGTCATAAAATCACGACTATTCCACCTCACTTATTTTCTATGCCGAAGCTACTATTCGGCTTCATGGTTAGTTAACTTAGCTTATCAAAAGTTAACTACTTTTTGATCACATGGTTTACGCAATTAAGTCGAATCAACATTATGATTAGAACCCGCTTTACCCCATCTTTCACGCAATTAGTCAAATAAGGAAATATGCGTTTCATTCAAAAATTCACAATATGAATATTCACTTAGGCATTTTAACAAACACCTTGTGGGCATATTCTATAAAATCAACAATCAATTTTCATAACTAGTTATTTAGCCAAGCTTAATACCAATTAAGCATGTTCATATCAATTTTCACATTAACAAAATCTGAATTCACTTCCTAGAGCTCAAATTACACTAGAACAACAATCAAAATTCTAGTGTTTAACATATTCTTACAAAACCCACTTATCACCTTCAATGGTGATTGTGAATTAACAAGAATTAAGCAAAATTCCAACAAGTAATTGACTAGGGTTTATCCCTAATCACTATCTCATTCCTATTTCATCCAAGCAACTATCATGCATCATGAATTTCGAGTTTCAAGTATTGATTCAGAATTTCAATTGGAATCATTCAACGAAATTTCACATACCTTATGATCATTTCACTGAGGTGATCACTAATCCATGCTTGGATTTCGATTTGGGACTGATTTGGCCTCTCAATTTCTTGGATCTAGACTAGTTAGGGTTGAACAAAGGAGTTCCTTTGCTCCTGTGGAAAATGTCGACCAGAACACACACTTTAAGTGTGTGTTTTGGTGTTTAACTTTTATTTTAATAAAACATGTTTCTCAGTTGACAATATTAGTCCCTCATGTTTCCTTTTGATCTAATGAAGCTATAACTCACCATTAGTCACTTAAGCACATGCTACTAACTAGATTAATTATTCCTTGTTATTTTAGCGGGTTCAGGAAGTTATAACCCGTTATGTTTTTAAGTCCCGTTAACTCGGGCCTTTATAAACTTATTTCCTTAAAATTATTCATTCACGTTTTATTAAATATTAGGTTTATTTATTAAATTCCTAATATTTACCGGGTTACTTCTACCGCTAACGGTACTTTACCCGTCTTTTAGTATTAACGGGGTTTGATTAGCAAACCCGTTTTCGGGGTGTTACAAGTCTACCCCCCTTAAAGAGGTTTCGTCCTCGAAACCTTTTCTTACATAATTCATTGAGTTTAAACTCAATGTATTCGATCCGAGAAATATTTTAAACATTACTTATTCTTTTTAACCAATCGTTAGTATTACCCGAAAGGTACGGTAACATCTCTTTGGTTACTACTTGTCTACATATCTCATATGACATAGTGTAACTTCGAAATGACGTAATCTCGTTATTTCCACTAGTTTAGTTAACTTAGCGATACCCATCGCTTTCATATACTATCGAATTTCCTTATGAATCCGTTGCTTTGACCCGTTTAAAGGTCTTTAGTGAAATCTTTCACTTTTAGCAACAGTTTCTTTTGTTTTCAAATTTACTTATTCGGTTTAGTTATACCGAATTTACCGTTTACAAGCGAACCAAATTTCTTAACTTAAATTGCTGACTTTAACCGGTCTCATTAACTAGACTTATTTGTCCAGTTCCTTTTTACTGCTTGCTTGGTTATATTGTGATTTTACTTCACATTACATTTCTTGACCGTGATTGTGTTGCATCATGTTTAATTTATATCAACCCTTCATTTTTGAGAATATCACTTTTCGAATATATCATCTTGCGCCTATCAGTGTCAATCAGCCATACTGGGATGTTGACAGTCCGTAATTTAATCCTTTACAGTCTTAGTTTTTATGTGGGGATTCTTAACTGATTTCCTCGCTTTATTCCATCTAACCCGTAGGTTTTATCACTTAGCCTTATGGGCTATTTTTATATATATATATTTTTTTTTATTAGACATTCACCTCTTTAAGGCGAAGTCCTTATAACTTCTTTCTAATCACGACCCGTGGGTCGTTTTAGTCCGTATATTTCTCATTTGTTTATAACCCTAAAGGTTATGTTGATCCCGTAGATCACTCTTTTTTTACTCGTGTCTTATTAAAATATATATTGGGTGTCAAAGCACTCTTTTTACGTTTGAAATTCATTTGTCTCAAGCTTACCGTTATCCGGCTTGCGCTTACTTACGCCTTCAAGCATTATGCTTTATTCAACCCGTTCAATCTCAACATAGTTGAATATGATTATCAGAATTTCTGTTTACGAAATTTTTATGGTCTTTTAGTCATAACTCATAATCCGAGTCTTTTGACTTTAAATTCATGTTCTCGTTTCTCGGTTTACGCATGTGTTTAATTCTTACCCATCAACCGGGTGTTTTACCAAAGTCGTTATTATTGCAATCCTCCCGGTATGCATTAAGACCTCGCTTCATTTTTATATTCTGACTTTGTCTTTAAGTTCGACGTTTTACAAAAATGACCCGTTAAGGGACATATTTGCATTTTCCGGGTTCGAGTGCAAGTACACCCCCTCCCAATGCATATCTAACTCATCTTACATGTTTACATTCTCCGGGTTCGAGTGTAAGTATCACTCCCTCCCAATATTTGTCTAAATCGTTTTACATGCTTGATGTTTTCTGGGTTCGAGTGTAAGTACACTCCCTCCCAATACTTGTCTAAATCATTTTACATGCTTGATGTTTTCTGGGTTCGAGTGTAAGTACACTCCCTCCCAATACTTGTCTAAATCATTTTACATGCTTGATGTTTTCTGGGTTCGAGTGTAAGTACACTCCCTCCCAATACTTGTCTAAATCATTTTACATGCTTGATGTTTTCTGGGTTCGAGTGTAAGTACACTCCCTCCCAATACTTGTCTAAATCATTTTACATGCTTGATGTTTTCTGGGTTCGAGTGTAAGTACACTCCCTCCCAATACTTGTCTAAATCATTTTACGTGCTTGTTTGTCCCTTCACTCGGGCTCATTATCCTAATGTAATACGCTCCCGTCACTTGGTTGTGCGTTTACATTATTATCAAATATTTTGCTTATCTGATTCATTTGGGTACTTTTTAATTAGTCCCATTCACCCTGCCCTTACTACATCGGATGTAAACGTGTCCGCCATAAGAAGTTCATGGTATCATATGCCGCTACTTACTTGGCCAGAGTAAGCGATTAACACATGACACGCATGACCTTTTTACAGTTTTCACATCACGCCCTATGTAAGTAATACCTCTATCTGTTTTTCTTGGAAACAATATCCCGGATAGGTTTTCTATTCAGGTCTTTCCAAGTTTTCAATCTACATATGCAACTTTCAATCTTTACATATCTGTTGCATATTACTATTTATGCAATGATTTTAAAACGTGCACCTGATAATGCTTGCCCTAACGGGCTTCTCTTGCCATTAGCCTTGTTCGCGGTCGTTACGCGATTTAGTCCTTGATGGGCATGTTCCTCTTGTCATGCCTCGGACTGTTCCTCTATCACATCTTGCATTTGTTTAACCTTTGCCATCTTTAAATGTAAGTGTCCTTCAATCAAGAAATTCACAAGGTTAGTAATGTCAACTTTACTAAATGCCCGTATCATAGTACAAGGCTCTTGTACTATATGTGTCAACGCACGAAATGTTGTTAACCATATCTATCATTTAATTTGGGGTAACGTGTATTTCACGATAACCCTATGTGTTGTTTACAACATTTTAATACGCTAACGATTAACATACATACACTTACCGGATTTGCGATCAAGCCTCGAACCGAACACACCTTACTCTTTAACCATGAGCTCTGATTACCAACTTGTAACACTCTAGTTATTATTTTAAAGGTTTTCGTATAAATTACGAATACAGACATGTATTTAGTGTTAAGTATCCTTAGGAAATTCCGAGTAAATTAAAACTTTTACAATTCATAAGCTATTCTACAAACGTGATTGGATTCGTCGTTAAAATTTACAACGAGGCAATGTGCGGAAGCATGAGTCTTTATCGTGTTCGGTTCTTCATTGAGCTTGATCGTTTTCCGGCATTCCATAGAGTACCTACATTTCATAAACATGAAATGCTTAGTCATAAAGAGTTTTAAACGTGTCTAAACGGGTCCGAGAAACAATTGATAACAAAACAACAATTTCAACCTGACCTCCACCGTAAATTACGGTGGCACCGTAATTTACGGTGGCCACTGGTTTTACATGCCCCTACCGTAAACCAGTAGGGGGCTACCGTAAGACTTTTTCATCTCCACCGTAAATTACGGTGGCACCGTAATTTACGGTGGACCCTGCATCCAGCTTTCCCAATTTGCCACAATTTCGACCCATTCATGTTTTTATCAAACGAAACATGTTTGTTTGATCCTTATTTTCACGGTAATCATAATTTCAATAATTCCTATCATATTAGGTTCAAGTCACGGGTTCCTTACGTATCTTAAACCCGTTTACGCTCATATGCATATTTTGACCCGTTAAGGGTATTTATGCATATTTGGAGCATGAAACGCTTTCATCCGTTTCTAGCGTTATTATACCACATTACTTATTATGAGATCTTCAACCACAACTAAATTTGTGGTGAGCTCAATGAGATGATCTATATAATCCGAGTTTTTCTCGTCGGATTGCTAATTTACGACAAAGACTTATATTGAGTCTTTTGACCCAAGATTTACCCTTTTTATTCTCTATACTTATTCAAAGTATTTGCTTGATCATATAACTTGTTTTTAAACGACTCTTAAGGTTCATTTACTCGATTTTGCTTACGAGGGCGTTTTAGTCACCTTAAACCCTTTCTTTACAACAAAGGACTTTTCATTTTGTAATTGACCAAAATTCCACTGGTTGAACTAGGAATCTTATTTAAATAGACATCATGTTCTTAAAACATAATGACAATAACCTAAATCATTCGGTTTACTAAAAGATAACCCAATGTCCATTTTAACTTGTTTAGCCCTCATTGAGCTTCAAGTTCTAATGATGATTTGACCAAATATACATACCTGGCTCGAATCAATATATTAATTCGTTTCGATACCTTGCCTTAGTAGCCGCTAAGCGATAGCGATGTACATATCCATCCGATATCTATTTCTATAATCACATAGCTCAACAATTATTAGTCAATATTGTCAAGGGTGATAATTTCACCTTTTGACCCGTTTGGTCTAAAGGACCATGAAACTCTATGAGGTAGTATTTATTACCACCTTATCTATATGACTACTTCGGTTTACACCGTATAGTCGTTCTACTTGTAAATCATTTATTGATTTCTTTGACCCATTATAACCCAAGCTATAATGTGTCCCTCCCCAATTAAACGGTTGTTGTCCACAAATGACCAAAGTGCCATTTTACCCTTACTATTTGCAATGGTTCACCTTATAAGGTGACCATTAAAAACTCATTATCTTTTAGTCATTTCATGACTAATCAACCGCATTAGTTCCTTTTTATCCATTAAACATGATTTATGTCCATTGTCTTTTGTTCCGGACCGCCCTTGTCGTGTCGGAACATCATAATTTAAAACAAGACTTATTATTCACGACCTATCAAACCAATAGGTATCAAATAACTAAAATGTAAGCTTTACTTACCTTGCATCCGAATTGTGCTTTTCCTCCTTTCTTGATTTGTTTGACCCGCTTCCTTTCCCAAGCCTCCACCTAGCTCGTTAGGCGTCAAACTATTTTAAATCATTTACGAGGCGGTTAAATTAGTCATAAAATCACGACTATTCCACCTCACTTATTTTCTATGCCGAAGCTACTATTCGGCTTCATGGTTAGTTAACTTAGCTTATCAAAAGTTAACTACTTTTTGATCACATGGTTTACGCAATTAAGTCGAATCAACATTATGATTAGAACCCGCTTTACCCCATCTTTCACGCAATTAGTCAAACAAGGAAATATGCGTTTCATTCAAAAATTCACAATATGAATATTCACTTAGGCATTTTAACAAACACCTTGTGGGCATATTCTATAAAATCAACAATCAATTTTCATAACTAGTTATTTAGCCAAGCTTAATACCAATGAAGCATGTTCATATCAATTTTCACATTAACAAAATCTGAATTCACTTCCTAGAGCTCAAATTACACTAGAACAACAATCAAATTTCTAGTGTTTAACATATTCTTACAAAACCCACTTATCACCTTCAATGGTGATTGTGAATTAACAAGAATTAAGCAAAATTCCAACAAGTAATTGACTAGGGTTTATCCCTAATCACTATCTCATTCCTATTTCATCCAAGCAACTATCATGCATCATGAATTTCGAGTTTCAAGTATTGATTCAGAATTTCAATTGGAATCATTCAACGAAATTTCACATACCTTATGATCATTTCACTGAGGTGATCACTAATCCATGCTTGGATTTCGATTTGGGACTGATTTGGCCTCTCAATTTCTTGGATCTAGACTAGTTAGGGTTGAACAAAGGAGTTCCTTTGCTCCTGTGGAAAATGTCGACCAGAACACACACTTTAAGTGTGTGTTTTGGTGTTTAACTTTTATTTTAATAAAACATGTTTCTCAGTTGACAATATTTGTCCCTCATGTTTCCTTTTGATCTAATGAAGCTATAACTCACCATTAGTCACTTAAGCACATGCTACTAACTAGATTAATTATTCCTTGTTATTTTAGTGGGTTCAGGAAGTTATAACCCGTTATGTTTTTAAGTCCCGTTAACTCGGGCCTTTATAAACTTATTTCCTTAAAATTATTCATTCACGTTTTATTAAATATTAGGTTTATTTATTAAATTCCTAATATTTACCGGGTTACTTCTACCGCTAACGGTACTTTACCCGTCTATTAGTATTAACGGGGTTTGATTAGCAAACCCGTTTTTGGGGTGTTACACGACCCGCATTAAAACATGCATGGAACTCCCATGCGGGCCGCGTGGGACGCCCAGATGCAGAATGTTTGGACAGACTTGCCTTTTGAACTTGTGAACGATCATTTGGACAATTAGTGCAGCATGGGTGCCCCCTACTCGACCCATAACCCTCTAGGACACATGCCAACCATCCATGATCAGTTTATAGGGTGTTGTGTGATGATCTTGGACCTTGACTTTGGCTATAAATAACATACTTGTGTTCATAACTTTCATCACAACACAACAACACTTCTCTGGTCATTCTAAAGGCTCTCAAGTGTTCTTCATTGCTCTCTAAGCAAGTCTTAACTTCTGTAAGTTCATTAGATCCTTTGTAGTTCAATTTATGCTTAGAAAATCACTAGAAACCAAACCGTCGTAAATACGGTTTGACTTTAAAATAAATCCGAGATGGTTCAGTCTTATGACGAATCAAAGGTAGTTATGAGTTGGTATTAATGTGGGTAATAAACCCCTAAAAGGGTTCCCCCTGATCACCACTCTAACTATGTCAAATGTCGAGTCAAACGTGCACTTAAAAAGTCAACAGAAAGCTATTTTGCCGTTTTATACATAATCTGTAATGTATATGCTATGAAACCTGTTTTGACACTCATAAAACATGATATTAAGTATATAAACTTGTTTACGCTCGTTTGAATCGACCATTTGCTATATTGACCCGGTTCGGAGCCGAATGTCGCAAAAGTTTGACTTTTGCTTTGACTTCAGTTCTGACCCGTTTTAGTGAGGTATAGATATGCCTTAGGACTCTCTTAGGACAGGTTACATGATGGTATAGACCTCTGTGATCGGTTCATGAATTGTCCGAATCTTTTACGCATTTCCGTTAATCTCCTAAAAGTTGACCGTAACGGCCTTTTAAAAATAAAACGAGTATTTCGGACACGTGAACGGACCATAACCTTGCTTACTAAATTATAAGCATGTCCTTAAAGTTTCACGTCAATCCGAGGTCTAGAATGAGAGTTATGCTAAAAAGCGCAATTAAAGTAAACTTTTGTAATTAACGGCGCAATTAGCATAACGCCCATCTAAACCAAGATTTCGTCACCAAAACTTTTATCCACTGTTATAAAATAATATTTTTGGAATTTTAAAGATTTTTAATAATTTTTACCTTGCTCATAACCTGCGGTTATGGCTACGGTTCGGTAAATACCGAATATGCCCTTTTCGGCCAAAACGTGAGTTCTACAAGGTCTTTTGACCCGATTCCAGTTGCCACTGATTTTAAATAATAAATAAAGTATTTTAGACTTTATAAACTGTTCGGGAAACTCAGATTTCCTGTAGAACTCAAAAAGCTCTTTAAAAGTCTTTAAAATGACCGAAAAGCCCCTACGGGGCATAATATTAACTTAAACTCGTTACGGGCATCACGGAAGGTATCCTATTGATACCACAACCTCTTTAAGGCATATTGACTTAGGAAATAAGCGTAAGACTCTCATGGTTAACCGTTTCGCCTATTGCGCGCACGGTTCGGCTTATGAAACTAGCTTTCGTAAATTAACCGATACGGGTCAAATTATATTATTTGGACCCCAAAATCCAGAGTGTGAACCTTGAACCCATATAAAACAAGTCTCTGAACTTGTTTGGGGCAGAATCACATTCCATTCTCGGTTTTCGCCTTTTCGCGCGATTAAACCATATTTATATTCCGGAACCAACCGGTCTAGGCTACGGCCAATATAAAGACCCGTTAGGATTCTAAGAAGTTAATTAAAACCTTCGTTCCAGATTAGGAGCCCAGTAAAAGCTATCGGTGATTTAATCAAATTAAGGAATAATACTTGCAAAGGTAAATACTTTAACTTATTTCCCCTATACGGGCTTGGGTTACGGTATGTTAATACCGCTTGATTGAGCATTATATTTTTCCATCGCTTAGGTGGTTAATTAAATAATATGATCGGCTCATTTAAACAGTTTTGTTTCTTAAAAGCCTTTGGGGGGTTTAATGACCGTTGTCCCGGATATCCTTGGCATCATTTTACGAAATGGCCACGACCATCGACATCCCGGTGTAGGCGTACACCCGGTATACATTGTCGACATTAAATTAAAAGACGTAGCCGTTGGTTTTTATACTACGGTTTTACACAATGTGGTGTGTCTATAAATCTTTAACCCGGCACGACCCGGGCTACTGAACGCATAAAAGAACATGTAAAACGTTCACAAGATTTTAATAATTTTCCCAAGTTATAAAAGAGTTTGTGCCTTGTGCATTCAAATCATATTTAATAAACATTTTCAAATGTGTCAGTTGAATGTATTTACCAGTGTAAACTGACGTATTTTTCCCCAAAAAGATTAAGTGCAGGTACTATACGAAATTGGCTGGTATTAGCTTCCTAAGCATCACGAATAGTCTCGCAAACTCGATGCCGTATCTGAATGAACAATATTTATTATTTTGATCCGCTGTGGACATATTCGACTTCTGTAATACATTTGATATTACAACCAGAGGTTGAAGTATATATTTATCATTAAAGCTTCCGCTGTGCATTTATATAATTGTGTGGTTTGACTATATTGTTGCCAACTACGTCACGGTAATCCCCCACCGGGCCCACCGGTGATACACGTGGAAACCGGGGTGTGACAACGAGACAAGGTTATCGCGTATGCGTCTCGACAACTCAAGGTCCACGAGAAAAACTACACAACCCACAATCTCGAACTTGGTGCAGTTGTTTTTGCGTTAAAGATATGGCGACACTACCTGTACGGTACTAAGTGTACGGTCTTCACCGATCATAAGAGCCTACAACACATCTTGAACCAAAAAGAGCTAAATATGCGCCAACGCAGATGGGTTGAACTTCTCAACGATTATGATTGCAAGATACGCTACCACCCAGGTAAGGCAAACGTCGTTGCTGACGCTCTTAGCCGACGAAGCTATCTACACAGTGTTCGTAATGTCCAAGCCCAGCACAACCTCGAAGCCCTTGTTCGCGACGCTCAACACGCTTGTTTTCTCGAGAACACTTTGAAGGAAGAAAGAATCTGTGGAACCGAAAACCAGTTAGTGAATAAACCGAATGGTATTTTTCATTATCTCGACCGCATTTGGATCCCCAGTCGCAATAACCTTCGGGAGATATTGCTGACTGAAGCCCACAAGTCCCGATATTCCATTCACCCTGGTGCCGACAAGATATACCAAGACCTTCGCTCCAGGTATTGGGTGGCCGGGAATGAAAAAGGATATCGCTCTCTATGTTTCTAATTTACTCGAAAGTTAAGGCCGAACACCAACGACCCTCTGGCTTACTCGAACAACACGAGATCCCGATGTGGAAATGGGAGAGTATAGCCATGGACTTTATTACGAAACTCCCTCGCACTCCTTCAGGTCACGATAGCATTTGGATTATCGTTGATCGTCTTACGAAATCTTCCCACTTTATACCGATACGAGAAGACTTCAAGGTAGAACGATTAGCACGAATCTATACAAACGAAGTCATTTGTCGACACGGGACGCCTCGTGACATCATCTCTAACCACGATGGTCGATTTACCTCGCGTCTCTGGGAGACATTCCAAGCCGCTCTCGGTATGACTCTTAAACTCAGTACCGCATTTCATCCCCAGACCAACGGTCAGACTGAGCGCACGATCCGCACCCTTGAAGACATGCTTCGTTCGTGCGTTATAGATTTTGGTGGTAATTGTGATCCGCATTTACCTTTAGTAGAATTCTCATACAATAACAATTATTACGCTAGTATTCAAATGGCAACCTTTGAGGCATTATATGGTAGAAAATGTCGATCGCCTATTGTATGGCACGAGATCGGAGACGCACAAATCACCGGTCCCAAGTTACTACAAGAAACGACTGATAAGATCCTCCAGATAAGAGACAATCTCTTGAAAGCTCGGAGTCATCAGAAGAGCTACGCTGATAAACGCCGCAAGCCCCTTGAACTCGAAGTTGGTGATTACGTACTCTTAAAGGTTTCACCTTGGAAGGGGGTGATCCGATTTGGAAAGAAAGGAAAGCTAGCGCCACGATACGTGGGTCCCTTTAAGATTCTAGAAAGAATTGGCAAAGTGGCCTATCGACTCGAATTACCGGTTGAACTCAGCAACGTACATCCGACTTTCCACGTCTCAAACCTCAAGAAGTGCCTAGCTGAAGAAAATCTTCACGTACCTCACGAAGATTTGCAAGTTAACAAGACCCTACACTTTGCGGAAAAGCCTGTAGAAATCATGGATCGAGAAACCAAGAAGCTTCGACGCTCTCGCATTCCCATAGTGAAGGTTCGCTGGGAAGGCAAACGCGGCTCCGTGTTCACTTGGGAACTCGAAAGTGATATGAAAGCTAAATATCCACAACTCTTTGTTACGCCTACTCCTTAATCTCGGGACGAAATTTCCTGAAGTAGGGGAGGCTGTAACAACCCGACTTTTCGGATCGTTACCTGTCGCTGTCATTTCTTTCTTAAACGCTTGTACTCTCGAGATTTGATTAACGTTGTGGCTTAAACTATATTTTCAGTGCATTTTAAACACATATTACAACGCTTACTTAATCACGGTTGTCGCAATTAAACGCTATTTACCACGCTTGATACTTAAACGCTTATCGTAACGCAAACTCAACGCAGACTCGAAACACAGATTTAATTATATTATGTGTGTTATTTGTGTGATTACTTGTTTAGAATGTTATGTGGTTATCAACGCAACGCTTATACGCTCGAACACTCACTAGCAACTCGATTAGACGCAACGCAACGCTTAACAAACGAACCAAAGTTGGAAAACTAACAAACACAACTCGGCCGTTCGAATGGCCATCCACCCGGATGGAACCCATCCTCCCGGTTGGAGCCATCCGGACACCGCCACATGCACACCGACTTAACCCTCGCCCTCCTCTATAAATACCCATTGTACACCCTCATTTCAACACTTTGACACTCCCATCTGCTCCCCAAGTCTCAGACGCGATTCAAGGCCATTTTGTAAGCTTTTTCTCCCAAATCTTCATCAAACTTCATCTCTATTCACTTCTACACCATCTTCTTCATCAAAATCACACTCACACACATACACACACTTTAACTTTTTCTCAAAAACCCTTGATTCCAGCCATTTCGAAGGTGGTTTCCACTCATTTTGCTTAGGTAAACTGTTGTGGAGCATCATTCACTCGAGATGGGATCAAGTTATGAAAGATTTCAACGTTTCTCAACTATTTTCTTGAACTTTCCTTCGGATTTTACACAATATGGGTAGAAACGGGACTCTGTCAGACTCTCGCCTCGTTCCATAGTCAAGAGCCGACACGAGAACTGATTTCCACCAAAGAGATGGACCGATTAACAGGTCAAACATGAATCTTCATCAAGAACAGAACATCTGATCGAATGGGCAAGGCCCACCCGTCCGAATGGACTGGGCTTGGTGTTTTCCGTTGTTCGAATCCGTCAACATGTCAGTCTCTGTTAACCAAAACCATTGTTTGAGAAAAGTTTTACAAAAACTTCAACCACAGACCATCCGCCAGAATGGCCATCCGTTCGGATGGAACCCATTTGTCCGGATGACCTGACCCTGATAATATCCGTTGTATCAAAACTTCAAAAACTTTAACAGTTCACAAACAACCACAGACTATCTGCCCGAATGGCCATCCGTCCGAATGGCCATCCGTTCGAATGACCATCCGTCTGGATGGAACCCATCCTCCCGGATGGACTAGACCCATCCATTCGGATAGACTGTTGAATGCTTAACTCGCTTTTTACCCCACTAGACACTCTGATTTCGACCGTGTCAGCACATAGAAGACTTATGATTCTGTTTCCCGTACGCAGGCTGATCTGGCGCTCCCTTCAATCCAATCCAGATTGTGTTTACTTGCTAAACACACACTGTGAGTATACTCGAACCCATTTTCATTTAACACACTTTTGAGTGTTACATACATTCTCTATCAAAACATAACACACAATGCAAACACTTTATAAACGCTAACCGCTCCCGCATGCTATACGTGATTTGTTGAATGCTTGTTACTATGCTTATACAGTGTTACACTAGACCGCCTCTAGCAATGATAGTACTATAGTTTGGACTCAGCACCTCTGTGACAGGGGTTGCAAGGGATCACATTACTTTACTTCACGTGTTCGTTTCGGTGAACATGTTTCGCGCATACTCTACAACGCTCTCGTGGTTAGGTTGTATCATTGTTGATAGTTACATGCTTCGCCCGTTACGTGTTACATGATGGTTATGCGTAAACGCTTTTTATACTATTATCTATGCAAACTTGTGTACTCACCTTAATTTATATATTGATTTTTATTTTAACATATGTGACAGGTTGATTGGATGTTATGCTGAAATCAAGTTAGGAAGTCTAGAAACTCACCAAATAAAATATGAGTTGTCGGAACTGATTTTGTTTTTGAGACTAAATATATGTAATGACTGTTTTTGCCTTATTTGTTTAATAGTATGGGATATTAAACCTTGTAAATATTGTCACGTAATAGTTGTTATGGATTCTCTTGAACAATCTGTTTTGCTCAGTGCCACGCCCGGATGATTCCGCCATCGGTTGGGGTGTGACATCTATAGGCATCTATAGAAAAAGAGGTGCACCAAATCTTGGAAGTCTACAAAAAGAAGGCTATTTGTTTTTTTTTAACGTATGCAGACTTCTAAAATAAACTTGTGGTGGTGTACGGACGGTGGTGGTGGGTGGTGGACGTGGACGTGGACGGTGGATGGTGGTGGTGATGGATGGTGGTGTTTAACCCTTTGCAGACGGTAAAAGATCTTAGAAGTGGTTTGGCCAAACCTGCACCAATAAGAGCCCGCGCAGACGTTTTTTAATGAAACGTCTTCGGAAAAACAAACAGCCTGCAATTGGCAATATCTGCGCGGCTCAGACAGAAAAGCCTGCGCATATATTTTTTAGAAAAACAAACACCACCTTAATCAATGTGGGGTTAGTCCACCTAGTAGAGGCATATGCCTCTTAAATGTGAGGTCTCAGATTCAAACCTAGGAAAGAATTTTAATAAGAATATTAGAGTGATAGAGTAGGAGTAACCGTTGCCATTAAGAAATACCACTCTAGTTGTATTACATTTAATAAAGTGGTTATAATTGGGGCTACAAACCAGTGTTCGTCAGTTAAGAAATAATATGTTCACAAATTGTTCATAAATACTTACCAAAACGAGATTTTATGTTCGTGTTTGTTTGTTAAGGAAATGAATGTGTTCGTGTTCGTTTGTTAAGGAAATGAACGTGTTTATGCTCGTTTGTTAATTTAGGCAACGAATATTGATGAACACAAACTAATGTTCACGAACACAAATGGAAATAAAAGAACACAAACAATCGTTCATAAACAAAAGAGTAAATTGCTAAAATCGTCCCTGAGGTTTGGACATGTTTGCTAGTTTCATCTAAAACAATTTTTTTGTACCATATTGTCCTTCACTTTTGAGATTCTTTTGCCATTTTCATCCAAACGTCTAACTTTTTTTTTGTCAAAATCGTCCCTGAGATTTGGGAATTTTTGTCATTTTCATCCAAATGTTTGATAGAAAAAAAAAAGATAAATCAAATTAGACGTTTTGATGAAAATGGCAAAAAAATCTCAAAAAGTGAAGGACTATTTGGTACAAAAAAGTTGTTTTGGATGAAACTGACAAATATGCCCAAACCTTAGGGATAATTTTGGCAATTTACTCTAAACAAAATATATAACATACCGACACTTATTAGATATTCTATTTGTCGGAATTCTGAAGCATTTAAATATAATACAAAAACTAAAAAACGCTAACGAACTATTGAACACAATCGAACATAACTGAACATGTTACCGACCGTTCACAAACATTAATGAACAAATACAGTCTCTATTCATGTTCCTTCATTTAACTAGGCAAATGAAATTTCTTATTCATGTTCGTTCATTAAGGTGATGTTTGTTTTTTCTGAAAAGCTCCGCGCAAGCTCTTATGTCTGCGCCGTGCAGACCACGCGCATACATTGTCACGCGCAGACTGTTTGTTTTTTCGAAAACGTTCCATTAAAAAACGTTTGCGCGAACTCTTCTTGGTGCAAACTTGGCCTAGGTTTGCAGAGAGTTAAACACCACCACTCAGCACCACCGCCCATCACCACCACCCACTACCGTCCATCACCTCCAACACCACCGTCCACCGTCCATTACTACCACACCGTCCATCACCACCACCACCACCACCACCACCCACCACCACCGTCTACCACCATCACCGTCCAGCACCACCACCACCATCTGTACACCACCACCAATTTATTTTAGAAATATGCATACGTTAAAAAACAAACAACCTTCTTCTTGCGGACTGCAGAGGTTTGGTCCTGAAGAAACACGTAACTAATTCGGTGGATAATTAGTTTGGTTTATGTTTCTACCATTAGGGTTAATCTTCTTTGGATTTCTGAGCTCCTTAATGATATGCTAATCCTACAAAACAGAACACCGTTAGCTCGTTAAGAGGGGAATATGAGGGTTTCCCTCTTAACCAGACTTCGGCGTGAGAATAAGCGACTGTTTTGAGGAGATAATCAAGTATTGAGAGTGAGAGTAGAGAGAATGGAATGTTTAACCTGTGAACTAAGGTCTCTATTTATAGCCGGAGAGGTGTAAGAGGATGTGGGTTGATGGGCCTTGGGCCGGAAGGCGACAACATAGCGGATATGCTCTTTGTCTCACTGGTGTCGACCGTTAGTGGCTTCTAGAAGTTCTCTGGTGCTGGGGCATCGTGAATGGAGCCACGTGTCACTGTTGTCGGCCTTTTTGTCCCTATGCCATCAGTAGGTAAGTGGAGATCGTGGGGCAGGTGTCTCTGCCCTGTGATTGGTGCCACGTAGGCGTCCTTACGTACTTTTTGCCTCCTGCACGTCAGACGATCGTGGAGCACGATTGAGCAGAGCCTGGAGGATGCGGATTGGCTCTTTTCACCTGCCACTTGTACCTTCGTACCTTGTGAAGTGGTTATTCGCTATAGATCCTGCGCGACCTTTGCTAAGCACGTTACTAGCCCGCGCATGATTATAGGTGTTGGAGACTCATCCAGAATGCTAAGTGTTGAAATCAATGCTCTTTCTTGTTTAGACCTCGCGCGAGGTCAGTCCTTACTGAAGTAACCCGCGCGAGGTTGGGATTGAACATCTTGCTGATTAAGGAGTATGGTACTGCGCGCGACCTAGAAGAAGGTCTACGCGGCTTTTTGGGACCATACCCCTTCAAGTCCCTCCAGTCCAGTGCTACACCATGCGCGAAGTAAGTGGTTGGAGCTCTAGACTTAGAAAAAAGAAGTGTTAATGCTTGAAAATGCTTGCTTGATCCTGGTTGGCGGCGCGCGTGTAATTGCTTGTCAGTTACTACGGCGCGACTACCAGGTTTGGCTCTTGGTGATTCAATGCCTTTAAGGTTGAAGCGCGCATGGTTATTGATTAATTGTTGATGATGTGCGGCCTTAGTAGCTTCTACATGAAGTTTGTAGTAACTTAAGGCGGTAAAACCCTCGAAATTTGAATTCTGACGAGTTGGTGCAAATGTCGTTGATGGCGACATTTGAGTTGACTGCTGACACGGCTGTCATCAAGTTGTCTCTGACGATTCGGCTTTCCGTCAGGCGAGTGAGACACACGCGCGCGTGGCAACCGTCACTCCGAGATTCTCGCCTTACGTGGCGTTTCCTCATTGGTCACGTGCGCGGTGATCTCGGCACGTTTACCCATCGCATTAAATGCGATGGGTATATATATATGATGAGAGATGAGGAGGTATCATTCCTTCTTCCACTGTTGCTATCTTCTCTCTCACTCTTCTTCATACCTTCAAATCTTCAAGTGATCTGTAGCAGATCTTTTAAGATTCTTCAGCACACCTTCAAACTTTTTCCAGAATACTCACGGTCTGTACTCGTATCCATGGCTGAAGAACAATCAAGAAGAAAATCCTGGCGAGGAGGGTCCACTTCGTGTACTGAAGTGGGATCTGGGTTTGTTCGAGCAGATCACCAGAGGTTTCCGATTTCCCTCGGAATGGGATGCCAGATATCCCGGTCAAAATCAGACCGCTGCTGACGCACCGCCGGGATATATTACACTTTTCGAAGACTTTTTCTTGCAGGGTAACTTTCAATTGTCGGCGACGAACTTCATGGCCCATATACTTCAGTATTATGGGTTTCATATTTCTCAGATAAGTCCACCAGGGATGGTGAGAGTTTGACACTTCGAATTTCTATGTCGGTCTCATGATGTCGAGCCGACGGTTGAGAGGTTTAGGGCATTCTACCAGCTGATCCGGAATATGGGCTTTTATTCTTTTGGCAACCGAGGTGGTGCTAAGAAGATCTTGCTAAACCCATCGAAGAGTTTCCACAATTGGAAACAAAAGTTCTTCTTCATTCGGGAGGAGGTGATACCTATCGCTATGACTTTCCGTCCTTGGACTCAGGTGATCGAGAAGGAGGAGTTGGCGATTCCTAAGAAGGATGATTGGTACGTGAAGCTTACTGCAACCCTGATGTGTGTAAAATGCAACATATAAAACACATCAATTAAGGCATAAAACTAACCCTTTTTAAGTACTAATGTTGGAAAAAGAGTGTTTTTGTCTTCCTTTTGTATTTTCAGGATGAAATGAGCTCAAAATCACAAAAGAAGCAAAAAGACCACTAATTCTACCATAAATACAAGAAAAGGAACAAAAGTAGACTGCCCGGACCCTCAACGGCACCTCCCAAAGCAAAAAAGAAAGAAACAGAGTCTGAACACGCCCCGTGTCCAGCGAACACGGGGGCGTGCCCAGGAAGCAGCAGAAAAGACAAACCAGTAGAAGCTTCCATTGCCCACCACGGGGTCGTGTCCAGCGAGCACGGGGGCGTGGTGAAAGTACAGCAGGCGCATTAATTGTAATTCGCAATTACAATTAATGAGGAGAGAGAGTGTCAGGCGGGCACGGGGCCGTGTCCAGCGGACACGGGGCCGTGTCCAGCCTTCTGTTCAGCCTATAAATAGAGGAGCTTGGCTTCATTCTCTCTCATCCCTTGGCACACCACCTCTCTCACACCTCATCCACCACCCACCACCACCATAACACCATCATCCACCACCATCATCCATTGTCCATCGTAGAGTGTGTGAGTCGTCTCGGGATCCAAGATTGATCGTAAGAGTTCTTGACAATCAAGGCCATGTTTGCCTAAGTCTCTTACATCACTTGGTGAAGACAAGTGTTTAGTATAATACTTTTTATTTTTAATCTTTTGCACTTTTTATTTGGTTTTGTATTAATGACTTTAATAACTAGTTACTTATGTTGAAGGTGATCTTTCCTTATCGTTTGTCCGTGGTGTCTTGGCATTATTTTACTGTCTATATAAAATAAAAGATTTTCACCATTCATATCTCCACGGTCTATATGGAGGTATGTTGGCTACCTGGTCGGGGGTTAAGGGAACGGTTTGGTAAGGGTCTTGCCCTTGTTCAGCGTTTAGAGGTCCTGCTTGGGACCTGGGTCAAATTTAGTAGGATCTCATTCAATGCCCATAGGTATTGGATGGCGGGGATCCAAACTCTTTGACCCCCTCATAAGTTAACTACTATTAATACTATAACCCGGCTATTTAGGACTGTATCCCTGCTGACTCAGACTACTTAGCCGAGGGTAACGTCACCGCCAGAAGCGGGGCCTACCACAATTTGCATTAATAACTTAATTCATTATCTTTCAATAATCCGACCCTTTAGGATTGTATCCTTGCTGACTCAAACTACTGGGTTGAGGGTAACGTCGCCTTCAAAAGAGGGGCCTACTACAATAACTAAGATAATCTCTTAAACAAGTGCAAAAGTGCGAAAATAATCAAAGGTTATACTAATACACGTGTCGGATCCAAGTGATTCATCTTGTCTATCTGTTTTTATTTTATTTTTATTTTCAGCATTTAGTTAGTTTTTATTTTTTTTTAGTTTAAAATATTTTTCTAACCTTTTGATTTGATTAGACGCTGAGGATAAACCGGTATTAAAAGCTCTTGTGTCCTTGGACGACCTCGGTATCTTACCAACACTATACTACGTCCACGATGGGTGCACTTGCCCATATGTGTGTTTAGTGTTAGTGAGTATCGTGTTTTATAAATTTAAAACTTGGCTAAAAGTGTAAAAAGGGCTTAAATATACATCTAAAATATACTACACTTCACGCACATCAAGTTTTTGGCGCCGTTGCCGGGGACACAAGGATTTTAAGAAAGTTAGGAATCAACGGCCTAATCATATTTTTATTTTTCTTTAATTTTTAGGATTTTTTTTCTTAGATTTTTAGCTTCTGCAGAGCTCAACACGGGGCCGTGCCTGCTGAACACGCCCCGTGCTCAATCATTGGAACTGGCAATCCTGTTTTAAGTCAGACAGTAGGCTGAACACGGGGCCGTGTCCACTCAACACGCCCCCGTGCCCAAGGTTCAGTTACTGAAAACAGAACCGTTAGATCCCAGCGGTTAGTAATTTCTGACACAAACATGAGTGATAGTAATTCTTTTTACTTTCGGCACTCTTATGGTTTGTGGTGTCGAATATGTGGAGGCGAACATGAGGAATTAAAATGTTTTTTCCTCACTTATAGGCCCCACTATATAGACCCACCGATTCCTTGTAACCTTAAGAGAGGCGAAAGTAAAAATAAGCACTATTTCTCCCTCGAATGCGCCCAGCCAGATATTCTAGGAGAAATGCTCCTTGACGAGCTATTTCAACTAGAAGAACTACTTCTCAATTGGTCAAAAGAACTTAGGAAGGATTTTTTAGATCCATCTCAAGATGATGACCATGAGGAAATGTTGGAACCGCATTCCGACAACCTCGTTGCTCCCGAAAATACCTTCTTACCTAGAAAAGACGCGGACGATAGTCGTCCCTGTGTCGATTGTGCCGTGAAGGACTCCCCATCAACTTCGTTCGATGCATACATAGACCTGAGCGATTCGGCATACACCTTCTTTAACGAGAGCCCGGGAAAGGGTTGGACTTGTCCACCTAGAATGAAAATAGGAATTACCCTCACCGACAACCTCTTGCGTTCTCGCCTTAGTATAGGACAATTAAGGTATCTTAGGCACTATGGGGTTGTTCCAACAAGTCAAGAGCCACCCGATATAGATTAGCTCCTTAGTAAAGACAAAACTTCATAAGACAGCTTTCCGACACGGGGCCGTGCCCGGCCAACACGCCCCCGTGTCCATCAAAAGATTCCCCTCTGATCAGAACGTCAGAATACGGACAAACTGTGTCAGAATTTCATCTGCACACGGGGCCGTGTCCAGCGGACACGGGGCCGTGTCCAGCAGGCTGTCATTTTCTATAAATGCAGCCAAAAATCCTGCACATTTGGACCAACTTGGGGACAGAGATTTGAAGGAATCTTCTCTCAAACAATCCTAGGTAAGTCTAAAAGAAGTTTCCAACAACCCATCTTGTCCTTTCCTCTTCTAGACATTTCCTTCTTCTTCATCTTTCTTCAAGAACTACCATGAAAAGTTTGAATTTTCAATCTTTGTGGTAGGGAACAATGAGTTTTGATCATAGAATCTTGGTAAAAACATGTTATGTAACACTGTTTAAAGTTATTTACTGTCAAAAGGCTTGCATAAACTCAGAAAATAACTTAAAAACCCAAGATTCCTTGCTCCAAAATTCTGCAGAAAGATGAACACGGGGCCGTGCTCAATGAGCACGGGGCCGTGTCCAGAAACTGTTTCGTCATATAAACTGCTTTTGGTTTATTTTTCGTAGAATGGCGAGTGAAAACAGCGAAACATCATCCGTTCATTCCTCAAACAGCCGAAGGGGAAGGAGGCCTTCCGTTGAAGCTACACTTGTACACTACGTGATAGCGCTAAGGGAAGCTCTCGACGAAATGACGTCAGTGGAGGAGGTCCTTATTGACCGTATTAACGATCTTACAATGGGACTTGAAAGCAGCTTCCAAGAAATTAACCTTTTGCACCAAAGGTTAAACATTTTGGTAGCACCCCCTATGGAACCAGTCCTCCCACAACAAGACTGGAACTTAGCACTCGGTGTTAACAACCCTACCGGGTGGGGAGACTTTCCCGCAGAACCTCCTATGGAAAACCCACAAGAAGTTCCAGCGGAAGTTGAAACTCCTCAAACCAATGCAAGCGAACCCTCTTTTCTCCTTCCAAGGGAGGTAGAGGAGTGGCTTGCCGACATATGAGGAGAACCGCACTCGAAAGGGGGAATTCTACAAAGCCTTATCTAACCAAGACTAGTATCTTCTTGGAAATTTTGCTAAATTAAAATAAAACGTAGGGCTAGAACTCCATAAGTTTAATATCTATATAACTTTTATCTTTATGTAATGTCTCTCTATGATTTGCAATGTTATGATGGTTTTTATGATTGATGGTTGTTTTGAGAATAAAACACACTCATGGTGGTAATGGATGAAAAAGGGAACGAGAAAAAAATGGAACCATGCACGAAGAACAGAGCAACCCGACAAAAATCTCCATCACAGAAGGCTCAACACGGGCCGTGCCCAACCAACACGGCCCCGTGCTGAGCCCCTGCAGAAAAATCACCCAGTTCAGGTAACTGGACACGGGCCGTGTTCAGCGGACACGCCCCCGTGTCCAGGCTTCTGTTTCAATTCTATAATTTTTGTTACTGGCACTTGACCACGGGGCCGTGCCCAGTGAACACGGGGCCGTGTCCAGGATGCCAGTAACAAAAATCTTTGCTTTTTAACATACTTTTATACATTCTAATCAACCAAAAATATTATTTTTGGACACATTGAGGACAATGTGTAATTTAAGTGTGGGGGGGATGCTAAAACCTTGAAATTTTGCAAAATCCTAAACACAAGCCTTACACAAAACTCTATTGGAACCGCTAAACACCCCAAATTTTTTCAAAAACTTTTTCATTTTTTTTTTATTTATTTACTTGTCTTAGTTTAAGTTGGGAAGAACAAGTTCTAAAAAAAAGGTTATATTTTTACAAGTTTACAACCGATAGCGTCGTGATAAAAAAAGGAACCAACATAAGAAAATTATGAAACGGCATAACAAGTCTAGTTTAAAATTCGATTATATATGCTTAGTCACATTAAAAACCCATTCCCACAAAAGTGAGTTTTGAGCCTTTATTGAGCATAAAAATACACATATTTAGATTAAATGCTCATTTTTCGTTTCTTGTGTGAATAGCCGCTCGGTCCTTACAAATCTAGAACTTGCCACGACGATACATTCCCGGTCCTTACCAACTTAAACCCAAGTAAGTAAATGATGGAGGCATTAGGACTAACCATTTTTCTTTCAAAACCATTATTTTTCAATTTTTTTACCTACCCAAAATCCCCCTAGAAAACCCTTTTGAGCCTAAACCTTTCATTTCATTACCCCAAAACCCTTTTTACCCACCAAAAACCTTTTTATTTATTTTTTTTTTAGTAACAAGTTCGCTTTTTCGTAAACTCACCTTTTTATGTGACGAAAAAAAAAAAATATGATGATGAAGTCAAAAACAAACAAAAGCTATAAAAAGCTTGTTTGAGAAATACTTCAAAAATAATAGGTCACTAAAAACAAGGTATTTTACGAAAACCGACACTTGCTACGATTTTCGCCCTTTTTACTAACCACTAACCAACCACCCACCTTTAAACCCAAGCCTTCACCCAAAAAGTCCTCTTGATATTTACAAAGGTAAAAAGTTAAAAAGGGGGAGGATTGATTGTTTGGCAAGCCTATGGAAAGACGTAAGTTCCGTGCCGCTCTCGAGTGATTCACTAAAATATACACCTTCGGCCGAGTGTTGAGTGATCACCCGTGAGGTATGTGAACTTGTATATAAATGGAATTTTAATAAGGCATGCTATGCCCAATAAGTAATTTATCTTATGAAAAGTTCAAAATAAATCATAACGAATAGGATTGTAAATAAATAAAAATAAAGCCTATAAAAACCTTGGATTCCCGACACTCTAGGACAAGCTAAAAAACTTCTCTTCTACCTATTCCATTTGGGAGTGTAAGCCACATATAAAGAGTTTTGCTTGAGGACAAGCAAAAGTTCAAGTGTGGGGGTATTTGATGTGTGTAAAATGCAACATATAAAACACATCAATTAAGGCATAAAACTAACCCTTTTTAAGTACTAATGTTGGAAAAAGAGTGTTTTTGTCTTCCTTTTGTATTTTCAGGATGAAATGAGCTCAAAATCACAAACGAAGCAAAAAGACCACTAATTCTACCATAAATACAAGAAAAGGAACAAAAGTAGACTGCCCGGACCCTCAACGGCACCTCCCAAAGCAAAAAAGAAAGAAACAGAGTCTGAACACGCCCCGTGTCCAGCGAACACGGGGGCGTGCCCAGGAAGCAGCAGAAAAGACAAACCAGTAGAAGCTTCCATTGCCCACCACGGGGCCGTGTCCAGCGAGCACGGGGGCGTGGTGAAAGTACAGCAGGCGCATTAATTGTAATTCGCAATTACAATTAATGAGGAGAGAGAGTGTCAGGCGGGCACGGGGCCGTGTCCAGCGGACACGGGGCCGTGTCCAGCCTTCTGTTCAGCCTATAAATAGAGGAGCTTGGCTTCATTCTCTCTCATCCCTTGGCACACCACCTCTCTCACACCTCATCCACCACCCACCACCACCATAACACCATCATCCACCACCATCATCCATTGTCCATCGTAGAGTGTGTGAGTCGTCTCGGGATCCAAGATTGATCGTAAGAGTTCTTGACAATCAAGGCCATGTTTGCCTAAGTCTCTTACATCACTTGGTGAAGACAAGTGTTTAGTATAATACTTTTTATTTTTAATCTTTTGCACTTTTTATTTGGTTTTGTATTAATGACTTTAATAACTAGTTACTTATGTTGAAGGTGATCTTTCCTTATCGTTTGTCCGTGGTGTCTTGGCATTATTTTACTGTCTATATAAAATAAAAGATTTTCACCATTCATATCTCCACGGTCTATATGGAGGTATGTTGGCTACCTGGTCGGGGGTTAAGGGAACGGTTTGGTAAGGGTCTTGCCCTTGTTCAGCGTTTAGAGGTCCTGCTTGGGACCTGGGTCAAATTTAGTAGGATCTCCTTCAATGCCCATAGGTATTGGATGGCGGAGATCCAAACTCTTTGACCCCCTCATAAGTTAACTACTATTAATACTATAACCCGGCTATTTAGGACTGTATCCCTGCTGACTCAGACTACTTAGCCGAGGGTAACGTCACCGCCAGAAGCGGGGCCTACCACAATTTGCATTAATAACTTAATTCATTATCTTTCAATAATCCGACCCTTTAGGATTGTATCCTTGCTGACTCAAACTACTGGGTTGAGGGTAACGTCGCCTTCAAAAGAGGGGCCTACTACAATAACTAAGATAATCTCTTAAACAAGTGCAAAAGTGCGAAAATAATCAAAGGTTATACTAATACACGTGTCGGATCCAAGTGATTCATCTTGTCTATCTGTTTTTATTTTATTTTTATTTTCAGCATTTAGTTAGTTTTTATTTTTTTTTAGTTTAAAATATTTTTCTAACCTTTTGATTTGATTAGACGCTGAGGATAAACCGGTATTAAAAGCTCTTGTGTCCTTGGACGACCTCGGTATCTTACCAACACTATACTACGTCCACGATGGGTGCACTTGCCCATATGTGTGTTTAGTGTTAGTGAGTATCGTGTTTTATAAATTTAAAACTTGGCTAAAAGTGTAAAAAGGGCTTAAATATACATCTAAAATATACTACACTTCACGCACATCAAACCCCTAACCGGGTATTCGGAGAAAATGTCCTTGTTGCGGCGCGGATGAGTGATCAATGGCCGACTGATAGCAAGGAAGTTCCAGTTTTGAAGTTCCAGGACAGAGGTTAGCTATTACCTGATATATTTTTATTTATGCCTTCGTGTCACTCAACTTGTTGAATTTTGAATGTAGAGGTGCGCCTTTATCAAGCTGCTTTCTCCACCTTTGGTGGGTCGATGGGTGTGCGCCCGCTGGAAGCAGGAGAACAATATTGGTACGACGAGATCAAGGGCCACTTTATGTATCCAGTTGCTGGAGCTTTTGCCGATCCACCTCTTCTGCTGAAGGTGCGCATATACCTAACCCTCGTCCCTTGTGCGCTTTGACTTTTGCTTGGAAAGAGATTGTCTATCTTTCCAGCGAGGAGTCTGTGGGATCTTCAAATGGAGAGCTAAGTTCATGGTCTAACATCTTTGCAGGTGTGTTGCATAACTTGGGAATTGACCCTGAGGATAAGAAGAAGAAACCAGCGAAACGGAAGAAGGTTATCACCTTAGACCCTGAGGTGACCAGCAAGAAGGGTGGAAGTAGTCGCGCAACCAATGGTGTTGCTGACAAAGGTACCCTCCGCCTTCGTCAAAGTAACTTGGAAGATTACGTTATTATCAGTGATTCATTTGAAGGTTTATCGCGTTTAGGCGAGAAGAAGACTGAGCTGCTGGCTCAAGAAACTCAGGGAGCGCGGGTTCTCGCAACCCGGATGCTGGAACTACCCCCTCTTCCATTGCGCATGATGAAGAGGAAGAGGAAGAAGAAGAGGAGGAGCCTGCTGCCAAGTTGGTAAGCAGGAAAAGAAGTAGGACTGAGACCACTGCTGACAAAAGTTTACTGCAACCCCTAACCGGGTATTCGGAGAAAATGTCCTTGTTGCGGCGCGGATGAGTGATCAATGGCCGGCTGATAGCAAGGAAGTTTCAGTTTTGAAGTTCCATGACAGAGGTTAGCTATTACCTTATATATTTTTATTTCTGTCTTCGTGTCACTCAACTTGTTGAATTTTGAATGTAGAGGTGCGCCTTTATCAAGCTGCTTTCCCCACCTTTGGTGGGTCGATGGGTGTGCGCCCGCTGGAAGCAGGAGAACAATATTGGTACGACGAGATCAAGGGCCACTTTATGTATCCAGTCGCTGGAGCTTTTGTCGATCCACTTTCTGCTGCTGAAGGTGCGCATATACCTAACTCTCGTCCCTTGCGCGCTTTGACTTTTGCTGGGAAAGAGATTGTCTATCTTTCCAGCGAGGAGTCTGTGGGATCTTCAAATGGAGAGCTAAGTTCCTGGTCTAACATCTTTGCAGGTGTGTTGCGTGACTTGGGAATTGACCCTGAGGATAAGAAGAAGAAACCTGCGAAACGGAAGAAGGTTATCACCTTAGACCTGAGGTGACCAACAAGAAGGGTGGAAGTAGCCGCGCAACCGCTGGTGTTGCTGACAAAGGTACCCTACGCCTTCGTCAAAGTAACTTGGAAGATTACGTTATTATCAGTGATTCATTTGAAGGTTTATCGCGTATAGGCGAGAACAAGACTGAGCTGCGGGCTCAAGAAGCTCAGTGAGCGCAGGTTCTCGCAACCCGGATGCTGGAACTACCCCATCTTCCATTGCGCATGATGAAGAGGAAGAGGAAGAAGAAGAAGAGGAGCCTGCTGCCAAGTTGGTAAGCAGGAAAAGAAGTAGGACTGAGACCACTGCTGGTGTGTCTACTGCGCCGAAGGTTGGAGGGGTTCCTTTTATCGGGAAACAGAGCAATTTGCGCTCTCTGTATAGATTTTCTCCTGGTTAGTCTCTTTACTACTTTTGTTTCCTTTGTTGGTTCTCTCTCTATTTAACACTGTTTTTTGCAGAGGTAAAAAAGAAGACTCCCGAAAAGAAGGGCGTTGCTATCATCGATCCTCAAGAACCGGTGCAGAAGAAGACCAAGATTACCATCAAACCCTTCAAGACTACTGGTGTAGAGTCTGAGAAGGAGATGCAAAAGGCTGGCGAGAAGCCTGTTGATAAGGAAAAGGAGCTGGAGAAAAAGAAAGTTGTTGCGAAAGAGAAGGAGATGGAGAAAAAGAGGGCTGCTGACAAGCCTCTTACTGAACCAAAGGAGACCGAGGTCGCTGCTACAACTCTTCCTGAAAAGGCGCAGGGTCCGGAGGTCGTCCATATCACAGGGCTCGACCAGCCCATTCATGAGAGAGGGAAAGGTCCGGAGGTGGAGAAACCGACTAAACCTGCGTCAGCTGATGCCCCCGTTCAGACTATGCAAGTAACTTCCCCTACTGTTGGGTCCGACTCTGCTGCGCATAAGGAGAAAACTGCTGCTGCTGGTGGCGCGAGTTCTGGTGGTGCTGGAAGGTTTGTGCCGTAATCTCCTATCGGTCTTAAAGATACTGTGGGTGATCTTTACTACAAGACCTATACCAAGGAGTCGCGCGGCACCGCTCCACACCAGGCTCCCTGGAGTTTAAAGCAGAGGGATACGTTTAAGGAGTTTGTTGCTTGCCCTGATTGGTTCTTAAATTCTTTCACTCTCGACGAAGTTATTCGGCAGAGGGCTCGAACCCATGACGGGTTATACCAGGCTTATGTTGTCAGCGAAGCCAATACTCGCGCCGCTAACCATCAGATTGTGCACGAGTGGCGCACGATGGTTAAAGAGCGAAGTGATTGGGAAAAGTATAGCGATCGTTTGTTGAGGGAAGCCAAAGATTTTGAGAAGTATAAGGTTGCGTTTGTTGAGGAGAAGGCGAAGTTTGAGGCTGATAGGAAGTCGGAGGAATGGGGCCGCGAGGGTCTTAGGGGCAAGCTTCGCACTGCCGAAGAACTCCTAGCGAAGGAGCGTGCTGAATGGAAGAAAATATGTGCGAAAGACAACGAGCGTATGTATGCGGCTCGATCCAAGATTACTGAGCTCGAGTGCAATGTTGCTGAGCTGACCGGGAAGGTCGAGGATATGCAGGCTGCTAAGGAGAATGTTGAGGTTCGGGAAGCGTTTACCCTTTCTCTCCTTGTGCTTTTTGTTTGCATATTTATCTAAGTCCTTTATCCCTTGCAGGTTGAACTGGCTGAGGTGAAAGCGCAGTTGTCTGGTAAAGACAAGGACCTGATCGCCAAGGACGTCGAGATTGCCGAGTTAAAACGTCGCCTTCGAGAGCAGGTCGACAAAAGTGAGTCCTTGGAGATCGACCTTGAGGTCGAGAAAGGAAAAGCTGCCTCTGCTGAGGAGGCCAGGCAAAAGGCTGAGGAGGCGCGCGCCATAAGTTAATCTGGCCTTAATGTGGCGCAGAATAACTATGCTGAGGCCCAGGGCATTGTTGACACGCTGGTCTCCGAAGCTGAATGGATGCGTGGAAGAGGATTAGTTCTGGTATTGTTCTCTTCTTAACTTGGGTTTTATTTGCTAAACCAGATTTCTCATATGTTTCTTTTGGTGTAGATGGCCAATTCTATCCTAAATTTTGGGGAATTAGATGGAGTTGTTGCTGCTCTTATAGATGCTTCTCGCGCGGTTGGTCACCGTGGAGGTTATCTGGAGTGTGCGCAGCATGTTGAAGAAGTGTTTGGGCAAGCGTTTGACACTAGCCATTGTTCATTGACCAGTGAAGCTGATGCCGAGTTGGCTCGTACTGAAAATGCATATAACCATATATCACGGCCTGTGATGGACTTGGTCGCAAAGGCTTTAGAGCATGATGACTGGTGTCAACGTTTAAAAGCTATTCTCGACCCGTCGGAAACTGTTGAATTATCTGATGAGGAGGAACCGGCGGGCAATGATGGTGATGGAGACGGTGGCCAACATGATGATGATGGTGATGGAGACAAGCATGACGATGACGATGATGGTGATGGTTACGAATGAATAGGTTTGGAAGGCTTTTGTGCCTTGTAATTTGTTTCTAGTTTTTAGATGTGATCTGTTGCGCGGTCGCGCTTAAACTGGTGATGTTTTGTTAATTTGCCATGTAATCGTTGCGCGGTTGCGCTTGTTTAATATAATCCTTATGTTTGCTTCTCCTTTATCCAGTTACAATTATTGCACTGTTGTTAGAAACTTTGGTTAAGTTAGCGCGAATAAATGTAAGTGTGGCTCTTGTGCGAGTGTAACTGCCCAGTCTCGCGCTGTGTTCACGGAGGACCTTGGAGGCGCAACTCAAGAGCTCGTAATTTACTGAAGTGTTTTCATGCTAATCAAAAGTTTAACATGCATTTATAACGTAGAAGTCATCATGATAAAAGAAAACATAAGGCATATGCTTACATTCATTAAGAAACGGGCGCTTAGGCCAACATACATCGCAAACAATTAGGGCGTTTAGCCAACATAGGAAATTAAAAAGGCGCGTGGCCAACATGAGAAAGTAAAGGCGCAAGGCCGAGAGTAGTTACATATAGCACTTGCGCAGTTGTTGCGCATTCCACGTGCGCGGGATGATGTATCCATCCAGAGTGCGCAACTTGTATGCCCCCTTCCCTAGCACCTCGTGCACCAAGTATGGGCCTTCCCATTTGGGTGCTAGTTTTCCTGGGCGTTCAGCATTTGAAGCTTCATTGTCTCTGAAGACATGTTCTCCTGGAGTAAAGGTACAAATGCGCACTCTCGCATTATAGTACATTTCCAGCTGTGTCTTGTACTTAGCTTCTTTAATTCGCGCAATTTCGCGTCTTTCTTCCAGTAGATCTAAGTCGATATGGCGCTCTGCTTCGTTATCGACCGTGTAGACTGCTGTCAAGCGCGGTGAGGGGAGTCCAACTTCAGACGGGATAACTGCCTCCGAGCCGTAGACTAGGCTAAAAGGAGTTTCGCCAGTACTTGTTTTCGGCATGGTTCGATAAGCCCACAGGATGCTTGGGAGCTCATCTACCCAACCTCTTCTCTTTGTGCCCAGTCGGGCTTTTATCCCTTCGATGATACTCTTGTTGACACTTTCAACCTGACCATTGCCTTGAGGATGCGCAACGGAGGAGAGTGTGTGCTCAATCTTCATTTCTTTCATCCATTTTTGAAGATCTTCGGAAGCAAAATTGGTACCGTTGTCTGTGACGATTTTGAGTGGGAGGCCAAATCTGCAAATGATGTGTTCCCAGATAAACTTGCGCACCATCATTGCAGTAGTTGAGGTGAGAGCCTTGGCCTCCACCCATTTAGTAAAATAATCGACAACCACGATTATGAACTTAACAGCACCAGGAGCGTCTGGGAAGGGTCCCACCATATCGATCCCCCACTGCTGAAAAGGCCAGGCAGTGGATACCGAGATAAGATCGTTTTTGGGCGCAGGGTTTTTGGAGAATGTCGCTGACAGGAGTCGCATTTGCGCAACTCCTTCAGGGCGTCGACGTGCATCCCTGGCCAGTAATATCCAGCGTTCATAATCTTCGCGACAACCATGCGTGGGCCTGCATGGATGCCACAGACCCCTTCGTGAATCTCCCTAATCAAGTAATTCGCGTCTTGGGGGTCCACACAGCGCAATAAGGGCCCCAAGAAGGACTTTCGGTATAAGATACCACCATTCATCTCATAATGCAGGGACTTGTTTTGAATTTTCCTTGCCTCTGCTTTGCTCTCCGAGAGTATTCCTTCTTGCAGATATTGAATTATAGGGGTCATCCAAGATGCCTGCCCTACTTCGATCACATTTACCTGGCGCAGCAGAACCGATGGATGTTTGAGTACTTTAATCCTTACATCCTTGGCGAGATGTTGAAAGGAAGTTGAAGCGAGCTTGCTTAAGGCGTCTGTTGGTTTGTTCTCGGAGCGGTTGATGTGAACTACCTTGTAAGATTTGAACTGTTGAAGCAACTCTTTTGCTTGATCTAAATACAGGGCCATAACTTCACCCTTTGCATCGTATAGACCGTTAATTTGGCTGGCGATCAAGAGTGAATCAACGTGCGCTTGTAGATTTTGAGCTCCCATTTTTATGGCGAGGCGCAAGCCTGCCAAGAATGCCTCATATTCCGCCTCATTGTTGGTGTTCTTGAAATCCAACTTGATGGCGTATGTAAATTCATGCTTCTCGGGGCTCACAAGGCGCAACCCGGCTCCTGCGCCATCTTTGTTTGAGGCCCCATCAGTGTATAGCAACCATAACTCGTTTGACGTGTCTTTTACGGGAGTCTCAACAATCTCACAATCCTTGATTTTTTCCACTGGTACTTCTGTGAGGAAGTCCGCCAGAACTTGACCCTTGATGGCTGGGCGCGGCCTGTACAAGATGTTATGGCCCCCAGCTCGATCGCCCACTTTGCTAACCGCCCAGATGTCTCTGGTTTTTGCAATATCGTGCCTATGTGAAAGTTGGTGAGCACCGTGATCACGTGCCCCGTAAAGTATCTGCGCAGCCTTCTAGAGGCGTGTAGTAGTGCAAGTACCAACTTTTCCATTGTTGAATATCTCGTTTCTGGATCAGTAAGCACCCTACTGACGTAATAAATTGGAGTCTGCACTCCATTTCTTTCCACAAGCAATACCGACCCTACTGCCTTATCCGAAGAAGACAAGTACAGTATGAGTGGTTCTTTCTCGAATGGCGCAGTCAAAGTAGGGAGCTTTATCAAACATTCTTTCATCTGCTGAAATGCGGTTTCTGCTTTGGGCGTCCACTTGAACTCTTGTTTCTTTACACAATTGCGCAGGGTGCTGATAAAAGGATACGATTTTGCAGTGTGGTTTGACAGAAATCGATTGAGCGCGGCCAGACGGCCGGCTAGTCGTTGCATTTCTTTGATTGTTCGTGGTGACGGCATGCGCTCTATGGCTTGGACTTTCTCTGGATTTACTTTAAATCCGCCATTTGTAACTACGAAGCCCAAGAATTTTTCCTTCCTCCATACCAAAGGAACATTTGGCTGGATTCAGTTTCATATTCACGCTTCTCAATGAGTTGAATGTTTTCTCGATATCTTTTAACATTTGGTCTTCTTCGGGACTATTAATCACCAGATCATCGATGTACACCTCAATATGTTTACCGATATCGTCCGCAAAGATTTTATCCATCAAGCGCTGGTATGTTGCGCCAGCGTTCTTGAGGCCGAACGACATCTTTGTGTAGCAGAAAATCCAAGATCAGTTCTGAAAGCTGTCTTGTCTTCATCTTCCAGCTTCATCTGGACTTGGTGGTAACCTTTATAACAATCCAAAAAGCATTTCCACCTGTATGGTGCGAGGGAGTCTATTTTTTTGTCGATCTCAGGCAATGAGTAGCAGTCTTTAGGACATGCCTTGTTGAGATCGGTATAATCGACACACATTCTCCATCCTCCATTCGACTTCTCGACCATGATAGGGTTCGCGACCCAGCCTCTCAAGATTCCAGCTTTTAGCAGCTCACACACTTGCTCATTCATCACTTTAGTCTTATTCGCCCCTAAGCTGCGTCTTTTTTGCACTTTTGGTTCGACAAAGGGATATGTGTTCAAACAGTGTTCAGTGACATCACGCGGGACACCGGTCATGTCTGCCGGAGTCCAGGCGAAAATGTCCATGTTCCTGAACAGGAGTTGTTTGAGGTGCGTTCTGATGTTTGGTGAGATTGCGTGGCCTATCGTCACCATTTGCTCTGGGTACTTTCGGTTTAAAACCCACTTTTCTGGTTCAGTTGTTGAAACCTTCGCCGCTTTGGTTGGGCGCATCTCTTCTGCCGACATTACTTCCTTCTTTGCATAGATAATTGCCACCCCCGTCTCAGTTGGAAACCCGATGGCTGAGTGGGGTGTGGAAGTTACCATGTTTAATTCACCTTGGGTTTCTCTCCTGTTGGTGCAGTTGTCTGTCGACTACATCTTCGTTCGAGTCTTAGAATAGAAATGATTGTAAAATGTACGAAATATGAGAAATTGTGAGATTGTATAGTTTTTAGGTTGTTTGGATCGCTCATAGTCTATTAGGGTTTGGACCGCTCGAACGGTCATATGCTGGACCGCTCGAACGGCAAGTAGGCTGGTCCGCTCGAATAGCAACTAGCTTGAACCGCTCGAGCGACATATTGTTGGACCGTTCATGTGTCAATAGCTATGGACCGCTCGAGTGACAATCATACTGGACCGCTTATGTGTCATGTGTATGGACCGCTTATTGGGCCTGTCCAATAAGCGGTTCCAAATCTCTATATATAGTCCAAGAGCGATTTCAGTTGTAACAATTAGAGAAATCGTGCCGAAGTGCTGCCGGTGCGAGATTTGAAGTGTAATCAGCATCAAATCAATAAAACAAGTAGTTAAAGTGATCTGCGTGCTATTTCTACCTTAGTTTCTTGTTATTCCGCACCTGAAACCAAGGAGAAAGCCTCTGAACGACTCATTCGGGTCAGAATACGATCCTACAAGTGGTATCAGAGCTCAGGAGGAGGTTCTCTGCAGAAATTAGCCGGATTTCGTCACTTTTTCTTACTTCTACACCTTCTTTTTCTGATTCGGGAAGATTTCACGGTCGGAATTTGCTCAATTTTTCACAGATTGTGCAAAATAGTATCGAGATAAACCCTAGAAAGTTTCAGATCAAAATTCAAAGTTTTAGTGGATCAAAATTGGAATTGAAGTTGAACCGCTCGTTCGAATAGCTCTTGGATCGCTTATCCGGACGAATCGTGAACCGCTCATTCGATCGGACTATCCTTGAATCGCTCATCCGAACGGTTGGGAACCGCTCATTCGGACAATCTGATCTTGGACCGCTCCAAATTCACTGTTGTGAATCGCTTATTCAGACTTATTTGGATTGCTTATCCGGACCATTGTGAATCGCTCATTCGGTCGAATTGTTCTTGGATCGCTTATTCGACCATTGTTGGACCGCTTATTTGTCATCCGGATCGCCTATCTGGACCGCTGATTGGTTTGCTTTTCCATCACATTTAGATCGCTTATTCGTCAACAAACACATGTCGGTTTGTTTTGCGAAACATGGCAATGATGTTTGATGAACAGGAGAACTATTATTTCGAAAGATTTAATAACTGGAATAACGGATTTCTAGATGAGGGGTATAGGAAAGTGAGCAAAGATGGTTGGGCAAAAAGGTTCAAATATTTTGTGTGTCTGAAAGACGAAACATTGGATGATCTTAAAGACAGATATAGTGTTTTACTGAGTTATATGAAAGATCATGAGATATACCCGTCAAATGTTGAAAAATTGGAAAAATTTGCAGATGCATTGCCGATTGAATGGGGTGAATGTTTGAAGAATTTAAGGGAGAACTCAAATTTTTCAAAACTACCTCTAAATCAATTCATCAGCAAACTTCAAACTCATGAACTTGAAGTTAGAAAGAAAAAGAAAGATTTGATCAAGGTCTTAGAGTATAATGTGCTAGATCTTAATTCAGATGTGATTGAAGAGATGCACAAAAGGGTTACTAAATGTATCAGGGCAAAACATGTGCTAAAATACGATTTCAAACGAGGTTGTTATATTGATAATAATGGAAATCCTTTTGATTTCGTTGAAATGTTCTGTGCGGGTACATTAGTAGCAAAGGAAGAAGAAACTTCAAAAGCTGAAGAATCGGTGAAGAATGAAACAATGTGCTCAACATGCAATAACTTTAAGACTGACAATGACAAACTCGTGAGAGACATGGAAAGTTTGGCATCTGAAGTCAAAAAGTTGAAAGACGAGAAGCACGTTGCTGAAAATCAGATTCTTACTCTGAAAAAAGACTGTGAGAAGTTTAAAGCTGAAAATGACAAACTGTTGGTTGATTTTAACAGTTTGACTTTGAAAAATCAAGAATTTGAGGGACAAGTGAAAATTCTTGAAGATGGGAGAAATGTGTTCAGTAAAAACAACATTGAAAAACAGAAGATGATAAATTCCCATCTTCAGAAGATTGTCGAACTTGAAAAAGAAGGTGAAAGCGCTCAAAAGAAAATCAAAGAGTTGGTAAAAGAGCTTGAAAGCAAAAAGAAATCGTCAGAAGATGAGGATTTCTGGATAAAGCTTGAAAACAAAAACCTGAAAGCGAATGAATCAAAATTTCAGGAACAGATAAAAGTTTTGATAAATGAAAAATCTGTTCTTGAAAATTTGAAGAATGATAATGAAAATTCCATCAAGTCTCATCTTGAGAGAATATCTCAGCTTGAGGAAGAAGCTAAGAATTCCAGGATCAAGATAGATGAACTTGAGAAGAAATTGATCAGTTTTGCGACTAAATCTGACAAGTCGAATATTCCTTGTCCAAAACCGATCAATTCAGTTCCAATAAGTGATGTAGTCACAAACTTTGACTCTGTCAAAGTTGAAGATTGTGATGAGACACCTGATGATGAAAATGTTAAAAAAGAAAAACAAAAATTGTTTTTAAAGTTCAAAGAAAAATTTCAGAAAACTGTTCTGCAATCAACTGAAAAAGGTGAATGCTCTAAGCAAAAGTCTTTGAAGAAGAAAGCAGAACAGAAACAAAAAGATAATAAAAGTTCATCGGGTCGATCGTCCAATCAAAAACAAAAATTACAAAAAGTAAAAAATGAAAATTCAAAAATTGTTGGTAATAAGTGGTGCAGGTCGGACCACAGTGCTTCAAAGCCAAATTCAACAAATTTGAGGAAGGAATATCACCAGGCCAAACAATGTTACGACTTAAATGTTTGGTACAACGGTGGTAACTGGTATGATAACAGAATGTGCTACAGCTGCGGCTATCACGGACATATTGCTGTTAACTGCCAGTACTGGAATTATGAGACCAGGAGGTGCTATAATTGCAATATCAAAGGTCACATTGCTAGAGATTGCCCAAGAAGATCGAATGACAGATTGAGGACTAATTCTCAGAAAATGGCAAAGAAGATACCGGTCGTTGTCAAGCCCAAAGAATTGAAAGCTTCGGGTCAAAACGTCAAAGAACAGTCAATTCAGGAAAAGAAAGTTAAACTTTCACAGGGGCAGAAAGACAGACTGAGGAAAAAGAGAAAGAAAGCGAGAGAATATCTCGAAAAGATTTTGTCCTCGGGTTCACGAGACAAACAGAATAACAGTTCTGATGAATCTACTCCCTCAGTTGCAAAGACAAGCAAAAAGAATTCATCAGATACAAATCTGGGGACAAAAGAGGATAAGAAAAAGAAGAAAGTGAAGTTTTCACTTCCTGGCGATGAATCTGTTTCTTCGGAAACAAAGGAGCCACATGTCGGCGATGAATCTGACTCATTAAAGTCAGACAAGCCACATTCAGGCAATGATTCTGGAATGGTAAAGCCAGAGGAGCCATGTGTTGAGGTAAAGGTCGAGAATTCTAGTTTAACAATAGATGAGAAAAACTTTCCACCATTGTTGAACAAGAATTCAAAATCACCCAAGGCTGGTCAGGCTTGGGTGAAACTTTTCAAATAGAAAAAACCTGATTTGCCGGAGCTCCCAGGTTTGTAAGAGTGGAGCATGAATCGGCATTTTTTTTTAAAATCTGTGTTTGAAGATTTTGCAGGAATTGCCGGAGATCCCAAGATGGTATCGTGGATCATGAATCGGCATCTTTCTTGAATTTTATTCGGTAACGTCAATCATGCAAACGGTAAAGAGGTTTGGTTGTGTTTGTGAATGTTTTACAAGTGGTACAGAGGATTCTGGACTGCATATGGTAAATCAAGGACATTAACTTGTACTTGGATTTTCCTACTTTTGTGTAGAAAACAAGATGATGAAGTAACCCCGTACCTAAACCGTTTGGTAAACAAACTAAGTTTTCCGGAAAAGCCATTTTGATTAAAACAAACTTAAGTGTTTTGAAATCACAATGGGAAAAGAGTTTGTTGTGAGGGGGAGTTCTGATTGTTTACGCCAAGTGGATGGCGAATTGAAGCGATTCGATATCATGTTGTCAATTTTGTACAGTTTGTTTCAAATTTTCCCAGAAAATCAAAATTGAAACATATTTTGATTTTAGGGGGAGAAAAAGTTTTAAAAAAAAATAGAAAATTTGAAAATGACAAAAACATTAAAAATTTAAAACTGAGTTTTGTTGTGAAAAAGAGGAAATGATTGTAAATCAGTGGACTATCACAGCATGCTAAAGAAATGTAATGTAAAATGTGATAAACGGTCTCACTGATGATGTGACGATAGGTTTTTGTACATTTAGTAGATTTATTCGGGATATAAACCTAAAATTTCAAACTTATGAAATTCGTGGGGAACACTACTTGGATATATAGGTAACCCCTGAAATCTCGTTTGAAAGGTCTCGTATCCAGATATACTAGGTGTTTATACTCTATGATGTCTGGGGTATTATTCCGGGACTTCTGCTGAACGGTAGTTCTGACCTAGTCCTTGGCTAATACTTTTCACAAAATGCTTGAAATATAGCATAAAGCCCTCAGTTGATTAGACAATAAAATTGATAATCATCTGTTGTAGCTGAAAAGATCCTCTAAAGGGGACACACTACTAAGTCGAAGCTGATATCTCTCTGCTGAACGGAAGTTCTGACCTGAGATCCCTCAGTTCTCGCATCTTTCCCCTAATTTATGTACAGACATCATTGTAGTGTTCATACCTGTAAGACTGAATATTGGGATTCTGGATACGGGAGTATATTCAAGAGGTGGGACACATGAATTGAACTAAGTTCATAAAATACCTAAATAGTATCCTGAATAGATTGAAAATTGTATGAAAATTTAAGAGGACAATTATATCGTCAATCTACGTGAATCGTTTAGAACTTAAAACGATTAAAAGCTTAACGGTGCTTGTGTTATGTCTCAAAAACTGATATGATCCTCTTGCACAAACTCACAAAAATATGTTTGTTTTGCATTTAAATTTCTGTCTTTGCATTTATGTTTCATATTTTCAAAAATCCAAAAAGATTTTCGACAACTGATGGTGAAGAGCTGATTTTCAAAATCTCAAAGGCTAAACTCGATGAACAGGCAGGTTGGTTAAGTCATTTGAAATGTTTAAAATGATTCATTAGGTTGAATCAGTAATTGGAATGTTTCTGATTTGTGATAGAGTGGTTAAGTTTTGCAGGTTTCTGATCCTGTTGCTACAGATAGCCAGGAGACATATCAGAACCAGAGAAGAGCTAAACAGAGAAGCCAGGAGATAAGTTCTATGGTGGTAACAAATCCCAGACGACTATCCTAGCAGGGTGATAGGGGGAGTCTGATGAAGGTTATAGACAAAGAAAGATAGATCCAGGCAGATTTATTGAAGAAGACCGAACTATATCCGAGAATGTCTTGTTGAAGACTCTCACTGAAGATTCCGTCAACATTCAAGGGGGAGTCTGTTGGTGCAGTTGTCTGTCGACTACATCTTCGTTCGAGTCTTAGAATAGAAATGATTGTAAAATGTACGAAATATGAGAAATTGTGAGATTGTATAGTTTTTAGGTTGTTTGGATCGCTCATAGTCTATTAGGGTTTGGACCGCTCGAACGGTCATATGCTGGACCGCTCGAACGGCAAGTAGGCTGGTCCGCTCGAATAGCAACTAGCTTGAACCGCTCGAGCGACATATTGTTGGACCGTTCATGTGTCAATAGCTATGGACCGCTCGAGTGACAATCATACTGGACCGCTTATGTGTCATGTGTATGGACCGCTTATTGGGCATGTCCAATAAGCGGTTCCAAATCTCTATATATAGTCCAAGAGCGATTTCAGTTGTAACAATTAGAGAAATCGTGCCGAAGTGCTGCCGGTGCGAGATTTGAAGTGTAATCAGCGTCAAATCAATAAAACAAGTAGTTAAAGTGATCTGCGTGCTATTTCTACCTTAGTTTCTTGTTATTCCGCACCTGAAACCAAGGAGAAAGCCTCTGAACGACTCATTCGGGTCAGAATACGATCCTACATCTCCCAATCAACACATCATGCTTTGATTTGACTGGCATTACCATGAAATTCACATTTGTTGTTCTTGAATGCTTTCCGTAAGAGAACGTGACGGGAAAGCTGACTTGGCCTAACGGGAAGACCATCTCGTTGCAAAATCCTGACAAAGGGTAATCAACTGGCTCGAGTCTCGCTTTATCTTCATCGTCAAACTGATTGAAGCATTGCTCGTAGATGATGTCTGTTGTACTTCCTGGGTCAATAAAGATGTACTCTGTTTCATAATGACCAACAATACCGGTAATAACAATGGGGCGTGTTGCGCGAGAGCCCCCGCGTACTACCGGGAAAATGACCTGCTGTTCTTGCCAAGATGGCTCATACGGGCGCTTGCCTTTTTCTCTTGCGCTGTATCTTGGTCCATTGACCATATGAGTTTCCAGGCGCCGGACTTCCTTGTGATTCCCATCGTCATGGCGCTGGATCTGGCGCGTTTCTTTGCGCACGTTTTTCACCAGGTGGCTTAACTTTTCGCTTTTTAGCGCTTTCTCAATCTCTTGACGTAAGCTGATACAGTCATCAGTAAGATGGCCTGTATCCTTGAAATCACAGTACAGGTTCGGGTCTTGACCCTTCTTGTTTGTCATAGGCCTTGGAGCCTTGAAGTCATGGTTCTCCGTCATTAGCACCTCTTTTGGTGTTTTTATGAGCGGAGTCCAGTGTTTTTCTCGATTATCATCCCTGACTACTTTTTGATACCCAATTATGGCAATTGTTTCTCGCGCATCTTCTCTATAGCGCGGTCTATCGTCGTAACCCCTTGCTTTTCCGGATTTCCAATCTTGACCCTTGTTTTTGTTGCGCTTGTTGTTGTCTCGCGAGCTTCCTTTGGAGAAGCAATCCTCAGTATAAGAGTTCTTATTACCGGCCAACGACTCTTCAGTTTGCGCAACTATTTCCGCAGCCTCCATGAGCTTATCCCATTCTTTTGGCATTCCATCTTTTCCGGTGATAATTCTGATGAGACTATCACATCGAATGGCCTTCTTGAAGTGAGCGCGCATGAGTTTCTCGCTTACACCGCCAATCTCCAAACATTCTTTGTTAAAGCGAGTGATGAAGTCTTCCAATCCTTCGTTCTCTCTTCGCCAGATGTCTGTTACCTCGGCTGTGTCGTGCTGGTAACGTCTTTGTTGGCTGAAATGGTTTACAAACTGTGTTCTAAAATCAACCCATGGGCTGATTTTTCCAGGCGGAAGGCTGTCGAACCAGGCGCGAACAGCCCCCGTAAACGCCTGGATAAACAAGTGACACCACATTGGCATATTCCAACCTCCCATAACGCCAACACTTGTGAATACTCTAACTTGATCGTCTGGATCAGTTAGGCCGTTGAATTTCCTGACTATTGGAGGCAACTTTTCTTTTGTCAATGGTGCTAGAGCAATCTTCGGAATGAACTTTGAGTGTTCTGCATCTTCAGCCGGCCTGTAGGCGAGGCTGAAGTCTCGTTCTGCTTCTTCGCTGTATGCAATGCGTTGTCTTGGCTTGTAATACTCATGATTCCTCTGCAAGCGATTGAAGACTGAGGAACTTTCATCGTCTTGCCATGTTGGGTCGTTTGGGTCTGTGTCGTCCCATTCATTGTTCAGGTTGCGCGCTCCAAGTCTGGTGTGAACTGGTCCTCTTTGGATGTTTGACGGGTAGTCATAATAGCTTTCTGTCTCTCCCCGTGTATCGCGTGTGTCGTGCACGCTTGGTCTTCGTAGGGGAGGAGGCCTGGTCATTCTTCCCTGAAGGATTTGTTGCGGGGGTATCTGGCGCGCCCCCTGACTCGGACCTGTGGGTGTAACCAAAGATGGCTCTGCTTGTAAGACTGCTTGTTGTGCGCTTAAAGATTGATACGTAGCATTGATGCTAGCAATTTGCTTGGCGTACCAAGAGGCTGGAGTTTCGCCTTCAGGTAGCCCTAGCGCCGAAATGTTCTGAGGTGGAGCTGGATTTGAAGGTCCAGCACCATTGTTTCCTGGGGTTACCGTCTGGGTGATGCGAATGATGCTCGCGCGGGGTCCCCCGGTGTTGGTTACTTCGATTTCACCAATTTCTTCTACATGTTTGACTTGGACGTTTTGATTGTCCTCCCCCAACACTGCATTAGCGTTTATTCCAAAGCCAAAATCAGGAACGATTCCTTGACCAACCATGATCAAAGAAAAAACAAGTTAAGACAACTCAGAAAAAGAAGATGAGAGTGATTTGCAAAAAACCGGTGGGCGCCAATGAAGAAACACGTAACTAATTCGGTGGTTAATTAGTTTGGTTTATGTTTCTACCATAAGTGTTAATCTTCTTTGGATTTCTGAGCTCCTTAATGATCTGCTAATCCTGCAAAACAGAACACTGTTAGCTCGTTAAGAGGGGAATATGGGGGTTTCCCTCTTAACCAGACTCCGGCGTGAGAATAAGCGACTGTTTTGAGGAGATAATCAAGTATTGAGAGTGAGAGTAGAGATAATGGAATGTTTAACCTGTGAACTAAGGTCTCTATTTATAGCCGGAGAGGTGTAAGAGAATGTGGGCTGATGGGCCTTGGGCCGGAAGGCGACAACATAGCGGATATGCTCTTTGTCTCACTGGTGTCGACCGTTAGTGGCTTCTAGAAGTTCTCTGGTGCTGGCGCATCGTGAGGCCACGTGTCACTGTTGTCGGCCTTGTTGTCCCTCTGACATCAGCAGGTAAGTGGAGATCGTGGGGCAGGTGTCTCTGCCCTGTGATTGGTGCCACATAGGCGTCCTTACGTACTTTTTGCCTCCTGCACGTCAGACGATCGTGAAGCACGATTGAGCAAAGCCTGGAGGATGCGGATTGGCTCTTTTCATCTGCCACTTGTACCTTCGTACCTTGTGAAGTGGTCATGCGCTATAGATCCTGCGCGACCTTTGCTAAGCACGTTACTAGCCCGCGCATGATTATAGGTGTTGGGGACTCATTCAGAATGCTAAGTGTTGAAATCAATGCTCTTTCTTGTTTAGACTTCGCGCGAGGTCAGTCGTTACTGAAGTAACCCGCGCGAGGTTGGGATTGAACATCTTGCTGATTACGGAGTATGGTACTGCGCGCGACCTGGAAGAAGGTCTGCGCGGCTTTTTGGGACCATACCCCTTCAGGTCCAGCTCTTCTTCTACAGATGTGGTCCGCATACTACAGACATTTTACATCTTAAAAAACAAACAACACCTTAATAAACGATAACGAACGAATACAAACAAACTTTCCGTTAAACAGTCCATGAACAACTTGTAAAATGTTTGGTTCGTTTGCGTCCGTTGTTACAATGGGCATGGCATCCAACTACTCATTTCGGTTTATCAATTTACCTTGACAACATTCAGTCCCTCTACACTGAAAATTATTCTCCTCCATCTTCGTGGCTACCCTGTATCCTGTAATAACTAAACACTCAAAACCCTAGAAAATCCACCATGAACACCTGATCTCACTCCGAATCATCTTCAAACAAGCACAACTAGATCATGAAACCCTTGGTGGAGCTCTGCGATCTGATCGCCCAAAACCCTAGCCAATTCCCCGACAAAATCGACTGGATTTGCAACCGATGTCCTCCGTCAGACTCTTTCTCATCCAGATCTCCAACAATCACACCTGATCACCTCAATGCAATCCTCATTACAGCCAGATTCATCTCCAAATGCGGTAATTACAATGATACTCGTCCTCAAACCATTATTATTGACTTTATTCGCACAATTCCAGCTTCATTTGACCAGTCGCTCTGGCCGAATTCGTTCGGTACCTCTTCGATTGCTTCGTTTTATGCCGAATTGTTTGGATATGTATGTAAAGCGTGTGTGTTTTATCCGGAGTTTGAATCTGAAGTGGCTAGGGTTATGGGAGAGGTAGTGTATGCTGCTGTTAATGATAGGTTTGGGGATTTGGGGATTTCTAGGGCTTTTTTGAGTGCGGTGAGTGAGAATTTCCCTCCCGTTGGAACAACTGATGCGAATAAGTTGGTTACTTCGTTGCTTGATGGCATAGAGTTTGCGCTGCCGTGTGGTAGCTCGCCGAAGGGGATGATGGGGTCGAATTCGTCGTCGCAGAGCTCGCCGGTTAGTGTGAGTAATGTTGCGGGGTCGAGTTCGTCGAGTGGGGGTGTGGATGAAGTGAATTCGAGGGCTATTGTAGTTAATGGGGGTGGTAATGCTTGGGGGGTAATGGGGACTCCGAATGGTAGTGATAGAAGGGGGGTTGGGGTTGCTTACTTTGAAGATGAGTCGGTGGAGAATCTGGAGAAACAAGAGATTGCTTTTAAGTTGATTAGTCATATAGTTGATAAATCGAAGATCGATCCTAATTTACTGGAACGGGTGCATGTTATTACAAAGGATCAGCTCAAATCAGTTTCATCTTTTCTAAAGGTAAGGTTTGCATGTTATGTTTTGTTTAAAAGACTGGAACAATTTAAAACTAGTATTTGAATTTCTATTTGTTGGGCAGATAAGAAAGCGTGATTGGACGGAGCAGGGGTCATTATTGAAAGCTAGGATTAATACCAAACTTTCTGTTTATAAAGCTGCAGTTAAGTTGAAAATTGCTGGTCTTTCATCTCTTGATTCAGATGGTAAATTGTCTAAGAAATTGTTAATTGGAGCTCTAGCATTGTTGGTAGAAGCCGCCGAAGCTTGTGTTTATTCAGTATGGCGTAAACTGCGAGTTTGTGAAGATCTTTTCAGTTCGTTGCTTGATGGTATCGCTAAAATTGCTGTTACCCGTGAAGGTCATCTACTACGGGTTCTGTTTATACGGTTTAAACCACTTGTGCAAGCTACATGTGCTCAAGTATATATCTTTTTGTTAATCTTGGTCAAGTTCTGTATCTCAATTTACTTATCTCATGAATTGTTTAGTAATTATAAATTAACTTCGTAGGCTGATACTTGGGCAAGCAGTCAGGGAGCTATGTTTGAAAGTGTCTTGAAGTCAAGCTGTGAGATTATTAAATATGGATGGACTAAGGACCCACACGCAGTGGATACGTTTATTAAGGGACTGGCTGCAAATATTCGCCAACATAATGACTATGAGGAAGAGGTTGGTTATGATCTTTCTTAGTCTTCTTATTCGATTTTGATCTTAGATTGTTGAAAATGTTTCTTTTGTTGCTAAGCTAGAGAGCTTTGATCCTTTTAGTTGATGGTTGTTATTGTCATATTGTGTTATATAACTTATATTAGTAATGCTTGTAGAAACCATATATTTGTTATCGCTTTGAGTCATATCAAACTAGCTGAGCTTTTCTGAATAATTTTTCTTAGTAGCTAGGCAGTTAATGCGGTAAAATGTCGGATATCGGTCATGGACTGATATTTGAGATATAGGTTACCTCGGTGAGATATCGGTAATTTTAATATCATGCAGAATTTATATATATAGCAATTTAACACTAACAATTCGGTGATATATCGGTGATAATGTGATATATCGGTGATAATGTGATATATCGATCAATATTGCCGATAATATCGGTATCGATATTCTGACCGATATTTGACCCCGATATTTGACATGGGGACCGATAACCGATATATCACCAATATTAACTGCATAGCTTAATAGTATTCGCTGTTCTTAGTAGGTTATGAAATGAATAGTTTGCTTTATATTAAGTGTGCTGAATGGACTGTCTGAAATGACCAAAATTGCCATTTTAATCTGTTGATTATAAGTGCTCTAAATGAAAGTCCTGAATAACAGACTATTTTTCATCCAAACGTTTGAATTGTTGTTTTGATAAAAGACATTCAATATTAGACAAAACAATATCAGTAACTTATAATATAACTATAAAACAAGATCTATTGATAACTTAGCATAATAGTTTGGTAGATTGAACCATTTGTTTACGACTTTACGCACCTGATTATGTTTCATGTAGTGCTTCTTCACTTTATTCTCTTTGTTCTTCTTCATCAAATTTAGTGTTCTCATTGCACCAAGTTTCTTTATATCCATGGTAAAATTATCTTTATCTTTATGATCAATATACATAACTTCAGGATGTCAAAGAGAAGCAGGCAGTTCCTCTCTTGCAGCTCAATATCATTAAGTTGCTTGCAGTGTTAAACGTACAAGTTAAGAAAGCCGAAATTGTTGACATTATATTGCCTCTGTTTATTGAAAGTTTGGAGGAGGGTGATGCTTCAACTCCTGGCTCATTACGTCTCCGAGTATGATACTCATCTTAAATCATGTTTTCATATGGTTATATTTTCTATATCTTTAAATTTACTCTTTTGATTAAAAGCAACAATTTTTAGTCTTAATATTGAGCCTCTAGTTTCTTTGAACTTCAATGTTTTTTGAATACGTCAATGCATTCTCAAACTCTTTTTGTTGAGACACTGCAGCTTCTTGATGCTGTTTCTTGCATCGCGAGTTTAGGTTTCGAGAAATCTTATCGTGAAGCTGTTGTGCTTATGATAAGAAGTTACTTAAGTAAACTTTCTAGCATTGGATCTGCAGAAAGCAAAACATTGCCACCAGAGGCCAATACAGAACGTGTTGAGGTATGTATAATATAAATTTACTCACTTCTATTTCTATATTGGATAAGTTAAGTTGAACAATGAGTTTGTTTACATTGATCATGGTTATGAATTTTTTGTAATTAAGTTTACCATAGATGCTCACTGGTTCAATTACATTCAAGACTCTTCCTGCAGGATTTGAAGCGATAGCTAGAGGCCTTACAAATGCAAAACTTAGAGTCGACTTCCGTCATCGTCTTCTATCTTTATGCTCAGATGTTGGTTTGGCTGCTGAGTCCAAAAGTGGAAGGTAATTGTAGTTATTTTTATTTGTCATGTTCCATAATAATGCACAACATATGTATTTCAATCTATATTGCCTTTCATACATTCTTTTAATTAAATGTAGGAATTTGTAAATTTTGTTAAAAATCAAATATTTTTTTTTTTTTTTGAAATGTTTAGTTACTATAGAAGCATCAAAGAAACATAACAGTCAGGGTGAGCAGAAAACCAAAAAAAAAAAAAAACCTAACTGAAATTTACGGTTCGGTTTTGCATTTTATCAAAACCGAGACAAACAACCCAAAAAATGATTTTTTTAATGTTTGTTATTATATATTGATTAAGGAATTATAATTTTATTCTTGAATGTTAAGTATCTACAGTAAGAACATTACCATCTTTATGTTAAATCATTTATCCTTTGCCTACAAAGATAACAAAATTTAACATAAAAATTCAATGATTTTCAAGTTATTATAAAAGAAAATGTCTTAATAAAAACTTTGGAGAAACATAAAAATAGATTAGAAGGTTACGTTTATGTGAACAATATTAATTAAGAAGGTTAAATATATTAAATTAAATGTAAACATCTAAGAAAGATTCTTAAATCTTGGAGTATACTTTCTATTTTTTAATCGAGTTAATTACATAGTTAGTCCTTGTGGTTTGCACAAAATAACATCCTTAAGTACTAATAGTTTAAAATCACCTTCTAGGGTATTAACTTTTCATTTTGTAACGTTTGGATGTATTAACTTCTAGGGTATTAACATAGTTAGTCCCTATGGTTTGCACAAAATAACATATTTAGGTACTAATAGAATGTGATTTTAAGCCTACAAATAACGTTAATACCTTCAAACGTTACAAAATGAAAAGTTAATACCCTAGAATGTGATTCTAAACTATTAGTACCTAAGTATGTTATTTTGTGCAAACCACAGGGACTAACTATGTAATTAACTCTTTTTTAATCTTACGTAATTTTGTTCCAAAAATCGAACCAAACCAAACCATTGCTAAAACGAAAAAAACCGAAACCACATGGTCTTAAAACCAAAAACCAAACCGAACCGAACCGTGCACACCCCTACAGGACATTGCTTGTGATCAGGAAGAGTTGGATTGCATGTTTAAATTAACTGAAATACGCGTATTTGATCATAATTCATTATATTAGAGATGATCCAAAATTTGTTGTATGCAGTTGCCTAATTTATTTTCTTTCTGGTACGCAGCAGCGGAGCTGATTTTCTTGGACCTCTACTTCCGGCTGTGGCTGAAATATGTTCTGATTTTGATCCAACGGTGGATATCGAACCTTCACTCCTGAAGTTATTTCGTAACCTATGGTTCTACATTGCTCTGTTTGGCTTGGCCCCGCCTGTGCTGAAATCTCCAACCCCAGTGAGGCCGAACTCCACAACATTGAACAATGGAGGGAACACAAGTGCGGTTGCCCTTCAAGCTGTCGGTGGACCCTACATGTGGAATCCTCAATGGTCTTCTGCTGTTCAACGCATATCTCAAGGAACTCCACCTCTTGTATGTCTGATTGACTGAAGTTTTTTAGTTTGATCATTGGTTTTCATTTAGGCCTGTAAATGAACCGAACGAACACGAACAAAGGCATGTTCGTGATCGTTCGTTTAACTTTAACCGAACACGAACATATAATTGAACACATTTTTTTGCTCATGTTCGTTTATTAGGAAAATGGGCATGTTTGTGTTCGTTCGTTTAAAACCTAAATGAACAGTTCACCAACGTAAATGAACATAAACAAACTTAAACGTACATAATTTAACAAACAATAAACAACACAAAATGAACTATAATTGAAGAAACATCAATGAACACCAAGGGACATAAATTTACTAAACATAAAGGAACATAAAGTGATTTTTTATATAAACTAGTGATTAATTACGACAAATTCCAATGGAGAACCCATTTTTATTGCTAGAAAGCCCAATTACCAATTAGTTGTATTTATATAAGTAGTTAGAAAGTTCTTTTTATGTTTGATATTTATATAAATATAACTACTGTTGTATTTAAATTGTAACAAACATAAACATAAACGGACATAAATGAACGAACATAAACGAACGAACAAAAATTTGGGTTCATGTTATAAACGAACATAAACGAACTCCCCACCGAACAAGTTCACGAACAGTTCATGAACACTCAGTTCGTTTACAGGCCTATTTTCATTTAGTACTAAGTTAGGATAAGAACATGATTTTTGTGCTTTTTTCTTCTTTTTGTCAGGTTGTTAGCTCTGTGAAATGGCTAGAAGATGAATTAGAACTGAACGCCCTTCATAACCCTGGAAGTCGTAGAGGAAGCGGAAATGAGAAAGCTGCTGTAAGTCAAAGAACAGCTCTTTCTGCTTCATTAGGAGGGCGTGTTGACGTTGGAGCAATGGGCACAATTTCAGGTATAAATAATTTGTATTTTGTGTTTGGTGTCTTGATTTTGTGAAAATTATCTGATTGTTTTGTTGATAATTTTCAGGGGTGAAGGCAACGTATCTTCTTGCAGTTGCATTTTTGGAAATTATACGATTCAGCAGCAACGGCGGCATTCTTAATTGTGGTCCCAATTCAACCGCATCTAGAAGTGCCTTCAGCTGTGTTTTTGAATATCTCAAAAGCCCAAACCTCATGCCAGCTGTCTCACAATGCTTGATCGCCATTGTTCATCGTGCTTTCGAAACATTATTATCATGGCTGGTAAATTTTCTCGTATGCTTCTAGTATAATCTTATAACTTACAGATAATTTTATTTGTATTTTCATTTACTTACATAGTATAACGTGTGCACAGGAGGCTCAAATTTGTGAGACGGGAGATGCCGCAGAGCTCAGAGAGTCAACTCTTTCTGTCCATGCTTGTTTTCTCATAAAGAGTTTATCTGCGAGAGAAGATCATATTCGGGATTTATCGATTAATTTGTTGCCTCAACTGAGAGAAAGATTCCCACAGGTAAACTACATTTATTAAATTATCATCAGTTTTTTTTATCGATATTAATTTTAATGCAAACGTCCACATTTTTCCTTGCAGATCTTGTGGAAATCATCTTGTCTTGATTGTCTACTCTTTTCTGTCAATAATAACCCGCCTTCAGGTCTTGCAAATGATCCCGCTTTTATATCATCTGTCCGTTCTTTGTACCAAAAAGTTGTCCGTGAATGGATTATTATTTCACTATCGTATGCCCCATGCACCAGCCAAGGTCTTCTTCAGGTTTGTCGTATACTATTGACTATTGATTTTCTCTACACATTATTCTAATTATTATTCTAATTACATTTATGGGTGCTTAACGATAGTATTATTATTTTGTCTTTTAGTCGAGAATTTTCATTTACACCCCTTCATCTTTAAAAAGTTTGACATTTGGCCCCTAAACTTTAATAAAGTTATATTTTACTTTTTTAACCAATGTACACTACAATTGTTTATTCCTTTTTAAACGATTTACACTACAACCCCTGAACTTTAATAAAGTTATCGCTTTGAGTTTGAATTTTCTGTTACGTGAATTTTTTTTACGGTTTCGTAACGCTCCACGCGAGTTATAATTTGCAACGTTGTTTTTAAGTTGACTGATTGTTTTCAACGTTTTTTAAACCGTTCGTTTTTTTTTTAAATCGCCCGACACTCATCTCTAAATACACCATTCCGACGTGCTATTTTATCTAAACCGACCTGCTGCAATGTGAGGCCGCCATTCTTATCTTTATATACGTTTTGGTGTAAATTTGTTAGAATAACTTGGATTTGGTATACAACGGCGTAACTTTTCCATGACTTTCAAATGTACCGCCGCAATGTGGTTTTTTATCGTCACGTAAATGTTCCGTCGCGTGTTTTTTATATGTACGTTTTGAACCTGCAACGGAGCGGGGGTGGGTAACCCACTAGTTGTAAATAGTTTAGGCTTGTAATGTGTTTGACTAACTTTGGTTTCTGGTTGACTTATTTTGTCGTTGACTTTCAGGAGCAACTTTGTAAAGCAAACACATGGCAAAAAGCACAGCCTACAACAGACGTTGTTTCTCTTTTATCCGAGATAAAAATAGGCACCGGTAAAAACGATTGTTGGACCGGAACAAAAACCGCAAACATCCCTGCAGTAATGGCATCTGCAGCCGCTGCATCGGGTGGAAATCTCAAATTATTAGAAGCGTTCAACATTGAAGTTCTTAGCACTGCTATTGTGAGTGCCACAGTCAAGTGTAATCATGCAGGAGAAATTGCTGGCATGACAAGACTATATGAGAATATGGAGAGTGTAGATGATGATTCTGAAGTTGGCACGTCAGCACCGGGACCCGGTGGTAGCCTTTCAAGGCTTATAACTGGGTCGTTTCCTCAACCGACCCCACCCAAAAAGCAATCCTTTAGTGAGATATTACTTAACAAGTTTGTTCGGCTTCTTCAAAAGTTTGTTTCCACTGCAGAGAAAGGCAGGAGTATTGACAAGCCATCATTTCGTGAGACTTGTTCCCAGGCGACTGCACTGCTTCTTTCCAATCTGGTAAAAAATAGAAATAAGAAGGGGTTAATTTGGGTTATGTTTATCCTAAACGGGTCAAATGAATGAAATAAAGTTTTTAGCTAAAATGGGAACTATCATGGATCAGATGGGTTATGTTTATACTAAACGGGTCAGATGAATGAAATAAAGTATAATTTTTTATGTTAAAAGAATAATAGAGTAAAATGCCATTTTCGTTCTTGAGGTTTGGGCAGTTTTGTGACTTTTGTCCGAAGGTTTGTTTTTCCGCATCTGGATCCAAAAGGTTTGAAATCTTGCCATTTACATCCGGCTTGTTAACTCCATCCATTTTATCTCTTAAGTCAGGGGTATTTCCGTCTTTTTACCTATTTTGTTTTGTTTTGTTTTGTTTTGAATACCAATACATTATGCTAAATGCTTGTACATAAAGTGAAAAAGACCGAATTGCCCTTTAAGTTAACAAAAAGACGAAAATACCCCTGACTTAACGGAGAAAAATGGATGGAGTTAACGAGCCGGATGGTAATGGCAAGATTTCAAATCTTTTGGATCTAGATGCGGAAAAACAAACTTTTGGACGAAAGTCGCAAAATTGGCCAACCCTCGGGGATGAAAATGGCATTTTACTCAAGATAATATTATTGATGCAGCAACTTAGTTTTTTAATCAGATTTAACGCAATAACTGTTTATTAAATTTTTTCTAATACAATGTTTGCGGGGTAACCCAACCTGATCTGACCTGCTGCTATCCATACCAAAAGGCTCGTTTCAACCCATTAACCGACCTCGCCATTTTGCGACATCTAATATAATCTATTTGTTTCTAATATTTGTTAACTAATTGTTGGACAATATTTTTCAGGCTTCAGATAAAAAACCGACTGCGGAGAGCTTTTCACAGCTTTTAAGACTTCTATGCTGGTGTCCAGCTTATATATCTACACCTGATGCAATGGAGACCGGTGTATTCATCTGGACATGGTTAGTTTCTGCTGCACCGCAGTTGGGTTCCGTGGTGCTTGCAGAGCTTGTTGATGCATGGCTATGGACCATTGATACCAAGCGTGGGCTGTTTGCATCTGACGTGAGGTTTTTCGGGCCAGCTGCTAAGTTAAGGCCTCAGCTTGCACCCGGTGAGCCAGAAGCACCACCTGAGAAGGACCCGGTTGAAGAGATTCTTGCACATAGGCTATGGCTTGGGTTTTTCATAGACCGATTTGAGGTGAGCGGTCTATACAGCTATTAACAACCAGTTACAAATTATCATATTTCTTTTGGAGTAAAATGGTGTTTTCGTCCCTGAGGTTTGGCCAGTTTCGTCCAAAGGTTTGTTTTTCTGCATCTGGATCCAAAAGGTTTGAAATCTTGCCATTTTCATCCGGCTTGTTAACTCCATCCATTTTCTCCATTAAGTCAGGGTTATTTTCGTCTTTTTTCATAATTTAAAGGGCAAATCGGTCTATTTCACTTTTTATGTACAAGCATTTAGCATTATGTACAAGAATTGAAAATCCTTTAAAATAAAAAAAACACGAAAATACCCGAGAAAAATAGATGGAGTTAACGAGCCATATGAAAATGGCAAGATTTCAAACCTTTTGGATCCAGATGTGGAAAAACAAACCTTTGGACGGAAGTCGCAAAACTGGTCAAACCTCAAGGACGAAAATGGCATTTTACTCTTTCTTTTAATTGTCTGACCGGTGTTGTGTTTACAGGTAGTTAGACACAATAGTGTGGAACAACTGTTGCTTCTTGGCAGGATGTTGCAAGGGACTACGAAATTTCCGTGGAGATTTTCACGACATCCAGCAGCCACTGGTACATTTTTTACCGTCATGTTGCTTGGACTTAAGTTATGCTCGTGTCAATATCAGGGTAACTTGCACAAGTTTAAGTTGGGACTTCAGCTTCTAGAAGACAGGATTTACCGGTATTACTGTCTACTCTGTTGTCTGTTCTTTAAGTTTCATTATACTAAAACTAGTATAGATCGAAAACTGAAACTAACTTTCTGACTGCAGGGCCTCATTAAGCTGGTTTTGCCATCAACCCGAGTGGTACGAGACAAATAACGGGAATTTCGCACTCAGTGAGGCCCAATCTGTTCATGCTTTTGTCCAGTTTCTGTTAAATCAACGGATGGATGTTTCCCAAAATGATTTAAAAGTACAGGGTCAGGAAAACGGGAATACCTTGCTCAATACGGTAAAACAATCTTTGCTTCTTTATTTTAAATTTTGGTATGGAGTAAAATGTCGTTTTCGTCCCTGAGGTTTGACCAGTTTTGCGACATTCGTCCAAAGGTTTGTTTTTTGCATCTGGATCCAAAAGGTTTGAAATCTTGCCATATTCATCCGGCTCGTTAACTCCATCCATTTTTCTCAGGTATTTTCATCTTTTTTGTTAATTTAAAGGACAATTCGCTCTTTTTCACTTTATGTACATGCATTTAGCGTATGTACAAAAATCAAAACCCTTTAAATTAACAAAAAAGACGGAAATACCCTGACTTAACGGAGAAAAATGGATGGAGTTAACGAGCCGGATGAAAACGGCAAGATTTCAAACCTTTTGGGTCCAGATGCGGAAAAATAAACCTTTGGACGAAAGTCGCAAAACTGGCCAAACCTCAGGGACGAAAATGGTGTTTTACTCTTTGGCATATCTTGATGTAAGGGTGTTCTGATCATGTAATTTAAAATCGTCAACTTCAGAAGGATTTATATCACCCTGTATGGGGATCACTGGAGAATAACGCTGCTGGCAGAGAGAAACGGAAGCAACTACTTTTAATGTTATGCCAGCATGAAGCTGAACGGCTTGATGTTTGGGCACAACCTATTGGCTCCAAGTAAAGTTTAAAACCGTTATTTCTGTCATGTGAATAATTTTCATCTGTGGTAACTATTGATCCTAGACTTACAATGATTTTGCTAATTAATCGTTAGGGAAAACACCTCTTTTAAGCCCAGGAATAATTCGGAGAAATGGACGGAATACGCTAGAACCGCATTTGCAATTGATCCCAGGATTGCTTTCTCGTTGGGCGCTAGATTTCCTACAAACACTTTACTAAAGGCAGAACTCACTCAGTTGGTTCAGGTAGCTATATAATTATATTCATTATATATTCTTCTACAGTTGGAAAAAACTAGAATTAAGCCCCCCCCCCCCCCCCCCCCCCCCCCGCGCCCGTGTGTCAAACAGCACCAATGCCATGCCACCTCTAGCGACCACCAACACTGAAGTTGCGGCGTGTTAATGCGAAGAAATTAGTCCGAAATGTAAAATATAGAAAAAATAACTAAGTCGATATAGGACCCGTGCGTTGCGACGAATCTGTCAAACGGGAAAAATAGACGTAAAAACATTGAACCACACATGCACGTTGTGCCGTGTTAACGCGCAAAATTTTGAACGAAACGTAAAAACGTTGAACCACACACGCACGTTGCGCTAAGCTATGTTAACTTGCAAAATTTAGAACGAAACGTAAAACGAAAATTTGCGAAAGATGAAAAATATAGGGGACCAAAGTTAAAAGTAAAAAAGTTGTGAGGTTAAATTGCAAATAATGAAAAGTTTTAGGTTAAAAGTAAAAAAAAAATATGAGGTCAAAGTTGCAAAAGGTGAGAAAACTTCAAGTTGCAAAAGGTGAGAAAACTTCAAGTTAAAAGTAAAAAATCATTTTTTTTTAAAATCCCCCAAAGCATGAAGTATAACATCATCATGCAACAAAAAGTTGTTAATAGTATGTAAATGTGTAAGTTTTTAATTAATTCAGTTGAGAGTTACAGTTACTTAAACATGACAAATGGTTAAGAATCGTTTTCTCATTTGCTTGCAGACGCATATATTGGAGATTCGTATGATACCCGAGGCTTTACCGTACTTTGTGACACCAAAGGCTGTGGACGAAGATTCTCCACTTTTGCAGCAATTAACACATTGGGCCGCTTGTTCAATCACACAGGCGTTAGAGTACTTCACTCCAGCATACAAAGGTCACCCTCGTGTTATGGCTTATATTCTGAGGGTACTAGAGTCATATCCTCCATCCAGAGTAACCTTTTTCATGCCGCAGCTAATTCAAGCTTTACGATACGATGATGAGGTAGTTATATAGTTTTAGTGATTTTATTTTCAACTAGCTGATTTTAGTAACTAGTTGACTATTGCCTGTATCTGCAGAAATTGGTTGAAGGTTACCTGATTAGAGCTGCTCAAAGGAGTGACGTGTTCTCTCATATTCTTATTTGGCATTTACAGGTCTGCACAGTTTGCATCTGGTTTTCAATTTAAGAGTAAAATGACATTTTCATCCCTGAGGTTTGGCCAATTTTGTGACTTTAGTCCAAAGGTTTGTTTTTTCGCATCTGGATCCAAAAGGTTTGAAATCTTGCCATTTTCATCCACCATTTTCGTCCCTGAGGTTAGACATTTTATTAAAATAAAAAAAACACTATAAGAAATAAAGATCCACCTCTGTTGACTTTCTCCCCACTCAAACCCTTTAATTATCACAAAAATGTCCAAAAAGACGAAAATACCCTTGACTTAACGTTAAAAAATGGATGGAGTTGGATGAAAACGGCAAGATTTCAAACCTTTTGGATTCAGATGCGGGAAAACAAACATTTGGACGAAAGTCGCAAAAGTAGCCAAACCTCAGGGACAGAAATGGCATTTTACTCTCAATTTAATCATCATATGAATATGTTTCAACTTTTATGTATAACCGTCGTGTTTATTTACGACAGGGTGAGACCTGCGCGCCCGAGCAAGGGAAAGAAGCACTGTCAGCAAAGGTACATTTTTCAATCCATTAATATTCTGCGATGTGTACAGATTTATGATCTAATACTAAAATTCTGATAATATTTTATATTTCAGACACAAGCGTTTTTGGCTCTTCTGCCACTTGTTAGAGACCGCATTATCGATGGCTTTAATCCCAAGGCACGTGGCATATTTCGCAGAGAATTCGATTTCTTTGAAAAAGTCACATCCATTTCAGGTGTTCTATATCCACTTCCAAAAGAAGAAAGACGAGCCGGTATAAGAAGGTATCTTTCTTTTTGATCCATTCATTGCCACATTTTGTGTTCTTTTTTAAAGCACGTTAATAACTAGTTATATGATATTATGAAATCTGAATGCTTTTGAGCGCAGAGAGCTGGAAAAAATTCAGTTGGACGGTGACGACCTCTACCTACCAACAGCTCCTAATAAGCTTGTTAAGGGTATTCAGGTTAACAGCGGAATACCTTTACAATCAGCTGCAAAAGTGCCGATTATGATCACGTTTGATGTTGCTGATCGAGACGGAGATCCTAATGACATAAAGCCACAAGCTTGTATTTTTAAGGTAATCTTTAGTTTTATACGGTTTCAAAATCTGTATGTTATGACCTTTGCCAGATAAGTATCATATTACATGGTATCAGTTTCTTTATTGAGTTACATTTTATTTTATTTAATATTAGAGTAAATTACTATTTTGGCTTCTGAGGTTTAGTCAGTTTAGCTCTTTCAGCTCAAAAAGGTATCTTTTGACATATTAGACCCTGGGGTTGCATTTTGTAACGGTTTTAGCTTTTAACACTAACTATGTCTGTTAAGTGTAGGTATTTTAGTGCTTGTACACCTCAGGGGTTGTTTCTGTAAATTTTAAAAAAAATATTTGAGGGGCTATATATGTAATTACTCAAAATAAACTTGTTTATTAAAATCGTTCGTAAGTAGCCCCTTAAATTTGAGTAATTACACAAGTAGCCCCTTATTTTTTTTTTTAAATAACTTTGTAATTTGCACAATCAACCCCTGAGGCTTAAAATGACCAAAATACTCTCACACATGACAGCAAAAAGTAACAGAGTTAGTGTTGGGGGCTAAAATTGTTGCAAAATACAACCTCAGGGTCTGATATGTTAAAAGATTCTTTTTTAGGCCGAAATTGTTATACTAACTAAACCTTAGGGGCCAAAATAGTAATTTACTATTACTATTAAATATAAGTTATTAAATGACTTTGTCTGTCCTATAAATTTTTGCACCTTACTAAACAGATCATTTTTTCCAGTATATTACCTAGCTAAACATACCTTGTTTGATGCAGGTTGGAGACGACTGCCGACAAGATGTACTTGCTTTACAAGTTATTTCACTTCTGAAGGATATATTTCAAGCAGTTGGTTTAGATCTTTATTTGTTTCCTTATGGAGTACTTCCAACTGACCCAGAAAGAGGAATTATTGAGGTAATTTTTGTCAGACGTGATATCTACTTCAAGTTCCAAAGTGTTATTTATTTTTTTATTTTCAGTCTTATTATGCTTCTAATTTCGTAAATCGTAGCGTTAGACCAAAAACAAAGCATATGTACCGTTTTTGCAACAAACAATTTTATGTAAGACCCCTTTTTCTTGTGTGTGCAGGTTGTTCCAAATACACGCAGTAGAAGCCAGATGGGTGAGACCACCGATGGCGGTTTGTATGAAATATTTCAACAGGACTTTGGGGCAGTGGGGTCTCCAAGTTTTGAAGCTGCGCGCCATAATTTCATCATCAGCAGTGCTGGTTATGCTGTTGCCAGCTTGTTGCTTCAGCCAAAGGATAGACATAATGGAAATCTTTTATTCGATAGGTAAGTTCCAAATAATTTTTATCCACCATGATGCTTCTATTTAAATACCCCTTTTTATAGTTCTAGTATTTTAACTAGTGAGCTACCACCCACGCTCCGCAGCGGGTTTGAAACATAGATAAAAAAAGCAAAGACCTAAATAGTAAGTATAATAAAGTGCAAGGGTAAAAAATGAAAATTAAAAAAAAGAAACCTTATCAAAGTTGAGGGGCTAAACATGTCATTATTGAAGTTGATGAGCTAAGTTTGTCATTACCAAAGTTGAGGGGGCAAAGTTGGTTAATGTTGACAAAAGCTAAGGGGTTAAACATGTCATTATTAAAGTTGAGGGGCTAAATATGTCATTACTGAAGTTGAGGGGCCGTATATGTCATCACCAAAGTTGAGGGGCCAAAGTTGGTTGATGTTGACAAAAGTTGAGGGGCTAAACATATCATTATTAAAGTTAAGTGGCTAAATATGTTATGACCAAAGTTAAGGGGCTAAATATGTCATTATCAAAATTGAGGGGCCAAAGTTGGCTGATGCCAAAGTTGAAGGGCCAAAGTTGGTTGATGCTGACAAAATAACATATATTAACATGAAGCTATAGTTAATTACTTTTTATGCTCAAGAAGGAAATTAGTTACCATATATTAACATGAACTGTTGTGAATACAGTGCAGGTCATCTTGTCCATATCGATTTTGGTTTCATCTTAGAGACATCACCTGGTGGAAACATGCGATTCGAAAGCGCTCACTTTAAGCTGAGTCATGAGATGACTCAGTTGCTTGATCCATCCGGTGCAATGAAAAGTGAAACTTGGTTTTTATTTGTAAGGTAAGTATAAACACCTTCATAATCTTATTTTCAACATCACCTGAAGGTGAGTAACCCGTTGCTGGGTCAGGTTACTCACAAACATACTATTTCTCTAATAATGGTTACTGCATTGATTATGATCACAAAAACAATACAGTTACTACATGCGACTTTCAACAGTTTTCCCTAATTTTCCCTATATTTTCTTTAGAGTAAAATGCCATTTTCGTCCGAGGTTTGGCCAGTTTTGTGACTTTCATTTTTCTGCATCTTTGTTTTTCCACATCTGGATCCAAAAGGTTTGAAATCTTGCCACTTTCATCCAGCTCCTTAACTCCATCCATTTTTCTCCGTCAAGTCAGGGGTATTTCTGTCTTTTCTGTTAACTGGAAGGGCAATTCGGTTTTCAGGGGTATTCAGTCTTTTTACATAAAGTGAAAAAGACCGAATTGCCCTTTAAGTTAACAAAAAAGACAGAAATACCCCCGACTTGATGGAGAAAAATGGATGAACGGCAAGATTTCAAATCTTTCGGATCCAGATGCGGAAAAACAAACTTTGGACGAAAGTTGCAAAAGTGGCCAAACCTCGGACGAAAACGGCATTTTACTCTTTTTTCTATCTGACTCATTTAAAAGAAAACACAATCCCATTTCTTGCTGCTCGATTCCTGAACTTTGAATGTGTATTCTCAGCTTGTGCGTGAAGGGATACCTTGCTGCCCGCCGCTATATGGACGGGATCATAAACACGGTATTAATGATGGTAGAAAGTGGATTACCATGTTTTAGCAGAGGAGACCCGATTGGTAATTTAAGAAAGAGATTTAATCCCGAGATGAGTGAGAGACAAGCAGCAAACTTCATGATCCGCACATGTGCAGATGCATATGATAAGTGGTCAACTGCAGGTTATGATCTTATACAATATCTGCAGCAGGGTATTGAAAAGTGAAAACCTGCTTCTTTGGGGTGGTCGGTCACGCGACCTTACACTTCGTATATCAATTTGCATATTCTTGTTATTGTTTGTATTCTAAATTATTCAGGAATTTCGACATTTTTTTTTATCAGGCGAGTTAGGAGGTGAAATATTACAATCGAGTTCTTGTTGTCTTGTGAAAATATTTGTAGGAATTATATGGCTTTTAGGTTATAAATCAAGTTTGTCTCCTGGTTTGTAAATCTATATGGTCTGTGAGTTGTTATTGTTAGTGTGTCATCTGCATGATAAATATGTTACTTCAATATTTATCCCAAAACAGACTAGACATAAAACATAACTTGAATTGAACGATTTACAAGTAAATCAGTTGAAATTACTGCTGGCGCAGTGTGAAATGAGCCTCAGATTTGTAAACACTTGAAGAAACTGGATAACTTCCCCATGGCTGCAAAACGGGTTGGAATTTGCGAAATAGATAATACCGATAGGCTATGATTCGATAGAGATACAGATTCACCACTCAATCTACTTGTAGGGCAAAACTGAATAAGAATTTAGATATAGACACACCACTTAACTCAGACAACACCATTCAAAAGTGCCGAGTTTGAACTAGCATGGAAATCGATTTAACTCACAATCCATGAGACAGATCAACACATTTTTTCACTCTAAAAACTCACTATCCTCATTCTTGTGCTTTACAAATTACATATAGGAAAGAAAAGAAACTGATAACCTACCACTACCTGCGAACAAATCTAGTACTAGTCTTACGAACAAATCTTGTTGACCACTGGATTTGCATGGGAACGGGATTGAATCTTGCTGCCGAAAAAAATTTCACCTGCCTGCAGGGGCGATGCTTTGAAGGGGCCGGGAGGGGCGCCCAACCCCCCGAACTTTTCGGCCAGTGGTGTTATATATGTAGTTTTCGTATAGAAATTTTTGGGTATATATGTTTTTGACCCCCCGGTTCTATAGAAATTTTTGGGTATATACGTTTTCGACCCCCCCGTAAAAAATTTCAAGCTTCGCCACTGCCTGCCTGCACTGAAGGTTCGATCCGACATACAACCATACTGGTCATAATGTGAAAGAACAAAACTATTACACATAACCATGCAGACTGCCCAGCCAAGATGCGGATAATTCCAACGTTTCTCAAATTCACTTGATCGCATTGAAATTCATCGTCACAGCCTCTTTAAACGCAACAAACCATCATTCTCCAGAAATGAAAAGTGAAGATTCAGTGTAATTTTTGTGTATTTGGAAAATGTACTTTTATTCCATAATGTTTGTTTCTGAAAATCATAGGCGTCAAAGAGCCACATTTGACTAATTAAAGTCAAAATAGGACTTCAATCTGAACAGAAGGGTGCAACTACTCTTGAACACTATAATGAAATTGTATAATCTGGAAGCTGGTTTCAAAAAAGCATGCCTGAGGCACGAGACGATATGGAAAACGCCTCGGGCCTAGAGGGGGTGCCTCATGAACATCTGGGTCAACATCAGGGTTAGGAGGCTGTTATGTGCCAGTAGTTGTCGACTTTTATTTTAATATGTAGTTTATTTATTAATTAAGCATGTTTTGAATTATAGATAGTGGGTCAAGATAGTTGGTTAGTGGGTAGTTATTTATCTTTTAAGTATTTATAGTGCAAGCCATTTGATGTTTATGGACATCAATGAAAAATATTAAGTCTCAAATTCTCTCTAGATTTCATCTTGTTTCTCTCTATTTGCTGTGGAGCTTGACCCACTTTAACAGGTTATCTATCAAACCAAGTGGTACACATCATTTGGTATCAGAGCTGTCGTGATCCCCCTGGACCAATGGCTGCTCAAACTCTATCCGAAATCGAGTTCTATCAATGGATGAACGAATCGCTTGCGAAACTCGAGTCTCAGTTGCAAACCCTTCGCAACGAGTTTCGATCAATTCGAACAGCGTGGGAAGCCCCTAAAACGAATACACCTCCAACACCAGTTTTCGCTCTAGCGCCGCCGTTACCTTCCGCCACCACACCGCCAACAACCGCCACTCAAATTCCACCAACTTCAATCCACCTACAACCGTACCAGCGTTTGAACAACCTGCAACCCCAAAACCCGCAGCGGCAACTCGACCTTTTGCACCCTTCCAACCCATGACACAAGTTCCCGCCCCTCTTATACAACCTACATTGAAACCATCGCCGCCACTTGGCCTGTTTGCACCATGCTCATCTCCGACACCGGTCACCAAACTTGTTCGTGCCCTTCGGTGTAAAAATGTGGTGCATTACCCTTTTCATCTAATACCTCTAGAAGCGTCAAAGTCTCACGTGATGAAAATTCAAATTGCAATTTCCACAACTGAAGTACACTTAACTAGTTGGGTTCACTTAGGATGTTAGATTGCAACGAATGAAGATGAGCCAATCATGGGTTTCGCGCATGGTGTCAGAAGGAGACGCGAATGGCGCCCACCTTGGCAATCGATCGAGACCGCACCAAATGCAACCGGAAAAATCGAGTGGCAACTGCCATGGCGTAATACTTCTCCGAATGCAGACAGAAGACTCGAGTGGCGGCCGCCGTGGCCTATTACTGAGAATCTCCCGATTACATCCTTGAGGACAAGGATTGTTTTGAGCGGGAGGGAATGTTATGTGCCAGTAGTTGTCGAGTTTTATTTTAATATGTAGTTTATTTATTTACAAGATTACAAGCCACGTTCTACTTCTCTAGTTTACTTTATGCATTTTCCAAGTCTACCCACTACTTCCATTAATTTAGCATGCATTGTTATATTTTTAGTTAATCCATTAGTCCATGATTTCCATCATTTACGATCACATGATGCATTGTATACCAACTATCTTGACCCACTATCTATAACTCAAAACATGCTTAATTAATAAATAAACTACATATTAAAATAAAACTCGACAACTACTGGCACATAACAGAGGCTGATTTGTAAAAACAACCAAATGGATGAATAAATTATGAATGGCTTAATTCATAAAAGCTGATATGTAAAAGACTAGAGTTGAGAGGGATGCAACTTCTAATTGTACATAAATCTTATACATGAGCATTGCCTCGCATACGTGAGGACTGAGGCTCTGCCTCAGCTTTCAGGACCTAAACGCCTCAAAGCGCCTTGTGCAATTTTAAACCACTATGAGGCTCAGATATGTAAACAACCAAGGTATAAAATCAAGGTGCCAAGCACAAAAGGTTTATATACGTTTTAATATGGAAATTAGATACATGCACAACCTGAAAAGGATGCTATACAACAACTGAGGCGTGCGCCTCAGGATCTATTTTTGCCAAGAAATTGCGCCTCGGGTGCACTTATTGAAAAAAGCTCGTCTTATCCTACCAAAAGCGCAAGAGCTTGAGCCTCGTTGCGCCTTGCGCCTACGCGTGCTTTTTTAAACCAAAATCCCACTTATAGCAAAAGCTATTGATAGCCAATATAGTATGGGGAGGGTGGGACGAGGGCAAACCTGACCTCTGTCCCATGAGATAAAGAGGCTACTTGCTGAAACTCCGACCCTAAAAAACCATTTTATTATACATTTAAAGTATAGTTATCTGGATAATAAATCTTGTGAATAATAGGGTCTCAAATACAATGAATAGGTTTTGTGGATTAAAACTACATAGAGAAAAATGCCCGGATAGCACCTGTAGTTTGGTGAAATTTCACCTATAGTCCTCATCTTTCTAAAATTATAGTTGTAGTCTCCAACTTTTGCACGCTCGTTTCCCGGATAGTTCCTGACGTGGATGTGGTTAGCTTTTCAATTAAGCAGATGTGAAATGACAAAAATGCCCTTATTATTTATTGATTTGTTACTTAGGTTTTAGTTATGAGCTATGTAGTGTGTTTGGTAATGCGTAATTTCAATACATGGAATAAATTTTGAAAATAATTTAGAGTATAGCCCAATAAAGTTATATATGTACTATATATAAAAAATAAATAAAAATGTATAATTTTTATTCGAATTTCGAATCAAAAAATTATAAATTCGTATTCGATTATTCGATTTACTTAAATCAAATTGATTCGAATTCGAATTCTTATAATCGAAACGAATTCTTGATAATCGAATCGAATTTAATCGAATTTTGAATTTTTCGAATTCGAAATGAATTCTGAACACCCTCAAATCTAACCCTAACCCCCACCCGGCCACCCCCACTCCCTCTCTTCTTCTTCATCTTCTCCGAATCAGCACAAACTCCATTGTTATTCCTCCAATATCTCTCTTCCTCTCTATCTCTCTCTCTCTCTCTCTCATCAAACCACCAGCACCACCTCCATTGTTAACAACTGTTCCAACTTTCAAGTAGTAAAGCACTTAGGGGAGGGGGGATGGTTCACTAGTGATAGAAACTATCACTCCCATTGTCCAATCACATCATGCCATGTCATCAACCAAATTTCTATCACTAGTGATAGAAATGTGAGCGGGGTGGTATCACTAGTGATAAAAAAAAAAGCCTAACTTCAATTAATTTACATTGATTTCTGTTTTTTACTATGCAATGGGTCCAAGGTACAGGTGTCAAAATTTGCAATGTGTCCAAGGTACATGTCAATTTATTGTCAAACATGCAGAACAAATGAAGAACATACAACTTAAAGTCAAACATGCAGAACAAATTTCACGCGTTATACACATAACGCGTTCAATATATAACGCGTTGAATATTTACCGGCGGCGGTGTTACGTTTGGGTTTAACGCGTGATGGATGGTCCATAACGGACCACCCCGCCTCCCTTTACAGATGCATCTTTTTGACCAAATTGGGGCAATTAGGGAAGTAAGAACTAAAATTGGATTAAGAGATCGTTTGATTCATGTTTTTTTTTTGTTTTTTTTTTAAATCTTACTCAAGTTTCAGAATTAAAATTGCAGCTCATTAAAATTTGTTTCTTTGCTTGTTGAGTTATACAGTTATTGGGATAGGGGCAAGGGCAGAACTACCCACAATAGTGGGTGAGTGGCCATACCCTATGGAAAAAAGTTTTTAGTGCTAATTTTTGTCGAAAATTCTAACTGTATTCTTTGAATTTTACCCCTTGAAAATTTTCAACCGCCCCCCTTAGAAAAAAATATTATAAATTTATAAAAAAATAAACATTATTATGAATGTATAAGTATGTAACACAATTTATATAATTATTCTTTAACCACTTTTTTACTTTACTTAACCCAATCTACAATCTAATTTTATTAACCCAACTACCCAAGTCCAAACACAACCGGATACTACAGTCCACAACGACTCACGACCGGACAAGTTTTTTGGCTGGAAAATTCAAAATTCCGGCTGTTCTGAACGTTATTACGCCGAAATTCCGACTTAGAACGGGTATCCTTTCTTTACTAATCAACATTTAAAACTAGAGATTAAATGTTCAAAAATTATAGACAGTGGTATTGGTTGAATATAATTGTTTATTTTGTATAAGTGTTTAGGGTTGTTTTATAAACTTATGGAGCGATTTATATGTGATAAGAACCATGAGTATGGAAGTTATGACTAGATTTCTCAAGAGGAAAAGGGTTGAACCACTTTTTTTCGTCGGATTCTTTTAATTAAAGACCAAGCTATGTTTTAGATAAGTTTTTCTTTTGTTGTTTTATTTAATTATTATGAGACATACAAGTAGGGATGGTTTGAACTTTGATGGTTTTTTGTTGTTACTTTACTTACTTACGATGTGTAAACTGTTTTACTTTAAACGTTGTCTGATAATGTTAATAGAAGTTAGAATAGGGTTTGATTGTTTGAAAATTGAAATTGACCCAACCCGACTTGATCTGATCTGACCCGCTTTGAAACTTCGTCTGTTTATGTTTACTTGTTTTACATGACCTGACCCGATCCGACCCGCTATGAACCATTTTTTTATATAGCTAGGGGCCTAAAATCTTTAAAATTTTTCCGCATCCCCACAAAAAAATTCTAGGTCCGCCACTGGATAAGGGGTGGGGTGAGAGTTAAAAACAGAGATGGTGAGGGTGTGGGTTGGGGTGATGAAGTGGGCCCCACTTAATTAACTAACTCTAATTATATTTATTTTTATGTGTTTTTTAACAATAAATTTCTTTTACACTTTAAATCCACCTTTATCTTGCATTTGCAAGGATTTGAATCCACAACCTCACATTTGTAAGGGGAGACACAATACCACTATACCACTAGGTCATGAGTTTATTTTCATGTTTTAGTTATTTTTTTAATAATAATGACATTTTGGTTGTTTCACACCTACTTACACTAAAACTTAACCCTCATCTAAGGGTGTTCATAGAATCAAATAACGAATTATTCGAATAAAATTTTTTGAATTTTATTTTTTTTACTTGAATTCGTATTCGATTCGTATTTGAAACTCGAATTTGAACCAAATTCGAATAAATTCAATTTAATTCAAATTCACCCTAAACAATAAATTATTTTACTTTTATTTTTTAAAATTACTACAAATTATAATTATATTCAACATAAAATATAATAATTTGCAAAGTTAATTAACTAACACTAAAATTTAGAAGATAGGATGGTTACTGGTTGTGCTTTAAGCTAGGTAAAAATTTAGAAATAGGTAGTATGAGCTATATGTCACTAGGTTTGGTAATGCTATGAATTATAAACTTAGGGGTTGTTTGTTTACCTCTTAATGGGCTCTTAATGGTTCAAACCTCTTACTAGTTCAACACTTAATGGTTTAGACTGTTTGTTTCGCGAGCAGATGTCTGGATGGATCAGACATTTGCCTTTGAATGGTTAAGCATTATACTAAGTCTTAATGGTTAAGACCTCTAATCTGAATTGGTCAGACATTTGCCTCTGAACGGTTAAGCATTATACTGGCTATTAAGGGTTCAGACCTCTTATTTGTTCAGCACTTAATGGTCAGACCTCTTACTAGTTCAGCACTTATTCAGAAGTTGTCAAACAACCCCTTATTATGGATGTAATTTATACTGGCCAATTTTAGAAGTTATATGCATGTACATATATGTATTAAAAATTATATATAAATTGAATTTGACTTTCAAATCGAATCGAATCGAATTGAAAATCATATATTCGTATTCGATTCAAATATACGAGACGGATCAAAGAAAAGCAAAAAGGCTCACCAAAACCCTACAGCTACCGACAATTCTATCCGTACCATGTTTAAATTAGTATAGATAAATAAGCACGCGTTCCACTGCTCTTCATTGGCAAGAGGTACATAGTTCCTTCCATCCGCATACCACAAGTGGAATACACCGTTGCACACGCCCCAAATTTGATTAAAAAAATGTTGCCACACTGTGTTTGGGCGAATGTAAAGCAATGTGTGAAAGCTAGACGGGTACAGAACCACCACGGGGATTGTGTTCGCGTCCCCAGTTGGAGGCCAACTTTGGAAACCTGAATCTATCAATCTTCGCTCCAATACTGATCGGGTAACTGCTACGAATTCCTGGACGTTGCACAAGCCGGTGAAAAGTGTTTTGGAATTGATCGACGAACCATTATACGCTAAATCGGGCTCCCCATCACAGCAAGTGGATTAAAAGTCAGAAGGGTGTTAATAGTGTGATGGTAAATAGGAATGTATGGCACGAATCTAGGAGCTATGTCATGGTTTAACTGTTCTAGTGGCCTTGCTTCTGGTAATCTTGGAAGACGGGCCCCATTGATTACATGTGTTCCGAATTCAGGACCAATAGGATCAGCATATGCATTGATTACCTGGTGCAATAACGTTGCGGCTAACTTATTTTCATCAACATTAGGATTGATCTCATCATTTAAGAAGAACGGATCTATCGACATCCCATCACCGCCAACCCCTCTACCGCCACCTCCTCGACCGCCTCGTCCTCCACTGCGACGTCCTCTACCGTGACGTCGTCCTCCACCGCGTCGTCCTCCACCGCCTCGTCTTCCACCTCGTCGTCCTCCACCGCCTCGTCTTCCACCTCGTCGTTCTCCATCGCCTCGTCCTCCACTACCACCTGCCTCCACACCACAACCAATTCCTTCGTCTTTATAGTCCTTCCAACTCCAGCATCTGCAAGTGTTTTCACACGATTTTCCAATGAGTGATTGTGCCAATCAAAACATACCATCATCTCATCCACCCTGCATCCCTCTCTATTAGTCTCAATCAACCCAGTGCACCACCCCCACAATCTAAACATTGCCACTGCAACACCATCTCCAATTTGTACCACTTCAACACCACCTAACTAACACTATCATCATAGGTTTCAGATCGGCAAAGATCCACCCCCAACCCTTTCTCCCATTAACACTACTACCTTCAAAACCCTTTGGTCGACCATTACACAAACAAATTCGCCTAAAGTTTTAACCCTCGTAAAAACCACTGTACAAGTTGTAATAACACCAAAAATCATATATGAATATTGGAATAACCTCGCTCGTGGATGCTACGTCAGCTTCCTTCTTTGATTTGCGACAATCATCATTATTGTCTTCATTGAACAGTTTTGTTTGGGTCAAGCGTTAATGTTAATGTGGTTGTTTGCAACGGAGCTAGGGTTTCAAAGGTTGTTGATACACTTTAGCATGCTTTGCAGGACATTAGGTACGACGCATATGGGAATGGGAAACTTGGAGAGTGTCATGGTGTTAATGAACTGTTTTCATTATTTATGCTAAACAATATGGTTTTCCATTATGTCTGGATTTTATACTTTGCTTCTGCTGATAACTTACACTTACGTTTTTAAACTTTAAAACTGATATCAATATTCATGTTGAATGTGGTAGTTAAACGTTTTACACTTATTCTGAAATGGTTCAACATGATTAGTGGCTTGATCCTGGTATGTCAAGCGCCTCACGGTAAAACCCCGCATGTAGAATTTGAGGGTGTGACAACCTAACTGAAAATACGAAAATATGTACGGTAGCATATGGATCAACCTACATATCATCACTGGCTAGAAAACATGATCGAGCTTGGATCTGGCGATTGATTGAGAGAACGAAGTGTGATCATTTGTTGGGTTCCATGGATGTCGCCAATAAAGAAATGGACTCGCTAGTGAGGTTGCTTTTCGAAGATGATGGAGTAAACAATCTCATATCTCCTTCATCTCATACCAGATCTGCAAAACCATGAAGCTCTCATTAAAACGGGTCAGGGACCGGAGTCGCTAGACCACCCTCTAACGCTCAATCAATATTCAATTTAATCATTGACATGTATAAGTGTGTATAAAAGTTATAACATGTAGAGAGGGTTTGGCGAAGAAGAATAACCTCCTTTATGTTGAGGAGGCTTCTATTTATAAAAGCATCAAGATCTTTACCTTAGTAGGCCACCTTTGACTTGGGCTTGCCAATATTGGACTTACATTAAACTGAGTTTAACATATTAGGCTTTGGTCCATTCACCTACGACCATTCTATATTCTATTTGATGTTCGATTGTTGATTAGGTGTTGCTGATTTTCTAGTTGTTTTGATGTTATTTGGGACAAATGTTTTATTATGTTTTCATGTTGTTTTAAACGTTTAAATTCTCCTTTGGGGTTGTTTTTATTATTATACACGTACATGTACGGTGCTCGTACTAATTTTGCCTATTAAGTAGGGGTGTGCAGAATTCGTTTCGAATTCGAAAAATTCGAAATTCGTTTAAATTCGATTCGATCATCAAGAATTCGTTTCGATTATAAGAATTCGAATTCGAATTCGATTCAATTCGAGTCAAGTAAATCGAATACGAATTTATAATTTCAAATTCGATTCGAAATTCGAATAAAAATTATACATTTTTATTTATTATTTTTATATATAATACATATATAACTTTTATTAGGCTATGCTATAAATTATTTTCAAATTTTTTCCAAGTATTAAAATTACCCATTACCAAACCCACTACATGGCCCAACTAAAACCTAAGTAACAAATCTATCAATAGATTTCTAATCGTAAAAATATTAACTTGTAATGTGGAATGGTTACTCCTGACTTCTCGTTTTGAATTTTAGACTTGTGATACTGTATTGGGAACTTTTTAATGTGATATCGTGCTTTATGGCTGCTTTAAAATTTATGTTTTATTTTGAAAGTTTTTTACATGTTTTTAAAGAATCTGAATTAAATCGAATTTATTCGAATCCGATTCGAATTCGAATTTTTAATCGAATACGAATTGGGTTTTTTATTCGAATAAGAATTCGAATCGAATTCGGTAGGTTTTAATCGAATTCGAATCGAATACGAATTCAAGGAAAAATAAAAATTATTCGGACAATTCGATTCGAATAATTCGAAAATTTGATATTCGATTCGATGAACACCCCTACTATTAAGTACATGTATCGGTACAAGTGTTAAGGAATTTGGTACCTTGGTATCGGTACCAATACTTTTTTCTGTAAAAATGGTATTCGTACCGAATTTGATACTATGCTTTAGTTTTGTATTGTGGTACTATGGTTTCTTGAGTACTAGAACACGTACATGTAGCCTATTTGGTATGCGTATTTTATTGGTACTCGTACCAAGTTAGTTTATTTGAAATTGATACCATGATCAATGGAGTGTTTGGAAAATAAAAAAAAACAAAGTGGTACTAAAGCAGGTACTGTACCAAAATACCAGTGTCGGTACTAGTAACCGTATCGTATCAATATATTTGGTACGGTATTCAATACCCAGTTATGTTCAAATTCAGTATTAATATTTTTGGTACTGGTACAAGTACTGTACCGGTCCCATCCCTATTTATAATGTACGTGTTACCATGTTAGACTGTTCAAAGTTAACAAAAATACTGATTTTTATTTTGTTAGTAATTTTTAACTTTCCGAATTCTCTCGAATTCGATTATGTAGAATAAACCCGAATTTGAATAAGCTAGAAGTTCAAGCGAATTCAAATACAAATTTTAAAGCTTCAAATTCAAATAACTTGATTCGAATAACTTGAAATTCGACTCGATAAACACCCTCAAAGACTGGATATAGAAAGTGACTTTTTAACTTTTTATTTATTTATTTATTATCCACTTGGGAATAACGCAGTGGTGTTTATGAGTTAGATAAATCTAACTACTATAATAAAATAAACCACTTTAGGGACACTTGTCATTATATTAGACCATCTCTTATAGATAATTATTATTTTAATTTAATCTCTTCTAATTAATTATAGATAATTCTCCTACAAAATATTATTTAATTTAATATCTTATATTATAGATAACTTTCCTACTAAATATTATTAGTTTAATATTTTATGAATAATTATTATTTAGTTTAATCTCCTTCTCATTTATAATATTATTTATTTGAATTAATTATATTTGAACGTTTTGTTTAGTTTGGTATAAAATAAATTTTATGAAACTTAAAATAACAAATTTTGCAATAACAGAATAATCTATTTTTATCACGAAAACCAAACTTTGTATTAATATATTAAATATTTTTATTTTCAATGTATAAAATTACATTTACTCGACCCATGTAACACATGAGGGTTTTTAAGATATAACTTTTTATTATTTGATATATAAAATTAGATTTACTCAATTCGTACAATAAACAGGGTTTTTTAAGGATATATATTTTTTTATTATTTAGTACAAAAAATTACATTTATTCAAACAGTGTAATGCACATATTTTTAAAGATGTAATTTTTTTTATTGTTTGGTATATAAAATTACATTTCTTCAACCTGTGTAATAAATGAGGTTTTTTAAAGATGTATTATTTTATTCTTTGATAAACAATATTACATTTATTTAACCCGTGTAATACACGTGGTTTTAAAGATATAACTTTTTTATTTTGTATATAAAATTACATTTATTCAACCTGTACAATATGGTTCTTATAGATATAATTTTTTATTATTTAATATATAAAATTATATTTATTCAACTCGTACAGTAAATAAGGTTTTAAAGATATATTGTTTTATTATTTAGTATATAAAATTTATTTATTCAACCCCGTGTAATACACGAGGTTATAACCTAGTGTTAGAATAAAAGAATATTACATGTTTAATCCTCATGATATGTAAGTTTAGCTGTAAAAAATTATTTACTTGTTAGTAATATAGTATTACTTATTAGACTCGATAACACCCTAAAAGATTGGACAGAGAAAGTAACTTTTAAAGTTTTAACTTTGTATTTATTTACCTTTGTATTTATTTATCTAATCTAATCTAACTTATAATTAATGAGTCCAAATAATGCTACGTGGCAACACCTTCTACTCTTTAGATTTTATTTATTTTAAAAACCTCATGTATTACACGTGTTGAATAGTTCTAATTTTATATATCAATTAAATAATAAAAAAAAAGTTATTCTTTAAGAACCCTGTGTATTTTACAGGTTGAATTGAGGTAATTTTATATACAAAATAACAAAAAAGTTCTATCTTTAAAAAACTACGTGTATTATACTGGTTGAATAAATGTAATTTTGTATATTAAATAATAAAAAAGTTATATCTTAAAAGAAACCCATGTATTACATGGGTTGAATAAATCTAATTTATATATCAAATAATGTTGAAAGGCATATACAATTTGATTTATAAATTAAGTAATAAAATCGATATAAGATTTTTTTAATTAATGTCAATATAAAATAAATAATATATTAATATAAAGTTTGGTTTTCATGATAAATAATTTAGTTTATTTAAAATTATCTTAAATAAACAATTTAAATTTGAGGATAATATTATATTAGAAAGGTATAAGAACTGTATTCGACATTCAAAATAGAGAAACCAAAACTTTAAAATTCTTTGGTGATTAATTGTCGATTTTTAATGACGGTTTACATAATAAAAATAAAATAAAATTCATTTTCTTATGATGAAATCACCCTTGGGTAATTACGGATGAGTTTTCATATGTAATATATTAAACAATTATTTTTAATTAAATGGATTAATAATTATCATGTTTATTATTTAATAAATTAATTAGGGATAACGGAGAAAAAATATTTTAGGCGGAAAAACAAAATATAGATAGCTCCAATGAATGACATGTATTCTTCATACGTTTATTTTAATGTTATATCAAAATATGTATTATTGTCTAATAAAAAATAACTAAACTAAATATAACAAACAATTATACCTAAATATTTATTTATTATCTATACATATAACAAAAGAAACCTCTTTGAGGACACGTGTCAATCAATGAGGCTACCTAAACAAATAACTCCTGATCTGATTAATAAAAGTTTTTATAAATATTATTTAAGTGTGATAATATCTTTTGTTCAATATTTGAATAATTCATGGTTGTTTGTTGCCTAATGATTTAAAGATAATTTAATCCATTAAAATTTTTAAATCTTCCATTCAAACTTTATCTAACATTGGTGTTGGGTTTTGAATTATTTATTCAATATTAGGATAAAAGATTCAACTGACAAGCGACTTGATCGATACTTTATTTGAAGAAATCTTCATTGGAAATGAATTGTGTCAATGTGGTCAACAAAATCAATTCTCAATTTTTTTTTTATTTCTAATTTTAATATCCTTCCTTTTGTTTAATTTTTGCTACCGTATATTATGTTGATTTACTTACTCTTTATTAATTTTCAATGACGAATGTTATAATAACTTTACTTCTAAATTACACCAAATAGATCCTAATCTATCCATACTATTATGTTGATTCACTCTCTTTATTAATTTTTTCAATGGCGAATGTTACTTTTTGTGTTTAACGTATAGTGCATTCATAAGTTCCCATATCTTTTAAAAAAACTTAAACATATTAAGCATAGGTACTTGGTGTCTTTATAGATAGATATATTTTTCATATAACTAAGTTTTTTTATTAGCCATTTTGGAACAGAATGCTTCCCTATAACGAAATCGTTTGTTTTTTTATGATATAACTTTTTCTTATTATCACGAAAACTAAACTTTGTATTAATATATTATCATTAGTTTTTTATGATATAACTTTTTTTTTTCTTATTTGGTACATAAAATTAGGTTTATTCAACCCGTGTAATACATAGGGTTTAAAAAAATAACTTTTTTTATTATTTACTATACAAAATTACATTTATTTAACCCATGTATTACACAAGATTTTTAAAAATATAACTTTTTTTATTATTTGGTATATAAATTATTGTTAAATCCATACAATACACGAGTTTTTTAAGGATATATTATTTTTATTATTTAGTATATAAAATTACATTTAGTAAACCCGTGTAATACACAGGGTTCTAACCTAGTTATCAAAAGAAAACCTAAAGTAAATAATAACAAAAAAATCCTTAAACTACGGTCAACTGGTATGTTAATTTCAATATATTGATTTTTTAAGGTTCGTAATATTAACACATGGAAAAAACTTATTTACACATGGTATATACGAGCCGTATAACAGTATACGGCCCGTATACACCATGTGTAAATATTTTGCCTGATCATATACAATGTATACGAACGCGTATACGGGCCGTATACTGTTATACGGCCCATATTCTTCGAAACTTAGATTTTTCTCAAAGTATCTAAGGGATTTAAGGTGTGAATCACACGAGATATTTTACAGTCGTGAGGTGCTCAAACCTTTCTAAAAGTAGAAAAAAATAAAACATTAACAAGTAACAAAGATTGAAGAACAAAAAAACGTGTCGTATGACTGTAATAAACGGAAGCTATCAACGCGGGATTACGGGCATGGTGTTATTCTTTATTTAATATTTATAGAATAAAAGGAAGGGTGAGACATTTGATTAGAGTTGTAAGGAGTCTGAGTCTTCGGTTTCATCAGCCTGTACCGAAGAAACCAAATTCGCAACAATGAGTCTGAGTTCATTGTTGTTCGTGAATGTTTCGAATCATCATAGAAGACGTGTCGGGTTCTTCTGCTAGTGGTCGGGCTTCCAATGCTCACACAGGGTGATAAACAACGCTGATATGAACACAAACCAACTGCTTTATCTTGAGTCATCAGGAAAACTTTTCCTCAGGGGAGGGTGAGTAGTATGAGTCTGAGTCCATTGTGGTTCGTGAATGTTTCGAATCATCATAGAAGACTATCAGGATTTTGTTGGTTTGTTTCCAGGCAGGGTTTAGAATGTTTGAAGTATTCTTAGTTCAATACCAACTCTTCTGAAAGACAAGAATACAACGTTCATGTATCACAAGGAATGACCGATCTAAGGCAGAGAACCTGATTCAGATACACAAATTCATCACCGGTTTCTACAGCACAAGCACATACACAATTTGTTGGAAGAACCCGATACGTATTTTGCTAGTTACTCTTTTCTTCGATATGGTTGGTGTAAAAGCTCACATTTTACTACGTTGACCATGTTTTTTGACAAATCATCTGCTTCCTGAATCTGAATCTGAAAGTTAACTAGACCCCTCAAGTTGTCATTCATAACAACTAAGCGTCTGGAGAAGAGTATGTTGATATAGGAGAGTTGATGCAAATTTCCAAGCATTTTATCGTGTGTTGTAATTTTAATGAAGCAATGAAGATTGAATATGCAAACCGCATCCGTCTTCTGTTATGATTCGAAACATTTCGAATAACTAGCAGAACCCGACTGTCACACCCCGGCCGCGTATAACATGCAACCGCGGCGGAAACGCCGGGGAGTGTTGTGGACAGAATTAATTGTTATACAACCATGGTAATTAAAGTTACATTTTATTTATTAAACAAGGGTAGTACATTGTCTTAAACAGGAAAAACAAAGAGTTTATAACATAGTTAACTAAGTCTATCTTCAGTTTTAGTCTCTAAGGCACAGGTCCGCCCTAGTATCGTGATCAACATCCTATGGAACAGCTCCTGAAAACACATGTGAAAGTAGGTACGTCAGCATAAAAATGCCTGTGAGATACATAGGTTTTGTGAAAATGGGATTCATGACTTGAGTTTAAAGAATGTTTAATAACAGTCAGTCATGAACCTTGTAATTCGTCTTGCTTTGTAAACCATTTGAAAAACGATAACATCAATTGATGCGTATAGATAAGTGCAAGGTTAAACGAGTAACCAAGTAAAATGAGTTGAATATAATAAGTTGTTTTGTAAGACAATGTTTTATGAAAAGTATGTTATTTGTATAAAATGTTATATGTCTAAACTGAAATGATTTAGATAACGCTAAGATATGTAATATTATACAAACATTTATATATAGGAAGTACCAGCGGCGTATCCACCATGTTTGCATCATATTACATACTCCACGTTACTCAAACCATTTACCCAAACCAATCCACCATGTAAATTGTTCATGTATAACCCAAATGTCAAGTGTTATTGTGTAAACCATGTCAAATGTTTATGTTCAATGTAAACCACCAAATGTGTATGTCAATGTCAACGTGTTTATGTTCAATGTAAATCATGTAATGTGTATCCCAAAATGTATCATGTATGGTAAGCGAAATGTATCAACTTAAACCATATGTAAAATGCACAAAACAAGTCGTTGAAGAAAACGTGGTTTAAATCAACCTTATGTTCTGTGGAAATATGCATGCTCTATTGATATTAACATTTATGCGGTATTGTAAACTATGCATACATCCAAGCCTTGAGACTGCGGCGATAAACCCTTAAACAAATTAAAGGTTCATCTAAGTTATGTATATCGAATTCGGTCACTCCTTCCAGTCCTATCAAACCCAGGACTTCAGGAATGGGAGTTGTCAATTCCTATGGTACCACTACCTACTAACGAACGGCGTAGCTAATGTTAATGAATGTATTGTCCCATGTTAAACAAACCAAATGTCATAACAAAATGAAGGCATGTGATGTAAACAATTGTACTAAGTATGCTAAGTAAACATACGAAGCAGAAATGTTCATGTAAATCAATGTGCCCATATGCTGAGTAAACATATGCAGCAGAAATGTTCATGTAAATCAATGTGTCCATATGCTGAGTAAACATATGCAACAGAAATTTTCATGTAAATCAATGTGTCCATATGCTGAGTAAACATATGCAACAGAAATGTAATGTAAATCAATGTACTAAGTACGCACACAAGGGGCATACATAGCATGAAATGTAATGAAATCGTGTACTCTAATGTACTAATGAGCATAGCAGATATACGATGTGAAAACATGGAAAGCATGAAAGTAACAGATAGGCACATGTGTTTCACCCCAAAACAGTTGGAAAACAGTAAAACAGGGGTTCTATGTACTCACCTGAGATTGCTTTGAGTTCTTGTATGATAACCAGATAATGCTAAAGATCACGGGATATCAAACGGCACCTAATAGGTAGCTATGTTAATATACCGGACCAAATCGGAAGGATCGGATAGTATGCGGGTTCGTAAACCAAACGAGTGTGGGGACTCGTGTAATATGGTTTAACAAAGCCTACATACTAATATGAAACCTAACCTAAGTGCTTACGGCCCATCACGACCCGTTTAGGTAGCTTATGCTACCCTAACGCGTCGTTCGCGTAGAACGCGTATGGAACGCCTAACATCGTGACCACAAGGTATAACCTCAGAAGGTTATAGCTATGGTCACCTAATATGTTTGGTCGGATCCTAATGATCGACCAAATAGGTCGGGTTCGAAAGTATAAGCGATGGTTTAGATCGCTTACCTTACGACCCTATATAAGCACTATACTAAAAGTGACGAGCTAAGCATGTTAGAACATGCTTAACTAAGTTTAGAAAACAGGTTTGGCATCAAAACAAACGGCTTTGATGCTCACGAGTAGTTTGGTTACAAAACACGCAAGAATGCGTATTTTGGCCGAAACTACGACTCGTCACTGAGCCTAGATAACGGGGTAATCAGTAGGTATGGTCACTATGGACCATAACCATCGTGATCACGCTCACGTTATGAAGTTCCAACGAACTTCGCATCGACCATAAGCTGGTCAACGAAGAAAGTCAACAAAACGTCGACTTTCGGACTCGAAAAGCGATAAAACAATGAAAGAATACTTACGGAGGGTCCCCGAATGCTAATCGAGATCAGAGAAACTCAGGTATGAAGCAATACTTCAACTTAGAGCTTTTTAGATCTGATTCTTGTGATTTTTACACAAAAGGGGGGGGGTATTTATAGGAAAAGTGGAACCGTTAGGATCGTTTTATCGAATATCGTGCCATGATCTTGTGCGTACATGTGTTATAATGCTAGATTCACTGAATATGGCCCTTGACCTTTCATTGGGTGAAAAGGCAATCGGATCTTTCGCGATCTGAAGAGCCAATCAGCATTAAATGTGGGTTCTGCTGTACTGGGGACCCCTTACGGACCGTATGGGCTTTGGCTTACGGTCCGTAAGCCCCTAGTTTGGCAGATTTACCATTTTAGTCCCTGCAGCACCAAAACTTGGTATTTGATGCGTTTTTGGCACGTTTAAGCCCCGTTAACCTCATTTCAAAGCTCTAAAATGATGTTAAAGTATAGGGAACTGAAAATGTGCTAAAAAATATGTCGGATGTCGGTTCGTTTGGCTGTACGGTCGCGATGTTCGGTTAATTACGACGGAATGCGCATAAGCGCGAAAGACGATCCAAATTGCGCGACGAATGGATTTTTCTCATGCCATACACTAAGGCATAATATAAGGATGCTTACATAAATTTTTGGATGTCCGGATGTATTCAGAACGTAAGTTATGCGCGAAAGTGCAAACTTGTGCACTTTTTGACACTTTTAGCCCCTGAATGATCCAAAAGTTTGTTTTAGCATACCAAACCCCTCAAAGCCTATTTCTAAGCTATGTAAAGGATATTTATGGTATGTTTAATTTATGGACATGTTCCGGAATGTTCGTTACAGTTTGAATTGGCATACTTTCGCAGTTTGTCAAGTTTAGTCCCTGTAAGCGAATTAACTTGTTTTTGCCATACCAAAGCCTTCAAAACTTATTTCTAAGTTATGTAAAGGTTATTTAAGGTATGTTGAGTATATGTTGATGTTCCGGAGAATTTGTCGCATTAAACTGAGTACGTTTACGTACTAGTCTGCGTATAATTCTCCAGAAAGCGATGTAGAGTTTGAATTTGAACAAAAGTTAAAATATGAAAAATGTAAAACAAAATCAAACAATCATTGGAATAAAATAACGTTGTTTTATTGATAACTGAACTATTCACAATGATTACAAGCACAAATGTTACAGTCTCCCCTACTTGTGGAAATTTCGTCCCGAAATTTATTTAGAGGAAACTCGTGGAAACAGATGCGGATATTTCGCCTTCATTTGATCTTCACGTTCCCAAGTAAACTCGGGTCCACGCTTTGATTCCCAACGAACCTTGACCAACGGAATGCGCTTGCGTTTGAGCCACTTGACTTCACGTTCCATGATTTCTACCGGTTTCTCAACAAATTTCAGTGTTTTATCAACACGAATCTCGTCAAGCGGTATGTGGAGGTTCTCATCAGCTAAACACCTCTTGAGATTGGACACGTGAAAAGTTGGATGAACATTTCCAAGTTCAGGAGGTAACTCAAGTCTGTAGGCTACCTTACCGATTCTTTCGACGATCTTGAATGGTCCAACGTATCTAGGTGCAAGTTTTCCTTTCTTTCCAAATCTGATCACACCTTTCCAAGGTGAGACCTTAAGTAATACACGATCACCGACTTGAAAATCCAAAGGCTTGCGTTTTAGGTCCGCGTAACTCTTTTGACGGCTTCTAGCTATCTGAAGGTTATCACGAACTTTCTTAACCTTATCTGTTGTCTCTAGAATGAGGGCAGGTCCAGTAAGTTGAGCCTCGCCGATCTCATTCCAGCAGACTGGTGAACGACATTTTCGACCATAGAGAGCCTCGAAAGGAGCCATGTTGATGCTGGAGTGATAACTGTTGTTGTAGGAGAATTCAATCAATGGAAGATGTGAATCCCAACTACCACCAAAATCGATCACATAAGCTCTAAGCATATCCTCCAGTGTCTGGATTGTTCTTTCAGATTGACCATCCGTTTGCGGATGATAGGCTGTGCTCAGATTAAGTTGGGACCCCATAGCAGCTTGCATGGTTCTCCAAAAATGAGAAGTGAAACGAGCATCTCTGTCAGAAATGATGTTCAAAGGAACACCATGTCGAGCTACGATTTCATCCACGTAGATTTGAGCAAGTTTGTCAGCCGAAAAATCCTCACGGATTGGCAAGAAATACGCTGACTTGGTAAGACGGTCCACGACTACCCAGATGGCATCATGACCTTTCTTTGTGCGCGGAAGTTTAGTAATGAGATCCATAGTAATGTTTTCCCATTTCCAAACTGGGATCTCCGGTTGCTCCAATAAACCCGAAGGACGCTGATGTTCAGCCTTAACCTTAAGATAAGTAAGGCATTTGGATACGTATAAGGCAATGTCTTTCTTCATACCAGGCCACCAATACTGTATACGAAGATCCTTATACATCTTATCTGAGCCAGGATGAATAGAATAACGAGACTTATGGGCTTCATCCATAAGCAAGGTACGAAGATTATCTTGGCTCGGGACCCACAAACGGTCCATGAAGTAATATGATCCATTGTCCTTCAGTTCAAGAGCAGGTGTTATGTGATAAGGAAATTCCTTATCCATCAAGCCTTGTGAAACACAAGCTTGTTGAGCCTGAGAAATACGGGCTTGTATATCAGTTTGAATAACAGATTGGACACGTACACAATGAAGCTTAGTACGTTCCTTGCGACTCAATGCATCGGCTACGACATTCGCCTTACCAGGATGGTAGCGGATCTCGCAGTCGTAGTCGTTTAGAAGTTCAACCCAACGTCTTTGCCTCATGTTGAGTTCCTTTTGATTAAAGATATGTTGAAGACTTTTGTGGTCCGTGAAAACCACACATTTCGTACCGTACAAATAGTGTCTCCAGATCTTAAGAGCGAAGACAACTGCACCCAACTCAAGATCATGAGTGGTGTAGTTTTTCTCATGTATCTTCAACTGCCTTGATGCGTATGCTATGACTTTGTTTCTTTGCACCAGGACGCAGCCAAGACCTAATTTAGATGCGTCGCAATAAACGACGAAAACATCATTGCCCTCGGGCAAAGTTAGGACAGGCGCGTCGCAAAGTTTTTGCTTCAAGTGTTGAAAAGCTTCCTCTTGTTTGACTCCCCAATCAAATGGCTTGTTTTTCTGAGTTAGAGCAGTTAGAGGAACTGCAATCTTTGAGAAATTCTCAATGAAGCGGCGGTAATAACCCGCCAGACCAAGGAAAGAACGAACTTCAGTAGGAGTAGTAGGCGTATCCCAATCCTTAATGGCACTGATCTTGGAGGGATCTACATGAATACCTTGTTCGTTGACAATGTGTCCTAAGAATTGAACCTCTTTAAGCCAGAATTCACACTTGGAGAATTTGGCGAAAAGCTGCTCTTTCTTTAGGAGTTCCAACGTAAGACGAAGATGTTGTTCATGATCAGCTCGCGTCTTAGAATATATCAAAATGTCGTCAATGAAAACGATGATGAACTTATCTAAATAAGGCTTGCAGACCCTATTCATCAAGTCCATGAAAACAGCAGGAGCATTAGTCAAACCGAATGGCATGACTGTGAACTCATAATGTCCATAACGAGTGCGGAACGCTGTCTTGGGAATGTCTTCTTCATGCACACGAAGCTGATGATATCCAGATCGTAGATCAATCTTTGAAAAAATAAGAAGCGCCTTGCAATTGATCAAAGAGATCATCAATGCGAGGTAGGGGATATCGATTCTTGATGGTAAGCTTGTTAAGCTCACGATAATCGATACACATCCTAAAAGATCCATCCTTCTTCTTAACAAAAAGAACGGGAGCACCCCAAGGTGAAAAGCTAGGACGGATAAAACCTTTGTCGGAGAGTTCCTGCAGCTGTTTAGACAACTCTTGCATCTCGGACGGTGCAAGACGATATGGAGCTCTGGCAATGGGATTTGCACCAGGTACGAGATCAATACGGAACTCGACTTGGCGTGCTGGAGGTAGACCAGGTAACTCTTTAGGGAAAACTTCAGAATAATCCCGAACGACAGGAATATCTGAAATAGACTTACCCTTGCCTTTATCTGTTGTAACATGTGCTAAGAAGGCCACATAGTGCTTTCGCAGATATTTCCGAGCTTTAAAACAAGACATGAGTTTGAGACCACCGGCAGGCTTCTCACCACGAACCTGTAGGATCTCGCCTGTCGACAGCGGCACACGAACAATCTTCTCAGAACAAACTATCTCTGCGCGATGCTTAGATAACCAATCCATTCCCACAATAACGTCGAAGCTTCCAAGTTGCATTGGCGTGAGGTCAATAGGAAAGATATGGTCGTTAAGGTTCAACTGGCAGTTGCGTAGAACAAAATTAAGAACAATGGGTTCACCACTGGCAACCTCTACTGTCAAAGGTTTACCTAGTTTCGTTATAGACACGCGAAGCATTGTCTCAAAAGACAATGACACAAAGCTCTTGTCGGCACCCGAATCAAAAAGAACAGATGCTGGCTGATTATTAATAAAGAACGTACCGTTCACCACTTCGTTGTCTGCTTGTGCTTCTTGTGCATTCATGTTGAAGACTCGACCTCGAGCCTGTGCCTGATTCTGGTTTGCATTCTGGTTCTGGTTGACTAGTCTTGGACACCGGTTTCTGTAGTGGGTCAGATCCCCACAGTTATAACAAGCACCTGGTGGGTAGTTTGGTCGTGCAGCCTGACCCTGTTGCTGAGCAACCTGTTGAGCAGGGTTCTAAACCGACAAACATGGGCAAGATGACCCGACTTCCCACAGTTAGTACAGAAACGGCACTGATATTGCGGCTGATGGTGACTGTTGCATTGATTGCACAAAGGTGCAATCCCTGAATAGGGCTTCTTTGCTGGAGGCTGGTTGGGAGCTGCCTGGTTAGCTTGGGCAGTGACAGCATAGTTTTGGGAAGCCTTACGCTTCCTTGACCCCCTTGAGGAACCAGAATCCTTTCCCTTCTTGTTTTGACCTTTCTTGCTATCTTCCTTGTTAGCCGACTGCTTCTTGCCCTTGTCACCCTTCCTGTGTAGCTTATTCTTTCGAATCTGCGACTCAGTCAGTGTTGCTGATAACTCGATTGCCTGACGGAGTGTGGTAGGGTTGCTACCAGTGAGAATGTCTTGTATTGAGTCAGGTAGGCCGTCGATGTACCTTTCGATGGCCTTATCGAGTGGGGTAACCATAGTCGGGCAAAGCAGACTCAACTCTTCAAACCTATCAGTATAAGCCCTGTGCTCGCCACTATCTTGCTTCAAAACATCAAATTCTTTCTCCAACGCCCGTTGTTCATGACGAGGACAAAACTCCCTCATCATAAGAGCTCTCAGTTCAGCCCATGTCTGAGCTAGAGCAACTTCTGCACCTTGATATCTCATAACCCCATTCCACCATGTAAGAGCCCTCTTCTGAAACACGCTTGAAGAAAACTCGACCTTGCGATTATCCGGACACTGCACGTGGCGAAAAGTGTTCTCGATGCTCTCGAACCACTGAAGAAGCCCAGTTGCTCCCTCAGAACCACTAAACTTGAGTGGCTTAGCCGAGCTAAAATCCTTGTATTTGCATGTACCATTGTTTTTGTTGTTGGCCTGGTTCCATTGAGCAAAGAGATTTGGGAATTGAGCAGCCATCTGCTGCGCAATAATTTCTGCTAGCTCGGCAGTAGCTATCTGGTTGTCGCGTCGAGGAGGCATTCTAGAAGAGAAAAACATGAAATGCAACGAGTGAGATGATTGGATGAAGAGAATGAGATGAAGCAAAATCAACAAAAGCAAAGATGGCGGTTATGCATCGCAAAGCAAACAAGCGTCATGAAATGTCTAGTCAAAGTAAATGGGTCAGAATTAGTGTATCGCGAAGACAGGCTCGCCTATAAGTGAACACTCACCCCAAGAGTTCCCAGGTAAGAGTGACTGGTCCGATTATGTGGATTTGTACGAACACTCTAGCCTTAGACAGAAAACCCAGGGTACAGGCATTCACTCTTCCAGTTCGCACGTGTTCACACTATTAACCCAAAACTTTGACGGGATTTTTGAAATCCAAAGAGGTTCAAAACCATATAATAGAGGGTTCAAAACCTTATAACAGAGGGTTCAAAACCTAGTAATCAATCATCCTAGAACAGATGATTAATTTTCAAAGCGGATTCGGAACTGAAGTTCCCGTTGTGGTTATCACCTAAGGATAGGTGATGTGCATGTTTTAAACTCTAAACACAAGATAGCTTGTGTTAGGGTCCTAGAAAGTTATAGTCTAGGTCAAAGCATTACTAATAACCTAGTTCCCTATAACCAATGGCTCTGATACCAACTCTTCTGTCACACCCCGGCCGCGTATAACATGCAACCGCGGCGGAAACGCCGGGGAGTGTTGTGGACAGAATTAATTGTTATACAACCATGGTAATTAAAGTTACATTTTATTTATTAAACAAGGGTAGTAGATTGTCTTAAACAGGAAAAACAAAGAGTTTATAACATAGTTAACTAAGTCTATCTTTAGTTTTAGTCTCTAAGGCACAGGTCCGCCCTAGTATCGTGATCAACATCCTATGGAACAGCTCCTGAAAACACATGTGAAAGTAGGTACGTCAGCATAAAAATGCATGTGAGATACATAGGTTTTGTGAAAATGGGATTCATGACTTGAGTTTAAAGAATGTTTAATAACAGTCAGTCATGAACCTTGTAATTCGTCTTGCTTTGTAAACCATTTGAAAAACGATAACATCAATTGATGCGTACAGATAAGTGCAAGGTTAAACGAGTAACCAAGTAAAATGAGTTGAATATAATAAGTTGTTTTGTAAGACAATGTTTTATGAAAAGTATGTTATTTGTATAAAATGTTATATGTCTAAACTGAAATGATTTAGATAACGCTAAGATATGTAATATTATACAAACATTTATATATAGGAAGTACCAGCGGCGTATCCACCATGTTTGCATCATATTACATACTCCACGTTACTCAAACCATTTACCCAAACCAATCCACCATGTAAATTGTTCATGTATAACCCAAATGTCAAGTGTTATTGTGTAAACCATGTCAAATGTTTATGTTCAATGTAAACCACCAAATGTGTATGTCAATGTCAACGTGTTTATGTTCAATGTAAATCATGTAATGTGTATCCCAAAATGTATCATGTATGGTAAGCGAAATGTATCAACTTAAACCATATGTAAAATGCACAAAACAAGTCGTTGAAGTAAAACGTGGTTTAAATCAACGTTATGTTCTGTGGAAATATGCATGCTCTATTGATATTAACATTTATGCGGTATTGTAAACTATGCATACATCCAAGCCTTGAGACTGCGGCGATAAACCCTTAAACAAATTAAAGGTTCATCTAAGTTATGTATATCGAATTCGGTCACTCCTTCCAGTCCTATCAAACCCAGGACTTCAGGAATGGGAGTTGTCAATTCCTATGGTACCACTACATACTAACGAACGGCGTAGCTAATGTTAATGAATGTATTGTCCCATGTTAAACAAACCAAATGTCATAACAAAATGAAGGCATGTGATGTAAACAATTGTACTAAGTATGCTAAGTAAACATACGAAGCAGAAATGTTCATGTAAATCAATGTGCCCATATGCTGAGTAAACATATGCAGCAGAAATGTTCATGTAAATCAATGTGTCCATATGCTGAGTAAACATATGCAACAGAAATGTTCATGTAAATCAATGTGTCCATATGCTGAGTAAACATATGCAACAGAAATGTAATGTAAATCAATGTACTAAGTACGCACACAAGGGGCATACATAGCATGAAATGTAATGAAATCGTGTACTCTAATGTACTAATGAGCATAGCAGATATACGATGTGAAAACATGGAAAGCATGAAAGTAACAGATAGGCACATGTGTTTCACCCCAAAACAGTTGGAAAACAGTAAAAGAGGGGTTCTATGTACTCACCTGAGATTGCTTTGAGTTCTTGTATGATAACCAGATAATGCTAAAGATCACGGGATATCAAACGACACCTAATAGGTAGCTATGTTAATATACCGGACCAAATCGGAAGGATCGGATAGTATGCGGGTTCGTAAACCAAACGAGTGTGGGGACTCGTGTAATATGGTTTAACAAAGCCTACATACTAATATGAAACCTAACCTAAGTGCTTACGGCCCATCACGACCCGTTTAGGTAGCTTATGCTACCCTAACGCGTCGTTCGCGTAGAACGCGTATGGAACGCCTAACATCGTGACCACAAGGTATAACCTCGGAAGGTTATAGCTATGGTCACCTAATGTGTTTGGTCGGATCCTAATGATCGACCAAATAGGTCGGGTTCGAAAGTATAAGCGATGGTTTAGATCGCTTACCTTACGACCCTATATAAGCACTATACTAAAAGTGACGAGCTAAGCATGTTAGAACATGCTTAACTAAGTTTAGAAAACAGGTTTGGCATCAAAACAAACGGCTTTGATGCTCACGAGTAGTTTGGTTACAAAACACGCAAGAATGCGCATTTTGGCCGAAACTACGACTCGTCACTGAGCCTAGATAACGGGGTAATCAGTAGGTATGGTCACTATGGACCATAACCATCGTGATCACGCTCACGTTATGAAGTTCCAACGAACTTCGCATCGACCATAAGCTGGTCAACGCAGAAAGTCAACAAAACGTTGACTTTCGGACTCGAAAAGCGATAAAACAATGAAAGAATACTTACGGAGGGTCCCCGAACGCTAATCGAGATCAGAGAAACTCAGGTATGAAGCAATACTTCAACATAGAGCTTTTTAGATCTGATTCTTGTGATTTTTACACAAAAGGGGGGGGGGTATTTATAGGAAAAGTGGAACCGTTAGGATCGTTTTATCGAATATCGTGCCATGATCTTGTGCGTACATGTGTTATAATGCTAGATTCACTGAATATGGCCCTTGTCCTTTCATTGGGTGAAAAGGCAATCGGACCTTTCGCGATCTGAAGAGCCAATCAGCATTAAATGTGGGTTCTGCTGTATTGGGGACCCCTTACGGACCGTATGGGCTTTGGCTTACGGTCCGTAAGCCCCTAGTTTGGCAGATTTACCATTTTAGTCCCTGCAGCACCAAAACTTGGTATTTGATGCGTTTTTGGCACGTTTAAGCCCCGTTAACCTCATTTCAAAGCTCTAAAATGATGTTAAAGTATAGGGAACTGAAAATGTGCTCAAAAATATGTCAGATGTCGGTTCGTTTGGCCGTACGGTCGCGATGTTCGGTTAATTATGACGGAATGCGCATAAGCGCGAAAGACGATCCAAATTGCGCGACGAATGGATTTTTCTCATGCCATACACTAAGGCATAATATAAGGATGCTTACATAAATTTTTGGATGTCCGGATGTATTCAGAACGTAAGTTATGCGCGAAAGTGCAAACTTGTGCACTTTTTGACACTTTTAGCCCCTGAATGATCCAAAAGTTTGTTTTAGCATACCAAACCCCTCAAAGCCTATTTCTAAGCTATGTAAAGGATATTTATGGTATGTTTAACTTATGGACATGTTCCGGAATGTTCGTTACAGTTTGAATTGGCATACTTTCGCAGTTTGTCAAGTTTAGTCCCTGTAAGCGAATTAACTTGTTTTTGCCATACCAAAGCCTTCAAAACTTATTTCTAAGTTATGTAAAGGTTATTTAAGGTATGTTGAGTATATGTTGATGTTCCGGAGTATTTGTCGCATTAAACTGAGTACGTTTACGTACTAGTCTGCGTATAATTCTCCAGAAAGCGATGTAGAGTTTGAATTTGAACAAAAGTTAAAATATGAAAAATGTAAAACAAAATCAAACAATCATTGGAATAAAATAACATTGTTTTATTGATAACTGAACTGTTCACAATGATTACAAGCACAAATGTTACACCGACACGTCTTCTGTGATGATTCGAAACATTCCGAATAACTAGCAGAAGAACCCGACACGTCTTCTGCTAGTTACTCTTTTCTTCGATTTCAACGAGGCAACTTTCCTTATCACCCGAAGCAGTGATTTCTTATCCATACTATTCTTCATAGCCATATTCCCACTCACAAGTTGTTGATCTTTGGGTGGTAATTTACTCCCGAACAAACCATGCCCACCTTGACCAAAATAGATAAGCGTATCACTCGATCCACTTACATTCGAATAACTCTGAGAATCCACAACGCTTATGGCCAGATTCTTTCCTTCAATCTTGGCAAAATCAATGCCTGCTTGTTTTATTATCACAAAAGTACTGAACAACCGAGATAACAGCTCCGGTATTTATCACCAACTCATCTTTAGTAGTGTTTGTTTGAGAACCTGATCAGATACACAACGGTCTCTTTGCTTCGTCCACTAGAACTATTTGTGTATGCATTCTTTTGGTAGTTAACAACGCTAATTAGAAAAAAATCTGTAAAATTAATCATATGGATTGCTATAACAGGATGGATGTGACACACACAGACAGATAAGCTGTCACAGTTGTCAAGACTGTTTGTCGGGTTTCCAATGCTCACACAGGGTGATAAACAACGCTGATACGAACACATGTGTTTCGAAAATAGGCTTTGTTCTTGGTTTAATGAAGTTACACGTAACATCTAGTTATATTCAGATTTAAACAATGCCTGCCTCAACTGAGATAACAGACATCCATCAAGCTCAAAAAGAAAACTTGTGTTTCCCATAGTCACAAAAGATTGCGGTTTGCATTTCGCATAGCCACTGTTTCCGTAGTAAAAAACGGTTGCGGTTTGTATTTCGCATAGCCACCATTTCCGTAGTAAAAAACGGTTGCGGTTTGCACATTCAATCTTCAATACTTCATTAAAATACCACTAGTAGAAGAACCCGACACGTCTTCATGTTACAGAAAATGTTCTAGAAATTGAAGGAAAAGGAAAAGATTTGTTGAAATCGAATTTGACAACTATGACAGCTTATTAAAAGTAGCAATCACCTCCAATCATTTCCTGGCCAAATCACACACTATAAAGTTTAAAGTTATCGTGTGTTGTAGTTTGGAAAGATGACCGAATAGAGATCTGAATAACAAACTGTGGAGAACTTGTTTGTGTCGGGTTCTTCTGCTAGTTACTCGATCAACGGACTGATCGGTAACGTTACTCTACTTGTGCGCCGATTTAAGCGGTATGTTCCGATCAATGTTGTTAAAGGTGATGAAGAGTTTAGAAACCCTAGAATGATGGTGTTTTTACTGGAAAAAACGTGATACTTGAAAATACATCCTTACATACGGCCCGTATATAGTTATACAGCCCGTATACATTTGGTAACATCAAAAACCTCCCAAAATAAATCCATTGAGCCGTATACGTTTTACAAATCGTATAAACATGTATACGGCTCGTATAACATTATACGGGCCGTATATAGTAAAATCAAAAAAAACATTCTCTGCGCATTTTCCTATTAAAAACATTCTATACGGGCCGTATATTTGTATACGGCCCGTATACACTAGGGGATGTGAAAATAAGATATAGGGGGTGTGGGAACAAGGGGAGCCTTTTTTAATTTCATACATCAAACAAAATTTGAACCAAATAAAATTTACATGAATGTGTATTATTTTCTTCGTTAAATACTCTTAGCAACTAAATTATGTCATAATCTATCTATCTAGACTTTCTATAAAAGGAGAAATCTGAGTGACATAAGAAAAGCTGATGTGTCAGCCATAGAGGTTGTCCAATAAGGCTTTTCTTATGTCATTTTTACATTATAAAGCCTAATATATAAAATCATTTAAAATTAAAATTCTGTCTAAACCTCTGCCCTCAACATTTAGCTACACAAACCTTTATTCCCAATAAACCTCTGTCTGAATTCAAAATTTTGGCTCCACATTCAAAATTCAAACCATATATTCTAATCCTATAAATAAGATATATGAATCTGGCTCCAGATTCAAATCTCGCTCCTATCTGCGAGCGTATCTCTCTTTCTCAAATGCATATTTCTCGTGATTCAGCCGGCTAATCTCTGATTATACTTCTTTGTTCGAATGTTTGTTGATTCTGTTTACATGTTATCGTTCCAGTATCATTGTTCCAACATCGTCGTTTCAATGAAGCTTCCCTTCACACATCAACCTTTCAATATCGATGTTGCAGTATCATTGTTGCAACATCATGAAAAATTGCATGTGCTACCTTCTTTGATGGGAGAGTTCCATTGTTCGATTTTCGTTAAATCGAAAGTCAGGTTTTCTTGCGTCTGTAAGATTTTCTTCTTTTATACAAAGTATAGATTCGTGCAATATCGTGAAAAGTTAGATGTGCTACAACAGTTGAGAGGAGACCTTTGCATTTTAGGTTTGTTCCTTATTTGATTAACTGTTGATGATTTTGAGAGTTTTTATTGACACTGACATTTTAGAATATATTAAGATGCATGTTGATATTATTAAAATGAACTACTACATAGAAAAATAGAAATTTAATGAAATATTTATAAAGTATTACACGCTAGAGTTAACACTTGCTAGGATTTCGTAGACTCTGGCCTTTCTCCATGTGATTTTGTGCTCTCTTTTGAATTTCAGGTCAGTTAGCATCTTGCGGATTTTTTGATCCTGTTTTAGAAGTTGTGTCAGAAACTCTTCTGCATTCTTCTGGAACTCTGATGGAGGAAAGTGGAGGACTTCATCGAGCAATGCTATGTTGTTCCAGGTTTTGTTATAATTAGTGTCATTGATTATGTCGACTTTCCAGTTTAGTTCTTCGTCCGTTCTTTTTTCTTTGAGTGACCACATCGAGAATTGTGTTTTAACATCGCTGGTGTCTGACCAGTGGTAGAAGCTGAAGTTTGCCATGTAGATTTTTTGTTGGTTTTGCTGATTTGGAACAATTTTTGACAGGATGTGATTTGTAGGACAATTTGTTAATTTTTTGAATCAAAAGTAATCATCGGTCTTTTATAGAGTTTAAAAACGCGTCTACATGGTAAATGAAGAGGTTAATTGTAATTGTGATAATCTACTTTTGTTCTTTGAACTTCGAAATTTTGTCCCTTGGGTTTCTTGGTATTTAATTTTATAGCTTTCCCGTAAAAGTTGGGGTTTGAAAAGGTTTTTGCATTAAAAGACTGTTGTTTTAAAATATATATTAATATGTTTATATTAAATCTACACGTTTTCACTGTTAGATATTTCAGTATATAAACTCATAGTCACTTCACCTGTTTTTCATCACGTTTTCCTACGAAGATATCATACTTTCAGGAAAGTCGAGTAATATAGTTTATTCAAATGGCGTCATTCACTTCTGTAAAATCAGATGATTTAAAGCAGCATTTTGTCAGGCAAATCGAGGAACAGGTGTATGAAGATAGGGCTACTCTTCAAGAGCTGAAGAGATGTTTTGATGGATTGCAAGTTGGCCTGCTCACGAGAGAGCAGGTTTCCAGAAATCTTATGCGGATGCCTTCAACTTCCGTTTGTGAGCTTTGTGTTGTCAGTAATATAGAGTGCGGTGATAGAGACTTGGAGTTCATGGCGATGCTGAAGGACATACATCGAGAGGTTCAGCAATCGATAGAGTTGAAGCTAAAGTTTCTTAATGCTTGCTGTTATTGTTAGATTTGAACTTTAATGTTGTTCAGTATGTTATGTAACTATTGGACTTTTAATGTCATGAATAAATGAATAAATTTTAATCTTATGAATCTATGTTGCGTTTTAGTTTTACTTATTTAGTGTTTAAGTTTGATTTAGATTATGTTGATGTTGAATTGTGTCTGAATATCTGTTTGGTAAGTCAACAAAGGTTTAATAGTATCAAGGGTTGGTTTGATGGTGAACATATTATGTTGATGTTGAATTGTCTCTGAACATCTGTTTGGTAAGTCAACAGAGGTTTAATAGTATCAAGGGTTGGTTTGATGGTGAACATATTATGTTGATGTTGAATTGTCTCTGAACATCTGTTTGGTAAGTCAACAGAGGTTTAATAGTATCAAGGATTGGTTTGATGGTGAACAGATGAGTGCAAAGATAAAACAAATGTTCAGAATTTGATCATTGATAGCAGTTTTTTGAAGAATCTGTGCTCCTTCAAATTACAGAGAGTCAATATTTGGAGTTGTAAGGTCTGTTGTAATTAAAGTTTGGTAAAAGAGAACATTTGCTGATGATGAAAGATTGAAGAAGGAAAGGTTTGTATGGGAGACCAGATGTTAAAGAACAACATATGATATTCAAAATATGTTGAGCCGACAAAAGGTTTTTATAGTAACAGTGGTTAGGTTAATAGCAGATGTTGGGACTTTGTTAGTCCATTAGATTAGATGTTGTACAGTATGTGAAATTGTAATTGTAGACCTTTGTATAAGCATGCTGTTGTTGTCATATATTCGAACCTTCTTATGAAACAACTGTGTATGCTAACGACTGTTAATTTACCACTGTTGTCTTAATACTATTAATCTTTGTTGTCGCATCTTAATTTTAATTGTTTCAGTCATTACTAAGTATTATTATATAATTTTGTTTATCAATGACAGTTTTTTGGAAGAATTTCCGGTAAGACCTAATTACAAGGAGTCGATATTTGCTGTTGTAAAAGGTGTGTTGTAGCTAAAGTCTGACAAAAGAGAGCATCTGCTGATGAATAAATGTCTGAAGATGCAAAGGTCTGCTATGGGCCAACAGATATTAACGAACAACAGATGATATTCAATCTTAAAATGCGAGAGGTTTTGATACTAACAGTGGTTGGGCTAATAGTAGATGTTAGACTTATGACTGTAGAGTTACACCGATTGAAAACAACTGTTTTTGAAACTTATGCTTGCCTAAAAATACATCCACTGCTAAAGGGTACCGTCTGTTGTCATAATTTCTGTTTATCCTAATGACTGTTGATTTACTATACTGCTGACTGTCATCCATTATGACAACAGAGGTTCTGACGTGGACAGATGTTAGCTAAAAATAAAACAACTACTGAAAGTTATCATCTGTTCTCATAACTTCTGTTTATCTAACGACTGTTTGACTCACACTGTTCCCAACTTCTGTAGTCGACCAACAGAGGTTTCCAAACAACTGTCATCGGTTGTCGCAAGAGAGGTTCTGACGTGGACATATCTTAGCCATCAAATATTTGTAACTACTGTCACGTCAGATTCACTTCTTCTCTCTATATAAAAGCTGTTTCATCCCTAAATCGAGGTTCTACCATTGCCGTCTCGAATTCAAAATTCTGAAAAACAGTTTCCAACATATTAAAAACTCTCTAACTTAAACCCTGTTTCATCCCCAAATCACCTTCTTCTCCGATGATGTCTCTGAACATCAAATACCCTCACAACTACCTCCCCATCTTCGAGAAAACCAGCAAAAATACCAGCTTTCACTCAATAATTGATCTTTTAACATCATCAAAATACAAATCAATCCTTACTGCTGATGCTCCGGTTCATACTGAAACACTTCGACAATTTTGGGTTAATGCTGAAATAGAGTCTGAAGATAATAATCCAGTTGCCATCACATCTAAGGTCGGGGAAAGTGTGGTATGAATTTCTCCCTTTACAATTTCCACTACATTTGCATTGGATGACTTGGGAGGTAAGACCAACTTTGAAAAACCTGAACTTCATACAGAGTTCATTGAAAGAGGGTGTGATGCACAATTAAAAGAAGTTACTATCTACAAACCAAACTTCCCTCCGCCAATGAAATTTTTGTTTCATACTCTTTTAACTTGTCTCTCAGCTAAGACCACCTCATTTAATGAGATGCCTTTGAACATTCAGTATTTGGGTTATGCTATTTTAACAAAATCTGATTACAATTTATCACAAGCATTGTTTTCTAATTTGTTGAATAATGTAAAAAATGTGAAAAAATTGAAAAAAGGTCTTCGTAGTAATGCTTTTCTGTTGTATCCAAGACTTCTAAGCTACTACCTTGAAAACAAGTGTCACAAACAGATTTTGAACAAGGTGTAGCTTTTCAAATAAATAGTCTTACAAGTAAAACTTTTACTAAACTTATGGATAAAGAGTCAAAAGTTTCAACAACGGAAACAAAGGGGGATTAGCCTGTTCTTAGATGCATCCGCATCAGTTGCTCAAACCTCTGTTGGTGATCATGACACCACAACCGGTGTTGTGAAACACACACCAGGAAAACGCAAAAAGAAATCTGTCACATCCAAAAAGCCCACCAAAAGCAAATAAAATAAAAAGGTTACTCTGCTAGATGAGATCCCAGAGGTTAATGAAGTGATAACACAAATGTCACTTGAAACGACTGCTGCTACTTCCTCACATTTGTTGGAAAGATCTCAACCCATCCAAACTCTTCACGTATCCTTACAAAAGGATCATGTTGTAAGCACAGGGACACCACAACATGAAGTAGACCTTTCATATGAAAGTATGTTTAAAAGTCCCTCTCCCAGGGCAATCACGCTTTCTACACCACACCCCTCTTCTCAAGTTCCATCAACAATATTACCTCTGTTTGAAGTAATTGAATTTCAGAAAGAAAACATAACTTCTGATGCACACATTACTGAGAGTAAAGCGCAACAAATGACTGTGCCTGAACCAATTCAATCTGCTATCCTACCAACAGTTGAGGAGGTTATCCCCGTTGAGTATTATGAAACTCTTCGTGGTAGTTCAAGTGGAGCAGCCACTACAACTGTTGAACCCATCACCAATCAGTTGGACAGTGGTTACATCATTAAGACTCCCTTGAAGGCAACCACTGATGAGGTTACAACTGTAATCTCTGCTTTAGTGGGAAGTCCCCAGAACCAAGAAAAAGGGGCATTTGTTTCTGATGATATGGAGACTTCTCCTATTATTAAAACAAATACAACCACTACAGGTGGGAATTCAGATGATCCTATTAAAGTAGGTGATGAATTAAATTATAAGGATTTGACGGTTAGAGTGTCTACCATTGAAACATATGTTGCTGAAATGAAAGAATTGATTAAGCAGTTGATAGAGCTTTCTAAAAGTCAACCTACAACACAGAAAATTGCTAATGAGCTTCGGAATTCTATGCAACCCAACCTTCAAGCTCAGAGAAATTTGGCTGAAAGTAACCGCAATTTCAGTTTGGAATTTATCAAAAATTTGGTTGATGCCAGGTATAAAGACACACAAGTAGACATTATGAACATTAAGGAACATCTGTTGAAACTTTCTGGCACCACCCCTACATTAATCTTTGAGAAAGATGATGATGATGATGATGATGATGATGATGATGATGCCAAAAAGGGGGAGAAAGATTCACTGAGAAAGTTGCCACCAGATTCAAAAGCTAATCCTATAGAAATTGTATCCCCTGCTCAACTTAATTCCAACCCTTCTCCAAAAAAAACACCACAAAAGAAGGAGAAAATAGCTTCAACACCATCATCACCCATTCTGTCAATAGATGCTGATATAACAAAAGTATCAGCAGATGCTTACCAAACAGCTGCTGAGACACCAGTTGTTTCAGCAGAAGTTTGTCAAACATCTGCCATGATCATTTTCACTACACCAACCACAATACAACCACCTCCAACGTCACAAAGATCTCCCATACATTCATCTTCACTACCAAAACATTCTCCTTCACCAGAAATCATCTCCACACGTAAGAGAAAAACTCATATTGTGTTAGAAGATGATGAGGAGATTAAATCAGCAATCCCTGTATCATCTGCCTCCATTCAAAATAGTCCATGCTCGTCATTTCCACCCATAGAACCTACTTCATCTCTTACAATTGCTACACTACCATCAGTCATTCCTCTGGAAGCTCAATATCCACTGGAATTAGTCATTGTTAAAGGTGAAATTGAATCATTCTTCACAATAGAGGATCCATCTAAAAGATCCTTCCCATCTCTTTATGGCTATAAGAAGCCTCAAAACTTAGATGAGTATCTGAAATTAAAAGTATCACAGGCTGAGGTTATAACAAGAGAGAAAAGCATAGGGATGGATGGCAGGGAATACCTGAGGTTTTTATTATTTCAGCTTAGCAAAGTCGTAAAACTTGAAGACTATGCTAGGGATGTGAGTAAATCCATGTCTGAGAGGCCAGTAATTCCTGAACTTCAGATGAAACTGAGGGATGCTTATGTTGCACACATTATGAAGTACAAACCATATAACGCGACTGAAAATCAATTCAAAAATTGATCAGCAGATGCTCTTAGAGAAGAGATCGATAGAATCACAAAAATGCACAATGATCGTCTAGTAAAGCCAACTCCACCTAATTGGAAGAAAGTCAAAACAGTTGAATCAGATGAGGCATTGAAGTTTAAAAGAATGAGAGCAGAGCTTGTGGCTGCTGGTTATGGTCCAGTTAGATCCATTGCCAGATGGTCTAAACTAAAGATAGTTGAGACCTACAAAAAGCTGGAAGAACTTAGAGCTGAAGATTCAAATGTTCTTCAAAACCCAGTCTATCCTACAACTGCTGCTCTGTCTCTAAAAATCGATACTCCGAAAAACCTTCTCTCATCATCTGATTTGTCTGAACAAATTGCAAATTTAGTTAGCAGACCACAATCACCAAACTTATCTTCAATAATTCTTTGTCCAATAAAACCAACTGATCCAAAAATAGTAAAGTGGAAGTCTTGCTCAAAAACCCAAGTATTGACTTTGATCAGATCAGATGGTAGTGTTGAAGAGATTAAAATGGATAGTGCATGTAATCTGAATGCATACGATCTTCAAGATTTGTTGGACCTACAACTTGAAAGGGATGATGAAGAAGACATGTTCTCCCTGGACTTTGAACTACAATTCAAAGGACAAATCAGGGAGATGTTGATGAGAAATAAAAATCAGTAATAAAGAAGGCTTTTCGTATCATCTGTTGTATAGGGTGATTGTTGGATCAGCAACTGATACATTGTCTCAAGTAGCATATTTAACCAGATCCCAACATGTAGCGAAGGATCTTGACTGAGGTTTGATGTGTGTTGTTTAGGCAGGTGATCGTATGTTCTTAGTTAATGTTTGTTAAGCTTAAGTTGTATTCGAATTTTATTAAGTTTGTTAGACGTCTTTTATATCTACTTATGTTCATTGTCAGTGGGTGGATACTCTCTTTTTTGAATAAGAGAATGGAAATAATCATATGTAACTGATGAATTTTATTAAGTTTGTTAGACATCTTTTATTAACTTTGTTAGACATCTTTTATATGTACTTATAGTTGTCTTTTAGCTATAATAGATGACATGTTTTGGTACAATATCTATACATGTATCTATATGTTCTATCAATATGTGTTATGCATGGTTTTCTAAGAAACGCCCGTGTTTGCACACGGGTCTTACCGCTAGTCTACTATAATAAAAGAAACCAAATTTTGGACACGTGTCAATCATAGAAGGTATCCTCAAATATATACTTATCTTATATTATATTAACTAAATAAATAAATAATAAATTAATATTAAATCTTATAATACTTTAATAAAATATTATCCTCAAATCTAAATTGTTAATTTAATATATTTTTAAAACAAATACCTCTCTTTCCTACTTAACTTATATTAAATAAATAAAAAAATAATAAATTAATATTAAATGTTATCCTAATTTATTAAAAATATAACTTTTTTATTAATTGGTATACAAAATTATATTTATTCAACTCGTGTAAAACGCGGGGTTTTTAAAAATATAACTTTTTTTTAATTATTTACTATACAAAGTTACATTTATATAATACGTGTAATACACGAAGTTTTTAAAGATATAACTTTTTATCATTTGCTATGTAAAATTAGATTTATTCAACACGTGTAATACACGGGTTTTTAAGGATACAATTTTTTTATTATTTGGTAGATTTTTCAACCCGACTGACTATACACGGGGTTTTTTAAGATACGATGTTTTTAGTATTTAATATACAAAATTACATTTATTTAATATGTGTAATACACATGGTTTTTAAAGATATAACTCTTTTTAGATCTATTCAACACGTGTAACATACGGGGTTTTTAAGGATGTAATATTTTTATTATTTGGTAGATTTATTCAACCCGATTATACACGGGTTTTTAAAGATACGGTGTTTTTAGCATTTAGTATACAAAATTACATATATTTAATCTGTGTAATACACATGGTTTTTAAAGATATAACTATTTTTTATTATTTGATATGTAAAATTACATTTATTTAACCCGTACAATATACGGGGTTCATAAAGATATAACTTTTTTATTATTTAATACTTAAAATTACATTTATTCGACCTGTGTAATACACGGGGTTCTAACCTAGTATATATAAAAGAAGAGTAAATTACAAGTTTTGTCCTTTATGTTTGTACCAAATTGCAGGAGGTGTCCTTTGCCTTTAAATTTGATGAGTTTTGTCCTTAACGTTTCAAAATCCTGCACGTTATGTCCTTTAGCCCTAACTCAGTCAGATTTTTTTTTGTTAAATATGGTCATGTGCCTTGCACATGAATGTATTCTTGTCATTTTACCTCATCAGGGACTATTGTGTAAAACAAGTTATAGGGATTGTTGTGTAAAATATAAAAAAAGATTTACATTTATAAAAATCTGCAACATCTCTGTCGCGACCCCCGACCCACCCTGGACGGAATCGGGAGCCGCGAGCAGTCCAGTGGTACCCGTGGTATCTGATTTATGCGGCAGCGAAAGTCTTCTATTACAGGATCTTTTCACCGTAAAAATGCTCGTTTAATATATTATACAAAGTTTTAGGGATAAATTCCCATAATTTACAATACGTTGATTCCACACAGAAATCATTATTTGACAAAACATGTTTTATTTATTTATTCACAATGAGCCACTTCTCTGAGCTTGTAGTGCTTTACTGCACTTTTCCTGGATCACACAGATCACCTGAAACATGTTTGGAAAAAAGTTTGGTCAGCGGGGAAATACTGAGTGAATCATTTTATTTTTCTAAAACGACCCGTTAGTTATAAATTACAGTATTAAGGGGAATTACAATGTTTCTGATATCAAACCAACTACCCACAGTACTTGTCACTCGACCATCCATTGGCTAGCCCATTTGTCCAATGGTGTCTGTGACTGTGGTCAGATCACCCCTTGGCCACCCGTTTGTCCAAGTGTGACGGGAAATAAGTAATGTATACAAAACCCCACATACCGGCTGTAATATGGTGATTACATAGACTTGATCCCTGTAATTATAACCTTTGAAAATAACTTGGAGTTTTGTAACTTACTCACAAACTGTGAGAAAACAGTTTAAAAGAAGAATGACTCACATTGCAGATTAACGAGCAAGATATAAACCTACTGATTAGCCTTGATTAAACCTAATTTAACACAATGCACACACAGGCAGGTTAGTAACTAATACAGCAGTTACGTCAATTCACGAGATTAAACCCTCACAACGATTAATCAGTGCAATACTCGATAATTCAATCGGATTCACAACGAATAACAGAGCATAGTCCGAATTCGAACAGCACTCTAATATTCAAGTCGAAATCATGACAAATAATCAAAGTACAAGCTCAATTCGAGCAGCACCCGGACTATCGTTGGATAGTTATAATCAATCGGACGTTGAATCGTAATAGCGATCGAGTTATTACCCTGATTGCGGTAGCACCTCGTGATCGTGTGTGTGTGTTGTGGACTGTAATCGATCTAACTCGACGTACAGACAGCGATTCTACGTCGCTTTTGTTTCAACAGTTAAGTGCCAAGGTCGGCTATATATAGCCAGAAATTCGACTCGCTTACGGACCGTATGACGTAACCTTTACGGTCTGTAAGGCTGACCGGTAGGCTTACGGTCCGTAAGGCTTAACCTTTACGGTCCGTAAAGGGTGCAACCTATTTCCTAGACTAGCTGAGTTCGGGTCTTAGCTTTGGTGAGTCAAAAATTCAGCCAATCAGCCTTTAGCAACGATTTTAATTAGATAATTATCAATTAGGGTTTGCCCCCTTCGAGTTTTAGGGGCCCTGATCCTGATTCCGATTGTTCCGAAAATTTCAGAGTTTACGCCAAATTACTTGGGTGTCTTAATTAGGGTTTTCTTATTGGATAATTATTATTCTAATTACGAGTTTTATTGACGGTTGTTACATCCTCCCCACCTTAAGAAAAAATCTCGTCCTCGAGATTTATTGGAAGAGATGAGGATATTTTCGCTTCATTTCTGATTCCAGCTCCCAAGTGTATTCTGGTCCTCTCTTTGAATTCCATTTGACTTTGACCAATACCAGTCGTTTATGCTTGAGGAATTTGACTTTTCGATCTTCGATTTCTAATGGTTTCTCTATGAATTTTAGTTTTTCGTTTACTTCTACATCTTGAAGAGGGACTACCAGGGATTCGTCTGATAAACATTTCTTGAGATTGGATACATGAAATACATCATGTACTCCTGCTAATTCTTCTGGTAGTTGTAAACGATAAGCTACTGGTCCTATTCGTTGAATCACGGGGAATGGTCCAATGTACCTTGGACTTAGCTTTCCTTTCTTACCGAATCGTACTACTCCTTTCCAAGGAGAAACTTTTAAAAGTACTTTATCTCCTACTTGGAATTCTAAAGGCTTACGACGATTGTCTGCATAGCTCTTCTGACGATCTCGAGCCGTTTTCAATTTTTCCTTGATCTGAGTTATCTTATCAGTAGTTTCTTGTACAATTTCAGGACCTGATAATTGGCTTTCTCCGATTTCTGCCCAACATACTGGAGTTCTGCACTTACGTCCGTACAGTGCTTCGAATGGTGCAGCTTCGATGCTTGAATGATAACTATTGTTATAGGAGAATTCAATTAATGGCAAATGGCTATCCCAATTACCACCAAAGTCAATTACACATGCTCGGAGCATGTCTTCTAGAGTTTGTATTGTCCTTTCACTCTGTCCGTCTGTTTGTGGATGATAAGCAGTACTTAGATTTAGTCGAGTTCCCATTGCTTTCTGAAAACTTTTCCAAAAATGAGAAGTAAAACGACTATCTCTATCCGATATAATGGAGAGCGGAACTCCATGTAGGGATACTACTTCGTCCACGTACAGTTGTGCTAACCTTTCCATGCTAAAGGTTTCTTTCATTGGTAAGAAATGAGCTGACTTGGTTAATCGGTCTACGATTACCCAAATCGTATCATTACCTCTTTTGGTTTTGGGTAACTTGGTAACAAAATCCATTGTTATGAGTTCCCATTTCCATACAGGCATTTTTAGCTGTTGTAGTAATCCTGAGGGTTTCTGGTGTTCAGCCTTAACTTGTGAACAAGTTAAACACTTGGATACGTATTCGGCTATATCCTTTTTCATTCCTATCCACCAGAAATTATTTCTTAAATCTTGGTACATTTTATTGTTTCCTGGGTGCATGGTATACCTAGATTTATGAGCTTCTTCTAAAATCTTATTTCTTAACTCTCCTCGCTTAGGTACCCAAATTCGTTTCTTATGGAATTTCCAAATTCCATCATTTCCTTGTTCTAGTTCTTTTATATAACCTTTCATTCCTTCAGCATCATCTTGGATTGCTGTTTTCTGAACTTCTTTGATTTGTTCCATTACATCTACTTGTAGATTTAACCTCAGAGCACAGACTCGTTTCTGTTTCTCATGGTACTTACGACTTAAGGCATCTGCAACTACATTTGCCTTTCCTTCGTGATATTGGATATCACAGTCGTAATCGCTTAGCATCTCCATCCATCTTCTTTGCCTCATGTTTAACTCTTTTTGCCCAAATATATATCTTAAACTCTTATGATCTGTATAAACAGTAAACTTACTTCCATACAGATAATGTCTCCGTATCTTAAGGGCAAAAATTATGGCTCCTAGTTCTAGGTCATGAGTCGTATAATTTTCTTCGTGCTTTTTCAATTGTCTAGAAGCATACGCAATTACCTTCTTGCGTTGCATTAACACACATCCATAGCCTAATTTTGAAGCATCACAATATACTTCAAAATCTTCGGTTCCTTCTGGTAAAGCTAGGATTGGTGCATTCGTCAATCGATGCTTTAAAATCTTAAAGGCTTCTTCTTGTCTGGGGTCCCCATTCAAACTTAGCAGTTTACAGGTTAACTTAGTTAAAGGTACGGCTATTTTAGAAAAATCTTTGATAAATCGTCTATAGTATCCAGCTAAGCCTAGAAAACTTCTTATCTCCATAGCTGTTTGTGGGACTTTCCACTTTGTAATTGCTTCTATCTTAGCAGGATCTACATGGATACCTTCATGATTTACCACATGACCTAAGAATTGTACTTCTTGTAGCCAAAAATCACACTTCGAGAATTTGGCATAAAGCCTTTCTTTTCTTAACAAAGTTAAGAGAACGTGTAAGTGTTCACAATGTTCTTTTTGGCCTTTGGAATAAATAAGTATGTCGTCAATGAAAACGATCACAAATTTATCCAAGTATGGTTTACAGATTCGATTCATCATGTCCATGAATGCTGCTGGGGCATTCGTTAATCCAAAGGGCATGACTGTAAACTCATAATGACCATACCTAGTTCTGAAGGCAGTTTTAGGTATGTCTTCTTCTTGTACCTTTAACTGATGATATCCAGATCTTAAATCTATCTTAGAGAAATACCTAGCTCCTTGCAATTGATCAAAAAGATCATTAATCCTAGGTAGTGGGTATCGATTCTTAATCGTAACCTTGTTCAATTCTCTATAATCGATACACATTCTCATCGATCCATCTTTCTTTTTCACAAACAGTACTGGTGCACCCCAAGGGGATGAACTCGGTTGTATGAATCCTTTGCTTAATAATTCATCTAATTGCTTTTTCAATTCTAGCATTTCGGTAGGTGCTAATCTATATGGTGCTTTGGCTATTGGTGCAGTACCTGGAATTAAATGAATTCTAAATTCTACTTCTCTATCAGGTGGTAATCCAGGTAATTCTTCTGGAAAAACGTCTGGGTATTCTGAGACTATTGGAATATCCTGAAGTTCCTTATCTTTAGTGTTAATGATTACTGAAATCATATACACCATTTCCTGCTTTCTCGAATAGCTTGCCAATTTCATTACTGAAATAAATTTCAGTGGCTTTCGTGGTTTATTTCCAGTAATTACAATTACCTCTCCTGAAGGGGTTTGAATTTCTACTGCATTTTTATCACATAGGATTCGTGCATGGTTGGCTATTAACCAATCCATTCCTAATACTACATCGAATCCAGCTAAATTCCTTGGTAACAAATTTGCAGAAAACTTATGGCCTAATAGTTCTATTTTTCCTTCTTGCCAGACTTTATCTATTTTCACAGAATTTCCTTCTGCGGTTTCCACTGTGAAAATTTGCCTAAGAGTGGTTAAAGGTAACTTGAGAGCTTGACAAAATGAAGTATTAATAAAACTTTGGTTCGCACCAGAGTCAAATAATACTTTTGCAAATACGTCATGTACTAGGAACGTACCAGCTATCACATCTGGAATGAGTTCGGCCTCTTGAGTGGTCAGCTGGAATGCGCGTACATTCTTTTTGGTTGCTCCTTCAGCTGGTTTAGCTTTGTTGTCTACTGGTTTAGCTAGCTTAGGACATTCGGATTGAAAATGTCCCATTTCTCTGCAGTTATCACAAATTCTTGTTTTCTTCCTGCAGTCTTCTTCACGATGTCCTTTTGCCTTGCAAAAATTGCAAACTATATTGCATTGTCCATAATGCTTCTTTTTGCAATTTCTGCAGAAAGGAGGTGATGAGGATTGCCCTGTTCCTCTTTTCTTGATATTACCCATACGAAACCCTTGGGTAATCTTCTGAGCTATTTCCTTCTTACGATCTTCCTCTCTTGTGCGTACCAATTCATCCGTTAGGGTGTTAGCTAATTCTACCGCATCGTCAATGGTACGAGGTCTCGCAGCTTTAACGATGTTTTGGATTTCGCTAATTAACCCCCAGATGTAACGGGAAATGAGTACCGGTTCTGGCGAAGCCAGTGTTGGCACCACCCTTGCGTATTCAAAGAATGTCGAAGTATAGCCCCGGCAATCTACCCCTGTCATGCGGTGACTTAGGAATTTGTTTGTCATTTGATCTTTTTCATATTCGGGACAGAATTTTCTTTCTACAAGATTCTTAAATTCTTCCCAACTCATGGCATAGGCTATCCTTCTTCCTTTTGCCTGGAGGACCGCGTTCCACCATTCTAGTGCTCCCTCTTCGGCACATTTGCTTATTGCAATTACTGCTTCGGTTTTCTCTAACCAGCGCAGTGTTGCAGTTGCCCCTTCGTTACCTGCAAATTCAGTGGGTTTGCAAGCAAGAAACTCTTTGTAAGTGCAACCGGATGTTGCAGCTTTTATTCTTTTTAGAAGTGGGACTTGTTGCGGATCATGATCGTTATGATTGCCGCCTCCATTTATGCTGTTACTGCCGTTATCTTCCGGAATACGTTTACTAGGAATTAATTGTGGTTCGGCAGGTTTCTGAACAGCAGCCATGATTTCTGGAATAGCATGGGCTATCCCTTGGGCGATAAAGTGCTCAATATCTTGTCGGGTTATATATTGATCTTCCGGTTCTTGCTCAGATTGATTTACTTCATTAATTGGTTCATTGTTAGCGTTTTCCATCTGCTAATTAGTAGGAATTTATTAGTGTCTAACTTATTAATAACAAATTTAGCACAGATGAATACATAAATTACTACAACATACAAACATAACCAAAATTGTCGATTTCTCGACTTTCATTTTGTTATTGTATATTGTATATGCCTCCGTACACACCATATCTTACAAGGTTTTATTGCCCATTTTACAGAATCAGTTTTACTACATTAGTTATAATACAGACAAACTTTTTCCAGCCCTTCCTATATTTTGGTCTACTGGCAGTTTCAGTAACGACGCTCCCTCTCGTCGTACTTCCAAGAGATCTGCTCCCCCATTTCCCGGATCCTATTCCCGGTGCCTATCAGTTCTTCACCAAACTGACGTAACTCAGCTAAATTTTCATAGCTCATTGGCGGATTAGGGATAGGTTCTGGATCAAACTGTGGGAGAAAACTATAGGGACTATTAACTATATTTTGGAATTGCCAGTCATTAGTCCACCATTCCTCCATTTGGCCTAATGGTCTGGTGTGAACTAGTGGGTCTGGAATAGCTGGTCCTAGGTTTAGTGGGAATTGGGCTGTAGCAGGATAAGAGAAGAGATTATCGTTGATAGGCTCTAGAACATCACAATTATCCAGTAGGCGGTCTATTTCGTCCTGGAACGTGATTTCTCTTACTAGACCCAACTTATCGGATATTTAGAGGTTGGCATTTTCTGCTATAGTAGCTAGCATATAGAGATTTGCCCATTTCTTGTCTATTTTATCTTCCCAAGGTGTACTATTACCCAACTCTTGGACTTCTGGGTTAAACCTAACTCTCTTGGTTCGGGGTTTCTTTTTCTCCTGACTCTTTTTAAGTATTGAATCCCTTTTCTCTGGGGAAAGAGGATTCTCATAGTTTGCCTTGCGGACAAAGATTCCTTCTTCTAGGTTTACTGGGTTTTTAGAAGAAGATGCAATATCTAATTTGTGGTAGATGGCAGACAGCTTTTGTTTACCCATACTGTAACTAACAAATAATCAGTTAATACAACAAATAATCACAGAATGAGAACTAGTAGGATTAAGTATTTTGTCAAATACTTAATTCCGTAATAGGCTTAAATCAGTGGCTCGATCAGTGGCTCAGTAGTTATTAATTATTAGCTCTGATACCACCTTCTGTCGCGACCCCCGACCCACCCTGGACGGAATCGGGAGCCGCGAGCAGTCCAGTGGTACCCGTGGTATCTGATTTATGCGGCAGCGAAAGTCTTCTATTACAGGATCTTTTCACCGTAAAAATGCTCGTTTAATATATTATACAAAGTTTTAGGGATAAATTCCCATAATTTACAATACGTTGATTCCACACAGAAATCATTATTTGCCAAAACATGTTTTATTTATTTATTCACAATGAGCCACTTCTCTGAGCTTGTAGTGCTTTACTGCACTTTTCCTGGATCACACAGATCACCTGAAACATGTTTGGAAAAAAGTTTGGTCAGCGGGGAAATACTGAGTGAATCATTTTATTTTTCTAAAACGACCCGTTAGTTATAAATTACAGTATTAAGGGGAATTACAATGTTTCTGATATCAAACCAACTACCCACAGTACTTGTCACTCGACCATCCATTGGCTAGCCCATTTGTCCAATGGTGTCTGTGACTGTGGTCAGATCACCCCTTGGCCACCCGTTTGTCCAAGTGTGACGGGAAATAAGTAATGTATACAAAACCCCACATACCGGCTGTAATATGGTGATTACATAGACTTAATCCCTGTAATTATAACCTTTGAAAATAACTTGGAGTTTTGTAAACTTACTCACAAACTGTGAGAAAACAGTTTAAAAGAAGAATGACTCACATTGCAGATTAACGAGCAAGATATAAACCTACTGATTAGCCTTGATTAAACCTAATTTAACACAATGCACACACAGGCAGGTTAGTAACTAATACAGCAGTTACGTCAATTCATGAGATTAAACCCTCACAACGATTAATCAGTGCAATACTCGATAATTCAATCGGATTCACAACGAATAACAGAGCATAGTCCGAATTCGAACAGCACTCTAATATTCAAGTCGAAATCACGACAAATAATCAAAGTACAAGCTCAATTCGAGCAGCACCCGGACTATCGTTGGATAGTTATAATCAATCGGACGTTGAATCGTAATAGCGATCGAGTTATTACCCTGATTGCGGTAGCACCTCATGATCGTGTGTGTGTGTTGTGGACTGTAATCGATCTAACTCGACGTACAGACAGCGATTCTACGTCGCTTTTGTTTCAACAGTTAAGTGCCAAGGTCGGCTATATATAGCCAGAAATTCGACTCGCTTACGGACCGTATGACCTAACCTTTACGGTCCGTAAGGCTGACCGGTAGGCTTACGGTCCGTAAGGCGTAACCTTTACGGTCCGTAAAGGGTGCAACCTATTTCCTAGACTAGCTGAGTTCGGGTCTTAGCTTTGGTGAGTCAAAAATTCAGCCAATCAGCCTTTAGCAATGATTTTAATTAGATAATTATCAATTAGGGTTTGCCCCCTTCGAGTTTTAGGGGCCCTGATCCTGATTCCGATTGTTCCGGAAATTTCAGAGTTTACGCCAAATTACTTGGGTGTCTTAATTAGGGTTTTCTTATTGGATAATTATTATTCTAATTACGAGTTTTATTGACGGTTGTTACAATCTCTCTCTTAAATTTCCTCTCTCCCTCTCTCTCTCTCATTCTCTCATCCCTCCCCAGCCTCAAGATGACAGTAGTGGTGGTGGTTTCATGGTAAAATCGGTGGCAACGATGACGGAGTGGTGGTGGTGGTTTCAAGATGAATCGGCGACGATAATGACGGTGGTGGTTTCAAGATGAATCGGTGGTGGGTGTAAAGCTTCAAGATGATGGCTGTGGCGGGGAACGACGACAACGATAACAGAGTGGTGGTGGTTTCACGATGAATCGACTGTATGTGTATTGTTCAATAATTTATTTATGGATTTAGTACCAAACTCATCATTACACTGGTATGGATTATGGAACCTTCACTTTACTTCACATTATTTATTCAATTTTGTAATTTTCAAGATCATATATTCATTTCCCCTTTTCAATTTGCTGATCAAGTTTGTATTTTTCCATATAGGTTTTGAATATTGTAGCTTATGTGATTTAATTTGATCTGGGTTTGATTTAATTTGAAGGGATTAATCTAAATTAGTATTTTTTTAATATGGGTTTTGATGATTGTAGCTTATGTGATATGGGTTTGGTTTAATTTGAAGGGATTAATCTAAATTAGTATTTTTCAATATGGGTTTTGAATATTGTAGCTTATGTGAGCTGGGTTTGGTTTAATTTGATGAGATTATTCTGAAATTTGATGTGTTAATGTGGATTTTATAGAGTTTGAATTCAAATGGATGGTGTAGTTTAGTTGGAATTTAGAGATGATGAAGATGAGTTTAGAAGTTCTTGTGGAGATGAGGATGAGTTGGAAGAAATTGTGAAAAATGGTGATGATGAAGTTGTTGCAAAGTGATCAGAGAGGACGGTGGATCGGAGATGGTGGAGGTGCGGCGTCGAAGGGAGATGTGCGGTGGATGAAGATGGAGTGATCGGAGATGGCTGACGTGTGTGCGGGTGTGTATAAATTTTAGTACCGAGGTCGTCCAAGTACACAAGAGCTTTTAGTACCGGCTTATCATTAACGTCTAATCTAACCAAATTTTGATAAAAGTTTTGAAAGTTTTTAAAAGATAAACTAGAAAATAAAAATATAAAAATAAGGAAAACAAATAGACAAGAAGGAATCACTTGGTTCCAACTCCTCTTTTATGTATCCTTTGATGATTTCCACACTTTGGGCTTTTTAAGAGATTATCTTAGTTATAGTAGTAGGCCCCCTTCCAGGCAACGTTACCCTCAACCTATTGGTCTGAGTCATCAGGGATACACTCCCGCAAGGTCGGATTATTGAAAGACAATTAAGTAGTTATTAATGCAAAAAGTGGTAGGCCCCCTTCCAGGCGACGTTACACTCAACCTATTGGTCTGAGTCAGCAGGGTTACAGTCCCGCAAGGTCGGGTTAATGTTTTAATAGTAGTTTATAAATAAGGGATTACAAGCGGTTCTTACTTCCCCCGATTTGATGTTATCTGCCTCAAGGGAAGTCCTACTAAGCTTGAATCAGGTCCTCGCAGGATCTAGAAATACAGTTTTTGTGCATAAATAAAGGAGTGTATAAATGTATTTTGCATGTATGATAAGTATGAATAAGTATGAATTTGCATGTAAATGGTATCAAGTATGTATGTATCACGAATAATTAACAAGTATCTACGAATAATGAATAACACAAGTATATAAAAGATAGGATTTTCATTATGATTCAAGTCTCGGGTTATAACGTTTGAAATAAAATACGAATACAAAGGAATACAAGTTTCCGTAAATGGAAGTACAACAAACTTGCTAAATAAGGAAAGTTACAAAAAGCAAGGCGTTACAGATTTACTTTACTCGAATTGAATCGAATTCAAATTCTTATAATTGAAACGAATTCTTGATAGTTGAATCGAATTTCGAATTCGAAACGTATTCTGAACACCCTTACTTCATCCAAATGTCTGTCGAAAATGGTCCGAGCGAGAATCGAATCTGCATCTCCACTAGGGAAGACAAGCCTCTTAACCAAATCGACCATGTAATACACGGGTTTTTAACCTAATTTATTAATATTAATATGAATTAATCAATTAATGTCCCTTTAGACCATGAGCAGACCTACCTACAATGGTGGGTGGGCGGCCGCACCCCTTGAAAAAAAATTAGTGCTAATTTCCGTCGAAAATCCCAACCACACCCCTTGAAAATTTTCAACCGCCCCCCTTAGAAAAAAATATTATGAATAAAAAAATAAAAAATAAACACCGATTATTATGAATATATAAGTATATAACACAATTTATATAATTATTCTTTAACCACTTATTTACTTTACTTTACTTAACCCAATGTACAATCTAAATTTATTAACCTAACTACCCAAGCCCAAAGATTTTGAACTAAATAAAATAACCCAAACCAACCCTCCTATGACCCATTCGAATTCCAAATCCCGCTCCATAAAAAACGCCCAACGATTACAGTCTACAACGACTCACGACCGGACGAGTTTTTTGGCCTGAAAATTCAAAATTCCGGCCGGTCCGAGCTTTTTCTCAAGAGGAAAAAGGCTGAAACACTTTTTTTTGTCGGATTTTTCTAATTAAAGACTAAGCTATGTTTTCGGATAAGCTTTTTTTTTGTTATTTTATTTTTTTATTAGGAGAAATAGAAGTAGGGAGGGTTTGAACTTTGATGATTTTTTGTTGTTACTTTATTTACTTATGATGTGTTTACTGTTTTACTTCAAACTTTGTTTGTTAATGTGATCGGATGTTAGGAAATAGGGTTTGATTGTTTGAAAATTGCAATTGACCCAACCCGACCTGAATCGATCCACTCTGAAACTTTGTTTGTTTATGTTCAGGGTCGGCTCAAACTATTTCGAGGCCTAAAGCGAAATGAAAATCCGATGCCTTTTATTGCCAACGAATAAAACTTGTTAATGTAACACCCTTACCAATATTTAACGGTTTTATTATAAATTAAGAACTAAAAATGTGTATTTATGATTTCACATACTAATGAAAATACGGGTTTATTTGAACCTTTACTTAGCATTGAAACAATACAACAAAATGTGATTTAATTCGTTGTTCAACACAACGACGTAATAACGTGCGGAAGCTTAAACTTGATCGTGTTCGGTTCCTCGTTGAGCTTGATCATCCTCCGGTACTGTAAATATACCTACAATCCATAAAACATGAATTGAATCAGTCATACGTAGTTTAAAACGTGTCAAAACGAGTCCCGGAAGCAGAACTGATTAAAGTACAATTTTTCGACGAAATTGGGTTCCGTCGCGCCACGCGCCGGCGTCATGTTGCTCCCTCGCGTGGCACGGGGGAGGCACTTTTCCAGCAGGTCTGCAGCTGGGACCTGCATTTTCAGCTATGCCAGTTTTTACGGAAACGGCCATAACTTCTTCGTTATTGATCCGTTTTACGCGATTCTTTTTCCTACGCGTCTATAATTTAATTCTCCATCTTATGGAGTTAAAATCCAACATCCGACATAACAAATTTTGAGACTTCTAAGCCTTTGACTCATCACCTTTTTACCGAATTTTAACCCGTTTATGCATTTTATCAAACAAACATATTTGTTTGATCCTTATTTCAAATGCACCTCTTCAAATTAATGTTATCTACCATGTTAGGTTCTAATCACATGTTTCTTACACCATTTAAACCCGTTTTCGCTCGTATGCTTATTTTGACCCGTTAAGGGTATTTAAGCACTTTAAAGCTTGAAATCGCTTTCATTCATTTCTAGCATCTTATTCCTACATTTCTTATCAAGTAATATTCCACCACAACTATATGTGTGTTGGATTTAATGTGGATATCTATATGTTCCGAGTTTTACCCCTCGGGTTATCATTTTACGGCAAAGACTCATATAAGGTCATTCGACCCAAGAATTTACATCTTTCACTGTCTATACTTATTCTAAGCATTTATTTAATCATAAAACTCGTTTCCGAACCACATTTAAGGGTCGTTCGTCCGAATTAGCTTACAAGGGCAATTTGGTCCATTTTCATCATTCTTTTACTACAAAGGACCTGTAAATACTTGTTTGACCCAAAATCCGACCCTTTTAACTATCTTGTTTATAAACCCATGTGCTTCTAAAACACCATAAACATAATTCAATTTATTCGGTTTACCTAAAAGATAACCGAATATCTATATTTTAACCTTGTCTAACTCTTATAGAATCTCAAGTTCTACATGATGAGGTGGATCATTATACATACCTGGCTCGGATCAATATATTGACCCGTTTCAATACCTTGCCTTAGTGGCTGCTAAGTAATAGCGATGTAAACATCCATGTGCTATTTATTTCCTAAAATCATACAACTCGACAACCCATTAGTCGATATTTTCAAAGGGTAATAATTTCACCTTTTGACCCGTTTGGTTTAAATGACCGATTATATTAGCGAGATGACATTTACTACCACCTCGTATATATGACTCGCTCCGGTTTACACCGTGCGGTCATTTTACTTATAAATTCATTTCTTAACACTTGTTGGCCTATTATGGCTTACATCATGATTGTCTTTCCAAACTAACGGTAAAGGTCAACGTGTGACCAAATTACCATTTTGCCCTTATTGGTTATTATGATTTACCTTATATGATAACCATTAAAAGTACGTGTTTCATTCATCATAGTATGGTCGAATTACCGATTTAACTCATTTTTTTAGCCATCACTATGGTTTCTTATCATAATTGATTATCTTGTTCCGTATGACTACACGCCGGAACACCATATCTTAATTATGTATTTGTCTTTTTCGTAATTAATACGACAAAAGAATATTCTAAAATATATGACTAGTGTAAGATATACTTACCTCGCATCCGAATTACGCTTTTCCTTCATTCTTGATTCGTTTGACCCGCTTCCTTCCCCAAGCTTTCACCTATCTTGCCAAGCGTCAAACTATCATTGAAATTGTAAGATGGTTAGGTTAGTCATAATCATTTACGACTATTCCATCCTACGCTTCTTATATCGAATTTATCATTCGATCATATACTTGGTCGGTTTGACTTTTTAAAGAATCAACTTATCAACTTATTCAATGCACATTTGGTTTATTGGATTTCGCTTAGGCGTTTCATCCGAACTCTTAACGAAATCAAATTTTACACACTAACTACTAGGTAACATGATTTCAAGCATCTATATCACGATCTTAACATCAATTCTTTTATATCATACAAAACCCATTTCGTGAGAAGTATGATCTTGTACCCAAATTCACGGTTTAATCAAACACCTTCTATTAGTTATCATGCATGTTGATTCTAAGCATAGTTATATCATCAATTTCATCATAACATTAAAACCCACTTATCTAAGTGTGTTAATCCATCAAATCCTTCAATTCATAGCATATTATGTATGATTTTCACTTAGGGTTTCGTTCCTAAGCAAGTATACATCACAATTTTAGCCATAGCTTCTCTAATCCATGCCTAATTCGCGATTAAGATGATTATCCAATTTTTTACAACTTCACCAAACATCAAGATTTTACATACCTTATGATCCCCTAGCTTGGGTGATCATTAATCCATGTTCAATTGTGAATTTAGACTCCATTTGGACCTTCAATTTGATGGTTATAGTGAAGCTAGGGTTTTGAAGCTCCTGGGGATGCTTCTGGTCGATCAGAACACCCACAACACACACTGAATGTGTGTTTTATTTTTAAGTTTTTCTTTTTATAACTTAACTTTCCATTTACCCGCATTTGGTCTCTCTTGTTTGGTTAGTTTATTAAATAGGTCACAACCCACTTAACTTCTAACAACATTACCACTTTTTAAACTAGGTTAAACATTCCTAGTTAATTTAATGAGTTCGGGGAATTTACGACTAAGTTTATTTTAAGTCCCGTTAACTCGGGCCTTCTATAAACTTTATTTCTACTAAAGCTTTCGCTCAGCTTTTATTTAATATCAGGCTTATTTATAAAAAATAAAAGTCCTAATATTCACGGGGTTATTTTTACCCCCCTACGGTACTTTACCCGTCTTTTAGTATTAACGGGTTTGATTACCAAACCCGTTTTCGGGGTGTTACAGTTAATTGGTTTTTGGATGCCATGTACTTATTGCTTTGGTACCAAATTATAATATTAGAGTTGAATCAAACAAAAAACCCACATACAAAATTTCATATAAAGTAAATGTACAAATCTTAATACCAAATAATAATTGGGCACATGTTAATCTTAAACTCGTTCAACATTTGTAATAGATGGTTGTTACTTTAATAATATAAATAGAACTTTGATTCTATCAAAGATTATGCCCCAATGGATTAGGCACTGGTCTACGAAACTAGACATTCTAAGTTCGATCATCATTAGAATCATATGTTTTAATTTATATAACTAGTTGTAAGACCCGTGTGAATACACGGGTTTGTTTAATAACGATCAAATACTAAAAAACATATTATAATATATCATCTAAATTCTTTGTGTTTAGTTACATATCTTTATAAAACAATGTTAAAGACAGTTTGTTTTAGTGTACATGTTTGATATAGAAATAAGGTAAGTAATTGATAATATTTTGTCTAAAATGAAAGCATGACCTAATTTTATGTTGTCTAATAACTTCTTATATATATGACCTTAATTTTTTTTGACACATTGTTAGTGTAAAATTCAATAAAGGTCCATTGTTATTGTATAATTCAATAAAAGGCTATTCAGTTTAGGTTGTAAATATTCCAATTCAGTAAAACTAAAATTGAACAATATCACAATTAAATAATTCAATAAATGTTACTGATCCAATTAACTTTCAGAAGGGGCTTATGGGTTGAAGCCCATTAGAACCTGTCAATGGGCTTGTGGGTTGAAGCCCATTAGAACCTGTCTTTGAAATATAGCCCTAAATAAACATTCAATCGAACATTTACATCTTCCTGAACTAAATTGCGAGAACGAACAGATAGGTCTCTTCAAGGTCTTTGCCAAGTCAATCCACAGGTAATCTATATGCATCAATCGAACAGTTTCTTCCTCTAAAATCTTTTCTTCTGGTAATTTATTATACCACGATTGTATGTTTGATGTTTGATCAGCCATTCCTCTATGTTCGGTTCTTGGGTGTTTGTTCTATGTGTTATACTTCTGATTTTCGTATTGATGATCGATTGAAGTTAATAGTTTTAGTATTTGTCAAATTATTTTATTTCACCTCATTTAGGGAAATGTTATAAATGACTGTTTATTAGATTTTGTATGAAGATTTTGTAAGATTATGTATGGGATGATATTTGCTGAACTGGACCACGGTACCGCAAGTCTAGACTAATAATAGATCATGGTCGAGTGAGTATATGTATTTTAATAGAATTTTGGTTTGGTTTTCTAAAAAATAGTGTAATTGTCAAATGCTTTTTGACTTTAATGCTGAAATGTCTTTTTGTTGATGAGATTAAAGTTGTCAGCTACTTGTGGATTCGAAATCATTCAAAATTGTATGGGCTTACATGGGAATTATAGTGCAGGTTTAATATAGATTGTATGGGTGTATGATTGTAGATTTGTAATCTACATATGGGTGGCTGTTATGTAATGGGCTAAATTTTTGTTAGTTGACCTTTTAAAACCACAAATGTCAGAAATCAAAATATGGAGAAATAATCAAAATCTGTAAGATTATGATGTTTAGTATAAAGATTTTATATAAAAATTTTGTAAGATTATGATTTTTATTATAGTTTCAGTTTGTGTTCTTGACATTGAAAAATATTAGATATATAATTTTGGGTTGGAACAGTAGATTGGATTATTGGTTAGCAACAGGGGATTAGCCAACGGTTGATTGGATTGAACAGTAGATTGAGTGTGGGTTAGGAACAATATATTGGAGTCAACGGTAGATTGAGTGTGGTTTGGAACAGTAGATTGGGTTGATTAGCAACAGGGGTTTTGGTTGATTATTCAATCAATGAGCTAGCTGAACGTTAATATAACTTGTCCATTGTTAATCGTTATCGAGTTCATTCATATTCAACCGTTATCAGCACTATCGTAGTTTAGATGATACATTTGTGTTTTCAAGTCTTTGTTTGTATTCTTATCATTTTGTAGAATAACCTTTTAATATTTTATTCTTTTATTTATTAATGATATTCATAGTATTTTATTTGATAGTTCAAAGTTATAAGGATGTATGGCTTTGCTTGTTACATGGAGGACAACTGAAGAAAATCTTTGGTTAGTACCCTGCTCTCGGTTATGGTAAATTTAGTTTTCTTTATAATATCATGTTAGACAATTTCTAATTTTAATTTATTTATACATAGGTTCTGCCAAAAAAATATAAACAATGGATAACAGAGTTTAACTATCCATTGGGCTTTGTGAAAGTGCGGACAACAAATGGCCAGATCTTTGAAGTGAAGGTATATGAGTTAGCAAACTTCTGTTATTTCTACAATGGGTGGTATTCTGTGGTTGAAACTTTGAAACTACACTCTGGATCGTGGCTGGTATTTCAGTATGAAGAAGCATTATCAAGTTTCCGAATATTTTATTTCTATGACAATATTGAATTTGCTCCATCTGATTATTTTTACTACAGACCCAATGGAGATTTTGATAAACCTGATGCTATGGTATGTAGTTCACAATCTGAATTCATTATATTGATTATGGTTTATTATTTATTTATTGTTAGTATATATGTTACTAATATTTATTTTTTTTTCGTTGAAGCATATCAATCTTTTATTTGTACATCACAAGATGGACAATACCATTCCAAACTATCTGGTTGTTATTAGAGGTCCTGGGAAGCATAAAGTGTTTGTTCGAATGGAAGTTATTGACAATCAGCTTTACATAACAACTGGATGGGATCAGATTAAGAAGAAATTGTCAATAACTGATGAACATATACTTGTGTTTGAAATGATTGATCTTCATACTTTTGATATGTTCGTTTTCAATTGTTCCAAGAATGCTGATTTAGTGTTGCCGCCGGAATTATATACTGCTGTTAAGGAAGAAGTTGTAGAAGATGTTATCAGTATTTCTGATGCTGAAGATGTGGATGAGGTTCTTCATCTCGCAGAAGCTAATATGCTCCCTGTAACCACGAATGACGAAACTATTCCAGTAGTTTTCCGTGAGGACAATCATTTTGTAAGTTTCTGTAACCAAAAAGTACTAACAGGACTTTAGGATATATTAACCATATCATAATATTATCTTTCTTAACATATTTTGTTGTTTGTTACAGCGCTTTAAAAAATATCTTGCTAAAAAAATTGGCTTGGATAGGAAGAGGTGTTTAAAGATTGTAGATGCTGATGGTAATGTTTGGGATGTTCGAGTTGGTATCGAGTCTCCGGATGGTCGGTTTTACATAAAAAAACATGAAGAAGTTTGTGAAGGATAAAAAGATGGTTCCTCGTGAAGAATTTACCCTTAAGTTCGTCATGGGTAAAGGTATTTTCTTGTTTGACTGAATGGTTGTATGGCTGCTGCAGTTAATGTTATGATGTATGGAAACAATGTTTTTTTGTGGTTGTTGGTTTACTTAATAGTCTTTTGTAATAGTTGAAACCGGTAGTTTTGAAACAATGTATTAAAAACATGTAGTTGTTCCTAATGACTAACGAATGGAAGTATTACTTCCATTAGTTATTCCTTGTGTTTTATATATATGTTATTCTTATTTGCCTTTCATTGTCTTATAACTGTTAAAACTATCAAATTTTAAACATGTATACTATTTTTATAAACAATACACTAAAATAACATCCATTATTATTAGATATAAGAAACATGTTGATAGGATATTCAAAAGATCAAACCATATTCCTTCATACATGAAAAAGACTTCTATCCAAAATGATATTTCTACGACGACTATAGATTTTGTAGAACTTCTTTGTAGACAACGTTAGTTGTGGTTTTACACACTTGTTTTCCCCTGTCACATATCAAAATCTTCAAACCACTCCTGCTCTTTACTCGAGATGCAGCAACGTATAGTTGTCCGTGACTAAAAATCGGACGTGGAAGATATAGCCCAACACGTTCAAGTGATTGTCCCTGGCTTTTGTTGATGGTCATTGCAAAGCATAGAGATAGTGGGAACTGTCTTCGTGCAATTTTCACCGGTAATCTTTTATCGCTTGGTGTCATTTTCAATCTTGTAATCAAAGTATGATGACCTATACTATTTCCGGTAATAATCTTTGCTTCGATTACAAGTTTTCCAAGTTTTGTTACTTGAAGCCGTGTACCATTACACAAACCATCTGTTTGATCAATGTTTCTAAGTAACATTACCAGAGCTCCAACCTTAAGAACCAATTTATGGTTAGGTAATCCTGACAAATGCATTTTTTTAGCACATCCGGAGGAAACAATGCCATGTTAAGGTCGGTTTGTTGCTCAGTCTCACATAAAGTATCCAAACTGAGATATATCTTCTCTTCACCAACGATACTATTTAACAGTTCTGTATTTATTGAATCAACAACATCATTTGTGGGAGCAAGAATGCCTCTTTGTTGGAAGTAATTTGAATCCCACAAAAGGTTTTGCATATCCGGATATGTGAATGAGATCAATGAAGATATAGGATTGACTTCATCAAGTATAAGTAGATCATCTGGAATTTCAATCTCCACCTCTCCATCATTTGGATCACAAGTAGACCATCACCAAGGTGTAAAATCCATTCAGCAAACTCCTTGGTCTCGTGAAGATTACTTGCTTTTTTACCGAATTTTAACCTCATGTTTTCAGTTAGTTTGAGTAACTGACAATCCTGCCAGATATAAGAAGAATTCAATGAAGAATTTACAATCATGCTTCTTGTACCTTTTGGAATGACTGGAAAGATTTGTCTAAAATCACCGCCAAAAAGGACTATCTTTCCGCCAAAAGGCTTGGAATGCAAGGAAGGACTACTGGAACGGACTATATCTCTGATTGTTCTATCCAAAGCTTCAAAACAATGCTTATGTGTCATTGGCGCTTCATCCCAGATTATCATCTTAGTTTCTTTTATTAAGCCTCCTAGCTCACTGTGTGGTTCTATAGAGCATATGGAATCCTCGTTAACGTTTATTGGAATTACAAATCTGGAATGAGTTGTTCTACCGCCATCTAATAGAAGTGATGCAATACCACTGGATGCAACATTCAAAACAACTTCACCTTTGGAACGTAACGCAGCTGCAAATGTTTTCAGAGAAATGTTTTACCAGTTCCACCGTAACCATATAGAAAGAAAACACCTCCACTTCCTTTAGCAACTGCATTCATGACGGTTTGATACACTTTTTGCTGTTCATCAGTTAAAGATTTTAAGAAAGATGCAAGTTCCATTTTTAAGCTAGCCCGATTATACGAAAGTTCTTTCATTATCATTTGATTGTTCGCTGCTGAAATGTAGTTGCCAGGAACATTTGGCATGTCAGAAAAGCAGCTTAACGTACTTCCATAAGCAAGTAACAATTTTTCGATATGTGATAAGCAAATCTTTTCAATCTCTTCCTCTGGAAGAACCAAATCTAAAAAATAAAACAGATGTTTAATAATTAGATTTTGTAAATATTTCATTAAAGTCGGAATGGAATCTAAGAATTTATTTAAAGTTTTAAAATTACCAGGAATACCAGTAACCCTCCGTTGCTGATATAATATGTCTTCACACAATAGAGTTTTTATTTGTGTCCAGAAATGACCGGGCCTAGAAATGGAATTTGACATCAACAGCATTACAAAAAATGTACGCAAGAAATCAGAAGTGGACCATGTGCTTGCTTCCTTCATGGCAATTATATACTCGTTATCATCGTCCAACAGACCGCGAGTGAAGCATGCATCTTTAAAGGTATGGTAAATTTTTCCATCAATTGTTTTTATATCATCAAAACTCATTGGTCCTATAACGTGATTCAATAAAATTCTCAAGAAATAACAATCACCAAGTGATGGAGGTACATAATGTATCCTACCAACAGCACCAAAAGGCCTTTTTCTACGAATCCACTTTCGTTCTTTGCGTATCCATACAAAGTGTCTTGGAAACTCTATATACTTCAATGTTCTAGCAAATGCATCCGTTTGGTTACATTTCATCCATTCTGTAAACATAGTCATTTTCACAGTTGGGTTACTGACTACGTCACACAAATTTGAATTATCGTCATAAACAATAGCCTGACTATCTTCGCAATGAAAAGGCAATATTTCAACAGATGGAAGTCGAAAGTGTATGTCAAACTTGAAGATTCTCTAGGCAGCTTCACAAGCTGAAATATATCTACAATCAAGATATGCTTTAACTTCATCTACTTCTGTTTTGTTTGTCAGGTTTTGATTATTTGTCGTTTCCTCATTTTGCTTGTTCACCCCGTCGGTTGTGGTACTTTGGTAAACAGAAGCTGTTACTCTATCCGAACCCTTATTAATGTATTTGAACAAATATTTGATGGATCCTGTTTGGTTACACCACTCAACATTTATGTGGCACTGATACTTTTTGAGTAGCATAGCATTGTACGGAACTACAAATCTGTTATCAAGTTGCACACCATTTTTTTCTACAGTGTTAGATGTTTGACGACGACGGTAGATAGGATATCCTTCAGAATCAACAGAAGTCTCATCTACAAATTTTTTCGGAAACTTCTTTGAACATTTTAAATTAACCATGCATGGACAATGAGGGTTGTCTGTACCACAAGGACCGTGGATCATAAACTGTTTGACAAGTTCATACAGTTCAGCATCTGTCTCTTTGTCAGGTATTTCAGTACTACTAACCAAATCAATTTCTTTAGCAGTTGGAAACTTGCTGTCGGCACTTAAGAACAAACATATATGTGCATGAGGTAGACCACGTTTCTGAAATTCGATTGTATAAATAACTGAAATATTATATCAAAAAAACAGTTAGTAAAATTATTATTTGAGAAATTAATTAAAACATTTTACAATCACTTACTTGCTTGTATCTCACCAAAGAATTTATGTTTCTTGAAATCTTGAATTAGATGATTGATTTTAATTTTGAATAACCATGCGATAACATCCGGTCTATCTTGAGGGTTCAGCCGTTTGTCTTTTAAACACCTATAAATCTCAGGCCAATTGGGATTACAAGTGACTGTTATGAAGAGATCCGGATATCCTACAGCTTTGCAAATTGCCATAGCATCTAGGTACTTTTGCATCATATATCTCGCTCCGCCGGTAAATGATGAAGGCAACAAAATTCGTTTTCCACAATTTGACGCATCATTTTCTCAACTTTCAACACTTTGATTTAAATTCTTAAACGATTGAGTTCTAAGTTTGGGTTGTTGGGTCTTTATGTAAGCTAACCGTGCAGATTCTATCATTGTATACGCATCGACCAAAAACCGCTGGAACAACTTTTGGGCATTGAGTAACAACGAAAATTGGTTGGCTCTGTCTTGTACTCTGTAACTAAAAAATTCCCTCATTGTGGTGCTGGTCCTAAGTATATCATAATCAATTGAAACACCTCGATGTTTAATACCAAGTCTAAATCCATCTTCTGCATATGGGAAGATTAGTGGATATTGCAATGCAAGATAAGAGGGATGGAGCTCACTAATTCTCTGAAGACCACCTGATTTTTTTTTTGAACTATGATATCCCTTTTATCAAATGCTCCATCAAAATCACCAATTATTAATGCAGCAATTTCTTTAGCAGTGGGCAAGTTAAAAATTCGACCATCCTTATCCCTTGTTCCAATGAGCTTGAGTCTTACATTTTGCCAATCATTTTCTTTAAAACAATCTCGTACCATTCTAAATGACTTTACAAGTGGATTGCAAGAATCCAACATTTTCTTAAGACTAGATATGATGCCAAGATCAAGGTCTTGTTTAGTGATTGTTTTCGAACCTTCCTCGACACTGTGTAGAAAATTACATTATTATATATAAGACATATATATAAAACAGATAACAGAAACAGTATTTAGTGAATGCTTAATTTACCTTACAGCCTTTTGACGGTTAAAATCCTCGTTTTAGGAATCATAAATATAAAGCTGTGAAAATTTGGGCTCTTGACCCTCATTTGGTAGCAGACTACCAATGCAATGGTAATTTTGGCCTTGTAATCCGAAAACATAAGGACCTTTGCTTTTTTGAAAACTTTTAGAAACCTTTCCACCAAGCGATGTGAAAGAAAACATCATGTTATATGCTCGAATATTATTCATGAAATTGCGGCTTTCAGGAGTAACTCTTTTGTAAAACCTTTCGAGTAATAGAGGAGGAACAGGTGAGGGAGGCTTCAACATCTCTGTTCGAACAACAAAGAGAAAAAGCAGATTTCTTAGAATTCAAATTACCCCTAAGCATTTCATCTTTCCAAAGCATTGCATGACAGTAAGAACATACAAAAATAGCATCTCCATGATCAACGTATTCTACAAATTTATATAGGCACATGAAAAAGATGATTATATAAGAAAATATTAGGAGATTAAAGTGTTATCTGGAAAAATACTTTGATATATTAAAGGAGGGTATGTACCTCTTGCAATTCCGTAAATCTTTTTTACGATGGAAGATGGTAAACAATCAGAGGAATTGGAATCATCAAGGTTAGACCTTTCACCAGGGTAGGAGTTTTCTTTTCCTGCCATTTCATTTTAGAAATGACCATTAATATCGGTTCTAACAGGTAGGAAGATATGCAATACATTACTCAAATATAGTGAATCGGAAACCTATATTTAGTTTTGCGTTAAAAATAACCACATACCATTAATGTCTACTACGAAACACTTTGACAATCGTCGAGAAGTTATAATATCAATATTCAGAGGAGTTGGAATCTGACTTCGACGCGACCTTACTGTAACGCGATCCACTATATTACGAAAATTTACAGATGTTAACAAACTTCGAGCAACCTTCAATGAATGAGAAACGTAAATAACAAAACTCTATACAACATACAGTTTGCAATATTCATTAGAGGGCTGCTCTCAATGTTATGATTTGACGATTCAAGAGATGTAACCATTGAAGATGTCCTCCTTTCATCAGCTACAATAGATAAATCAAAATTACTTATATCCATCATTTTGAATCTTTGTTTCCTCTTTCTAGAGTCCTGAACACCATAATTAGCATTTTCGGATTGTCCTAAAATTGAAACAAAGTCACAAGGTCAAATCTGATATCATACCTTAAAAAAAATACAATTTAAAAACTTACCAAGACTGGATGAAGTCAGAGAAATCGTACTAATACATGTTCGATCTATTTGGGCGGGCGTGTGACATGCTGTCCATGACGAGATTTGGTTAATTCCAGCTATAAAAACTTACAATTCTAACGTTTTTTACAATCAATGTGTAAGATAATTAGAAAAGTAGCAACGAACGTTTACCCATATTTTTAGAAGAGGATTCGAATGACATTACAGTTTGATTCTGATTTATGGTGGATGGCGTGTAATGAACAGTTGACGCTTCATTGACACCTTGGAGGATACTGGTTGTTATAAATTAACAAATATGTTTCAGCAAATATAACATTATATATATATATATATATGTATTAGAAAAAATGACCATCCAAAAGATACCTCCATAATCGTTCGTAGTAATAGTAACATTGGCCGGAAGTGTATCAATAATAGGACGTGTCTGTACAAATTGAACCACACCATGGTTTCTACGCTTATTCAGGATAGACTTTCTTATCATCCTTGACTCTTTAGACTGTTGGGTACTGCACTGTGGAAAACCCTTTCTATCTCTTGGTATAAAATTCTTATTACTCTCCATAACTGCACATAAGAATTGAGAAAATATGTTTGATTATTGTAATCAGTGTCTAAAAATCAATTTTTTTTGAACCGCTAGTGATAGTTTAACATCCCCATTTAAAACCTAACTAAATAAAACAATCAACGCAGACAAATCTTCAAAATAGATTTAAACAAATGGAATAGAAAAACCTACCATTACGTGTTCATCGATTGCTTTCAAAGTGAGAGGGTGTTAAATTGTAACTTCAGAGTTTGGCGCTAATTTTTACTCGTGACTTTGATTCAGATGGAATGGAAACTATAAACATAGTGTTGGTAATGAGATAATGATTTAAGAAACCTGATTCAAGTTGTGGGCCTTTGACATGGTTTTATAGTTCACATCTTATGGGCCACAAATACTTGAAAGGTTTATGAGTAAATAATTGCAAAATGCAGCCCAATTTGGGGGTCTTTGGTTGATTTTATTTTGTAATGATTTTATATGTCGTAAACCAAATACTGCTTTTTGGATAAAACGTATAAGAAACTTAAACGCTCAACATCATAATTTATATGGATTTAAATACTACATATTTTTTAATAATTCTTGTCTTGGTTTTACCAATCTATTGGTTCCTACAATGAAGTTACTATAATGCGTAACACCCAATTTATATTTGGACTTGAAGTTTAATGATACATTCATACGTAGTCACATTGTCCAGTAATTTATTTGCATCGATAAGAAGAATATGGATTTAAATACTACATAAGATCTGTCACCATCCTTGTGTTCGTGTTATCAATCTATTGGTTCCTACATTACTTTATAAAAAGGTTGGTTAATATGTATGAATTATATCCTACTCCATACTGATATTTAAAAAGTAGTATTTAGACTACTCCTTACAAATCAAAACACACATTGTAAGCAAAGATTATAGTTAGCAGCATAAAACATAGTTTATAATACAAAAAAGTAAACCACATTACGGTTTACTACAAAATCCAAGTTCATAAGTTACCAACATCTAACACATACATAACCATTGTTTCAGTAGTTAACACTTACCAACAACCACCCAACTTCAAACTTGTTCTTACTTAAGTACATACCAAAAACATACATTCACTTAAACATCAAAAGATAAAGAGTTGAAAGGAGCTAGGTGTTAATCCTAGATGGCTTCTTCCGAGTTCTGTTACTTGAAGATAGTTCCCCAGCATTTTGAACTTCAACCTCCTGCAACGAACGTTTACCATTGTGACTAGTACCTGAATCCTTCTCGGCTTCGACAACGGAAGAGTCGGCGGTAACAGATACAACATCCTTGAATTAAATCACAAAACAACTACTAAGGTATCAAATAAGGTAATATAATCTACGGACAATCAGAAACGAAACTATAGAATCCATATTCACCTTTGAAATTGAAGCACCGGCCATCTGTGAGGATTCAGATAATTGAACAACTTTGAATTCTGAACCTTCTTGACTAAACACCTAATATCAAAATATTACCAAAAGAAATTCAGCTAAGTTATTTAAACTACAAAAATTAGAAACCAAAAACAAATCAGTATAAGATATCCCAAAAGCCTTACCTCATCAGCAACCTCAAGAGCATTACCATTACTAGCAACCAATTCAGCAATTATCTCCGGATCATCACATACTTTTTGGTAGGGGTGTGCACGGTTTGGTTCGGTTCGGTTTTTTGACAAAATCAAAACCGAAACCGAAATGTCGGTTTTCGGGTTTTAAAAACCGTTCGGTTTCGGTTTTTTTCGGTTTCGGTTTTTCGGTTTTTACGTCGGTTCGGTTCGGTTTTTCGGTTATTTCGGTTTTTGGAACAAAATTATGTAAGATTCAAAAAATAAAAAGTATAATTTATATTATAACAATCTTTTTATATGTTTACATTTAAGTTATTATAGTTAACCTCTTTAGTTAATGTTGTTTAAATACCCCTTACCTTCTAATCTATTTTTATGTTTCTTCAAAGTTTTTATTAAATTTAATTTTTATATTAAATTTTGTTATATCTTATAGGTAATAATAAATCATTTCAGTTATAATGTGTTAATTATAAACACTTAACATCTAAGAATAAATTAACATTTTCTACTAGCATTGGGTTAAACACTTAAACAATTTAAACTTTAACATAAAAATATATGGATTGTAACTTATCGGTTCGGTTCGGTTTTTTCCGGTTATTGAAAAAGTTTATCCGAAAACCGAACCGAATTTTTCGGTTATTAAAAATCCGAAATCCGAACCGTCGGTTTTTGTTTCGGTTCGGTTTTTTCGGTTCGGTTATTTCGGTTTTCTTGCTCACCCCTACTTTTTGGATAGTGTAAACGTGGTATTCATGGTTAAGGTTGTAATCAGAAACTTCAATTTTAAAAGCCAACTTCTTTTCGACCAACCGTGATATTTCATGTGGAAAACTTTCAGTATCATCCGCTTCAGTTGGCGTTCCCTTATATCACTCGCAGTTGAACCAACGAGCTTGATTACATCTTTATCAAACATCACAAAAGACACACTACCGGTTTCATCTTGAACTCTCAAATGTACCTTGAACTTGTAATAAATAGTAATTAAATTAAAGTCCAATTGTAGGAAGTAATAAACCTAAAAAGCAACATTAGCTTACTTAGTGGTTATCGATGTGCATTCTTTATCGCATTTTGGGCAAACCAATGAAGTAGGTGACAGATCCATGACCTCATCAGAAATGGTTTTAGCGTATTGTAAGTATTCAGTTTTAGTCAACACCTTCTTGTTACAGTTTCGACATGCCGGATAAAACCACCCATAGTTTTCTTGAACAATTTTGATCGTTGCAACTACCACACACGACATTACCTATAACATGAAAGATAAAGCCTTTTTAACATACTCAACTAATAAAACATAGAAAACAGTAAAGGGAAATTAAATGCCTATGTATGTATATAGAAAAATTCATACGCTTTCAATCTCGATAATTTCATCAACGTGTCTCTTAGGAGTCTCAATCAGAAATTCTTGACGGACTGGAAATACACTCTGGGATGAAAGTATGGTTTGAGAAGAAGAAGCACCAGCTTCAAATTGTTTCACTAAAAGCCTATAAAAATAAAAACCCGATTAGTGTTAATACTCACACTTGTATTAATAAAAACATGAAAAATAACAAATATACTTCAGTGATAGTACCTCCTACGAAGTTCATTAACCTCATTGATTGTTGAGAAACAGTCGAGTTCCAAATTTATCATTCTGAACAGTATATTGTCCTGCATGTAACAATATACATATACAACAAATCATTACAAGTGTCTACAGAAATAAGAAAATGTTCTTAAAAAATGTAACAAATAACAACTTGGAAACACTAAAGTATGTGAATCAGTCAAATGTAAATTACCCTGCCACTTCTTAATCTTCACATGCTGAAAGACAGCCATGACATTCTCATTCGGATTGTTTTGTAACAAAAAAATCATTAAATTGTCGTGCATATCCATTCCACAAAGTACAACGAACTACTTCTCCACTACAAGAAAAAGATAAAAAAAAACAGCATTAAAAGTTCCACCAAAATATATACTTTCTATTAAAACAACACTAATAATGGCAATGATCTACTCTTTGTTTGTATTAAATGCAATGAAGAATGTTATATATAAAACAACCTAATCGTTGGTCTAGTAAAATCTTATGTATTAAATAAGAACAATCATTTAATGGATATTAACTACAATCATTTATGTATTAAATAAGAACAATAATTTAATGTATAAATACAATGATAAGACACAAACAAATTATATAAATGGCAAAGTAGAATTTACTGCACATCTTGAAGATCCAAATTCATCCTTTTTTTTCATGAGGAAAGATTTCCATATCGGAACACCAGACAACAGTTCCAGCAACATCTAAAATGACAAACATAGAAACAGTAATCAGATTCGAAATACAGGCAAAATATATATATCAGACTATTAGAAACATTCATACCAACAGTTAGCAGATTCTTTCCTTCTCCTTTAAGAATTTCTGAATGTGCCATGAAGTTAAATTCGTAATCAACACCTTCCCAACCATTAGCATGTGTAACAACCGTACAACGATAAAAGTTAATCTTGTAACCATGATTAACAACTTTGTAGGCATCAGTGTTTTCTCTAACACCAAATCTGGATAGAATAACAACTTCATTCTCGTGAAGTTGTGAGATAAACACAGGTATCAATGGAGCCTTAATACCTGCCAGAATTTTACAACCCTGGCCAAATAAATGAAACGAGATACCTTAGAAACAAAAAAACAAACGGTAACTCAAAAAAAATATAAAACATACTCAACTATGGTAACATATGAAAAAGAAAAAAACAAAGAATATTCATGTATTTTTTTATTAGGCCTAACACTAAAACAAAGAAACAATTACTAACATACCATAGCATCAGGGATACCTAACACTAAATAACACTAATCTCTTTCATACTAAAAACATATAACTTGTTTTAAACAAAAATAAATTACATAAAACACGAAACACTTTCAAAACAAAAAAAAAAAAAAACAAACAGCAACTCACAACAAACAAACGAACAACAGCAACTCACAACAAACTTCTATCAATGATCAATAACCAACCAAACAATATTCATCTTTCTAGGGTTTATATCGAACCTTAAACTACAGAAAACACAAAATATCTAACTGTATAACACAAAACACAAACCTAAATTACACAAAACACAAACCTCTATTACACAACCACATCTGAGAAACTAAACACAAACCCAAAATCAGGCGGATTAGATAACCACCTCTGTATAAACCCTAGAACAGTATAATAAGAGAATCACAGTTCACAAATACCGCGGAATAGATAACCATCTCTGTATAAAACCTAGAACAGAAAAATAAAACAATAAACACTTCACAAAAACTAATACCTTCTCATCGAGCAATATGAGGTCCATCCGAAAGGACTGAACCCATTTACGGATGATTTGACACTTGATATTCCACATATCTTTCGAGGGATTCAAATCATCTATGAAACTGAGTGACAAAGATGGTGATTTACCATCGGATTTCTTTGCCGATGACATTCTTCAACTTGAAGCTTTTTGAATCCAGAAGAAACAGAAACCCTAGAAATCGCCAGAAGTTAGAAGAGAGGAGAAGCAAGTTTGAAGAGAGAAGAAAGAGAGAAATGGGGTTGTTATTTTGAATTGAGAAGAAAGAGAGAGTTGATTTGATTAGCTCTGATGTGCATTAAACGGCCATACAACTCCCCATGCAATTCAAATTTGCCTCCTAAAAAATTTAGTTTCTATATATTAAAAAAATCAGATTTTAATATTTATATATACAATAAATAAATCGTAATTATGACATCAGCGAGGACTACGTGACATACCTGAGAAGTTGACACGTAGACATTTCTATGTCATCATCTAAGCTCTCTTAATAGATAGTATAGATTAACTTTCCCTATTTTACCTATTGTTTGGCTGTTTTTAATTACCTATCCCTGCTAGTCTTGGACCTCGTCCCTCCTGCCCCAGGCCAGCCCAACCACATTTGACAAATGATTTAAAAAACTGAGGCCTTATTTAATTGGTAGCCAAAGCCCTAGCTTTATTTGACTTGGGCTTGGTCTGACCCTATTTATGTTTACTTGTTTTACATGACTTTTGACTGATTCGACCCACTACGAACCAATTTTTTTTATACCGATATAAAATGATTAAAAAATTAATCATTGTTCGTCACGTTGCTCTCTGTTTCGTAACGAATAATTAGATCATTCTGATCGTTGTTTCAGTCAACTTCAATTCAATCGCAGGTGATCTAATGGCGTTTCTGGGATCTAATTTGCCCACTGAGGTAATCGAACCTTTTAACTCCTTTATCTCCAATAGGTTAGGGTTTATGAGTTTATCCTTCTAGAATTAAATTATAATAATTACTTTTATATACATAAATACTAGGGTTTGAGTGTTTTATTGCCTTGAGGATGTTTAATGTTGAGTTTGGGTATCTTTCTGGAATTAGTTTTAAGTACTTTGATAACTAGTTTATGCAATAACTTGTGTTAAATTTGTATGTATGTCTTTCATGGCCTTATGATCTTGTAAATTGTGTGCACTTTTTTGGGTGACTGTGAGAACCTGTAACTCACAGACCACAGTTTCGCGGCTATAGCGTGCTACGTAGCGATGCGTGCCCGTATGGCGGTTAGCAATGCCTGTTAGGGTTTTTTGTTTCCCGATTGAAAAAAAGAAGCGTATTTAGATGATTAGTGATAGTGTATTTTAGCTATTTTTGATAAGATATACATGTAAAATATTTCTTAAATTTTCTACTACTTTATTGCTAAACATGAAATAGAGGGCGCTATTTCGTTGTTGTCGCTACGTAGCATATAGGTAGCTTGTTGTTGTTTACCGCTATTCGATGTTGACAACTATGAACCAATGAGACTAGGTAAAACATAGCTTGTGCGGCCACGTGGCTTTCTAGGGTTAAATGTAGAAAACCAGTGGAAGCTAGATTCGAACACAAGAAGACCTTTGCCAGGGGCTCTATTATTAACTTTCTACTTCGATGTGTGGCCCAAAGCTTGGTTTTGAAAAGTGCAAATGAGACGGGCGCACTAAGGCGCAAGCCCTTGCGCTTCTGACTGCTTGAGGCGGGTACACGAGGCGTCTCTTGTACGTGAGGATGTTGTACATACAGTTTTTTAGGCCGTTCAGATAGATTAATTTTTATATTAAATCATATATAGAGCTTGTTTATATCTAAATTTGGGGTACGTAATGATATAAAACTCATGACATTTATAAAAAAATTTATATAAATACCTTGCGCCTTGCATACGTTATGCGTCGTGCTTTGCGCTTCTGCTTCGGAACTCATTGCCTCAATGTGCCTCTTGCTTTTGTAAAACCAAGGCCCAAAGTTGAATTCTCATTATAAGTATTATTATATATTAACTAAAGCAATTAGATTGAAATCGTTGAATCAGTGGAATTGGTTTTGTTGTATATTATGATCATCCTTGTGGGTTTTTTTTATATAATCGAGTTTTTTCCATGTATATGGAAGATTACATATTTACATGCATGGTTAAATGCAACCACTCATTCCATTGAACCCTTGTTGAAGGGTTTTAGGGTTTTAGTTTTTTTTTAAGTGTTCCAGATTTGAAAACATTATTTATAGATATTGTAACTTTTTTTAAAATATGGTACCCGGTGATGGAAACCCCAGATTCTGTCACAAAAGTTTATTTTTCTCCCTTTTTGATATTGCAAATTATTTTATGAAAACTAAGTTATATGTTAAATAAAAAAAGGTTTTGTGAGAGAGAACCTGGATTTTAGCACTTGTTACCATCATCTTTTAAAATGAAAAAAAAAATGCATTATTTCAGTTTATTTTATTCAAATTTACAGTTCTTTTTAAGTTATGTCTTTTATGCCTTGATTATCTGTACGATGGTCAACACTCCACGTGTTCGGGTCAACAACTCAGTATGATGTATAAAGTATAATGATCATCAAAGTTTACCAAACTCGGGCATTGTCTCTATTGGAGGAGCCCTATCCCACATTGAAAGAATAAGACCTTCCGGTTGTATTAATAAGATCTTGGGTTACTCCCTCTATCACCAATTGGTTTTAGAGTGGAACCCCATAGACTTCAATATGGTATCAGAGCCACGGCTCTATGTCAGCTCCGGTTAAGGCCACGTGTACACCTCTTGATAGACCGAGTTACACGTGCGGGAGGGTATTGGAGGAGCCCTATCCCACATCGAAAGAATAAGACCTTCCGGTTGTATTAATAAGATCTTGGGTTACTCCCTCTATCACCAATTGGTTTTAGAGTGGAACCCCATAGACTTCAATATGGTATCAGAGCCACGGCTCTATGTCAGCTCCGGTTAAGGCCACGTGTACACCTCTTGATAGACCGAGTTACACGTGCGGGAGGGTATTGGAGGAGCCCTATCCCACATCGAAAGAATAAGACCTTCCGGTTGTATTAATAAGATCTTGGGTTACTCCCTCTATCACCAATTGGTTTTAGAGTGGAACCCCATAGACTTCAATAGTCTCGCATTACTATGGTGATGCACATTGTTATTGACATGTTACCAGCTACTCTGTTCTATACATTCGTCTAAGCTGATTTATAATTTGTTTCACTGATGCAGGTTGGTTTGAAGTTGCTTCTTGTCCCCCTTGATTCCAACATTGTAATCCGAACAGCATGGTAAGCTTTGAAATGAGGCCGTTTGACCATTCTCCAGCAGTGTATTTGTTTTGTCATCTGGATAAGATGTATCATTGCTCATCACAATTGTAAATAGAACAGGAAAACGCTTCTTTCCATAAGTAGCTCTAGACTTGTTATCTGACATGTTGGCACTTCAAATATACGTGCTAGTTTTTTTTTCTAGTATAACACGTAGGGCTGCAAACGAACACGAACAAGACCTTGTTCGTGTTTGTTTGTTAAGAAATAAATGTGTTCGCGAACTGTTCACGAACACTTATCGAACGAAATTTTATGTCCGTGTTCGTTTGTTAAGGAAATGAACTTGTTCGTGTTCGTTTGTGTTTGTTTGTTAATTTTAGACAACGGACAAAAACGAACGTTAACGAACACAAATGAGCACAAAATAATGTTCATGAACACAAATAGAAACAGACGAACACAAACAATCGTTCCCAAACAGAATATATAATACACTAACACTTATTAGATATTTAATTTGTCGGAATTTTAAAGTATTTAAATAAATACAAAAATTAAAAACACTAATGAACTATCAAACACAAACGAACACGTTCACGAACATAAACGAACGAACACGACCTCTGTTCATGTTTGTTCATTTAACTAAACGAACGAAATTTCTTGTTCGTGTTCGTTTGTTTAATAAACAAACGAACATAAACAAACTTCCCGCCAAACGGTTCACGAACTGTTCGCCGAACGTTTGGTTCGTTTGCAGCCCTAACACGTAATATTGTTGTGCAGCTGTTCTGTGGGAATAGCTTTACCTGTTTACTCCACATTCAAAGCGATAGAGACGAAAGATCCAAACGAGCAACAAAAGTGGCTTTTATACTGGGCAGGTAATCAACGCTATGAACACTTTTATATTTATACTGATAATATTTTTTATGATTGTAATACATCTCTCTCTCTCTCTCTCTCTTATAATGATATTAATTGGTTGCAGTGTATGGATCATTTAGCGTTGTAGAAGTGTTTGCAGACAAATTTATATCCTGGTATAATCTGTTACACAAATATTTTTCTCGGATTAACTGTCCGCGCTCTCAATTTGGTATCTACCTTTTGAATCTCAAAGGATCTCCTTGTGTATCTTTTTCAGGTCACCACTTTACTATCACATGAAGCTTGCATTTCTTGTTTGGCTTCAGCTTCCGACCACCAATGTAATCAACTCTTTAAAGCTATTTTTTATTTCTTTTGGTTTTACGGGTCTGGCCCGCTAGAGATATAACCCAACTCGAGTCGACCTACTCATACGTGGGGTGACATTTCTACTTCTACGTTTTTCTGTTTCCCCTTTTCACCTAATTTTTTCACACTCGCTGGATTATGATTCCTTAGCTTATGCTAAATGCTGTGATTCTCTACAGGGGGCTAAGCAATTATACATGAACCATCTACGCCCGTTCTTTATGAGGCATCAAGCTAGGCTTGATCATATCACAGGGTGGTTCTACAGCGAGGCGGTAAATCCTCTTCCTGTTTGTTTTGGTCGCCTAATGAACTGTTTGGTGCGGTTATCAAAACGATACTAAAGTTAATTTGATATAGGCTTGGAACTTTGTGCTTGCTGAAACTTAAATCATTAAAAAGAAAAGGGTTATTTTCTATTGAACAGATTTAAAAGATTAAAGATCTACTTTATAGTTTCCGAATATCCGTTTTCATATTTCATTACCGTGTGACCACAAGTTAACAACTAACAAGGAAGCATTTTCAGGGGAAGTTCATTAGTGCTCACGAAGCTGAATTTCAATTTTTGAAGACGGTTATGATGAAGATTCTGACGTCAGGTATAGCATGCTTTTGCTTATTCAGTTATTTGTTACAAAAGTGCTATATTGTTTGCAAAATTTTACGAAGCCAAGCATGAAAAGTGTAGAAAAAAGCAGGGTCTGATGGGTTGAGTAAACCGGTAACGGGTCATTTTTAGTACCGGTCAAAACTGGTCGGCTCGAGTTGTGCTTGACACACAGCCATTTTTTAGTAATATATATCGTCACAGTGAAAATATAAAGATAACCCGAATCGACCTGTTTGTATGTAATTTAGTTGAAGTTGCTACCTACAAATTAAGAAGCTAATAACTCTTCATTGATACATCTTATGTATTTCTTTCTGTCTGCTTTTGATCAGTGAAGCAATTGGTCAACGGTAGCAATCAGCCTGCCACAACTCAAGAGGGGAGAGGAAATACCGTTCCGAGAGATCAAGTGGAGAGCTCTAGTTCCGTGGATGCCACTCATGGTGCTGCTGCTAATACGGATGATGACGATGATGATGATGATGATGAATATGTTTCTGTCTCGCCATCTTCTTAATCTTTGAGTACCTTAAAATTGTTATGTTAAATTAGTTTCTTGAAGTCACTTAGACAACGTTGATGTGTATAACGTATTTACGAAAGACAATAGCAGTGGTAACAATGTTTTAAAAACAGCCCTCGGGAAACAGTGACGGAGGTGCCTTCAATGCGATGTGTTTAAATGGTTAAAACCTTGAGGACTCAACCGGGTTTTGAGTCCAGAGTTTGATCACACTGGCTGGAACCAGTCTTGACTGGATATGCCTGGTGAGTAAGGACCAGATGAGTTGAAGAATCAAGAATCTGAACATGAGGTTGGATGTTACTAATTTTTTTATTGGGTTATGTTTTATTCTAACATGTCAAATAGGTTATAGGTATATAGAAAATATGTAACCATAACACTTAGCCTTATAGTTGTCTATAAACACACCACAAACCTTATAGCTGTCTATAAACACACCACAAACCTTATAGTTTATAAAATATAAACACACCACAATAAGTAGCAAAACAGGGTACGAAATATCATGCGTCTCCATTTAGTAAGTTATGTTGGCTTCTCTCTGACAGCCCATTACGAGCTCTCTATTACGCGATCATTTGATTACATGTGAAATTTCACCTTTAGACCATAGTGTGGAGGGGCATGGAAATAGGGTGTTATGCGACTGCCACGTCAATACGTGTCAGAAAAGTGGCGTGATACAAAAAAGGGATGAGTAGAACGGGGCGTGAAAAGGTGACGTTATTCGACACGCAGCACAAATTTCTTATTATCATTTTATATTTATAAATTATATATCTATACATATAATAAAGTAAACCAATAGTGGACACGTGTCATTCATTGGAACTATCTATTTTTTTGTTTTCCCGCCTCTTTTTCTCCTATTTTTATATAATTAAATATATCCATTATCTCCTATTTAATTATAAATACTTATTTTTATAATTAAAAATATTCATTATATAGATATTAATAAATGATAAGACTAAAATTCAAAGATATATAAAAATAATCTATTCACTTCACATAAAATTATCTTTAAATTATATAAAGAGTTAATTACATACTTTGTGCAAACCACAGGGACTAACTATGTAATTAACTCTTATATAAATAAAATATTAATACATGTGATTTTCAGTATTATCCATCGACTTTTTTTAACGAGTTAATTATATAGTTAGTCCCTGTGGTTTGCACAAAATAACAGACTTAGGTACTAATAGTTTAAAATCACCTTCTAGGGTATTAACTTTTCATTTTGTAACATTTGGACTAACTATGTAATTTTTTTTAACCCTCTCAACCTCACTTATTTACATGACATATATTATTCCTACATACTTTTGTATATTCTTTTAGCTAAGAAACATCTGAATAATCTATCTATATAATTAATACAAATGGATCGTTTTGTCAATCAATATATTGATTAATATAACGGGTTATTTATTAATAATAATTTCAATGATTATTGCTCTATAATTATTTTATTTCTTTTTTTTTGCTTGTCTCTTATATATTTAATATTTTTTTCTTAAATCTGTCTTTTATTTTTTTGCTTATTAATAACTATTTAATATTACATTGATTCAATCACGTATAACACACAAGTTTCTAACCTATTAATAAAAAAATAAATAAAGTAAAATGTTATAACTTATGTAATACACAAGCATCTAATTTAACTTAATAATAAATAAAAAACAAAGTAAAATGTTACATCAAAGTACATTTTTTTTCTAAAAACATATATTGATAATTGTGTGTGTTAGTTGATTGCATTATTCGTATTTAAGTCATCTAATACACGTGGTTATTCAATCTTGCAATGTACGGGTTTTTAAAGATGTAACTTTTTTATTACTTAGTATATAAAATTATATTTATTCAGCCCGTGTAATACACGGGGTTCTAACCTAGTAATCTATTAAAACAAAAAAAACATTAATACTAACTAAACAAACATTAATAGAAAACATTACATAATTTAAAAAATAAAACCATTACATAATTTAGAAAAAGGAAACTAAAAAAAACACACGAAATAAAATTAAAAAAAAACATTACAAAATTAAAATTAAACCTAAACATGTGAAAGCTTATGAGGATAATCAGCATGTCTTTGTCCCCTGGCGTTTGACACGTTCGACTCCTTTGCGCCGGAGGCGGTTCGGTTCTTGGCTAGAGTTCAGCATGTGGTCTACAACAACTTTTCGACCCCTCAGGGGTGAGACTTTGTTTTTAGTAGATTAGGATTTTCTATTCAGAAGGGGATGACGGCGCAGTTTGTTGCTCGTCTACCTGCTATCCTTAGGTAATTTGCCCTGGTGTTTGGAATGAAATATATTTAAGTTTAATTAAACAAAAAATCTAATTATATGTCACGCCGAAACGTGTTTGAAGTGACGGTTGTAGGCGTGCCTGTAGTTGATGAGGGCAACTTGTATGATGTCGTCTTCCGCAAGGTCGCCACCCTCATTTTCCACCGCATTGTGCACCGTTGATCGATGTCGTAAGGTCGGTCAAAAATATAATTAGAGTGTCCTATTCACCTTTTACTAGTAAAGGGCAAGTAGGGTGTCGAATCCACGGGGAATCAGTGGAAAGTGTAAAAGTTCGTTGCTTTAATTATCATCTAATTCTAAACTAATTGCTTTTTGGCAGATTTGTGAATAATTGTGAAAACGAATGTGAAATTGTGTTTGTAAACAGTAATGAGAGAAATGACCAATCTCCGGGTTTTCAGGTTATGTATAAAATCAGTTTACTTAGTTACTACCAGTTGGAAATCACATAGACATGATTTGTAAACTTGTTTTGATAAATAATTAACGGACAATATATTTGATTGCAATGATCCACGATCGAAACCGAAAGATTGATGCAAATGAATAGTAATCCAATCAATTACCAATTTTAGATTTCATAAACATTAACCGGTTCAATGATTAAAGGTTTAAAACAATGACATCCTAGAATTTAATCCCGGTTGTTGATGAAAAAAACCAAATAATTGATGAACTGAAACGATTACGATAATCAAATATTGTTTAATCTAAACAAGAACAATAAAAACGACTAACCGAATGATTAATCAGTTTCTAATCCAAAAAGTCGTAACCGTACGCAAACCAATGTTTCACACATAAACCCTAGTCCCGGAGACGGTCACGGCACGACTAGCCGCTCATGATGCTCAAACAACCTTCAAAAGCTTGGTAAGAGATTGAAAGCATGATCGACTCGGTCCGTGCGGAATGATTAATGATGATGAGTGATGTTCTTCGATGAAGTTGAAAGCTCCAAAGGTCATCTCCCGGCTGCCTCCCCAAAAATCGATGATATGATGATATTAATGAAGAGCTTCTGTGATTTTGCGAGCCCACCCAATTCATAAAGTCTGCTGCCCCTCTCGATCCATAATGATGGCCTGTATTTTTGAAAGCCCAAAAGGTGATTAACGTGGCTGCCAAACTTTCCAATCATGAAGCCCATGAAGTTCATAAGGTTTTTAAAACATTAACTCCACTAAACTCAATCATCACGTGCACCCTTGTTCTCTCGCCGTAAGTTGCATGTCCATTTCGTAAACCCCATGTGGATCTTACTGTTTGTTTTGTGTAGCCATCCATACATGCCGTAAGCCCCATTTGCCATAACGTAAGCCTCAAATCAATGTTGCTGTGAAATAGATCTTGGACCATGCAATGAACCGTAAGTTGTGTTGGAATTCCGTAACCGACACGTGCATGTTAATGTTTCTTTTGTTTGTGCATGCCCCTAATATACTCATGATAATGTTCCACGTGTGTGTACTCACTCAGCCGGCCAGAAGCATGTAATCCTTGCTGTGAATTTTTGTGCTCCTCAAACCAAATGTCTGCATGTGTGTGTTGATATATTAAATGCACTCAACAAAGTTTTGTATGTCAAAAATCTCATCTCCCAATGTCTGCCATCTATCTTTATAATGATGGATGATGTGATGGGATTTCTTTGACTTTAGGGTTTAAAACCCTTTTAACCTTTTCACAAAACAACTCCACGTGATGTTGTCAAGAAGCCCCTTTTTTTTCCTTTTGTGAGTAAGGGTCTTTTGTCTCCATATGCACATGTGTATATAATATTCCATTCAAAAATCTGCAATGTTGATTATGATGATGATTATGTTAGCTTCATGTGTGAATATGGTTAAGGTTGTGATGAGAATTAATCATATCCATGTGCACTCCAACAACTATGCCGCCGCAAATTCCATTCCATCACCAAGCGTTCTAAACTTCACCGATTTACGCGATTAACCTGTAACACCGTAAAAACTCGTAGATATCACATTCGCAACGCATAACCACTTAAAACACAATAAGACATGTAATTTAAACACTTTAACACTCGGGTTTCACCCTCTCCATCACATCCCCACACTTACCTTTGATTGTCCTCAAGCAAACCAATTCGGAATTACTCACCATCGTGACAACACCTCTAAACCCCTATACCAATGCAACAGTTTAAGTCCCAAGTCATACCCGATCCATAGACTGACACAATCGAGATTGACAGTCCGACAAGCAATTGGTGCAATTTTTTTTTTAAACTTAAGACTTGTCTATTCAGAACTAACATGCTTAGGATTATTCACATGCTACACGCCCCTCACAATAAACTCTCCTCTCGGTCTAAAAAACTGAACTAGCATGTAATGTGCTAGTATGTGCAACACTCAAAACCATACATGAAATTCTGTAATCATAAGCTTGTATAACAATCACACCTCCACTGTATCATATAACACGGCACATATCAAAAGGACTTTCGGTTTTGGGCTTAGGCTAAAGGTAAGAAATTTTTGGCTTTTTATTTATAGATTTTTATGTGGCGAACAAACAAACGACCAAACCGTGACAACTTATTTGCAAATCATAACATACTTTTGGGTTGGTTTCTACCCAAGAACATAAACGATATTCACAAAACTTCTATTTTTGTTTTTTTTTTCTTTTTCTATTTTTTTTCTTTCTTTGTTTTCTCTTTTTTTTTTCATAATCTGTTGTTCACGGTCGGTATCAACAATGCACATTAGGTGAACAAATGAAAGGTAAATAGGCTCAACCGGGCTACTAAGGGTGATAACTAGGTAAACACAAAACAAACATAACGGGTGTAAGGGATATCCTAATGCCTTTATCATTTACGTGCACATATCAAGTCACAATCTCAGCATGTATCAAATCATACAAGTTCTAACACAGAATAACACGCGGCCTGCTCTCAACAAATGAAGTCATAATATAAATCACTCTATCATTCTACAGGCTCAAAATTCTCACCGAAGAAAGGTAAAAAGGCTGTCGACACGTAGCATATGCAATCTAAAGCATGTTACCCCTAAATAGACATCTCTTTTCAATTCTTTTTCCTAAAACACCTGTCGGACCTACTCTCATGAAACTTAAAGGAACGACTATGACAAGGGACTACGTTAGTTTAGTACCGGCAAGGGACTCATTAGTGATCGAAACATTCGGTTTTGGTATCCATTTAGTTCACTTAAGGCGATGAAATTCTTTAAAATTTTCAAAATTTTCAATTTTTTTTTCAGTTTTCATCGTTTTCAATCACTTTCAACCTCTTTCAAACTCTGTCCCAAGCCTTTCCCTTCCCGGGTTTCCATATCCCCACACTTGAGCGACATTGTCCCCAATGTATAGTGTTTTAAAAACAAAACCCGGGAATACCAACTAAACCTCATGAGCGACCAATCCTAACACAATTAGCAAAAACACATTCCCTAGCACATAAAGTTTAACATCACCAAGAACACGAATAAAAAATGCAATAAAAATGCGATAATAAAAGTGGAACAGACTCCCCTGGTTTAAAACATAGAATCATCATGCGTCATGTTCCACCACGACCGTATAGCATTTCATTCGCGGTCGTGTCCACAAGTACTCAGGTCAATCTCTATAATTAGTGTTCGGATCATCCCCGTCCAAATGGAGATTGAGTATGGACAGTTCTGACTGAACTCTAATCCACGCATCGTCCGCAATTGCAACTAGAACGTAATGGGACTTCACCAAACATCCCCACACTTGGACCAATGCATCCGTAGAGATTTATAACCTAGTAACCTGCAAAAGTACTCACGCGAAAACAAAACAAATATACACTACTCTACATCCTCGGGCTGCCTCCCGAGAGCGCTAAGTTTACAGGTCTTCAGCCAGACCATACCTGATATACTCTCATGGTGGTCGAGTGGGATGTTTGCATCTCATGGCCTCTAAGTATGTACCCCGCCAATGCTCTAGTAAGTCATCCACTGTATTCCACATTGGACCGAATAACTTTAACCTTCGTTTTGCATTATCGCACTCAGGCGGTTTCTTTTTCTTCTTCTTCCCTCGTGGCTTCCCTTTGTCCGTTTTAAACTCCTCATGCGCCACGCTTTCCTTTTTCCTTACCGCTTTGCTTCCTGCCACTTCAAACCTGTCAACCATAAAACACTCATGTTTGGTATGAATCTCCTTTGCAGGAAATACATTTTCTTCACCACTTTCAGTTTTTGAGTGTTCACCTGAAATGGAAGGATTAGTAGTATTTGAAAACACACTTAACCGCAATTCGCGGTCACCAAACTTCATACTTACCGTTCCTTCAACGCAGTTTATAATTGCATGAGCAGTCGCTAAGAACGGTCTACCCAGAATGACTGGAGAGTGTGTGTTCTTTGAACTTGTGGCACAGTCCAGCACTAAGAAGTCAACTGGGTAGTAACAATCTTCTACCTTCACAATTACATCTCTTACAATCCCCCTCGGACACATGGGAGTCTGATCAGCCAATACCACGGTGGTGTTGACTTTTTGTAGCGGACCAACATCATATTGGTCATAAAGACTCCCTGGTAGAATACTAACACACGCTCCAAGATCCAATAGTGCCCTGTCTATTTTAAATTTACCCACTTGTACTGCAATAATGGGTGCTCCTGGATCTTGGAGTTTTGGGGGAAGGGTACCCAACAAAACGGCATTCACATTTGCAGTCAAATCAAGTTTTTTAGGAAACTTGTGAAGTCGTTTTTGGGTACTTAACTCCTTCAAACATTCAACATGATCTGGACTCTCTTTAATCGCATCGAGTAGAGGCAGATTAATTTTAGCTTGTTTAAAGCTTTCCCACCTTTCATCCCTTGGTGGGTCCCGATCATGTTGAGAGTCCGATCTATTACCAACATCCTCCAACACCTCCTCAACTAATTGTGATGGTGGAGTAATTGTGACACTACCAAATTCAGAAGTTGGAAGAATACTTACCGCGTTGATGTGCACATTTCTTCCATTTTTCAAGCTAGATGACTGATGTGCTGGATTAACTGTGGTAGTGCTTGGCAACTTACCTGGATCTCTTCTCAGCTGAGCTAGATCTTCTGCTAGCTGCCCCAACTGTTTCTGCATTGCTTCTGAAGTTTTGTCTCGAACTTCATTATCCTTTTGGATGTCCTTCATAAACTTCATAATAGCATCCAACTTGTCATCACTTGTTCCACCACTAGCACTTGAGGAGTTCCCCTGCTGATTAACCTGATTATATTGGCCCTGAGTTTGGTAATTACCTTGCGAGTAGTTACCTTGACGACTCTGATACTGCTGGCCTCCTTGCATGGGTACCTGAAAATTAGGGTTCATTTGATTAGCAGAATTACCGTAACTAAAATTGGGGTGGTTTCGCAAACCTGGATGATATGTATTCGATTTCATATCATACTGCTTTCGTTCACCGAATACTTGGTTCACTTCTTCATTCGGAACCATCCTTGCGAGACACTCTCCCACCTGGTGTCCTAACTCACCACAATCCGTACACACTGCAAATGCATTAGCTGCCCTAACTTCAGCTCCCTTTCCCAACTTCATCTGAGCTACCTGTCGCTCTAATAGCAAATTCTGTTGTTTCAATTTCTCAACCCGTTCTTCAGCTTCATAATCAACTGATCTCGCCGATGCTGATCTCGCTCTCCTGCCAGATTGTGCCTGTCTCTTAGAAGTAGCACTCTGTCTCTCCAAATATGCCCAATCTGCAGCTTCTGTATTGGTGAGAAACGTACCATTACTGATGGCTATAAGATCTCTTACATCATCAGGAAGTAGCCCGTCATAAAACACCTTAATTAATTCCCATGTCTGAATTTCATGATGTGGGCATTTCCTAAGCAACTCCTTAAACCTTGTGAATGCTTCATGGAACGGTTCCCCTGAATGTTGCTGGAATGCTCTGATTGCATCTCGAGCTTCACTGGTTCTATTCATAGTGTAGTATTCCTCCAAAAACACCAACTGCATCTCTTGCCAAGTGTATATACTACCTGGAGGTAATGTGGCGAACCATTGGCGTGCTTTGTCTTTCAGGGTAAATTGAAACAACATTAACTTTACTTCATCCTTTGTAAACCCCGAAACCCCAATTGTTTGGCACATTGAATCAAAACTTGCAATGTGCAAGTATGGTTCTTCGGTCCTTTTTCCATAAAACTCCGGCAAATGGCCTAAGTATTGAGGCCTCACCTCGAAAGGTCTGTTATTGTTTCCAACCGGTGTGACTATAGCCGACGAGTTAGGCACTACAACTGGTCGACAGTGACCTTCAACGCCTTGAATGGGTGCCCCTTGAACGACTTGTGGGACACCATCCATAAGTTGTATCTGCTCGCCCCTAAACCGATTATTAGCTCTTTGATTTCCCGCATTAAACTGCGGAACTCCATTATGAACTTGATTTTGTGGAATTGGCCGCTGGATGTGATTTCTTTGGTTGACTTGTTGTTGTACTGGGTGTCCTTGATTCACATTGTACCCCTCATCGTATCTGTAATCCGCGTACCTCCCATCATACTGATTCTGATAATCATCTTCTTCCCAACCAGATTCCCAAGTATGCACACTCCCTTCTCTGTGTTGAAAACCTTCATCATACCCGTGTTGATGCTGTGGTTGGTTGAGACGAATAATTTCCCCATGTCGGAGATTCAGATTTCCTGGTTGGTTTTGTGGGCCTGGGTTGAATTGTGGAAATGGTTGTGGTGGTGGTTGATTCTGGTTTTGGTTATTGGGCTGGTTTTGGTTTTGAGGGATTGGTGGATCTGGAATGGGCGGGATTGGTTCGTTTTGTGGAGCTTGGTTTTGTGGCTCTTGGTCAGCCATCTCGTTAGCTGCTTGTTCAAGGTCTTGAGCAACCGTTGACGACTGAGCTTTAGCTTTCACTGCGGAACGTAGAAGAACGCGATTCTGTCGAGCAGTCTTTTCTATCTCTGAATCAAACAAAAGCGGTGACGATTTCTTTGAAAACCTGGTATGCATGCAACACAAGGATCACCTGCACACAGACAAACAAGAAACCAAGCGTAATATGGAACGAAACAAGAGAAACAAACAAAAGGAAATATTTTTGGGTTTTTTTTTAATTTTTTTTTTAATTTTTAGGTTTTTTGAATTTTTACGAAAAACAACAAACTAAACTAAGCGCACCGATTCCCCGGCAGCGGCGCCATTTTGATCGATGTCGTAAGGTCGGTCAAAAATATAATTAGAGTGTCCTATTCACCTTTTACTAGTAAAGGGCAAGTAGGGTGTCGAATCCACGGGGAATCAGTGGAAAGTGTAAAAGTTCGTTGCTTTAATTATCATCTAATTCTAAACTAATTGCTTTTTGGCAGATTTGTGAATAATTGTGAAAACGAATGTGAAATTGTGTTTGTAAACAGTAATGAGAGAAATGACCAATCTCCGGGTTTTCAGGTTATGTATAAAATCAGTTTACTTAGTTACTACCAGTTGGAAATCACATAGACATGATTTGTAAACTTGTTTTGATAAATAATTAACGGACAATATATTTGATTGCAATGATCCACGATCGAAACCGAAAGATTGATGCAAATGAATAGTAATCCAATCAATTACCAATTTTAGATTTCATAAACATTAACCGGTTCAATGATTAAAGGTTTAAAACAATGACATCCTAGAATTTAATCCCGGTTGTTGATGAAAAAAACCAAATAATTGATGAACTGAAACGATTACGATAATCAAATATTGTTTAATCTAAACAAGAACAATAAAAACGACTAACCGAATGATTAATCAGTTTCTAATCCAAAAAGTCGTAACCGTACGCAAACCAATGTTTCACACATAAACCCTAGTCCCGGAGACGGTCACGGCACGACTAGCCGCTCATGATGCTCAAACAACCTTCAAAAGCTTGGTAAGAGATTGAAAGCATGATCGACTCGGTCCGTGCGGAATGATTAATGATGATGAGTGATGTTCTTCGATGAAGTTGAAAGCTCCAAAGGTCATCTCCCGGCTGCCTCCCCAAAAATCGATGATATGATGATATTAATGAAGAGCTTCTGTGATTTTGCGAGCCCACCCAATTCATAAAGTCTGCTGCCCCTCTCGATCCATAATGATGGCCTGTATTTTTGAAAGCCCAAAAGGTGATTAACGTGGCTGCCAAACTTTCCAATCATGAAGCCCATGAAGTTCATAAGGTTTTTAAAACATTAACTCCACTAAACTCAATCATCACGTGCACCCTTGTTCTCTCGCCGTAAGTTGCATGTCCATTTCGTAAACCCCATGTGGATCTTACTGTTTGTTTTGTGTAGCCATCCATACATGCCGTAAGCCCCATTTGCCATAACGTAAGCCTCAAATCAATGTTGCTGTGAAATAGATCTTGGACCATGCAATGAACCGTAAGTTGTGTTGGAATTCCGTAACCGACACGTGCATGTTAATGTTTCTTTTGTTTGTGCATGCCCCTAATATACTCATGATAATGTTCCACGTGTGTGTACTCACTCAGCCGGCCAGAAGCATGTAATCCTTGCTGTGAATTTTTGTGCTCCTCAAACCAAATGTCTGCATGTGTGTGTTGATATATTAAATGCACTCAACAAAGTTTTGTATGTCAAAAATCTCATCTCCCAATGTCTGCCATCTATCTTTATAATGATGGATGATGTGATGGGATTTCTTTGACTTTAGGGTTTAAAACCCTTTTAACCTTTTCACAAAACAACTCCACGTGATGTTGTCAAGAAGCCCCTTTTTTTTCCTTTTGTGAGTAAGGGTCTTTTGTCTCCATATGCACATGTGTATATAATATTCCATTCAAAAATCTGCAATGTTGATTATGATGATGATTATGTTAGCTTCATGTGTGAATATGGTTAAGGTTGTGATGAGAATTAATCATATCCATGTGCACTCCAACAACTATGCCGCCGCAAATTCCATTCCATCACCAAGCGTTCTAAACTTCACCGATTTACGCGATTAACCTGTAACACCGTAAAAACTCGTAGATATCACATTCGCAACGCATAACCACTTAAAACACAATAAGACATGTAATTTAAACACTTTAACACTCGGGTTTCACCCTCTCCATCAACCGTCTCAAATCTTTCACTATTCAAACAGATAGTCCTAAAACGCGAAGAAAGTGCATCCACGGTTCGGGTGGTGTCACCCTTATGAATGCAAAACTGTTGGAAAATTCTCCCCCAAAACGGACCACTCGAGCGATTCCGAGTTATGTAGTGGGTTAGCACTTCGACCCACGGTTCGGGTGGTGTCACCCATATGGCCGAATTGCCCTTCTAGTTAACATAATTACATATAAAATAAGCAAATTGCCCTTCTCGTTAATAGAAAAATGGATGAAGTTAATCCAGTAGATTAAAATGGCAACGGTGGATTTTTTTGAACCCACAGGCGAAAAATGAAACTTTAGGACTAAACTGGCAAAATGTCCCAAACCACAGAGACTAAAATGGCATTTAACTCTTATTATTATTATTATTATTATTATTATTATTATTATTATTATTATTATTATTATTATATAATACGACAACTTGTAAACTACATTAATTGATAACTTGACATGTTGGTGACTCAAAGCTAACCATAGCCTATCATGTGGTTGAGAGTAAATGAATGACATCTAACTTAAGACACTTTCTTCCTCATTTTTATTTCTAAAAACATATATATGATTAATTTTGTCTCCTATTTTTATTGACTCTAAGATGTAATGCATAATTTAAAACTTATTTAATTGTAACTAGTGGAATGCCCACGCTATATGGCGGGAATTTGGTTGGTATGGGTTGGTTTTATTACGGTATTGGCACTCATTATAGCAACAAGAAGAGAATACCCAAAAATATAAAGTTGATATGCTCAAAAGGATATCAACATGTGTTTTACATCAATCATAAACTATGAAAACAAATAACGGTAAAGGTTCGGTAATACCAATATCATATCGGTACCGATGTTAGGTTGGAAAACAATATGGTTCGTCATGGTACCGATATGCTACCGACACTCGTATATATTACGATACTACAACTACGTATTCATTCTTTTAAAAAGTAGGTGAACGTGCATGGTATCATTCGTTACAATACTAATACTTATATAGATTACGATACTACAATTAGGTTTTCATCTTTTTTTAAAAGCTAATACACGCTAATATAGAAAAGATAAAGTAAATCATACATTAAATATAACCAAAAAACTATTGAGTTTTTTTATAATAAAGTTTCTTATGAAATTAAAACAAAAAATTAAGTAAACAACATAATAAAAGAAAGTCCATTTGCCAAGGGGGAAATCAAAGAAAACAACCTATAGTGGTAAAAACCAAAAAGGTAAAAAGGGTGATGACAATTGATATATAACTAGAATTACGAATGCGGCGGGTATTCTTCAATTATAAGTAAGTCGATTTATGACGCGTACGTTAAGTTGAACCTGCCAAACAGGAAAAAATAGACAATGTAAAAACGTTCACCCACACACGCACGTTGCGTCGTGTTAACTCGTAAAATTTAGAATGAAACGTAAAAACGTTAAACCAAATACGCACGTTCCGATGTGTTAAGTCACAAAATTTAGAACGAAGTATAAAGCGAAAAATTTGCGGAAAACAAAAACTATAGAGGATCAAAGCTGAAAATAAAAAAAAATTGTGAGGATAGATTGCAAAAGATAAAAAGTTTTGTGTTAAAAGTAAAAAAAAACAAATAGTTTTGGGTTAAAAGTAATTTATGAAATACTTTTGGGTGAAAAGTAAAAAATCAATTTTTTTTAAAACCCCCCAAAAGCCAATGTTTTAACAACCATATGCATAACCATTTGTTGTTTGAAAAAAATCAAACAAAAATCAAAGTAAAAAAAATCAAAAGTGGTTAAATTGTAAAAGATGAAAACTTTTGAATTAGAAGTGAAAAATCAAATTAATCAAAGTGGTTAAATCGTATAAGATATAAATTTTTGAATTAGAAGCGAAAAATCAAATTAATTAAAAAGGTTAAAATACCAAAGATTAAAACTTTAAACTTAAATTGTCAAAGATTAAAACTTTAGAGTTAAAAAGGAAACAAAAATTAAACTTTAAACTTAAATTGTTAAAGATAAAAACTTTAGGGTTGAAAAGGAAAATTCTAGTTTTTTTTGAAAAACTCACTAAGCACATGTTACAACACATGTATGCATATTCAACTTGCTTATTTATAGGTTAATAATAATTTTAAAATATATAAATACATGAAGTGTTTCTTAATTTCTATAAAAATCCATTTAAGTAGAATTGCTTTTAAAAACATTTCACAAATGAAAAAAAATGTTAGTTAACCCTTCCAACAAAATAAATTTGGAGATCTTAACATTAAATGTCACGTCTTTCGCTGCTTCGCAATTAGTTGTTTTCTTCGTTGTTATGTGATTATTTTTACCGATGTACCTATGTTATTTTTTAATAGTCTAACACATGGGTTGGCCATAATATATTTTTTTTTTAAAACTTTGTATATAAAGTTTCAAATGTTATCAACATCATGGTTTCATTTTTCTTATATATAAAGATACACATGTTTAATAATGTGTGGCCTTTGATAACGTTTCAACATCGTTAACTTTTGTAACGGTTTTACGCCTCCGCGCGTGCCAACGTTTTGATCTGCAAAGCAGAGCCGCTTGAAAGTTCGACCCGCCGCGAAGCGTGGGTTGATACCCACTACTTTTAATTAAAAAAAAGTTTGTGGCTAGGATAGGCGCCGCCACCACTTACAGTGGCGGATCTAGGATTCCGACCAAGGGGTAACGTGTTATAAATAAGCCGTAACGAAATCGAAAAAACGTCAAATTTTTCCAAAATTTACACCAATTTTTCTAAATTTTTTCCGACCAAGGGGTAGCGGGGGTTACCCCTACCAAAGAGGTAGGTCCGCCCCTGACCACTTACTAGCTAATGGGTAAGTATGAGTAATTTTTGAGTTGGTGAGTGGTGGTTGATTGGGGCTAAAGTACTTACCCTAAAGTGCCCCTTCCTTCCTTACGTAATATGTTTTAGAAGTTATAATTAGATATGCAGCCTAGTGGGATCTTGTGGGATAAAGCTTTGGAACCAATAGGTCCTGGTTCGATTTCTACAAGGGTTTTTTTCCCATATTTATGTGGTTTCCTCCTGAATTGGTGTATAGGATTATGCTTAGTGGATATAGATATGATCGGGTAGTTCCACTGGTAACACGATAATACTCTAGCGGTTGATCTAAATTTGCCGTTAAAAAAAAAGGAAAAAAAGAAAAAGAAATGCAGTATAATTCTGTTAAAATCGATAAACACAAAGCTTAATAACCCTTCTCACTTCTCAGTCATCATCACATATCACACAAGAAGCACAACTTGGGGAACAAGCGATCTTTAGAACTTACAAACCTATAAACGGCCCATCTCACCGGAGACGACGGTTAATCCGATTGCTTCATCCATCCACAAACCCTAAACACATTCTCTCTCTATATCTATCTCATCTGCCATGGCTATGGACATCGACTTCGTTGAGTACCGATTGCGCTGCCAGCTTCGAGGTCATGAAGATGACGTAAGCCTCTCTTCTTTTCTCTCCTTTTTTTTTAATTTGTGATTATGATGACTTTTTAGCGAGATTTAGTTGCTAGCGAGTTCATTAGTTTACTTGTTAATTGAGTTTTCGCTATGATTGGGGAAATTGAACGGTTTTGTGGTGAATTACGAGTTAGATTGGCTTCTTTGTTTGATTATTTGAGATGTTGTTGTGGTTGTGGGCGATACAGGAGGATACCGTCTGAATTTTGTTGAGAAAAGTTATGGAAGTTACGATTTCGTAACGCCGTTGCTGCTACATTGATTTTGTTTGCTAGAATTTTTATGCCTAGTGTTCGTGAGACTAACGTGTTGATTATTTTACGGTTTTTAGAACTTGTAAACGAAATTGAACGATTTCGTGGTGAATTACGAGTTCATTAATTTGGTTATTGATTGAGTTTTTGCTATGATTGGGGAAATTGAACGGTTCTATGTGGTGAATTACGAGTTAGATTGGCGTCGTTGTTTGATTATTTGAGATGTTGTTGTAGTTGAGAGCGATACAGGAAGGATACTGTCTGAGTTTTGTTGAGAACAGTTATGGTTGTTATGATTTCGTTAAGCTATTGGTGCTACATTGATTTTGTTTGATAGGATTGTTAGTTTAGCGTACGTGACGTTTTGATTATTATATGGTTCTAGAACTTGTAAACGAAATTGAAAATTGAATGATTTCGTGGTGGACTACGAGTTAGATAGGCTTTATTGTTTGATTATCTGAGATGTTGTAGTTGAAGGCAATACAGGAAGAACACTGTCTGAATTTCATTGAAAAAAGTAATGAAAGTTGCGATTTCGTTAAGCTACTGATGCTACATTGATTTTGTTTACTAAAGATATTAGGCTTAGCATTCATCTCACTTTCTGATTGTTATACGGTTAAACAGTAATATACACTCTCGTGGTTATTAAATTAGAGATGCATATTGATAATAAATATGGATTTATTCTGAGATGTTGTAGTTGAGGGTAATACAACAAGAACGCTGTCTTTATTTCATTGAAAAAAGTAATGAAAGTTACAATTTCGTTATGCTGTTGGTGCTACGTTGTTTTTGGTTTGCTAGAGTTATTACGTTAGCATTTATTTTATTCACGTTCTGGTTATTATACGGCTAATCAGTAATTTACACTCCCGTGGTTATGAAATTACAGATGCATATTGAAGACAATTTTTGAATATAAACATGGATTCATATTGCTCTTATCCTCTTATATGTTTACAGAGGCTTTTGTTACTAACTGTTAGTAGGCACTTTATGATAGCAATAGTTGCATGATGCATTGTTAATAACTTCTTAAGTTCGTATCAACTTTACCGTCAAAGGATTTTACAAGCTGAAGTTAGTGTCCAAAAGTCTAATTGCAGCTCTTTGGTCTCCTTCTGTTCCTGTTGTAGTATCACCCTAGGAGCTATTAGCAAAATTGGTAGAGCTCATGCACTTTGTTGTAATTTGTAGGGACAAGGCCGAGTTTTGGTTGTGGATAGCACGCTGTTTTGTGATGAACGTTAATATTTTTTATTTGTTTATTTTTAGGTTCGTGGTATATGTGTTTGTGAGAATGATGGAATAGCAACTTCATCAAGAGACCGAACCATCAGGTTCTGGTCTTTGGATAAAACTAACGCTGCTTACACTTCCTCAAAGATACTACTTGGGCATACTAGCTTTGTTGGACCACTGGCTTGGATTCCCCCGAATGAACAGTTTCCAGAAGGTGCCCTAATATCTGGTGGTATGGACACACTTGTATTGGTATGGGATCTTGCGACCGGAGAAAAAGTTCAGACGCTTAGAGGTCATAAAATGCAAGTCACAGGTGTCACTTTGGATGGATCAGACATCGTATCATCTTCTATGGATTGGTTAGTCAACTGTTTTGACTACTTGTTAGTTATTTGTCACTGGATTATCATGCAATGTGTTTCATGTTGTAAGCCTGTAAAGGATAAAAGGAAAATTTTCATCATCTTAGTGATGGAGTACTTGCTTTTTTCGATGCAAACCGAGCCCGAAATACAGAATTACCTTTGAAACTATTGGTTCGTGGTTATACAAGATGCATTAGCTAGCTTGTTGGCACACGGTTACTGTTTGTGGTTTGTGGATGATCCATTGTAATTCATGCCAAAAATCATGAAAAATAATTATAAGTTTAAGAAAAGCATTTGTAAATTACATGAATTGTTTCTTGAATGCCTTACTAGTAAGTTTTGGAAATAAATGTAAGTTTTTAAGAAAATTGCTTTAGTGCTTTGAAACTTAAAGGATGACAATGTAAGTTTTTAGGTAGGGCTTGCTCAAAAGAGAAAAGGGATGAAACCAACATTTGTTGTAAAGGTTGCCAAATAGCTTATGCCTGTACTAATCCTCTAAAAGTAGTAAGGAAATTATGCCTGCACATATTGTCCAAATTTCTTCTTGTTAAAATTTGAGACTGTTATCTCATGTAGGAAATTTTGCTGCATTAACATATATTCGATCGATTTTTTTTCATCATAGAGCCTGATATCGGTTGTCCATTTTTTCCCTTTATGAAAGTACACTAAGACGATGGAAAGGAGAGCAGCAAAGTGAGGTTTGGGAAGCTCACAAGGCACCGATCCAAGTAGTAAGGAGTTTACATACTGGCGAACTCATTACAGGTTTAAATCCCTCTTACTCATTAAATTACAATTTTAGATTTGTTTTTTCGTGTTTCTTTAATCCTCCCTTTCTTTACCATCTATTTCTGTTTTCTATTGTTTTTTGTCTTTCCATTGTCCCAATCCTACGTATTTAGGCCCCAGTTTATTGCCTTTTGTCACTTCTTTATATTTAATAATATGTACAGTGGACCATGTTTGTGAATGAAAGTTTGTATGACCAAGCTGGCTACACTTATGAATGTAGTTTATTTGATACAATTGTCATGATGTCATCCAGGTTCAAGCGACAGCACAATAAAGCTTTGGAAGGGAAGCACATGCACACACACTTTTTCTGGTCATACAGGTATGCCCTTGCCTCTGTCTACTTCTTACAACACGAGCAGAAAAACATTAGTGCATATGCTTACAAGTAGAGAAGTTATATAACCAAATTTGATATCATCATACTCTATATGTACGTGCATCATCTATGAGCTTGTATGACTTGAACAAATAGCTCGTATGCTGATGCGTTTTTTTTATCTTTGAAAATGAATTCGTTTAATTTGATTGTGGTTGTTTATTTTGAGAACTCTGCAGATACAGTGAGAGGTTTGGCTATAATGCCTGATTTGGGCATACTTTCTGCGTCACATGATGCGTAAGCTTTCTGGTTCTGAAATACTTCTATGTTTATTGTTTAGGCATGCATTCCCATATTTCACATGTGGATAAGCAAACTTCTTGCCCAAACATATACATAAGCTTTCTATTTCAGCATGTGACGAAGTGTTGTAATGGTAGCCAAAGCATAATTATAACATTTTGTGGCCAAAGTATAACTGTAGGCTGTAATTAGTAAAAGGATAGATACTTAAGACTATGTACTGTAGGGCGTAGGCTGTTATTAGTAAAAGTTTAAATACCCACTTCTACTTTGGAATAAAATACACGAAAACCTTCTTTCCTTTTCTGATTGCATTCTTAAAGGAAGAAAACAAGAATCATACATGTGTTAAGACATAGCAAAGGAACTATCAATTCAATGCCATTTTTGGAATTATAAAATCATGAATCGTCTCTAAATGTGATTTATGCACTATTTTGGGACCTATCAATCTAAAATTAATCGTAGCTTTGAATTTGCAATTCTAGCTCAGGTTCTAGCTGCGTAGTACTTATAACTTATCTCTAATATACACTGCATTCATTCTGTTAGTACCTCTGCATGTTTATATAAGGCATATGCAATAATTTGGTACTTGATTGTTGATGTATGCATACTTCATCATCTCTTAGAAATGTTACCTCCACCTCCCCTTGATTTCCCTTATTTTCTATGTCCAATCACAACTAAATTTTAATAGTTTTATTCATTAAATACTTAAATTGACTGGTATTTGGTATATATATGACAGTTCAATCAGGTTATGGGCGCTCACCGGTGAGGTTTTACTGGAGATGGTTGGTCACACAGCCATTGTCTATTCTGTTGATGCACACAAATCTGGGTTTGTTGTCAGTGGTAGTGAGGATGGATCAGCAAAGATATGGAAAGGTGATATATCAACTTTAGTATGCTAACACACATATATTTCTAATGCTACATGAAGATTAGTATGCTAAACACATATATTTCTAGTACTACATGAAGATGAGATGCCAATAATGAATGTGTTGTCAGTTAATACTAATCATTGAAGTTGATATCAGCCACCAAGATAACATCATTTAGAAGAATTCTACTTTAGTCGGAGCCGTATTTTGGATCCAAACTTAAATTGGAATCACGTATACTGATAGTTATGGAAAATATCTAGCAGATATCTAATGCATTATGCTATACTCTCGGGGTCTAATCTTATTGAGAAAAAAATCAAGTATAAGAACCTTCTATGTTCTCATTAGTGACATTTGTGTTCAACTGCCTGTATATATCATATCTGGAATTTTACATATTTGCTTGACCATACTTTTTAACAAGCATGAGAATCTTGCTATGATTGTGTGTAGCCAGTTTTGGATTTGTAGTATGTATTTTCATGAACCGGGTAGCCATGCAAATTGTTTACATGGAGAAACATCAAAATGTTATTTTGGATAGCATAGCTAATGTTTCAATATTAAAAAAGTTTGACTAAAAATATGTATAGTGGAATACAATTATGCTACATCCTTTCAAGTATCATATATCTGGTCAGATACATTAGTTACATGGTTTATATCTGTATGCTTGAGTCACTTGTATGAGAGTGTACTTGATGCATTAGGTGCTCATCACACGTCCAATTGATGTATCTTTCTGGGTATTGCAAGGCAACTCTGATATAGCCTACAAAATATTTATATACAATTATACATGCTTCTTCCTATTTTATTACTTTGATGTTAACCATTGAGAGTATGTGTTTGGCTTCTAGATGGAGTTTGTGTCCAAAGCATAGAGCATCCTGGTTGTGTTTGGGATGTCAAATTCTTGGAAAATGGTGATATCGTAACTGCATGTTCCGATGGTGTGGCACGTGTTTGGACTGTACACCCGGATAAGATAGCCGAGGCTTCTGAACTTGAGGCATATGCCTCTCTACTTTCCCATTACAAGGGAAGCAGGTATCTACCACTTTCTTTAAGAAATCATGTTTTCAAGGTCATATTTTTTTTTGTTCTTCTATACCGAATCATTGATTTGGGCGTGGGTATAAATCTGGATTATGGTACACCAACCTGTATAGAAAGCTACATATATATTATTGTTCTTTAAGAACATATAATCATTGGAATATCTGTTCTTTGTTGGCTGGATTTCATATGATTGGGTTGGATTATAGTTTGCATTGTGCAAGCATGTTATATGATGCTCTACATCGACCATGTAATGGCAATTTCTGAGCTCATATGTTTCTTACGATTGATGGATATTTTGAATAAGGTTGAAGCTGGGTAGAACACTAGAAAATTTTATTAAAAGAAGAAGAAAGGCATGGGTTATATGTTACTAAGTAGTGTTGTATTATGCTTATTCCTGTAGAAGGAACTTCTAATGTAATGAGCAATTTTACCAACTCAACAGCTTCTTGAAAGTTGAAACTGTGATGTTTGCCTTTCTAATTTGCACAAGTTATTTCTTATTCCTTTTACCTTTACACTGTTTGACATATGATCAATAGCGATTTTCTGGTTTTCAAATTGTTGTTAGTTTTCCAGTGAACGTACTATACACACGCATGTATTTAATTCGGCTATATGTTATAACTATGGACTTGAGTATGGGCCAGATAGCGTTGTGCCATATAAATGAAAATGAGCCATAGGATAATTTGTTACTCTTAAAACAGAAAATTATGCATCGATGATTAAAGTTCTAATTGTATAGTTACTCTAGAATCCAGATATACAACGGAACTTAAGCACACATATTTTTACCATTTATATTGTTCAGACTTGGATGAGTGATTGTGATGCAGGAGCATCTGGGTACGAACCCAAACCATTTTAATCTTTTATTATTTGAATTTTATCTTTTTATTTAGTTTCCTATTTTGTGGGGATTTAAATTTCCTAGTATATCTCTTTTCATTCCTTGTAAATTAGGATCTAGGGTTATTGTTTAGTTAGTTTTTGAGTTTTGATTATTGTAAAGAAAACCTTTGAGGTTTCTTGGAACCATTCGATTCGTTTTATCGTCTTTGAATAACCATTAAGTCTTTGAGCCATTTGATTGCATCCGAAACTGCATCAGTTGGTATCAGGGCTCATGGTTTATCAAATGGCTCAAGAACAATTAGATAAATCAAAGACGATAAATGAACCAAAGGGTTCAAGAACAATGTTCTTTCTATTCAATAATCAACAAAAACCGAGGGAGAGGAGCATCTTCTTAACGTGAAGATAGTACATTCGGACAACTGTGTTAGGTATCTATATTTTATCAAATCTTCATTTTGTGCTTGTTAGGAAGAGGGTTGGAGGCTTGAAATTGGAGGAATTACCTGGTCTAGAGGCTTTGCAGGTTCCAGGTACTATCAGTTTTTTCTTCTCATACAAGATTAGGACCACACGAGATTTGCTTTTTTTGAGCATTATATGATTATCAGCTGGTTAGCAACTGTCGTAATTGACTAATAATCATCAACAATTAAATGCGTATGTACTATTTGGTAAAATATGTAGAAATATTTTATCAATTTAAACATAGGTCTTTTGATGTTTGTCAGGCGTTTACATATGTGGAAAACCAATTAGGTTTACAGAGTTTTCTGAACAACAGTTATGATTGTATAATGGATTTTGATGTATTCATTGTTTGCTAATAAAAACATGAATTACTTATTTGGCTATAGTGAGGTTGAGGTTTTGAATAAAACACATTCTCTATGTATTTCTTTAGTCATCATCTTATAAAAGAAACAAACTAGCCTTTAATTCTGAATCCCTTTGATTTTGGGATGAACAGGAACCAAAGATGGGCAGACAATTGTTGTACGAGAAGGTGACAATGGTGTTGCATATGCATGGAATATGAAGGAACAAAAGTGGGATAAGGTACGACTCTGTAACATTTTCTGGATTACTTTTCAGTCATGCCTTATTTTCATCTGATTTTTATAACAGTGTTAGTTTGATGGTATTATGGGTATAGGACACTTGTTTTCATCTGATTTTATTCATCATGTGTGATATATAAATGTTGTTGGCTTACAATTCAGGATGTCTGTCGTATCTTTATGTAGGTAGACCCTTAAATCTTACACGAATCAAGCTGTATAATTAATGTTATGGATACCAGTTCTATTGACTACTCATATATTTTATAATCCATTTTCTGATCCATATTGTTTGCATCCATTTTCATTGTTACTTCTGGGTGTTATGAGATCATAACATAAAGTCAACCATGACAACTCAAGTTAATCAGTGGCTAGAGTTTTCTATTAGATTTTTTATGCCGTTAAAAGATTAGAATTTCTAGTTATGTTGATATCATACTTAACATTTATTATACGTATTTCAGATCGGGGAAGTAGTTGATGGGCCTGATGATGGCATGAAGCGCACTGTTCTTAATGGAGTACAATATGATTACGGTTAGCCTTTCGATAATCTGCTTTGGCTTTAACGTCTATGTTTCTTTTCTTTTCTTGTTTCTCATCAACTCAAACCACAAAAAAACTGTGTTAATCAGTGTTCGATGTCGATATTGGAGATGGTGAACCTATTCGAAAATTGCCATACAACAGATCAGGTACTTTTTGTTTTATTTCAAGACATGCCAGTAACATAATGGATATTATTAAAAAACTATTTGGTGATGATTGTAGTTTTGTGTGCCATTTACAGATAATGTTTATGACACAGCTGATAAGTGGCTTCTCAAGGAAAATTTGCCACTTTCATACCGTCAACAAGTTGTAGAATTTATATTACAAAATTCAGGACAAAAAGACTTCATGCTTGATTCATCATTCCGTGATCCTTACACTGGATGTAAGTACATCATCATATGGTGTGATCCAGTAATCATTTTTTTCTTCATAGATTCGTTCATTTTAATTATTGATATCGTTTCTTGTGTCTTTCAGCCAGTGCTTATGTACCTGGGCAGCCTTCAAAGTCTGGTATGTGCTTATTGTTGGATGGAATTCCGTAGGCCTGTAAACGAACCGAATGAGGCATGTTCGTGTTCGTTCATTTAACTTTAACCGAACAGGAATACGAACACGGGCACGAACATATAATCGAACAAATTTTTGTTCGTGTTTGTTCAGTAAGAAAATGGGGATGTTTGTGTTCGTTTAAAACCTAAACAACAGTTCACGAACGTAAACGAACATAAACGAACATAAACAAACAAACTTAAACGAACATAATTTACCAAACATAAAACAACAAATTGAAAATAAATGACCAAACATAAACGGACATAAGGTAGCTTTTTTTTTATTAATTATTGATTAATTACGATAAGTTCTATTGGAAAACCCATTTTTATTACTGGAAGGCCCAGTTATCAATTAGTTATATGTATATAAGCAGTTAGAAAGCCTCTTTTATATTTATATTTATATAAATATAATATATAACTCCATATGTATTTATTAAAACATAAACGAACATAAACGGACGTTCACGAAAGTAAATGAACAAATATTTTTGTTCATGTTCGTTGAACTTCCCGCCAAACAAGTTCATGAACAGGTTTGTTTACGGGCCTAGAATTTCATTTTGTTTTCATGTCTATTTGAAGTACCTTCTCCTTATATTTTTATTTGCATTTGGAACAGCTGTATCAAGCAAACCGACATTCAAACATATACCCAAGGTATGTTTATTGTCTCAGAGTTTACTTATAAGCACATATTTACTAGGTGCTGCATTTTTGCATCCCTTTTTGTTGTCATCTATGAATGTTTAGCACTGTTACGTTTGAATTCGATTGCATCCCTTTTAGCTGTCTTGAACGGTACCCTTATGTGTGTCAATATCGGATCTTATTTACTATAATCGGTAGATGTTATGTCAAACTCATACTTGGTGGATTGTAAACATTTTGTTAAGTTAAGTTTGTTTTGAGATTGAGTAAGCTAATTTAGAAACTCTGGCAAGTGATTTGAACCAATTTTATTTTTTTAGTGGATAAAAGTGAAAACGGATTTTTATTTTTTTATTTCAAGTCCTTGATCTTTCTTCAATTTCTAGAAGAGCACACATCTTCGACTACTTACATCTATTATGTGCAGATTGAGTTGTTCCAACTCCAATGTGGATAATTTGAAATGTTGCTGATATGTCTACAAACTAATTAATGTTACATTAAGCTTGTCATCTTAGTTCATTTGTATAACATTTATAAAGTTCTTCAAACATGAGCAAAGAGCTTTAATTTGTATTATTTTTTATTTTACAGATTAGATTTACTAATTTCTTCCATATTTGATCTTAGGAATGCATTTTCAAGTGTATTACCCATAACTTACAACTACTTTTTTTTTTTTTTTTTTTTCAGAAAGGAATGCTTGTTTTTGATGCTGCTCAGTTTGATGGGATTCTTAAAAAGATTTCAGAGTTCAATAACACTTTGCGGTCTGACCCAGTAAGTTTTTTGCTTGTATTTTTATCGTCAGTATGCCTGTTTAATGCTTTTTTATATATGCTAATCTAATTGTTTATTTTTTTGTTATTTTAGGACCAGCAGAGCTTGTCGATCAGTGATACCGAGACAACAAGATTGGGTGCCATAGCCAAGATATTGAAGGACACATCCTATTATCATAGTAGTAAATTCTCAGACGAGGACATCCGTTTATTGTTAAAATTGCTAAAATCATGGCCCGTTTCAATGATATTTCCAGGTGAGCATCTTTTTTTTTTTTTTTGAGTTGAAGATACTATGATTGTCTTAAGAATGATAAATACACGGTTTGACAGTTGTATTATTGATGTTTTGTCATATACTGATTGAGTTGTTCCACAAAGTGAGCATATGATTATACGTAATAGTTTACGACACATCCTTTGTTTTTGTATCTCTTGTTATCTTGAGGTGTGTATGTTATTCTTAATCGTATGGCGGTCATATGCTATATCTTCAAAAATAGGGTCATCATAATCACATTTGAACCGTTGCGGTACTAAAATAATCAGCTATTGTTTCTATTTTCAGTTATTGACGTGCTAAGGATGGTCATTCTGCATCCGGATGGGTCAACTCTTGTCAAGCGTGCTAATGATGAAAATGGTATCTATACTAATTTCTCACAAACATAAAACAACCTGCAGGTTTCTTGAATATGCTGATTGATTTTGAATTAATTATGAATCTGTCTTTTCTTCTTCAGATACATTCATGGAGTTGATTAAAAAGGTTACAAGCAGTCCTCTTCCCCCGAATCTTCTAACCAGTATCCGGGTGGTGGTAAATCTTTTTAAAAATTCAGGATTTCATCTTTGGTTGCAAAAGCATCGTGTTGAGGTATGTTACAAGTGCTAAACTTTGTATTCTTTTAGGTTATAAGAATGTTATGTGAAAATAGTAGTTTTTGTTTGTTTGTGTTGGCAGATGCACTTTTAAAAATTACAATAAACACAGAATATATTTGTAGTAACTCACCACGGCTTTTTTCTTTGTATTATTATTAAACTGAATATCAAACTAAATACATTAACCCCACCAGTCTATTTATCCTAACCATAACCTGAAGGAAAAGCTATCAATAAACAATTACAAATATGCTAAATAAACCCTAGAATAATTCACATTTCAAAACCTTATTAAGCTATTAATGTTTCCATGTGTTTTAGATAGTTTGTATTCATTCTAAAAGATTTATACGCAATATTTCACATCAAGAAAAATACACTTCTTTTTTTTGTTTCTCGATTTTCATCAACATAATTAGCCTTCGGTTTTTAAGCAATGCATACTGATTTCTATTTTCCTAACCTTGTAGATTTTCGATGCATTTGCAAGTTGTTACTCATCTTCGAATAAGAATGTCCAAGTATCTTACTCTACATTGGTGCTCAAGTAAGTACTCATGAGTTTTACATTCAATGTAACTCTAACACTCTGTTCCCGAGTCTCATTTAACAGGGGGAGGGGAGGGAAAAGAGATGAAAATATGAAAAATCATGTTCCCGAGTTTCATTTAACAGGGGGAGGGGAGGGAAAAGGGAAGAAAATATGACCAAATATGACCATATATTCATCCTCCCAAATTGGAGAGATTAGAAGAGAAAATTTTCCTTCCCCTCCCCCGGTTAAATTAGACTCGGGAACATATTGTTATCTTTCATCTTAATGGAAATTACAATGGTATGGAGGAGACAAGAAAGAATAATGAACAGTAATTTATAAATGTTGAAGGTGATGAGTAGATGAAATCAATAATAATTTTGTTAATTTGTTTAATTCTTCAACATTAATAAAAAGAACAAAAACTTTGCCATTGCCAAGGCTGTTTCTTATATTTTCATCAAGATAGTAAAACACTTCTCTGAATTGCATACATATTTTAAGCATCTCTGTTGTTCTACAGTTGATTGCAATCGTAAGTTTTTAAGCTAACAGTTCTCATTAACCTTGATGTTTATAGTTATGCTGTGTTGTTGATTGAAAAGAAGGATGAAGAAGGTCAAGCTCATGTTCTTTCAGCAGCTCTGGAGGTACATAGACCTTTCCCTTAAAGGGCAATTTGGTGGACGGGTGGCAGGGGTTATAAACGGGTCAAAATAGGTTTAGGCCCAAAAGGGTAAAGTTTTGGTACATGTCGAAAGTGATTGGGTACACTGATTTATCTTAACACTTTATGCTCTGAATTTATATTTGATAATTGTTTAGTGTCAATATATGAATCACAAATATATTTTGTTGCTAAAACAAAGTTATTATTATCATTTATTGTATAAATTGGTTTTGGAAGGTTTGATGCGTTAAAAAACACTTTGGAGTACTTCCAGCTGTCAAATCCCTAAGACCCGTTTCCTTTTAAGTTATATTTGTTTCTTTTTTTAACTTGATTTGAACCGTTATAAGAAAAATCAATTAGTCATCTACTACTATTTGTGTGTATGACGTGCAATAATCATGGTTTTTATTGCTTTCATTTAAAGATCGCTGAAGGAGAAGCTTTAGAAGTTGATGCGAAATACCGCGCCTTAGTTGCTATTGGATCACTGGTATGTTTAACTTGTCACTCGTTATCAATAATCACGGTTTTTATTCACCAAAGCATTCGATCGTCAACTTATTTAATTAAATAGGCCGACCCGCCTTACGACCAATGTAACTTGTTTATTATAACCCACCAACCCATTTAGGAAGTTTACAACTTGATTATAACTCATGCAACCCATTTGACTCGGAGAAATTGGTTAAATGGGTCGTGCTTGGGTTGCACGATTTTAAGTGTGTTAAGGTCGATGTCTTAGACATGAACACATACGAGTTGTGTTCGGTTTTATTATTCAACTTGCTAGACCGACATGATTGACGCTCCTACAACACATGATATATTAAACATTTTGACCCGCATTATAGCCGGTAATTGAAGCCTAGACTCGTTTATCTATTACAGATGCTGGAGGGTCTCGTAAAGAAGATAGCACTGGACTTTGAAGTTGGCAGTATCGCCAAATTAGCAAAAGCATCAAAGGATTCTAAAGTATCTGAAGTAGCAGCTGATATTGAAACTTTAATCAAGCAAACCTGATTAGCTTCATGTCATCATGGTAATCAAATTCTCTTGTTTTATTCGTAATCATGGTTGCCGGAGTAGAAAAAAGTGATAGCCAGACTTTTTTTTTTTAAATAGCAACTAGTGGGTAGGTTATCGGGCCAAATGGGTCGGAGTGGGTTGACCCACACACTTTCTTATCGTTATTTAGAAGTATAATGCATTAATTGCGATTATAAGAACAATATTATGACAATAATAACCTAAATCCTTAACATTAAAAATAGACTTTGAGCGACCTTCAACCTGTGTAGTGACAGCATTTTGATCCAACTCATTTAAACCCTTTTGGGACTACACACCCCAGATTGACAACTGACAAGGCCTTAATCCACTTTTTTTTTTTTTTTTTTTTTTTGCAGAAACTATAGGATGGTATGGATGTGTGGTCAAGAACACCGGTACAAGAATTGGCTTATGAAACTGTCAAGGTTTTCTGTGGGACAAAGTTTGTGTATTGATTTGTACTTCAGTTTTAATGAACTCAAGCTTTTTGGGGCTAACAATGAAGTTGGTGATCACATTTTTACAAGTTTGTGCTAGAAAAATAGATCGATGGTAAAAAAAACTGTTGCAATCAACAGCCTATAAACTAATTTCATGATACTACATGCTTGTTTTAGTCGTTGTTATGGACAGCCGAGCCAAACCGAGCAGACCTTTGCTCGTGCTTGGCTTGTTTACAAACCGAACCGAGCGGAGCGGCTCATTTAAAATCAAGTGAGCGTTTTTCGAGCCGTAAATATTCCGAGCGAGCGTCGAGCGAAGTTCGAGCAATTTGGACAACCGTGTCACCCGATTTAAATTTGCTTAGAGAAATAGTGACAATATTTGGTCTCAAGTTTTTATGTCTTTAAAAACATGCACATTTCATAGTATAATAATATTTTTCTGATAAATAACAATATTGTGGCCAACGAGGTGATGATCATATTGCACGAACAATTACGTTGAGAGTAGGAGACGATCGACCAAGGGTAACGACATGAAACATTAAGGCGATGAGCAGCCTTTCGTTTATCGGTTTAGGGTTTAACTTTTAGATTTGATATTAATTTTTTTATTGGCGTGGTTGGGCTAGTACGTCTAGATATAGTTGTAAATTTGTATATAGTGGATCAAAATCTAATATAATGGTATATATAAAACTATAAATTTAATTTATATTTAAGTATATATGTATGTGTAATGTGTGTGTATATATAGATGTGTGTGTATATGTATAATTTATATTTGTGTATATATGTATATGTGTATATACATGTTTATATATGCATGTGTATATATATATGTATATATATACTAATTAAAAATAATAATTCGAGCCAAACGGACCTTTGCTCATGCTTGGCTCGTTTACAAACTGAACCGAGCAGAGCGGCTCGTTTACAACCGAGCGTCAAATCGAACGAGCAATTTCCGAGCAATTTCCGAACGAGCGTCGAGCGAGCGGCGAGCAATTTAAACGGCCCTAGTTATGGTTGTGTGCGGTTTATAGGTGATTAAAATTAATGACAGAAATCTTTTTTTGACGATGGTTTTTTTCACAAATATTTATCAATTTATTTTAAATCAAATTCGATATTAACTGAACTTTGTAAAACTGAGCCTGTTGCTTTTACGACAACATAATAAAAAAAAATTGCGTTAATTTAACTTTACTACATTCGCCAACTTATTACCATCCATTTAACACCTTTGGAATGAGTCGAGCCCGAGCTCGCATAAGCTCGAGCTTAGCTCATTTAAATTTGAGAGGGGGTGGGCTTGGCTTGTTTAGGGTGTTATTTTTAAAGCTTGGTTTGTGAGTTGTTTTTAATGATCGAGCTCGACTTGTTTTTCTTTATTTTTTTATTAACTAATTGGATTTCTCCTGGGAATTTGGTTGGTATGGATTCGGTTTGTTACAGTCTCGACACTCGCTATAGCAACAATAAGGTAGAACCCAAAAAATAAAATTGTGATATATACAAAAGAACATCAATACATGCTTTTTATCTGGTAAAGACAATAAAGACGAATACCTATCGAAACGTGATACGGGTTTGGTTTGGTACGGTATGGTGTGATATCGTTAAAGTATCGGTGCTCATATAGTTTACTATGAAAAAAAAACAGTTCGTTTTTAGTACAAATTCGCTTAAAAAGAACGTTATACCGCAATGTTGACAAAAAAAAACATATCTACGTATTTTTTTAAAGTAACGAATGTAAATGAATCAAATTCAAATTAAATAATAAAGGAAGCACTATTAAAAAATATTACTAAACAATTCATGTTATAGGCATGAGCTCATGAATTGCTAATGTCCGTCCAATGAGATTAAATGTGTCCATGTTTCACTAATAGGGTTGTTCATTTTTATCCGAAACCCAAAATCCGACCCAAAGCCGAAGCCACCCGAACCCGAATAACTCGAACCTTAAAGGGGTCGGTTATCGGGTCACTTTTTCCTGGCCAAAAACCCGAATAACCCGACCTGAAAAACGTAAAATCCGAAACTCGAAAAAAAAACCCAAACATTTAATGTCTCTTTTTGGTAGATATGGTTTGATTTAGAGTTTTTGGTACCTGAAACATTATCTTTTAGGACGTTTGAACATTATTATATCATACTGTGAGATATTGTTTTCTAATGGTATTATTTAAGTAGTATGATGAATTTAAGTTATATTCTGCAAAAAAAAAAAAAAAAAAAAAAAAAAAAAAACAAAACAAAACATTTTTCTTAATATTACATCTAAACCTGAAAACCGAACAACCTGACCTGAACCCAAATAATCCGCACCTGACCAACCTGAACTTTAAATGGTTTGGTTATCGGGAACAACCCAACCTGAAAAACCCGAAACCCAAAAAAAAAAAAAAAAAAAACCCAAAGAACACCTCTATCACTAATAAATGAAAGGCATCTGACATTATTTATGGTAATAAACTAATAAAATTACTTTACTATATATACTAAGCTGAACAATTGTTTTTCAATAATGGTAGTGTGGTAAATAAGCTTCAAATGTTGGCTAGTTGTTATACTCTTCTTAACAATGTTTTAAAATCCGATTTTTATATCGTACCGGATTTAGTTCAGAAACAGTTTAACCGGGTATATTGGGCGTTTTAACCGGTTCTACCGGACGATTCAACCGGTACAACCGGCCGGTTTGAACCGGTTTTTAAAACACTGAATTATACTTTTTTGTATTATTTAATTAATACCCAAAAACTTGCGTATTGATACTCTAAAAATGCATGACTAATTTAATCTATATGCACCCAAGATCAGTATTCTTGAAGAGATGAAGATGTATGCCCCATTCTTATTAATTTTTTTTAACTAAAATTAAGCAAGGATTACTTATGAATCAGTTATTCGGATTTGAACGATTTTCTTAGTACACATAGATGCCCGACGGATAATTACTCGATCGATGCACCACGAGTTTTGTGCTAGGTTTTGAGGCAAGCTTTTACAATCAAGTATAGCCGTATAAAGTTGGAATTACTCAAACTCGTCCCGTTACCATCCTACTAGATATTGATCCCATTACAATGTGTTGTTATTTTATCCCAAACAACCTCTTCAACCAATCAGATCGATTAAAGGTGGTGTCCTTTGTTTTAACTTTCAACGGGGCACTAATTGACAGATTTCGTATACCAATGGTGGGTGGATTTAAGATTTGGCTCAAAAGATTATTTTGTCTTCTAAAAAAGATTATCTCTTTACGTTCATTTTTAAATTTAGAAAAGAGATGATTTGTGAACCAATGCATAAATTGGCGGTTGCCACACACTCCCCACCTCCACACAGCCGGGACCGACATTTTATAAAATATAATTGTTTGGTACTTTTATTTATAAGAAAGTTACATTTGAAAAAAGTTATGTGACACGTGCTATGTTTTGTGGCATGATCTAAATATTTTTTCATATTATTTTGTCAATATGCTCATAATGAGATTTGTAAAAGAAAGTTTTGAATTACTTTTAACTTTTTGTAATTTATTTTTATTATCAAATTAAAAGCTTTGTCACTAACTAGGTTTTTGATTGAAATAAAAACAAAGAAACCATTATAGCTTTACAGAGATGTACCTATACAGGCTCATAGGGTCGTTGTTATGGCCTTAGATCTATTGTCGTAGTTTGTTGCCACGCCACAAATTACAAATTAGGCAACAACCCTAAGGGTGTAAGGGGTGCTCACCTAATAGGTGAGTCCCCTCTCTTACGCCAAACCAATCCTCGTGTGCCACGTCAACTCCCCTCTTAAACTCCCCTAACACCCCAATTTGATGGCGCCACTCCCCTCTTAACTACCCTTGTTTTTTTATTAAAAAAAAAAAACAAAATGGTTTGATTGGCTGGAAATATGGGGCCCATCATCTTTCTCCCTCACCGCTCTCGTTGAACAACCACCGAATCCACTCACCGATTCGGGTCCCCGCAACGTTGGCGGCGGTGTTCCCGATCGGTGGATGTGGTCACCGCAAGCCCTCCCCGAGAACGCCCCGTCCACCCTAAGTTGTAAGAACCAAAACAAATTACAAATCAAGCACTAACCCTAAGTTTTGAAAATCATTGTTTTTATATAATTTTAACAATTTTGTATGTGTATGTTCTTATACCATCATTGTATTTCGCTCCAATCTAAGCGTCTCATTCTCTCCGGTTCTGATTGAGGGATAATATCAAATATAATATATTAGTTAGAGGTTATTGTAATTATCTTTATCACATTTAAGAGATATTATTTGATTATGTTAGCTTTGTAATTATCATCGTTGTATCCTTGTATACCATTACTACACAATATGTTATGATGTTTCTAAACTCAAGTTTCGCGACAGCAAACGACGAGGACATCTAATCTATTTCTTCGAGTTATTGTTTTGCTTCAAGACGTGAATACAGTTCATCAATTGAAACTTGCAACTCCAACTGTGCTTGACGAATAGTTGCGACCTATTCAATCAATAGTGTTATTTCTTCGTTGATTTGTTTATTGTGGGCGATGACCTTGTCAATATTTTTTGTAAGCGTTGAATATGTTGCATTTCGCTTAGACTCGACTTCTGCATAACAGATATATGCATCAAATTTAAAATAAAATGTATAAAGAGGTTAAAATTTAGCTTCAATCTTATATCAGTCTCAAAATGTCATTTCACAAAGTTTTTAAAATTGAGGGGTTTAATAATGCGATAATTCTTACTTTGCCACTACGTTTACATACCAATAATAAAGAATGAAACATTTTTATTAAAAACAGTTTTTTGAAATAGGATTCTGTTGACAAAAAGTACTTTAAAGAAATTAAATAATAAAACATTTTTATTAAAAACAGTTTTTTAAAACAAGTTATAAGAAAATATTAATAAAAAATTAGAAAAACATTAAAAAGAGTAAATTGCCATAATTGTCTCCGAGGTTTGGGGACTTGCCAGATCCATCCAAAATACCCATCATTTAACGTTAGTTTTTAATGGTGTTAGAAAAATGAGTGTATTTGGCAACTTTTGTGAAACCTGAGTGGTCCAGTTGAGAAAAAAACCTTTCTTGACTGACCTGCAAAGGTATCCAAACCTCGGGGACGATTTTAGCAGTTTACTCTTTTTTACTCTCTTTTACAACTCTACCTGGTGTCCAGTATTGTACTGATACCGTCGCAACGCACAAAATAAAATACTAGGATTAGATACACACAGTGGCGGAGCTTGACCAAAAGTTTCACGGGGGCGGAAAGTCATGGGACCCAAAAAAAATTCTTGTCGCTATGTTTCGGGTTATATGTTTGGGTCGGCTATTCGATTCGGGTCGGGTTAAACAATAATAACTCCAAATAAAACTAAATAATCTTCATTCATTTAAAGGACTTCATTTAAAGCACACATTCTTACACATAAAAAAGACTAGATTTGAACCCTTAAGTTTCATTTATATAAAAACTAGTTTAAGACTTTATTTAAACTTACTTTAAGTTTAAAAATAATTATAAAAAATTACTAATAGCCCATACTTCATGTTTTTTTAACTCAATATGAAAATATGTATATATTTTTTGGACAACAAACTTGGTAGCGTCAGAGAATTTTTAGGCAAAAAAAATTGGCGAGGCGGACCTATATAATTTTAAAAATTTCGGATGAAAAATCGGAAAAATACACTCCTAAACGAAACATTGCAGGGGCTGATGCACCCCCTTGCCCCTTAAAAGCTTCGCCCGTAAATACATATGATATTATTAAAGTTTTGGATACAACAAAAAGATTGCCAGCTTATCTTCTTCATCGTCCTCATCTATTCCTTCGAACTACAATTGATGTCGAATGTAACTGTCGACTATAATTGATGGCAGCTATTTCCCAACCGCATTCATCTTCTTCATTGGTATTGCCGGATAATTGCATCCTGAAATTGATGTACTCTACTTTATACACTTAAAAGGACAAAACATAACAAATTTAAGACCATTCATATAACTTCTAAAAGTTGTAACCAAACATAACATTCTATAAAATTATAAAAATCAAAGTTGGTGGGGTTTCATCGGCTATGGTTTCCCTCTCCACTTTTAGCCTCTACTCCATCTTCGATACAACCCCCCAAACACTTTGGCACTTTTAGCGGCTACTCCATTTTTTAAGTTTTACAAACTAACCCCTCCAATTTATAATGTTTTAACTTTACCTTTGCACCATATATAATATACGTTTTTACCCTATTAAGTTTCTTTTACTAATGCAATTTTCCTTCAATAACATTTGTTCGCAAATTTTTATTTTTTAAAATGCTAATTTTCCTTCAATAACTTTGGCACCATCCGGAGTCCATAATAAGGAGTCTAGAACTAAGATAATTTTCACCTTAACACATAACATTCAACCATGGTTTCAGTTGATATTATGGTTTGGTTTTTGGAAGTATTATATATGTATATTATTAGGTATATTATAGTCATGTATTAGAGGTAGGGTAATTCACTAACATCAAGAGTTCACCAATGTACAAATCATCACATGGATGATTGGAATGGTCATGAATACAAGTATAAAGAACATAAAAATAACTATCTAATTCACCAAGTAACCAAGTGAGGATAAGTAGACGAGTGCTTCCAACATTGTATGGTTGGAGATTGGTGTAGTGTTGCTCACTTTTTGACTTGAGGATTACTTAAAGACATGCAAGAACTTAAAAGAAGGCATATGAACCTTAAAGTTTCTGGAACAAAACCTTAACACAAGCCCTTTAACATGGAAGTTTGTTGGTGACTTGTTTTGGTGCGAAAATGTTCCAAAAACAAAGTAAAGATAAGCATGTTTATAAAGTTTAACAAAAATCCTCACTTCAAAAAGGATGGTATACCAACTTTATTTACCTTGTTAAATATGTGCTAATACTCCTAAAGGTTATTCAAGGAAAGAGAAGAAGAAAAAAAAAAGAAGAAAAAATGTAAGAAGGAATACCAAAACTCGCTATTTTGGTTCTTGAACTTTCTACCCAAAGTAGAAGAATTGGAAGATTAGAAAGTGTTTGAGAGTGATTTAGAAATGGTGAAAGTGTTTAGGTGTTAGGGTTTGGTATTTATAAGTGAGATAAGTGGTTGGGGTTTTGCCGATGATCCGCAGACCAATTGGTTTGGGGGAGGTGGGAAGGTTTACCCACTTATGTGGGGTTCCTGCCTGGGAGATCTCAGGGTAGAATCTTGCGATGGGCGAACTGTGACACCGGTTCAAACTGGCAATAATATGCCAACCGCCGGATTCCTACTCGCGACCTGGGTAATCAAAAGCCAAAGGCATAACCGGGTGATCTAGCCATCCAAAAAAAGTGGTTGGGGTTTAAATGAGTTGGTTGAGAGTTAGGAGGAGGGAAATTTGATTTTTGATCCTTATGGTTGTTTTGTTGGTTATTTGGTGCTTAAAACACATAGTTAAACATGTATTTAGGTGTTTTAAGTGTATGCACGCATGTGTAATATTAAAATATTAAATCACGTATGAAAAATATTTAAAATAATATATGATCTCGATGTATGACTCGTTTTTAAATTAAAAACGCGTATTCGTGAATGCTTACGTATTATGCAAGTATAATTAGGAAAAAAAATAATCTAAAATACATTTCCTATTATGATCAAGTCTCGAATTACAAAAGATTGAAGATAGAATCATCATCATCATCATCATACTTAGTAAATCTCATCAATAGCAAAGATAAGGTAGGGTATGAGGAGGGTAAGATGTAGACAACGTTACCTCCACCCCACAGGAATAGAGAGACTGAAGATAGAATACGAATTAAAATAAAATGGAAAAATAATGAAAAATACGAAACGTTACACTATATAAAAAACTAATTTTTACGTGCATATTTTATGTACGTGTTGGTATAAATTCAAGTTGGTCAACGTTTTGACATAAACTTTTTTTTTTGGAAAAGAGCCAGGTCAAATATAATACGTTTTCGTTTAAAAAACATTTTTGTGTGCATATTTTTATGTACGTGTCGACATAAATTCGAGTTGGTCAACATCTGATGTAAACTTTTTTTGGAAAACGAGTCGGGACAAATCTAATACGTTTTCATGCTTGTTTTTTACACGTTTAATAGTTTTTGCGGTTTCTTTTTTTTTTTTTTGTTTCTTTCGTTTAAAGCTCTAATTAATCCTTTTTAATTACACATGTAAGTTTTTCCTTTATACCCTTTATGTTTTCTGTGTATGAGTCAGGTCAAATGTATGTAATATATTATGGTTGTATGGTATAAATTCGATTTACTTTACATTTTACTCTAATTGCAATATTACAAGTTTTTTTTTTGAACGGCCAACAAACTCAATCCCGAGCACTCTCGGGGCACCCACTGGACAAACGGAGTACTCCGAGAGTAACCCGAATCCACCATCAATTCTGGGGAAAACCCGTAACCCACCCGCCCGTAGGCACGACAGTGAAATTACCGGTAAAACATGTTTGGCTCAAGGATCCAACCCAGGTTTCCCTAGGTCTCCTATAATTGCCCACCAGTGCCTCACTCTGCACCAAGTGAGAGTCGAACCTGCATCTCTCAATAAAAATGCAAGCCCTCCACCACTTGATCTAGAGATCATTGGCTCATATTACAAGTTTTAACTTAAAAGACGGTAACTTTTACTCTTTCAAAAATGCAAATAAAAAAAATAATAGTAGTAGTAATAAATAAATATAAAGAGTAAACTTCCGTTTTGCTCCCTGTGGTTTGCTCACTTTAACGGTTTTGCCCCAAACTTTTCAAAATAGCCATTTTACTCCCTGATCTTTGAAGGCCATCTTGATTTTGCTCCCCGCCCCTTAACCTCATCCATTTATGCTGTTAACTCATGTCACGTGCAAATCACCTGAGGGCATTTATGTCTTTTCCCAACCATCTCTTTAATAAAACCCTAACTACTCCTTATTATAATCTTATCACCCTTTTCCCCAGACATTTCACCCTAATCGATGTTCATCTCCCCCAAAGCGAAATCACTGTAAACCCTAAACATTCTCTCAAAACAAAATCATTCAGGATCATCGACGATTGAAGTGTAATGTCAATGTGGTTCATTCATCCTAAGGGACAAGAGGTTGATGTAGAGACACTGTATAGTGAGTTTTTTAAACCCTAACACTGATCATCTATTGAACCCTAACACTTATCATTTTGTTATGTTTTTTTTTTCAGATAATCCTACATTTTTCTCACTGAAGATTCATCATGGGGGATCTTTCACAAAGTTTCCTAACAGGATTTACTTAAAAGGTCTGGTAGACTATGTTGACTTTGTAGACAAGGATGAATTCTCAGTTCATGAAGTAAGTTATATGATGTTAGAACTAGGCTACTCTAAAAACGAGTTGATTTTTTACCATTTCAAAGTGTTTGATGAAGATTTGAACTTTGGATTGAGGGCTTTAGGAAATGACTCTGATGTGCTCAGCTTTTTGTCTTGTGTGGGAGATCATAATTTGATGGAAGCATATACTGAGCATGGTGAAACTTTAGTTGAAACTTATTTTATGTCTCCTAATTGTAAAGTTAGGATTCATGAAATAAATGATGATGATGATGATGATCTACCTGTTAGGAATACACAAGAAATATTGTCAAGGGCTTCCAGGAGACTAGCATTAGAGTATAATGTAGGTGATGCTGGGACTAGACAAACTGATGTGCTGGTTAATCAAAATGTTGTTGAAGATAGCCATGTTGAATTAGATCAGAGTCAGGTATTGAATGTTGGAAGTAGTCAAACTGAGGTTAATCAAAAAGATGTAGAAGTTAGGGAAGTTGAATTAGATCAGAGTCAGGTATTGAATGCTGGAAGTAGTCAAGTATTGAATGATGTTGAATTTAGCCAAGTTGATGATGAGGGTAGTGAGGCTGATGATGAGGGAGATGATGGTGAGGGCAGTGAGGGCAGTGAGGCTAGTGATAGTGAGGATAGTGATTACCAGCAGGGCAAAGATGATGTTGAGGCTAGTGAAGATGAAGATGTGGACCTAGTTGAAGAGCCTGCAAATAGTGTTGAAGAGGAAGATGATTCTGATGATTCAGATTACATAGTAGATGAAGATAATAGGATTGTTGATGTAGTTGTTGATATGCAGAATTTTAGTAGTTATGTGGATCATGACATAGAGGAAGAGCCTTTAGAGTACAATCATTTAAGTGACTCAGAGGGTATGGGACTGAATGCACATTTAGATGACTTTGACAGCTTAACTGATGAGGAAAATGACCCACCCCTTAAGATACAACTGAGGAGGGAGAGAAGGAAACAAAAAAGAAGGAATGATCCTGTGGCTGACCCATTCTATCTTGGTCAGGTTTTTGCAGAAAGGAAGGAGATAAGGGCCCTAGTTAAGAAGTTGGTTGTGTCTAGCAAAAGGCAACTGAAGATCATAAGGAATGATCCAGTTAGGTTTAGGGTGATTTGTGAAGGGTTTAAACAAGATGGTGGTAAGGGTAAAGAGGGGAATTCAGATGCAAGTAAGGGTAAAAAGGGGAATGCAGCTGCAAATAAGGGTAAAAATGTCAAATCTGCAACAACAAGTGGTGGTGATAAAGGGGAATCTTCATCCAAAAAAGGTGGTCCAAAGGGTGTGGGTCCCAAGGGTAAAGCTTTAATGCATAAACCAACCACAAGGTCAGAAACTAGATCCAAAAAACATGCAACCACATATCCATGGATACTTTATCTTTCCAATGCAAACAGAGAAGGGTCTTGGGTAGTGAAGACTTACATAAATGAACACAAGTGCTTTCAAACAAGATCTGTGAAGCTGTGTACTGTTACTTGGTTAGCAAAGGAGATAGAGCCTACAGTTGCAGTAAATCCTTCTATTCCTCTAAAAGCACTGCAAGATACTTTCCAAAGGAAGCATCAGATCTCAGTTTCTTTGCAAAAGATGTTCAAGGCAAAAGGGCTTGCAAAACAGAAGATAGAGGGGGACTACAGGGCTCAATATGCAATTCTGAGAGACTACAGTGAAGAACTCATGAGGTCTAACCCAGAAACAACAGTAACAATTGATGTAGAGCCTGAAGCTAATCCTAGTAGCCCAATAAGACAGTTTAGAAGGATCTACATATGTTTAGGTGGTTTGAAGGCAGGCTTTAAGCTTTGTGGGATGCCACTATTGGGTTTGGATGGAGCCTTCATGAAAGGTCCTTTCCCAGGACAAGTGTTAACAGCAGTTGGCCTAGACTCCAACAATGGAATATATCCTGTGGCCTATGCCTTGGTTGAAGCTGAAACCAAAAATTCTTGGGTTTGGTTCTTGAATTGTTTGGGACATGACTTAGATCTTCAGAGAGATTCATACTTCACATTTATCACTGATAGGCAGAAGGTAACATTAACTGTCATTGTTAACATTAACTGTCATTCTAACATTAACTGTCATTCTTAACATTAACTGCCATTGTTCATTTTAGGGCCTCATTCCAGCCATACAACAGGTGTTTCCTTATGCAGAACATAGGTTCTGTTTGAGGCATGTGCATGAAAACATGAAGCCTAGGTGGAAGGGTGAGCTATATAAGAATTTGTTATGGAAATGTGCATCTTCAACTACTGTAGCTTACTTTGAACAAGCAATGAAGGAGGTTCTAGCCACTGATGAGGGTTTATATCAATGGTTAAGGGAGATTCCACCTGTTCACTGGACCAGAGCCTATTTTAGTGGTATGTCAATATTGTAATTTCATTTAGTAGTGTATTTTAAATATTGTAGGTGAATTGTAACTTCATTTAGTAATGTTTATCATTTGTAACTTGTGTTATGCAGGTAGGGCTATCAGTGATGTGCTTCTTAACAACTTGTGTGAAGTTTTCAACAGGCAGTTGGTTGAAGGAAGGGACAAGCCTATTATAACATGTCTAGAGTATATTAGAGAGTATTTGATGAGGAGGAATGTTGCTGTGCACATACTGATTTCAAAGAGTGAAGGTCACTTGACACCAACTGCTACTGAGATTTTTGACAAGATAAAGGAGAAGGCTGCAGATATGAGTGTCCAGTGGAATGCTGTGGACAAGCATCAGGTTAAAAGGAGTTCGTTGGAACAGTATGTTGTTAACATGATTGATAAAACCTGCACTTGCAGAAGGTTGGAACTAACTGGCATGCCTTGTAAGCATGCTGTGGCAGTTATTTGGGATATGGCTGCACATGGAATAAAAGTGGATGTTCCAGAGAAATGGGTTTCACAAGTCTACTGGTTACAAACTTAGAAGCAGGTCTATGCACAGACAGTGGATCCAATCAATGGTAGGAACATGTGGCTACCATCTGCTTGTCCAACAACCCTTGTTCCACCAAAGCACCACAAGCAAGTTGGCAGGCCAAGAAAGAAGAGGAAGAAAAGTGCAGAAGAGTTGACTGAACAAGCATCGAAGCAAGGGAAGCTGTCTAGGGTTGGTCAAACTGTGAAATGCACAAAGTGTGGTGGCAAGGGGCATAATCAAAGGTCTTGCAAGGGAACTGCAAATGGGTCTCAGTCCAATGTTTAAGTTTTAGCTGTTAGTGGTTAGGTTTATAATGGTTTAAGTATGTATGTGATAACAATTATCCTCTTTTGCTGACATTATAACTGTATTTTGCTGACATTATAACCCTGTGGCCTGAATTTTGGTGTTTCTTATGGGTTAAGGCCTACTTATTATATGAATGACAATGTTATGGTATTTAATGTCTTTATTGTATGTTTTGGTATGATTTGGTCTTCTTTTGGTCTTGGTCTTGGTCAGTTATTGCAGGTTTGATTAGGTCTTGTTTTGGTGTTCTTTATCATATGCAGGTAATGATTTGGTGTTGTTTTGGTTTGGTCTTGTTTTGGTTTGGCCTAGGTCAGTTTTAGTGTCTGTTGGGTCTTGTTTTGGTTTGTTCTTGTTTTGGTTTGGTCTTAGTCAGTTTTAGTGTCTGTTTGGTCAGTTTTAGTCTGTTTTGGTTTGTTCTTGTTTAAGTTTTGGGTTTGATTTGGCTGCAAACCAAACATACCAAACAAATTTGCAAAATTGTACAAAGTGGTCGAAATTTTGCCGTTGTCCGGTCTTGTTTTGGTTTGTTAAGTTTTGGGTTTGATTTGGCTGCAAACCAAACATACCAAACAGATTTGCATAAATGTACAAAGTGGTCGAAATTTTGTCGTTGTCCGTATGTAATGTCAACGATGTCAAAACCAAACATATCAACACTGATTACATATCAACGATGCTCAACAAAAAAAAACCCAACTATGCCAAACAAGTAAACTGCTTTCATTACATTTCCAAAATACATCAGTTCCAAAATACATCACTTCCAACAACATTATTCGATAACAAACCTACAACACTGATTATTCCTAATTACAAAATACCTAGGTCATTTTTTTAGCAACAAGAAGATGCAAAACATCCATGTCAACACTAACAAAACTTTAAGCTTCCTGTTTTCTTTCGTAGCAGCTCTTGCAATGGATTCGTTTCTGTTACACCTCTCCAATAAACCAGGTATGATTTCAGCAGATCGTCGACACATGGGTGGATCTGACCACTTCACAAAGCCATGTTGAGCACATAGATGGAACCTCCTTCCTGGATTAGCTCGAGTCCAGGATGTCACGTTCGAGGTTGGAGATCCACAAGCACAGTGTACGTCTGCCATGGATTTAGGGTTTTTCTTTGTTGATGGGGAAGAAGATGAATGGGGGCGATAATGGTTGTTAGGGTTTTAAATAACATTCATTAAAGATGGTTGGGAAAAGACATAAATGCCCTCAAGTGATGTGCACGTGACATGAGTTAACAGCATAAATGGATGAGGTTAAAGGGCGGGGAGCAAAATCAAGATGGCCTTCAAAGATCAGGGAGTAAAATGACTATTTTGAAAGGTTTGGGGCAAAACCGTTAAAGTGAGCAAACCACAGGGAGTAAAACGGAAGTTTACTCAAATGTAAATTAAAAAAAAGTCAGAAAAGGTCCGCTGCATTTCGCCATCATATTTATACCTCTCATGACACTCTCTGTTTCTTTGATTCTATAATTAATTAATTTCTCATACACATCCGATTTGATTCAGCTCCACTGGTACGTACGATCATGCTTCTAACACCCCTTCAACTTGATTTTGTTGCTTTTATTCGAAGTTTTTTTTTAATTGATTTTTTGCTTGATGCTCTGTTGTTATCTGTACAGAATAGTAAAGTAATTTTAGTTTTTTTTTTTTTTTTTTTTTTTTTTTTTTTTTAATCTTGAGTTTTGGTGCAATTGGTTCAGAATTTGAAGGAATAACTGTTACCTTTATGATGTTCTTATAGTTATTGTTGTTTACTAAATTAGTTAATTAATTATTCAGTTTCTATTTAATTTTTAGCTTCTTCTTATAATTTCTCAAAATCTGATGCTTTTATTATTTATATGAACAGTAGTTACAGTTTTCTAATCTTTAGATTTGGTGTAATTTTTTCAGAATTTAATGAACTGAGTGTTACCTTTATAATTATCTATAAGCCACTCATGTTAAAAAAAAAGTGTAATATAACAGTTTTTGAATAATTTAGCCTGTCCTTGTAATTATCTATCGGTCGATGAACCCTAAGTTTACATAATTTGATGCCTGGTTGTTATCTATACAGTAGTTATAGTTTTCTAATCTTGAGATTTGTTGCAACTTGTTCAGAATTTGATGGAATATATACATACATATATATGTGTATATATATATGGTACTTTTTTATGTTCTTATCCTTGTTGTTTACTAAATTAGGTATTAAATTTTTAAATGATCTTAGATATGGATACAAATAATGAGTTTCAAGAATCAGTGAGCCACTCATGTTCAGAGAATATCAACATCAAGTATAACATAGCATTTTTCGAATGCAATATTTGCTTCCATTTAGCTCAAGATCCTGTTGTGACACTTTGCGGCCACCTCTTTTGCTGGCCATGCTTATACAAATGGCTGCAGTTCCATTCATACTCACATGAATGCCCTGTGTGCAAAGCCCTTGTAGACGACGATAACTTGGTGCCTATTTATGGAAGGGGAACATCAGGGTCGGACCTTAGGGATGGCATTCCTAGCCGCCCGGCTAGCCAGCGGCCCCAAACGGCTCCAGCACCAGTGTTAACATATTTCCGCCAAGATGGGTCTGGTGCGCCAGGGGGGTTCGTGCCAATGGCTGCTGCAAGGCTGGGGGACTTAACTAGGACTAGTCTTTTTGGTGCCATTTCATCTCTTTTGAATTTTCGCGTTGTTGATTTTGGTGACATGAGTGGTTATGGAGAAACTAGTGGAGGTCATTATATGTTATCATCTTATGCTCATGGAGGTTATGCTCAAGGTTTTCATCAATACTCGATTCTTGTAGAAGGAACTAAATTGGTCTTCTTGACGATATGTTTCTTGTTCTTCGGTCTTCTTGTTGTACTTATGGTTATTTCGTCTTCGGTGATTTCGTCTTGAATCTTGTTTGTGTGTCTTAGTATGTGTGGTATGTATAAGTTAAAGAGTCAAGTCATTGTATTTTAACTTCCTTGAAGTAAAGGGAAGGAAGAAGCTTTAGTTGTTAAAACCAACTTTTAAAACCGGTCATCTTATCAGTTCACTGGTTAGCCCTGTTGGAATAACCGGACCGGAGTGAATACCGGATGCAATTATAATATTCGATTAAGAAAAAAATATATAAAAAAGATATGTAAATGAAACAAAAATAAGAAACATATTGATTTCTTCAATGGATAACATGATTTAATAATCAATACTTTTTTGTTGTTTATCTTTTGAGTCAATATATGCGCACTCCTTTAAATTATTAAATGAAACTCGCTAAGAGTTGATAGATACTCAAAAAAAAAAAAAAAAAAAAAAAAAACCTTCATCCTTGGGTCAAGGAATGTTGTTTAGTAAAGAAAATTCCATCTTTTTAAAAGACTATGTAGATTATGTTGTAAAATGTCTGATCAATTACTGAGTTCTATAACTTCTTGTGTAATTGTTTAATTCTTAGAAAATTTGAGAAATGGTTCACCGAGTATAGTGCTATTTGCTCGGCTACTTGTGAAATTGTTTGCTTTTACTACCAAAGGGCATTTGACTTAGCGATACCAAGGTGTTGGATAAGGCTTTACCTTTCCAAATAGCGAGGGTTTAATTCCCGCGGTGGACAAAAAATCTGTAGTTTAGTAGTAGAATTAAAAAGCGTGGATCTTGCATATATCGAAAGAATCAACGGTTATATGTTTCTTCTTGTTTGTGCTAACAAAGTTGCTTTGTCTATGCCAGCCAGTCTTGTTTCTCATAATAAAACTATCCTGTTTCTCATAACAGCTAATATTTCTTAAAATGACCTCTATTTATATGAAAAATATTATAAGTGATAAATCAATAAAAATGAAGTAGACAAATCAAGTTGAAGACATTTTTGCTAAAAGATTAAATATAAGAGAATGTTTTTGTTTGTTGGGACTAATTTTTGTACACCCCTAAAAGCCATTTTTCATATTAGAAGGGTGTGTTTCGATATCGATAGAGTCTAAAATAATTATACACACAATAGATTGTGTACATAAAAGTACGTTGTGCTGCAAGATGCAATACTATTTGATTCTTGTTAGGAATACACCCCTAATCTATGCAAGTTGCAGGGCTTCTTCACTTTTGATCTCAAATACTCTCAGTAGAGCATCTTCCACAACCTGTGTTCAACACATGAAAAGCAAACAACAAAAATATATTCAGCAATTTCGACCCGTTTGTCATAAATCGTTTTATTCATAAACTTAGATTACTATTGTAGTGATATAGTTCTATTAGACATATTTAACACGTTAGTTAGTGACGAATATTACATATATTTTGCAGTGACAAAATTTACCTTATCAGGGGTAGATGCACCAGATGTGACACCAATTGTGACTGGGCCCTTCGGTAGCCAGTTTTCTTTTTCAACCAATTCACCATGCTGTTACGGTGGCATGTTTAAAACATAGCTAAGTAAGAAAAACACTAATAACAGAATGGTTAACACCCAAAAATTAGTATGTGAGTTGAGTATTACCATCAACTTGTAAGCTATTCGGTTTCCAGGACCGATTCTTTGTTCACTGTCAATCCAATAAGACGGAATCCCGCGCTCCTCTGCGATCTCTTGTAAATGTGAGGTATTGCTTGAGTTCCACCCGCCAACTACTAACATAAGATCTAATTTTTCATCTACCAACTTATACATAGCATCTTGTCTCTCCTACAACGATAGATTACATCAACATGTTAGTTTTTTAATATAGACTTCAAACGTTAACGTAAGATGAAGATGAAGTAAGCTGTGATATAAGAACAAGAAACGAAGATAACTTGCCTGAGTAGCGTCACAGATGGTGTTAAAACTTATGAAGTGTTGGTTGATGTTTTCTACTCCAAACTTTTGCATCATAGTCCTCTCTAATAATTTCCCTGTAAATAAGAAAAAGGAAAGTGAGTATAGTCGAAAGTGGCAACTTCTAGACAAGTAAAGCGTTGAAGTGGTTGATTCAGTTCCTGTTTATCACTAACAGGTCTAACGAATAAGTGGATAGCACAATAGATTTTGCTTAAATGGAAAGGGGTCTAACAGGTTTTTTTCCAATGGATCCCTGTTAAAAAAACTTAACTCCGTTAACTTTCTTTTTCCGAATTTCAAACTGATATTTTAGGGCTTTTAATCAGACCAAGGATACGAGTCGATTGATTTAAAACTTATCTCGAAACGGTGCTCCAAACGGCTTGATTTTTGTTAATTGGAAGTTTAAACACCCGAATTTAAGCACCGTTTCGTCGTTTGGAGCACCATTTCAATGTAAGTTTTACATCAATCGACTTGTATCCTTGTTCTAATCAAAAGCCCTAAATCATCAATTTGAAATTCGGGAAAAATTTTAACGGAGTTAAGTTTCTTTTTAACGGAGGTCCATTGAGAAAAGAAAGTTCTAAAGGTGGGACTGCTAGTGGGGATTTATAGAGGTGGGATTACTATTGGCCACTACCAAAAGGTGGGATTAATAAAATCCAATTTCCCTAATTTAAAAGAATATAGCTTTTGTAGTTACATTTGACACGCTAAATATTAATAAAAGAATTTGAGTTAAGTGTTTCGGTTCAACCCAACCCATTTTAACTTGTTACCCAACCTACAGATTTTGCTACCCCTACTAGTAACAGTGTAACACACCTATCTCCTCTGTTTCCCCCTTTAGCATTGTAGTTTGGTTCGCAACACCAGCTTTGACAAGATCTTTGTCCGGATCGAAACCCTTAGAAACTGCAAACTTGAATTTCTGCATGCATGCCAAAGTTCAAAGCTATAATTAGAAGTAGACAACAACGGCCGGTCTTTATAATTAGAAGTACAAATGAATTGGTTTAACATATGTAAGAGATCAATATTGAACTGATTAGAAAGAATGCAACACCTCTAGAAAAGCTTCTTTGGTTGAGCTAGATCCATTAAGTTCACCACCAAGAATGTAATCACACACATATGTTGCCTGAATAAAGTAAACTTAAGTACAGTTTATGGTTGTGAATAAGTGTTCTTCACTTAAAAAGAAAAAAACACATTAAGCTTACCTCATCCATGTTCTTTACAATTACATACTTTCCAGCAAAAGAAGCTGTTGCTACTGTCTCCTCATGAGAATATTTACCATGAATTATCGAAGTGTAGTCCCCCTTCTTGTGCTTCTCGACAGAGTTCCACACCTTGAACCCAACAAATATTGATATGCACATGATGCTTATAATTTAATGGATGCAAGACTTAAAAGATTGCATGTGAAAATCTCGGACCATAATTAATCATAGAGTAAATTACGTTTCTGGCCCCTGTGGTTATATCACTTTTACTATATTAGCCCAAAATAAGAATTTTTAACATATCTGCCCCCATGGTCTCTATAACTAACCATTTTGGCCCCCCATGATCTCTAGACTTAGGGGCCAAAATGGTTAGTTATAGAGACCATGAGGGCAGATATGTTAAAAATTCTTATTTTGGGCTAATATAGTAAAAGTGATATAACCACAGGGGCCAAAAACGTAATTTACTCTTAATCATATGCATGCAAGAAATGAGAAATAAACAAATCAAAGAATTAAATATACCTTTGACACCCAAGGGCATGTGGTATCGACTATTTGTACTTGTTTGTTACTCAACGTCAACATCTCGTTTACTGCAGCTCCAAACGCAGGAAGAATTACAACATCGCCCTTATCGACAACATCAAACTGTTTCTCTCCATCCTCAATGGGGATATCTTTAACTTCCATGTCTTCTAGCCTCTAACAATACATAATTCAATTTTTTAACCATCTCTTCTCTAATAGATAAGATACAGATTTTAGCAAATGCTAAAACAAGATAGATAATAATACAATATACAGGCCGGTAGAAACAACAGTTAAGTTGTGAATCATAAGCTACAGGTAATCATGAACTTTAATTTAGAAATAAAAATCAATACCTTATTAACAGTTGGATTGTGAATAATTTCATTTGTGATCCATATCTTCTCATCAGGGAACTGTTTCCTGGCTTCATAAGCAATCTGAACGGCACGCTCAACGCCCCAACAAAAGCCATAAGCTTCTGCAAGCTTTACGGTAACATTTCCCCATGTATATTCATAGTTATTTTCCTTCAAAGTCTTTATGATATCGCCTGTTTATAATAACATACAACATTACCACACCAAACAATTGTATTGGCATGCACTATGCATATTAACTCAAGCAAACATATGTTCAATCATCAATCTCTTTAGTGTTTATACCAGGCTACAACACATTCTTACACTATTGATAAGATTATTCAACACAGTATCGCATAATTTCATCAATTTGCATGAAATGTAAATTACAACATCCTATAACAGCATGAAATTAACCAGACCTAACAAACTCTCACAATTCATCATGAAATTCAGTAGACCTAACAAACCCTAACAATTCAATAACGCTAAATTCAGGTTACAAATTAATCGAAATCAGTAGTTTAACATAATATCTTACTAGTATACTCTTGATTCATGAGCTCAAGAGTCTCCTTCTTATGTCCGAAGCCTTTCCGATTATAGTTATCGCTTCTGGTCAAATTGTGCCGGAAAACCTTGGCGTCAAAATCAGAACCAACGGAGGAAGAAGAAGAAGATGATTCTCCGGCGGAGCATCGGACGGAGAGAGGTTGTTTACGGCATCGGAAAACTCTAATGGCCGGAAGAAAGAGATCTGTGCGAGTGGAGAGAGGTGTTAGTTGAAGAGAAGCCATTGATGGAATTGTGTGTGTGTGAAATGGTGTGTGTTTGAAGGTGAGAACGAAGGAAGAAGTTAATACTGAGTGCCCCATTTATCTCGTGAATCGTGATCCATGTTTTATTGTCATTTCGTGGTTTTTTTTTTTATTTTATTTTATTTTATTTATTTTTTTTTTTTTTTTGCTGAATATCCAATGTATGTATGTATCTACTCATGAGATAAACGTTGTGTTAACAAATGTCTTTATCTGGTGTGACTTGCAGGATTATAGTATAATTAATGTGCTGTTTGATTACACTTTGATTAAGTGGTGAAGGCTAAACCAAGTAGTGGATGTTTGTACCATTGAGATGTTGGTTCAATTGTCAAAAGGGTTGTCTTCTTTAGTGAAACGTTGGATTGATTTTCGTTTAGGCTATTTTTGAGGGACGTCTAGGTGAAGGGACTAGTAGAGACGTAGGATTGATTCCCGCTTAGGCTATTTTTGAGGGACGTCTAGGTTAAGGGAGGAATCAGGGCTTTAATCCCGGGTTCGAATCTGACGGAGGGCGAGGGTTTACGGATTCCATCTGGTTCCTGCGCGTTAGTGGGGCATGATATCATGGTGGTCGAGGAGTCGACCTTGAACATAGCCCCGAGCAGGGTGGGTCTCTTTGTCGTTCAATAAGAAATAAGCAGTTTAATAGTAGAATTAGATAGTGTATGCTCTAGTTCTAAAATAAGATAAGTTTTTTTTTTTTCGATTGAGTAAAGAGAACCGAGTGAGGAAGAAAAACCAACAAGAAGCTTCCCACTTTTGATGTCCTGCGATTCTGCTAGTTTAGAAACTAATGTTCATTATGATAAGTAGTCGATTAGGAGAGTACGCGTGCTGAGAGTTTCATAATTTGAAATTTATGCCGGTACCCAAAGACTGGAATTACGGAAGTGTTTGTTTGTAAATTGTAGTTGGAATGTACGCAAAAGATTTCTCGAAGAACTTTCCTAGAGATAAAACTTGTAGTGCCTATTGATTTATGGTATTGATTCTGTTAGTTGGTTCTTACATAGGGAATATCTACGTATTCTTGTTTGGATTTGCTTGATATTATTGGAATGGATCTTATGTGTCTTCGTCAATGCTAGAAGGAAGTCTCATTACTTAACTGCTTTGGTAATTGATGTGCTAAAAGTAGTTTAATTAAAATAACTAAAATTAACTTAATTTAGACACTAAGTAATACCCTAGACTCTCTAGACTCAACTAAACTACTAATCGGGAAGCAGTGACGGATCTAAAAATTATCGCCAGGGGGTGCAAAATATGGGTCAAATGTGTGCCACGTCAAAATAGGACAGTTCAAATAAAACAATATATGAAATCGAATAACATCATATGGTTGTTAAGGCTAAAGGGTGTGGGGTCATGGTTGGGACATGATTCGCCACGTAGGAACATGAATGGAAGGCTATACCACCTCTTCCCAATCCACCATGATTTGCATGGATTAAACCATGGTCATCATTTCCATTTTTCAAGTAATCATTTCTTTTTTCTTTAGACAAAGATAAATTAAAATAAATAAGGGGATAGTGGTTTGGGTCATGACCACATTCTTAGGGTAGTAGTTTTGGATTGTGGATTAGAGGTGGGTGACATGCCACTGACGTGGAGGGTCATGATGGTCATGTGACCACACCCTATAGCCTAATATCACATATAATCATGAGAGAAAGAGCATTACCTCTCTTTCTTTCAACAATAGGAGGTGTAAAAGCAACTCATGGTGAACTTGTCCATCCTGTAAAACAACATATAACCAGCATAACCAGTGTAGTATTTAGATTATGGAAAAGCACTTATGGAAATTCAAAAATAGATAACTCTATTGTAGAGAAGAAGATCCTACTGCTCTTGAAACAACTCCATTGTAAAGAAGCAATTAAGGCCTTATGGGAATTCAAAATTAAATACTTAAGAAAAAATTAATGAAACACAACTCAAACCATTTGATCAAGTATTTTTTTGGTCAGTCCCACATCAGTCAGTTAAAGATAGCAGAAGGGGTGAATACCCATTATTTAAATCAAACAGGTAGAAATTTTAAAATGCAACTCAACCTTTCATTGAAAATTTGGGATTGTAGGCCATAGGGTATGGAGAGGGGGTTTGGGCGTGGGTTGGGGGAAAACGCCCAAGGCACCACCCCGGGTGGGCTTGGGTTGGGACGTGGCCCTTGGGGCTTGGCTTTCAAGCCGGGCGTGGGGCGGGGGGACATGCTAGCTGGCTTGCTCTTTTTGTATTATTTTTTTTAACAATATGCCACACTCAACCCAAGCCCAACCCACGCCCCGCCATAACCCGGGGACACGTAACCAGGCGGTGGGGGGAGGCTCCCATTCCACGTGTCAACAAATGCCCCAACCCAAGCCCAACCCAAGCCCCCACCATACCCCATGGTCTTAGGATTTGTGAGGGTTTTTGGGGGCCTGTTACAAAAATAAAGGGTGATTGAGCATTTTTATGTTATTTAGTTAAACTTGAGGGGGTGCCTTGCTACCCCCTAGCATAGCTTCTCATCTGTCTTTGCCGGCAAGTGAACCGATAGACTCTAGTAAAGCTAAGCAAAGTCCTAAAATCGAACCTGTTATGGGTGAAATTCTGAGCCCATACCCTGACTTTGTATCTTGATTTTTTATTAGTTGTATATGATCAGGATACCGGATCAGGATATTAGATCAAGATACCGGATCAGGATACCGGACCAGGATGTTGGTAACATCCTGAGGTAGTATCCTGACTACTACTAACAATTTGCTTGTAAACGTTGGCTACAAGGGACTAATGTTCATGAAGACCAATTCATCCTGAAGACCTGCTCAAATTGGTTAGGATAAGGGCGTTGATGGCGGAAAAATAGCTCTTGTAACGGTCAGCATTGAAGATTGGCGTGTTTTATGGAAAGTTACGAAGATTGGTCAAAGATATTAATGTTATAACGGTTATGGAAGCTTAAATCCCGGAGTTATAGTTAGTAAGCGCGTGGAAAACGAGTGGAAACAGGCTGGCAACGTTCAGAAAGGAAATAATCTCAGTATCCCGGATTTTTAGCATAATATCCCGGATTTTTAGCAAAGTTAGTTATTTCCTTTTACTATATAAAGGAATGCATGGATCATAGGAAGACACGACTTTCACACACACAATTTCTCGTACACTCTTACTCTCTACCACTTGTAACCACTCACAAACACAAACACTTGCACTCGAATCGCATTGTAACACTTAGTTGATCCGTGTCATATCCTGTTATTCAAGCAATAAGAAGAACAAGGCAGCGGACGATTGTCAGCTCCCGAGGTTTTATGCCGGAGATCTAGATTGATCAAGGGCTTTCCTCGTACATCACGTGTCAACCTTTACATTTTTGCTCATTGTTTGTTCGTAGATACAGCTCGATATCCTGAGCCGTATCCTGTTAACTGTTTTTGCAAACTAACAAACCAACATATTTTTCACAAAGTATTACTATCACACTACCTCACAAAACTAATTTGATCACTTAATTGCTTAGGTAATTTTTGACCAAAACAATTTGGCGCCCACCGTGGGGCAAGTGGTGCTATTCTACTAAAAGCTTTTGTAAAATCATTAATCGGTTTTCTATTTTCAAAACCTTTTGCTATACTATTTTCAATGGCTTCGAGATCAAACATGAGCTCTTCCACCGTGTCTGCTACAACCTCTACAACAATTGGTTCGATGCTCCCACCACCTCCTCCGAGAACGCAAGCCTCTTCACAAGGAACCGAAATTCATGTGGCTCGGGATGTTATTCCCACTCAGAATATTCAGGGATCTGGTCCTGTTTTGGCCTCTAATGAAGAAATTCTAACTTTGTTTGGTAGTGTACAGGAACAGATGAGGCAACAACAGGAGACCAACCAAATGCTGATGAGAGAGATACAACTCTTGAAATCTAGCTCAAGAAGGCCCACTGAGGATACTATCACTCCCTTGCAACCTAGATCTTTGAACTTCAGTTCGGCAGTATATACTGAGGATAACATGGGGAATATTATGCCTAGCCATTACCAGAGTCATATTCCGGAGATACCCTCTTCGGTCAGGGTGTCAACTGTGAGAAATCCAGGATATGCTCCAGGATGCGCTCCAGGATATGACCAGAACCACCAAGCTGGTAACTTGTCCGTTAACACCAGTATCCCTGTTACTAATAATCTTGGATCATTGCAGGATGCAGGTGTGACATCAGCGATAACCAGAGAGCTTCAAAAGTTGAAGGATATGATATCAAGTGTGCCTGGGATAGTGCAGCCTATACCGGAAGTATCCCGGGATAGTCACAATATATCCCGCTTTGCTCACCCCATTTGTGATGCAGAAATCCCAAAGAGATTCCAGACTCCTAACATGAAGCTGTATGATGGGACGACGGATCCTGAGGAGCATATTGCCCAGTATAGGGAAAGGATGGAGATTAACCCTATCCCACCAGAACTTAAGGAAGCATGCTTGTGCAAGGGCTTCGGCTCTACTCTAACATGATCAGCCTTGAAATGGCTTTTAAATGTTCCACCTCATTCAACTACATCATTTTCTCATTTAGTTAATTTGTTTAACAGTCAGTTTTCTTGCAGTAGAAGCTTTGAAAAACTAACAAGTGACCTCTACAGGATAACACAGGTACCTCAAGAATCCCTAAGGGATTATGTGAACAAATTCAGCAGGGAATCTTGGATATCCCACACCTTGATGTTGCTACAGCAGTCCAAGCATTCAAGATGGGACTACAAAGGGATCCCAGTTTTATCAGGATCTTGTGATGAATCCTTGCAGGAACTTGGACGAAGATCGAAACAGGGCTTTGCGATATATTAGGCTTGAAGATGATAAGAAAATGCAAGAGAGGATGAATGCATCCTCAACATATGAATCAACGAACAAGAAATCAGAATCTTCACATAAACCATACCGCTCTAGGCCGTATGATAAAAATGAAAACAAAAGAGTGAACGTTGTCCAAGACGAGGATCCTGAGGAGTATCCTGAGTTGTCAGAATATTGTTTTTCTGTTAATATACCTGAACTGATGTATGCTATGCAGGGTTTAGGAGACAAAGCGAGGTGGCCTAGGAAGAACCAACAGAAAGCTGATTGGAAGGATAAATCCAAATGGTGTTCCTTCCATGAAGATTTTGGACATGTCACAGAGGATTGCATTGCTCTGAGGAAGGAAATAAGCTATCTCCTGAGCAAAGGTTATCTGAAGGATCTTCTGGGAAGAAAGAGGAATAAGGGTCAGGATACTGAGAATGATCCTAAACGTGCGGCATCACCGCCTGCGGATGTCAAGATAATTAACTTTATTTCAGGAGGATCCGACATTTGTGGAACTTCATACTCTGCTGCAAAAAGACATGCGAAAGAGGCTAAGGCAGAAAGGGGAGATAAGCCAACCAGGATATCAACCCTCACGACTGATAAAATGATCACGTTCGATAGTGATGACATGGATACTGTCCAAGATCCTCATCATGATGCTCTGGTAATAACTTTATATGTTGCTAATCACTTTGTACGCAGGATACTGGTGGATAATGGCAGCTCAGTCAACATCATCCAATTGGAAACCTTGAAGAGAATGAACATCCCCGAGATGGAGATTACCTCAAAGTCCACTGTGCTTGTAGGGTTTAGGGGAGAAGCAAAGAATACTGTTGGGGAGATAAAACTTCCCGTATATGTCGAAGGAGTCAACTCAATACAACGCTTCTGAGTCATGGACTCCTTATCCTGCTACAATATCATATTGGGTAGGCCATGGATCCATGATATGAAAGCTATGCCATCAACCTATCATCAGTGCATCAAGATCCCTACTCCTTGGGGGGTTGTCAAGGTGAAAAGTGATCAACGGGAGGCAAAGGAATGTTACTCATCCTCGATGAAATCCTCAACAAAATCCAAAGCAGGATAGCAATTAAAGATGCGAGCCCAGGATATTGTGGAGGCTTCGGAGCAGGATGTTAAGAAAATTATCCTGGACCAGAATAATCCAGATATCTCGGTGCTCGTAGGAACCAATATCCCTCAGGATATTGAAAATCAGTTAACTAACTTTTTGAAATGCAGAATGTCAACATTCGCATGGAAGCATGAGGATATGACAGGTATTTCTAAGGATATTATAACTCACAAGCTTGGAATTGACAGGTCTTTCAAGCCTGTCCAGCAAAAGAGAAGGAAGTTTGCTCCAGAACGAAACATAATTATTCAAGAAGAGGTTGAAAGACTATTGAAGTCCAAAATGATCAGGGAAGTCAAATTTCCCAAGTGGCTAGCAAACGTGGTCGTGGTTCAAAAGAAGAATGGGAAATGGAGAGTTTGTGTAGATTACACAGACTTGAACAAAGCATGTCCTAAAGACCCATTCCCTCTCCCTCATATAGACTCGATAGTGGATGCCGCTGCCGGTCATGAAATGTTAACCTTCATGGATGCATCTTCAGGATTCCAGCAGATCCAAATGGAACCTTCAGACCAGGAGGATACTGCTTTCATGACACCAACAGGTATTTACTGTTATACTGCTATGCCTTTTAGTTTAAAAAATGCAGGTGCAACGTACCAGAGATTGGTGAACATGATGTTTAAAGACAAACTGGGGGACACCATGGAGGTGTACATTGACGATATGGTAGTCAAATCCAAGAAGGCTGAGGATCATCTCCAGGATATTAAAGGAGCATTTGATATCCTGGACCAGTATAATATGAAACTAAATCCTGCCAAGTGCCATTTTGGAGTGGGGGCAGGAAAGTTTTTAGGATACATGGTGACTAAAAGGGGGATAGAAGCAAGCCCAGAGCAGATTAAAGCTATCTTGGATATCAAATCACCTTCAAATATGAAAGATGTTCAAAGATTAACAGGGCGAGTAGCAGCATTAAACAGATTTATATCAAGATCCTCGGAAAAATGCAAGGAATTCTACGATATCCTGAAGAAGAATAAGAGGTTCGAGTGGGGAGAAAAGCATGCAGCAGCCCTACATGAATTAAAGCAATATCTTTCAACCGCACCTCTATTGATGAAGCCCGAGGATGGTGAACCATTATCACTATATCTCGCAGTATCAGGGAATGCAGTAAGTGCTGTCCTTGTAAAGGATTATGAAGGTCAGCAGTATCCTGTCTATTACGTTAGTAAAAGTTTATTAGATGCTGAAACTAGATATTCTCATTTAGAAAAAATGATATTAGCCCTAGTTATGGCATCAACTAAGCTTAGACATTATTTTGAGACACATAGGATTCATGTTAAAACTAATTATCCTGTTAAGAATGTGCTTAGGAAACCTGAGATGTCGGGTAGAATGGCTAAGTGGTCAGTAAAATTAAGTGCCTATGTGTCACACCCCAACCAATGGCGGAAACATCGGGATGAGACGAAGTGTGAAGATTGCTCGAGACATCATAACGCTATTTGTGACAATAATTTAATAATCCAAATTTCATTTCCAAACTTCAAGTAGTCATCAATACAAGATCCCAAATAACAACAAGTTTAATCAAAATAACAAACCAACATAACCAAAATTTGATACAACATATTAAACCTAACGTCTAAAGTGTGTATCTAGGCATCGTGCTACCTCTTTCATTTCATCATCATCAACCTGTAACATGTTTAAAATACAATTCAATGCAAAAGCAAAGGCGAGTATACAAGTTTGGTACATACATAGTGTTTTGGTCAAAAATCACACAAGGATAATGTAACCAAACTTTATGTAAATGGGGTATGATGCTTGGTTAGCTATGAAAGTAAAGGATCACTTCTGTGATAAAGATGCAAAGACACAATGATTTATACGAGGAAAAAGCCCTTGATCAATGTATGATCTCCGGCATAAAAAACCTCGGGTGATGGCAACTACCGATCACCAATTTCAATATAATAAAAATGTAGTTACAACTTTGGATGATAATGAGCTGAGTACAAGGATCACTGAGTGTCTAAGTGTTGAGAGTTGTGTCGTATGTTGTGTGTGTTCTTCCGAATGAGGAAGATGGGTATTTATACATGTGTAGGTAACTTATTTTTGGTAGATAGACCACTAATCAGCTCATTACCCCTTTAGAAATAAAGATAATCTAGCCTAAATTGCTGCCCTTAGATCAAGCCATGTTTCCATATCCGGCACAACGTTCATCTTCAATTCAGCTCTTGCCATATTTGTAAAAGCGCGTCCCTGGATCATGATATGTAGGGCATATCCTGCTAGATATTCCTGCAAAATAATATTGTAGTAATCGAAAATGACCGTTAGTATAAGGATCACCTCAATGTCCCGTGATCCTGATCCTGAGGTCCGGCTGAGGATCACTGCCCGCCAAAGAAATAAGGATCACTGGTTAGGATCACGTATAAGGATCATTCATAGTAAAAATCCAGCCCTAACAATTGCCCCCAAAATATAAGGAGTTAATTGTAAATAGATGAGTTATATTTTGTTTCGAGCTTATCTCTAACGGACGATTCCGGGTTACTAGCCGTTACATATGGACTAGCCGTTGTGATATTTACGTCACTGATGTGACGATCCCTGCAAATCATCATTATAAATAGGAGATAGGGTTAGGATCATTTTGTATTTAAATTCGAAGTATCTCCCTTTATAACCATCATTGAAGACTCTTGATCAGGTATCATTTTCTTCTTTCTCTTCTTTGCTCTGTTCTTTCTTGCTTTTACTCTGTTTTTTGTCTCGAACATGCTTCTTCGGAATTCACCGCACAAAGGCTCTAAGAAGGATAGTCCCTTGAAAAGCCAGGGGATTATCAAGGATTCTCCTATGGAGAGGTGCTGTTTTACCGATATCCAGATAGACAAGATTCGCCATTGCTTCCCGGCGAATGTTGTTTTTAAGCCTTTTGACCCTACTGCTTTGAGTGATTTTGTTTCGGACACTTGGGTGGCCTTTCCTGCTACCCCTTTCCTCATCGGGTACTCATATCCTTTTCCGACATTTACCCAATCCTTCTTTTCTCTTGCCGGCATCTCATATATCCAAGCTATGCCGATGATCTGGAGGGTTCTATATACCTTCGAGAGGATCATCGAGCAAGAAGGGATTGATTTGGGGATGTCAGAGTTAGCTGAACTTTATGATCTCACCACCTTTGGTTCTCACCGGTACTTGTTGAAACGGAAAGCTGGGGAGGATCATCCAATCTTCAAGGTTACCAAGAATGATGCCAACTGGAAACGTCGATTTTTCTTTGTTAAGAGGAATTCCATCCCGGATGGAAAGGATCTGCCCAAGGAATGGGCCACTCATGGTAGGGTAGAGGATCCTTGAAGGATCACTATCAGTCCTGTCTCTTATGATGAGGATCACTGATGTCTTTTCTTTTTTGCAGCTATCTCTGTTGCTCACTTAAAGTTGACCCCTGCTGCCAAAGAAAGAGTGTTAGCTTTCAAGAAGCTTAATCCTGAAGTCAGAAGCTTCCAAATCATTATCCAAGATTCTCAAGAGATATCCTCTGCATCTGCCACAATGTCAAGTAAGTATCCTCATAGAAAATAAGTTTTATGTGAAAGTATTTAATTTAACAAGGGAACTTATCTTGTTTTTGAATTGTGTAGGTGCCGGAAAGTCTGCCAGGTCCGTTAAATCTGCCTCCAAGTTTGGGATTAGTGACCTTGCCAATGTCACCTCCTCAAAGAAGAAAGCTTCTGCTGCCAGCCCTTCAGTCTCAGCTCCTAAAGCGTCCATTCGGGGTAAGGGAAAAAAGAGGAAAGCCTCTGATGAACTCCAAGGATTCCCTCTCCTTCGTCAGCAATTTCTTGACTATGTAAACGAGGTGAGGATCACTGCCCCTGTTGGTTATCTAGTATCTTTCGAGGATCGCCTGATTCCGAGCTTGTCTTTATTTCTTTTGTTTGCAGAAACTTGCTGAGATTGAAACTTATCTTGGCAATGTTGAGGACCAGGAGAGCCAGATTGCCGATCTTCAGCAAATGGGTGTGTTGAAGGATCTCAAGATAGCGGATCTTGAGAAGGAACTCCAGGCCACCAAGGATGAAGCTGCTCAGAGGCTGATTGACATGGATAATGAGAAGCAGGAGATCATCCAGGATGCCAAGGTCTCTGCCGCAACTGCTATGTACAAGATACAACTACAAATGGCTGCGGAGGCTCAGGATCCTGCCTTTGACAAGAGCTCATGGGATGTTGAAGGTTGGAAGGCAAGGCTGGTGGACTTGGATGATGAGGAGGATGCTGAGGATATCCCAAGACTGGAGGGAGGTGATGCTGGCAAGGATCATGGTGAAGATGCTGGTGGAGATGGAGCAGCGGAGAAGTAAGCTGCATGATTGGGCGATGATGGATATTGTTGACTAGGCCGGAGCCCAATTTTTTAGGTTTTTGGCAGTGGTTTGTGGTTGATGGTTTGTGAACAATTATGGCCTGTAACGTTAAACAATAGTTTCTTAGGTTTAAGGATCCTGGATTCTTCGAACAATAGGTAGGATTACACATGGTGGAGGGATCCTCTGTTTGGGAGATGAAGCCGTTGTGATCCTGCCGCCTTTTAATTTCCCTGCAATACTTTTGAACCTATTATCATGGACACCCTTTACCTACCCCAGCGGACGGGCCACGTATTGCTGGTAGAAGCTTTGGGTAGGTAATTTTGACAACTTTTTGAAAGGGTTAAAGATCCTTTTGTTTAATAAATAAAATCTTAAACTTTTGTCGCTTATCTTGTGTTATTATCCTTTATGATTTTCAATTGTTTTGACACATGTTTGTTTGAAAAGTTGAGCAAATTATGTTTAAGAAATTTAGGATATGATCCTGGATCAAATATCCTATAATCGAAAGTTTTCAAGATAGTTTATTTTAAGGATCATAGGTTCAGTTGCCAAGGTCTAAAGGTTATTCAAATGAATAATGAAATTAAAAGTAGTTAAGGATCATACCTGAGGATCCAAGTTAGGATCCTAACCTTTAATCGGAATTACCATAGGTAAAACTTTAATGGATAATAAGGATTAAGGATCCTTAATTGTTTAACTTCGAAAACCTGAAAAAATGGAATACAACTTGGGACTAAGCCAATATAAAGGATAAGTTAGTAACTGGGGACAAGCCCAAAGGATAACTGAGAATGATCCCAGAGGATCACTGGGGACGAGCCCAAAGGATAACTGGGGATGATCCCGGAGGATCACTGGGGACAAGCCCATAGGACAACTGAGGATGATCCCGGAGGATCACTGGGGACAAGCCCAAAGGATCGTATGTAAACTGGAGTATGGCCCTTTCTGGCAACTATCCAAACTTAGTGACATGAAAATGTCAAAACCTTAGCTAACGTGAAAACGTTAGAAACCTTAGGAACGGATGTATGGTGCGTCCACCATTATACGTAGGATCCCAAGTATAGCCAGTACGATGAGGTCGCCAGCCCCGAAAATGGGTACTGATCCCAAAGACGTGAACTATATCAGGATCATCGTGCGCTGCTGGCGGAAACTGGGGATAATCCCAAGGATAACTGGGGTTGTACCCAAGGATCTGTGGTGCTTTTGGAGATCTTTGACGATTTGCTGAAGATACCTGAACTATCATAACTCAAATGGTTTGTGAGTAGAGGATGAAGGATACATGATCCTTATCCTTAGGCAAAAAGTAAGAAAATGCAATAGTTTTAGGATAAGCATATTACCAGGATGAGGATCATCAATGGCATCGGGATCCTTCAAGGATACTCCAATGTAAGGATCACATGCATGAAGGATCCTGTTCACATGAAATATTTCTTTAAGTGAACAGCATTCCATGCTCTTGGCAACAAGTTCCCTTCCATGGTTAGCAGCCTGTATGCCCCCTTTCCTGCTTCGGCTTCAATTAAGTAGGGACCTTCCCATTTTGGTGCTAGCTTCCCGTCAGCAGGATTAATAGTATTTTGAAATGCTTTTCTTAATACCATATCTCCGACTTGGAACTCCCTTATCCTGACATTTTTGTTGTAGGCACCAGCCATTCTTTGTTGGTAGCTTGCCATCCTTATTCTGGCTAGATCCCTGATTTCCTCAATAGTATCCAAATCCTGAGCTAGAGTTGCAGCATTTTCTTCAGGATCACGAGCACTTGTTCTAGCAGTTGGGATCACCATTTCTGTTGGGATCACTGCTTCTGCCCCAAATACTAAAGAGAAAGGTGTTTGACCAGTGGCGTTTTTGGGAGTTGTCCTATCAGCCCATAGCACATAAGGTAACTCTTCTGCCCATTTCCCTTTCTTGGATCCTAGCTTCTTCTTCAGATTGTTGATGATGATCTTGTTGGATGATTCTGCTTGACCATTGGCTTGCGGGTGAACTGGTGTTGATGTGATCATCTTGATTCCCCAACTGTCACAAAAGTTAGTGGTTCTCCTTCCAATGAATTGAGAACCATTATCACATATAATTTCAGAGGGGATGCCAAATCTGGTTATAATGTTTCTTTTGATAAAGGATATAACTTCCTTCTCTCTGACTTGAGCAAAGGCTTCAGCTTCTATCCACTTGGAAAAATAGTCAGTCATGGCAAGCATAAATACTTTTCCACCAGGTGCTTTAGGAAGCTTGCCAACTATATCCATTCCCCATCTCATGAATGGCCAAGAGGATGGTATGGGGTGTAGTAATTCAGCTGGTTGGTGAAGGATATTGCTATGTCTTTGGCAAGGATCACATTTCTTAGCATACTCCGTAGCATCCCTTTTCATGGTTGGCCAGTAGTATCCTGTTCTAAGGATCCTTGAGAACAAAGCTCTGCCCCCAGTATGGTTTCCACAATCTCCTTCATGGAAATCCTTCAACACCTCTTCAATTTCAGGATCCTCGATACATCTCAAATATGGTCCTGCAAGAGATCGCTTATATAATACATTATTCAGAATTGTGAATTGAGATACCTTAATCCTGAAAGCTCTAGGATTTTCTCCCATCGGGATCTCCCCGTGTTGCAAATATCCCATGATCGGTGAGATCCATGATCCTGAATTAGGTTGGGCTTCTTCACTAGGGATCATTGCAGTATCCTCTTCTATTTCCATGGCCACCTGTTTTTCAATAGCAGGAGCCAGGATATGGATGATAGGGATACTTATATCTTCTGGAATCTTCAAGGATGATCCTAGGTTGGCCAATGCATCAGCTTCCGTGTTATCCTCCCTTGGTACCTGTGTTAAGCTAAAAGAAACAAAAGAGAGTGCCAATTCTTTGACTATCTCTAAATATTTGGTTAGTTTTTCACCTTTAACAGCATAGGATCCATTAAAGTGATTGGTGATCAATAATGAATCTACATATACTTCGAGATACTTTACCCCCATATCCTTAGCAATTTGTAAGCCAGCAATTAAGGCTTCATACTCAGCCTCATTGTTAGTTGCCTGGAACTCACAAGCTATAGAGTGGGGTATTATGTCCCCCTGTGGCGATTTTAGTAGGATCCCTAGCCCTGTGCCTTTGATATTTGAGGATCCGTCGGTGTGTAGTATCCAAGGATCCTTGGTCTCATCCAGCTGCTGGACCTCCAATTCTGCTTCCTTTTGTAGATCACTACTGAAATCAGCCACAAAGTCAGCTAGTGCTTGAGATTTAATGGCTGTTCTTGGTTCGTATCTTATATCGTGGGCACTAAGCTTCACTGCCCACTTAGCCATTCTCCCTGACATATCCGGTTTCCTGAGGACATTCTGGATTCGGCATCAAGTAGACTTTTACTTACATAGTAGATAGGATATTGTGTACCTTCGTGATCCTTAACAAGGACAGCACTTACAGCGGTTGAGGATACCGCCAGATATAAGGATAACACATCTCCTTTTTCCGGTTTTGCTAATGCTGGTGCTGAGGACATATACTCTTTTAGGGCTTGTAAAGCATTTTCATGCTTCTCAGTCCATTCGAACTTCTTATTCTTCCTTAGGATATCGTAGAATTCTTTGCACTTTTCTGAGGATTTCGATATGAACCTGTTTAAAGCTGCTATCCTGCCTGTTAGTCTTTGAACATCCTTGGCATTGGCAGGAGATTTGATATTTATTAATGCTTTGATTTGTTCCGGGCTTGCTTCAATGCCCCTCTGGGTTACCATGTATCCTAAGAACTTTCCTGCCTTAACACCAAAATGGCATTTTGAAGGATTAAGTTTCATGTTATAATTATCAAGGATATCGAATGCTTCTTCCAAGTCCCTTAGGTGATCCTCTGCTTTCTTTGACTTGACCACCATATCATCTATGTACACCTCCATAGTTTTTCCAATTTGATCTTTGAACATCATATTCACCAGCCTTTGATATGTTGCACCTGCATTTCTTAGTCCAAAAGGCATGGCAATATAACAATATAAACCGGTTGGGGTCATAAAGGCTGTATCCTCTTGGTCAGATGGTTCCATCTGGATTTGTTGGAATCCAGATGATGCATCCATAAAGGTTAACAGTTCATGCCCCGCTGTTGCATCCACCATGGAGTCAATGTGGGGTAATGGGAAAGGATCCTTGGGACATGCCTTATTCAAATCAGTGAAATCGACACATACCCTCCACTTTCCGTTTTTCTTTTGGACAACAACCACATTGGCTAACCATTTAGGATATTTTACCTCTCTGATCATACCTGCTCGAAGTAGTCTCTCTACTTCTTCTTGGATAATGGCATTCCTTTCTGGTGCAAACTTCCTCCTTTTTTGATGGATTGGTTTGATAGACCTGTCAATGCCAAGTTTGTGAGTAATAATATCCTTAGATATACCTGTCATATCTTCATGTTTCCAAGCAAAGGTGGATTTTCTTCTTTTGAGGAAGGATATTAAGTCTTCTTTCATTTGGCCAAGGATCCCTGATCCGATATAGATTTTTGATTCAGGATCACTAGGATCCAAGAAGATTTCGTCCACATCTTGTTCCCTTGCCTCCAAGATATTCCTCGGAGGATACTGTAATTGCTATTGCTCCCTTGGCTTCGAGGTTGGCTTCATGGATGAGGTATAACAATCCTTAGCCTCCTGCTGATCACTGTCGATCTTGATTATCCCCCATGGGCTAGGGAGCTTCACACATTGATGGTAGGTAGATGGAACTGCTTTCATGTCGTGTATCCAAGGCCTGCCAAGGATAACGTTGCAACAAGACAAACAGTCAATAACACAAAATTTTTGGTAATTATGTAATCCTTCTACGTAGATTGGGAGTTTGATGTCCCCCAGAGTTTTCTTCGTTTCTCCACTAAATCCTACAAGCACGGAGGATCTTGGTGTGATGTCTGATTCTGGGATACCCATTTTCTTCAGTACATCAAGCTGGATAATGTTCACTGAGCTTCCTCCATCGATAAGGATCCTGCGGACAAAATGGTTAGAAATAAAGAGAGTAATAACTAAACTATCATGATGAGGATCCTGGATGTTAATGCGATCATCCTCATCAAAGGTTATCGTTTTCCCTTCTGAAACACTTGATGTTCTAATAGGCCTTTCTCCATTGTCCATTTTTGATTCCTTTGCATGTCTTTTGGCCGCTGAAAAGGATGTACCACAAATGTCTGATCCTCCGGATATGAAGTTGATTACTTGTGCATTTGCCGGAGGTGCTGGGGCTTTTTCGGGGATCCTTTCAGGATCCTGGGTCCTTTGCTTTTTTCTCCCCAGCAATTCTTTTAGATGCCCCTTGCTTAGCAGGTATCCAATTTCCTTTCTTAAGGCTATGCAATCTTCAGTTAGATGCCCGAAATCCTCATGGTATGCACACCATTTGGACTTGTCTTTAGTCCCGGATGGTTTATCATTCTTCCTGGGCCACCTAGCCTTTTCACCTAGATTCTGCATTGCAAGGATTAGTTCATGATTATCAACGGAAAAACAATATTCTGAGATTGGAGGATATTCTTCATCATCCTCTTCTTGGTCGACAGCATGCACATTCTTGTTCTCGTTTCTATGGTAGGATTTGAACTTGTTGTTTTTGAAGGAGGATCCTTGATTATCTTGTTTTGAGGATCCTACTTGTCTCTCCTGGATCCTCTTGTCATCCTCTAGCCGGATAAACCTGAGTGCTCGAGTTCTTACTTCATCTAAATTCCTGCAAGGTGTCATAACAAGATCATCATAGAATAATGAATCCTTAAGTAGTCCCATTTTGAAGGCTTCAACAGCCGTAGCCATATCCAAGTTGGGAATATCCAAGGATTCTTTACTAAATTTAGTTATATAATCCCTTAATGATTCATTATTATTTTGAGTTATCCTGTACAAATCACTAGTTAATTTTTCAAATTTTCTACTACAAGAGAATTGGTTATTGAATAAATTAACTAAATTAGCAAATGAAGTAATAGAGTAAGGGGGAAGACTTAGCAGCCACTTAAGAGCTGATCCAGTTAGAGTGGATCCAAATCCTTTACATAGGCATGCTTCCTTTAACTTTTCTGGGATAGGATTGATTTCCATCCTTTCCCTGTATTGTGCTATATGCTCCTCTGGATCCGTTGTGCCATCATACAGCTTCATGGTAGGGATATGGAACCTTTTGGGTACCTCTGCATCACAGATTGGTGGTGCAAAGCGAGATACCTTGTGGCTCCCATCTGCAATTTCTGGGATAGGCTTGACTACCCCTGGAACACTTGAGATCATGTCCTTTAGTTTCTGCAATTCCCTGGCCATAACATGATTGGTACCTGTATCCTGCATGAATCCAAGGTTAGTAGTAGGATAATTATTTAAAGTGTTACCTCCCATTGGGTTCTGGTTAGGGAATCCACATTGCTGGGATTCTGGAACAACGGAAGGACCAGTGGAAGCAATGGTCTGCATTGGAATGAAGTCCCCTTGATGGATATCTAAACTTCCTGTTTGCAAACTTTTTAGGGATCCTGGCATCTGTAAGGATCCTGGTAACTGGGATGATCCTGGAACGAAGGGGGATCCTTGGCTCTGGAATGATCCTGGAATAAAGTAGGATCCTTGAAACTGCTGTGCCCCCGGATAGGCTCCCGGATTCATGAAGGATCCCGTGTACTGAGGATAGGATCCTGCTGGCTGAAAATACGGGCCCGATGTCTGAGTCATTGCTGCTGACTTGAGATGTAATCCTCTCGTCTCCCCTGTGATCTGTACGTCTGGGATCCCTGATGGCTGAGAGGTGGCCATTGGAGTCTCAAAACTCAAGGATTTTGGCATCAGTGGGGAATGATCCTCTGCCGCTTTCTTTTGTCTTTTGAGATCTCCAATTTCCCTGAGGATCCTGTCATTAGTTTCATCCTGCCGCTGCATACGATCCTTCATCTGCAAAATTAAAGCAAACACATCACTAGTACTGGGAGTAGAAGAATTCATAACAGAAGAAGATGGAGGTTTAGAGAAAGAAGGGGTTGGTCTCTTCTCAGCATTTCTCTGGGATCCTGCCGGTGGAGGAGGTAGAGTGGCTTGTGCTGAGGTGACTGCAGACATCGCCGTGGAGGTGTTCTTCAATGATGAAGCCATGTAACTCTTCGAAATGATTTCGAACAAAAGATTTTCTTTATGAATGAAGCACCAATTGCCCCACGGTGGGCGCCAAACTGTTTTGGTCAAAAATCACACAAGGATAATGTAACCAAACTTTATGTAAATGGGGTATGATGCTTGGTTAGCTATGAAAGTAAAGGATCACTTCTGTGATAAAGATGCAAAGACACAATGATTTATACGAGGAAAAAGCCCTTGATCAATGTATGATCTCCGGCATAAAAAACCTCGGGTGATGGCAACTACCGATCACCAATTTCAATATAATAAAAATGTAGTTACAACTTTGGATGATAATGAGCTGAGTACAAGGATCACTGAGTGTCTAAGTGTTGAGAGTTGTGTCGTATGTTGTGTGTGTTCTTCCGAATGAGGAAGATGGGTATTTATACATGTGTAGGTAACTTATTTTTGGTAGATAGACCACTAATCAGCTCATTACCCCTTTAGAAATAAAGATAATCTAGCCTAAATTGCTGCCCTTAGATCAAGCCATGTTTCCATATCCGGCACAACGTTCATCTTCAATTCAGCTCTTGCCATATTTGTAAAAGCGCGTCCCTGGATCATGATATGTAGGGCATATCCTGCTAGATATTCCTGCAAAATAATATTGTAGTAATCGAAAATGACCGTTAGTATAAGGATCACCTCAATGTCCCGTGATCCTGATCCTGAGGTCCGGCTGAGGATCACTGCCCGCCAAAGAAATAAGGATCACTGGTTAGGATCACGTATAAGGATCATTCATAGTAAAAATCCAGCCCTAACACATAGCATAAGATAAAAGTGTGAACAATCCCTCGTAGCAAGCATGCGATTCAAGATAAACATTAAATATGGCATGTGTCTAACATATCAAACCAAGGAAACACAACTTGCTCATGTCATAACCAAAGTTTCAGTAGAGGCGGGTCGTTAATCCTATAGCGCTACATATGTCAAGGTTTGGCTCGTACGAAGTTAATGATAAGTTCAACACATAAGAATCACCCAAATTTAAAGTATCAAGCCATCACATATACAAGCATGTTATAGGAATGTTCATGTGTTTAGACAAAAGTTCATGTGTAAGTTTCAATAGGTAAACATGTTACACCCCAAAAGTGGTAAAAGTAAAAAGGGGAAAAGTACGAGTATACTCACGGTTTACAAGTGGTGACTTGAAATTCCGAGAGCAAGTTTGTAGATGAATTAGTTCAGAGCACCTTGTCCTTCTACACAAGGAAACGTAGGTGCGTGAGTTTGGCGTATAACGGAAGATTATAGATTCGGAGTTTTTAATATATAGAAAGTAACATAGGTGAAAATAATCATCTTGTACACATAACTCTTGTTCTTGACACTATTGAAACTCAAAAGAGTTGGTATGATTTCATGGATTCTAAGATCCATTAGAGTCGTAACAAGGGCATGGTCATAGATGATGTAACGTCCACTTAACACATAACTATTAAGTCATCATCAAGTCTTAGTTACTTAGATGTATACATATAGAATAACTTAGATATTATATAGTTTACAAGTCTTATGATTCAAGCATGAGGTAGGAGATTAATGTCTCCATTTAGGTACCTCTTTGTGTCATAGAATACATACATGAGGTAGGAAGAACAAGCTTCCATTTAGGCACCTCTATTGTTCACCACTACACTTGTTGTTATAAACAACAAGGAGGGTCATGAACATACAAGTATTAAGGTAATAACAACAACTAATCTATAGAAAAACATAAAGTAATGAGTGGATTCTTATGAAGGATAGCCTAGGCTAAACCAACCATCACACATACATCAAGTTTCACACTTGAACACTACTTGTGGGTAAATCCTTAATTAAAACAGAAAGTTTGTGAGGTTTTAACCTCTGATTTAAGTGTCTCAACCATGTTTTTAAGCTTAACCAACCATAAGAGAGGTTGTGAGCATTAGGACATTGGTGTGAGATGTGTTAGACACAAGTTGGATAAGAAATAACAAGTTGTTGATTAATAATAAACAAAACAGAAAGTTTTAGTCCATTTTAGGGCAATTCCAAGCATGATTCTTCCAAGGAAAAACCAAGGATTCAAACCCAAGGACATAACAAAGCAATAGGAAGAAGAACCAAGTGATTTGGTTAAGAAATAAGCAAGTTACACTCACTTTAGTGAAGTTACAAGAATCTGTCCAAAACTCAGATTTACTGCAGATTGAGAGTGAATTTGTGAAGATTAGAGAGTTGTGAAAGTGTCAAATGGGTTGGAGAAGGTGGGTATTTATAATGGAGGAGTTAGAAGATGATTGGAGGTGATTAGAGGTGGATTAAAGGTGATTGGGTGAGGTTGGAGAGTTGGATTCCGTGCATGCAGCTCAAAGAAACACACCTTCTGCCGAAACAAGGGCGTCGCGTGACGTCTAGGACCCTCGCGTCACGCGGCGGGTAGGGGTTGTCTGACTTTCGTTTTTTTACACTTAGGCCCCTGAAGTTTATATTTGGTTCCTTTAGGTGCAAAGTTGAGAGTTTAGGGACTTGTTTTGATTTAAAAGCATAGTATAAGGTGTAGTTAAGCATGATAATCAAAACCAAAGTATGTTTAAGCGTATAAATGTCATAACCAAGTATCGTTCTCGTTCAAAACACGTTCACTGCATAAGTTTAGATTAATTACAAGTTTCGCACATAGTTTCCAAGAATAACGATTAAACATCGATTGATTTACCAAATCGAACATACGAGCATACATAGAGTGTGTATAACATAAGTGTAACAAAATACAAGCTTCATTAATGATCCAAGTCTCGGTTTGATAACAATTACAAAGAAAGGAACGATTACAAGAATACAAGGTTTCCAAAAATAGAATTACGAACAAAGCTTTCTATAAATGGAAAGTACAAAAGAGCCGGGCGTTACAGTCTCCCCTCCTTTAGGAAATTTCGTCCCGAAATTTAGGAAGACTCGAGGAAAAGATGAGGATACTTCGACTTCATTTCACTTTCAAGCTCCCAAGTAAATTCAGCGCCACGTTTTCGTTCCCATCGAACCTTGACAATAGGAATTCGACTGCGCCTCAATTGCTTGGTTCCTTGGTCCATGATTTCGACCGGTTTTTCCACAAAGTGAAGCATTTCGTTGACTTGCAAGTCTTCGAGGGGAACGTGAAGTCCTTCGTCAGCTAGACACTTCTTTAAGTTGGATACGTGGAAGACAGGGTGTACATTGCTGAGTTCTTCGGGCAGGTCTAGTCTATACGCAACCTCGCCAATCCTCTCGAGGATTTTGAAAGGACCGACGTAGCGAGGTGCGAGTTTCCCTTTCTTGCCAAATCGAATCACGCCCTTCCAAGGGGATACCTTGAGAAGCACGAAGTCACCTGCCTCGAATTCCATAGGTTTGCGTCCTTTGTCAGCGTAACTCTTTTGTCGGCTCCTGGCTTTCAATAAGTTGTCTCGAACCTGTAAAATCTTGTCCGTCGTCTCTTGTATAAGCTCGGGACCGGTGAGTTGGGCTTGACCAATCTCGTGCCAACAAATAGGAGAACGGCACTTACGACCATACAATGCTTCGAAAGGTGCCATTTGAATACTCGCGTGATAACTGTTATTGTATGAGAATTCAACCAAGGGCAAGTGTGAATCCCAGTTGCCACCAAAATCTATTACGCATGAACGAAGCATATCCTCTAAGGTTTGGATAGTACGCTCGGTTTGACCGTCAGTCTGAGGATGGAAGGCAGTGCTAAGGTTGAGGTTAGTACCCATAGCAGATTGAAAAGTTTGCCAGAGACGAGACGTAAAGCGAGCATCACGATCAGAAATGATGTCGATGGGAATACCATGACGGCAGATTATCTCCTTCATGTAGACCTTAGCCAATTTCTCGACTTTGAAATCTTCACGAATAGGGAGGAAGTGAGCTGACTTGGTCAATCGATCAACGATTACCCAAATGCTGTCATGACCAGCCGTAGTGCGAGGAAGCTTAGTGATAAAATCCATGGCAATGCTCTCCCATTTCCAGATAGGAATCTTTGGTTGTTGAGTAAGCCAGAGGGACGTTGATGTTCAGCTTTCACTTTGGAACATGTGAGACATTTTGAGACGAAAGTGGCTATATCCTTCTTCATTCCAGGCCACCAATAGGATGTACGCATATCATGGTACATCTTGTCGGCACCGGGGTGAATAGAATACTTTGTGTTATGGGCCTCCTTCATCAGGAATTTGCGAAGATCATCACGGTCGGGAATCCAGATACGATTGAGATAGTATAAAATGCCATCAGATTTGGACACGAGACTATTTTCAGCACCACATTGCATCTCGTTGTAGAGGTTACCCTCATTAACGGATGTGTACTGAGCGTTACGTATGCGATTTTGAAGGTCGTGGACGAGTTGGAAACAACGGATACTCTTGACGTGAGTTTTACGACTAAGAGCGTCGGCTACTACATTCGCTTTACCTGGGTGGTATTTGATTTCGCAATCGTAGTCGTTTAAAAATTCCACCCAACGACGTTGACGCATATTCAGTTCTTTTTGGTTGAAGATGTGTTGAAGGCTCTTATGGTCGGTGAAGACCACACATTTAGTACCATAGAGGTAGTGTCGCCAAATCTTCAATGCAAAAACGACTGCACCAAGTTCAAGGTCGTGGGTAGTATAGTTTTTCTCATGAATTTTGAGTTGTCTCGACGCGTAAGCGATAACCTTGTCACGTTGCATAAGGACGCAACCAAGGCCAAGGTTTGAAGCGTCGCAATACACGACAAAATCATCGTTACCATCAGGAAGCGTTAGGATAGGAGCATTGCAAAGCATGTCCTTGAGCGTTTGAAAAGATTCCTCTTGTTCGGGACCCCAAACAAAAGGTCTCTCTTTTTGAGTCAAGGAGGTCAAAGGAACAGCGATTTTTGAAAAGTTGGAGATGAAACGACGATAGTAACCAGCAAGACCAAGAAACGAGCGAACTTCAGACGGAGATTTAGGTGCGATCCAATTTTTCACAGCTTCGATTTTTGCGGGGTCAACGTGAATTCCAAGTTCGTTGACAGTATGACCAAGGAATTGAACCTCTTTTAGCCAAAATTCACACTTGGAAAATTTGGCGTATAGGCGTTCAGCACGAAGGAGTTCAAGGATAAGGTGCAAGTGTCGCTTATGCTCTTCTTGCGTCTTGGAATAGATGAGAATATCGTCGATGAAGACGATCACAAAACGGTCCAAGTAGGCTTTGCACACGCGGTTCATTAAATCCATGAAGACAGCAGGTGCGTTGGTCAAACCAAAGGGCATGACCACGAACTCGTAATGACCATAACGTGTACGGAAAGCGGTTTTAGGTACATCTTCTTCGAGTACTCGAAGTTGATGATACCCAGAACGAAGATCGATCTTTGAAAAGCAGGTCGCGCCTTGCAATTGGTCGAAGAGGTCATCAATGCGAGGAAGAGGGTATCGGTTTTTGATAGTAAGCTTGTTGAGCTCACGATAGTCAATACACATACGAAATGATCCATCTTTCTTTTTGACAAACAAAACGGGAGCGCCCCAAGGAGAAGTACTAGGGCGTATAAAGCCTTTGTCAAGAAGCTCTTGAAGTTGACTCGAGAGCTCTTGCATCTCAGAGGGTGCTAAACGATAGGGGGACTTAGCGGCAGGCGTAGCACCAGGCACTAAATCGATGCGAAAATCGACAGAACGAGCAGGAGGCGGACCAGGAAGATCGTCGGGGAATACATCCGGAAAGTCGCGTACAACAGGAACGTCGCTTATGCTTGGGCCTTTGTCCTTCTTTTCCACAATGTGGGCGAGAAATGCGAAGGTACCCTTGCGTAAGCATTTGTTTGCTTTGATACACGACATAAGCTTAAGGCCTTGAGAAGGCTTTTCGCCATAGACGTGTAGAGAATCACCGTTTGGAAGAGGAAGGCGGATAAACTTTTCAGAACAAACAACTTCAGCACGAACTCGCCTAAGCCAGTCCATGCCTACTATGATGTCAAAGCTACCCATTTGCATAGGTATAAGGTTGATCGAAAACGTATGATCGTTGAGAATCAAGGAACAATTGGAGAGAACGGAATTGACAGCGACGGTTTTACCATTAGAGACTTCGACAGCGAAAGATTTTGGCAACTTAGAGCGTTTACACTTGAGCAAGGACTCGAATTCTAACGACACAAAACTTTTATCGGCGCCAGTATCAAATAAGCATGAAGCATAGACATGGTTAACGAGAAACGTACCAGTAATGACGTCGTTTGCGTTTTGAGCCTGAGCTGTGGTGAGGAGGAAAGCTCGACCCCTAGCGGGTTCTTGAACCTGTTGTTGTTGTTGCTGGGGTTGTGGCTGTGGTAGTTGCTGTCGAGGCTGTTGTGGTTGGTATCGTTGAGGACACACATTGGCCATATGGTTGGTATCACCACACGTGAAACATGCTCGCACAGGAGCGACTTGGGTTGGAGCTAAGAGAGCTTGGTTTTGGTTGACATGAGTGGTGTAGCGGCAGAATGGGGCGGTATGCCCACCTCGGCCACACCTGTCGCACTTCCGACATTGAGTGTTTAGAGGGTGATGATATCGGCACTTGTCGCACTTTGGGTGCGTTCCAGTATACACCTTGCGTGGAGTTTCATTGTTGGTAAAAGCAGGCACAGTTTGTAGAGGTTGTGGGTTTGGCGGAGTGACGACCGCACAGTTTTGGCTTGAAGCCTTCCGCTTCTTGCCTTGGTTCCTCTTAGACTGTTGGGAGGGTTTGGGCTCATCAGAAGAGTCAACAGTAGCTTGGTGTGCATTCTTTGTTGAAACCTTGTCATAGGTTCCCTGAAGAACGCAGTTGTTGTTAAGTTCGGTGGCTATACGAAAAGCATATTCAATGGTTTGGGGATTAGCAGAGGCAAGGTGGTTTGTCAGGGAAGGTGCAACACAATGAACGAATTTGGCTATGGTCTTAGGAACGGTCTCAACTTGTCCAGGGCAAAGAACACTGAGTTGTTTAAAGCGCGTAATCAGGCCATCCATGTCACTCCCCTTTTGAGTAAGGTTCCAAAATTCGTTCTCCAATTTTTGGAGTTCATGAGGGGGACAGAAGTGGTCTTTCATGAGCTGTTTGAGATCGTCCCAAGGCATAGCATGTGCGACCTCGTTTCCTCTTTTGTTACGTTCAGTTGTCCACCACTCGAGTGCCTTTTCACGGAACACCCCAGTTGCATTCAAGGTTCTGAGTTCGTCAGGGCAACCACTTTGCAAGAAGGTAAGCTCGATGGCATCAAACCAGTTCATCATGGCGGTAGCGCCATTCTTGCCAGTAAATTCTAAGGGTTTACAAGCCATGAAGTGCTTAAATTGGAAGGTCGATTTGGGTTTGTCTGCCTTTGAGTCAACAAAGCCATGCGGTGAATCGGTTTGAATCTTGCTAACGATGTCGGGTAGGACTTTAGCAAATTGTTTGGCCATGAATTTCATGCAATCTTTTTGAGACATGGCGGTAGAAGTCGAACCCTTCTTTGACTTGCGTCTCTTGGAGGAACTAGACGACATCTAAAAGATTGAAAAGGAGAAGGAAAGGATGAGACTTTGATCATTAATCGAAAACAAGGTTTGTGTATGTAAAAGCAAGTAAATGTTCATGTACCAAGTAAAGTTCACACAGAGCATAAGTTTCCAACATACATTCGACAAGTATAACACATAAGTTGCGTAAAGGGGTATAAATTTAGTTTGTTCACGAGGATTATTATTGTTTGTGATTGCGGTAACGTGCGACATGATTAAAACGACATTTTGAAACGAATGAACGTTCAAGTATAAAATCACATATAAATTGAGATACATAAAAGAGAGGCTCAATAAAACATAGGAATGTTTCGGGTAGAGAAACGTCGACAATTCCAAAGTGGGTCGAAAGTCCTTTCGATTTAGGGATATTGTGCTTTGGCCTATAAGTAAGATACTCTCGTCGAGAAGCGATTAACGGTATCTTACCCTTCCGGTTACTACACATCTCTAAACGATTGGAACATTCGGGACTTTGGCGAGAATAAAAATCAAGGAATGGGACTTAATCGACAAGATGCGGGTTTCACCCCTAACTTGACGATTTCGTACCCTAAATGTGGTTGGTACTTGTCGGCCAAAATAAAATTTTGACACTTTGACAAGGGTCCACTAGAGTTGAAATGGAAATTACCATTAAGTTGTGGATGTCACTCCTAGCTTAATGGTGAAATTTCGTGCAAAAATAGATTAAAGGTAGAGTGAGAGTCGTTTACCAAATTGTGGGTTTCACGCCTATTTTGGTAAAGTTGTCTCGTTGATGTTACAAGAGTATAAATAGCATAGGAAAGGCGCATAAGTTTAATAACAAGAAGTGTAGCTAGGAAGCATGCATGGTAGAGTACAAAAGTTTTAAACAACAAATAAGAGACAAAGTTCCTAAAACTATAGATTAGGGCAAAAGCATGGCAATTTTTCCTAATTCCCTATAGTTATGGCTCTGATACCAATCTGTCACACCCCAACCAATGGCGGAAACATCGGGATGAGACGAAGTGTGAAGATTGCTCGAGACATCATAACGCTATTTGTGACAATAATTTAATAATCCAAATTTCATTTCCAAACTTCAAGTAGTCATCAATACAAGATCCCAAATAACAACAAGTTTAATCAAAATAACAAACCAACATAACCAAAATTTGATACAACATATTAAACCTAACGTCTAAAGTGTGTATCTAGGCATCGTGCTACCTCTTTCATTTCATCATCATCAACCTGTAACATGTTTAAAATACAATTCAATGCAAAAGCAAAGGCGAGTATACAAGTTTGGTACATACATAGCATAAGATAAAAGTGTGAACAATCCCTCGTAGCAAGCATGCGATTCAAGATAAACATTAAATATGGCATGTGTCTAACATATCAAACCAAGGAAACGCAACTTGCTCATGACATAACCAAAGTTTTAGTAGAGGCGGGTCGTTAATCCTATAGCGCTACATATGTCAAGGTTTGGCTCGTACGAAGTTAATGATAAGTTCAACACATAAGAATCACCCAAATTTAAAGTATCAAGCCATCACATATACAAGCATGTTATAGGAATGTTCATGTGTTTAGACAAAAGTTCATGTGTAAGTTTCAATAGGTAAACATGTTACACCCCAAAAGTGGTAAAAGTAAAAAGGGGAAAAGTACGAGTATACTCACGGTTTACAAGTGGTGACTTGAAATTCCGAGAGCAAGTTTGTAGATGAATTAGTTCGGAGCACCTTGTCCTTCTACACAAGGAAACGTAGGTGCGTGAGTTTGGCGTATAACGGAAGATTATAGATTCGGAGTTTTTAATATATAGAAAGTAACATAGGTGAAAATAATCATCTTGTACACATAACTCTTGTTCTTGACACTATTGAAACTCAAAAGAGTTGGTATGATTTCATGGATTCTAAGAACCATTAGAGTCGTAACAAGGGCATGGTAATAGATGATGTAACGTCCACTTAACAAATAACTATTAAGTCATCATCAAGTCTTAGTTACTTAGATGTATACATATAGAATAACTTAGATATTATATAGTTTACAAGTCTTATGATTCAAGCATGAGGTAGGAGATTAATGTCTCCATTTAGGTACCTCTTTGTGTCATAGAATACATACATGAGGTAGGAAGAACAAGCTTCCATTTAGGCACCTCTATTGTTCACCACTACACTTGTTGTTATAAACAACAAGGAGGGTCATGAACATACAAGTATTAAGGTAATAACAACAACTAATCTATAGAAAAACATCAAGTAATGAGTGGATTCTTATGAAGGATAGCCTAGGCTAAACCAACCATCACACATACATCAAGTTTCACACTTGAACACTACTTGTGGGTAAATCCTTAATTAAAACAGAAAGTTTGTGAGGTTTTAACCTCTGATTTAAGTGTCTCAACCATGTTTTTAAGCTTAACCAACCATAAGAGAGGTTGTAAGCATTAGGACATTGGTGTGAGATGTGTTAGACACAAGTTGGATAAGAAATAACAAGTTGTTGATTAATAATAAACAAAACAGAAAGTTTTAGTCCATTTTAGGGCAATTCCAAGCATGATTCTTCCAAGGAAAAACCAAGGATTCAAACCCAAGGACATAACAAAGCAATAGGAAGAAGAACCAAGTGATTTGGTTAAGAAATAAGCAAGTTACACTCACTTTAGTGAAGTTACAAGAATCTGTCCAAAACTCAGATTTACTGCAGATTGAGAGTGAATTTGTGAAGATTAGAGAGTTGTGAAAGTGTCAAATGGGTTGGAGAAGGTGGGTATTTATAATGGAGGAGTTAGAAGATGATTGGAGGTGATTAGAGGTGGATTAAAGGTGATTGGGTGAGGTTGGAGAGTTGGATTTCGTGCATGCAGCTCAAAGAAACACACCTTCTGCCGAAACAAGGGTGTCGCGTGACGTCTAGGACCCTCGCGTCACGCGGCGGGTAGGGGTTGTCTGACTTTCGTTTTTTTACACTTAGGCCCCTGAAGTTTATATTTGGTTCCTTTAGGTGCAAAGTTGAGAGTTTAGGGACTTGTTTTGATTTAAAAGCATAGTATAAGGTGTAGTTAAGCATGATAATCAAAACCAAAGTACGTTTATGCGTATAAATGTCATAACCAAGTATCGTTCTCGTTCAAAACACGTTCACTGCATAAGTTTAGATTAATTACAAGTTTCGCACATAGTTTCCAAGAATAACGATTAAACATCGATTGATTTACCAAATCGAACATACGAGCATACATAGAGTGTGTATAACATAAGTGTAACAAAATACAAGCTTCATTAATGATCCAAGTCTCGGTTTGATAACGATTACAAAGAAAGGAACGATTACAAGAATACAAGGTTTCCAAAAATAGAATTACGAACAAAGCTTTCTATAAATGGAAAGTACAAAAGAGCCGGGCGTTACACTATGATCTAATATATGAACCTAGAAATGCTATAAAGTCTCAGGCTCTAGCAGACTTTGTGGCTGATTTCAGTAGTGATATTCAAAATGAAGTAGACCTAGAAGTGCAACAACTCGAAGAAAATATAGAATCTTGGACACTATATACTGATGGTGCATCTAATGTAAGAGGTGTAGGTTTGGGTATACTACTAAAATCGCCACAGGGGGACATATTATCCCAGGCTATTAAATGTGAATTTTCTGCTACCAATAATGAAGCTGAGTATGAAGCTCTGATAGCAGGATTAGAATTGGCTAAAAATTTGAATATTAGATGTTTACAAGTATATGTTGATTCCCTGTTGATTACTAACCATTTCAATGGATCTTATGTAGTAAAAGGCGAAAAGTTAGCTGAATATCTTGAAATTATTAAAAAAATTAGCAGGATATTTCGAAATTTTTATACTTGAACAGGTACCAAGAGAAAAGAATGCTGAAGCTGATGCTCTAGCAAACTTAGGATCTACTGTCAGGATACCAGAAGGAACTCAGATACCAATAGTGCACATCTTGTATCCTGCAATAGAACATTTCAAATCTCAGGATAAAGAAGTAGCATGTATCCAGGATCCTGGTGATGGATATCCTGAGAAGGATCCTGAATCCTGGATGACTCCAATTGTGAAGTATCTTCAAGAAGGAGATATCCCAAAGGATGCAAATCCTAAGGCTTTTAGGATGAAGGTATCTCGTTTTACTATTATAAATAATATTTTGTATAAGAAATCCCTTGCAGGTCCGTACCTAAGGTGCTTGGAAGATCCTGAAACCAAGGAGGTACTTCAGGATATACACGAAGGAGACTGTGGCAACCATACTGGGGGCAGATCTCTATTCTCGAAGGTGTTGAGAACAGGATATTACTGGCCGACCATGAGAAAGGATGCCGTGGAGTATGCTCAAAAATGCGATGCATGTCAAAGACATGGCAACATCCTGCATCAGCCTGCAGAACCATTATATCCTATCGTATCCCCTTGGCCGTTTATGAAATGGGGAATGGACATAGTGGGAAAACTTCCAAAGGCTCCAGGAGGAAAGGTTTTTATGCTGGAAATGACAGATTATTTCTCCAAGTGGGTCGAAGCCGAGGCCTTTGTTCAAGTCAGGGATCAAGAAGTGGTATCCTTCATAAAGAGGAATATCCTGACCAGATTTGGGGTACCAGCTGAGATAGTTTGTGACAATGGCTCTCAATTCATCAGCAAAAGAACTACTGAATTTTGCAAGAGTTGGGGAATTAAGATGATTACGTCAACACCAGTGCATCCTCAAGCAAATGGACAAGCAGAATCCTCGAACAAGATAATCGTCAACAATTTAAAGAAGAGGTTAGGTGCCAAAAAAGGAAAATGGGCAGAGGAACTGCCATTTGTCCTATGGGCTGATAGAACAACTGTGAAGAATGCTACTGGCCAAACCCCATTTTCTTTGGTATTTGGGGCAGAAGCAGTGATCCCGACAGAAATGGTGATACCGACAGCTAGATCAAGCCTACGGGATCCTGAATCAAATCCTGAAATCTTATGTCAAGAACTGGATACTGTTGATGAGACAAGAGACGCAGCAAAGCTAAGGATGGCGGCATATCAACAGAGGATATCCAGAGCATATAACAAGAATATAAGGACTAGAAGGTTCCAAGTCGGAGATTGGGTGTTAAGGAAAGCTTTTCAGAATACTACGAATCCTGCCGATGGAAAGTTGGCTCCAAAGTGGGATGGACCCTATGAGATTGAATCGGAATCCGGAAAAGGAGCATACCAGCTCAAGAATATGGAGGGGGATATACTACCAAGATCCTGGAATGCTATACATCTCAAAGCCTATTTCAAGTGAGTTTAGAATTTAATTTCTAACTCAAAATGGTATGAATTCTGTCTCTTTTAAATATAATTTATTTTATTTGAACCCAATACTAACTTAAGCATCGGAGGGGTGTTAGCCAAGCTAACACCCACCTTAGTTTAAGGTTGTTTTGCAGAATATGCTTTCGGGATATAGCTCCGGGATACACACTCAGCATACTTCGAAAGATTAGAGGATTGGCCCCCTCTCTCACGTTTAAGGGATCCTGATCCCTTCGCAGGTTTAAAGGTATTCACCTTTCTCACGAATTGGGTTTAAACACCCCGCCTGGAGCGCAAGTTATCCAGGGATAGTTCAAGGTGGCGGGACCAGTTCATGTAAAAGTGGCTGACAATTTCATTACTGTTGGCTATACCCTGGATTCTTAAGGTATATGAGGATTGATCACCCTCTCTCGCGAAAGGGTATTTTCATACTCTCTAAGGTTTAAAGGTTTTCACCTTTCTAAGTCTTGGAGTTTATACACTCCCGCCTGTAGCGCACGAAAATTTGGGATTTTCCCCAGGATACTAAGGGTTTATCCCCAGTAAAACTAAAGTTTTTAACAAGATTACAAAGATATGACAAGCTGTGATTACACACATTCTTTGTGGATAAGAAGCTATGAAGTTTAATCACTAAGTGAAGAAATACTCAAGTATGTCATGCACTGATGCAATATCCTGCACAGACAGGGGACATCCATGCCGGGGACATTGCAAAGGATTCAAAGGTTGAGGTTGGAAATTATTGCCTAAGTGTTTCTGGTATGATTTATTATTCTTCAAGTCTCGAAAACCTTATCCAAATGATTTAAGTTTTCTAGTGGGTTCAAATGAGAACAAATTTTTTGTAAGAATAAAAAAGAATAAATTTCAACCAATAAGAATCCTTCATTTTACTTCATTTAATTTTTGTATTTAATATTAGTGTAAGGGTATATTGGTAAACTTAGATAGATCATTAATTGTTAGTCTACATTTTTAATAGCTAGTAAATTAAATTTGTAACTTATTTTCAAAAAATATTTTTTTTTCAAAGAAGAAAAACATTTAATTTAAAGTGTATGATAAATTACGAGGTGTGTAGGATGAATTACGAGTTGTGTAGGATAAATTTTCAAAACGTGTAGGATAAATTTTGATGTATGTAGGCAAAAAAATTAGTGTGAAGGACAATAGTCTTTATGACTAATTAATTAGTCAAAGATAATAATAAATGAGATGTAAGAAATATTATTTAATGTTTTACAATTGTACCCTTTGTTCTTTTTCTTCTCAATTTAATTTTTCTTCTCAAATGAACCTCCCCCAAGTTTTCTAAAAAGTCATATTCAACCAAGTTTTGTCTAACATTTAGGAGACATTTCATCAGTATCCTGACCAGGATATTTGATCAGGATATTCGAAACATGCCTTTCAAAATAAAAACATAATAAATAAGACTAAAAGGTCAGTTTATTATTATTAGTCCAAAAGATTGTATTCTTGGTTCCATCTAAAAAAGAGACCCATCCACCAAGAACATAATTAAGTTTTTAAAGCATATTTACATAAACAGTTGAAGGCTTCGTCCTGAAAATACATGATCCCTCCACCTTCAACTGTCAAACTATTCTACTTGCAGGAAATTAAAATTGTTCTAAGTGCAGGACAACCAGACGATTTAGACCCTACAAAAGACAGGGAAGGAGGTCATGGGCTCGATAGATTCCATGAATCCAAGGTCATCATAAGAGAAACCTTCGGCAGCAGCAACAGATGGCTCCTTTTTCACCAGGACAGGCTTGGGACAGCTGTCAAGCTTCTCAAGATCGAAGAAAACATATATCCTTACCAGACATGTTGGAATGACTGAAAAATATATCCGTTGGAATCAAGATATCCAACAGTTATATTTTTGGGGACAATTGTTATGGGTGAAATTCTGAGCCCATACCCTGACTTTGTATCTTGATTTTTTATTAGTTGTATATGATCAGGAAACCGGATCAGGATATTAGATCAACATACCGGATCAGGATACCGGACCAGGATGTTGGTAACATCCTGAGGCAGTATCCTGACTACTACTAACAATTTGCTTGTAAACGTTGGCTACAAGGGATTGTTAGACCATAGGGTATGGAGAGGGGGTTTGGGCGTGGGTTGGGGGAAAACGCCCAAGGCACCACCCCGGGTGGGCTTGGGTTGGGACGTGGCCCTTGGGGCTTGGCTTTCAAGCCGGGCGTGGGGCGGGGGGACATGCTAGCTGGCTTGCTCTTTTTGTATTATTTTTTTAACAATATGCCACACTCAACCCAAGCCCAACCCACGCCCCGCCATAACCCGGGGACACGTAACCAGGCGGTGGGGGGGGGGGGGGGGCTCCCATTCCACGTGTCAACAAATGCCCCAACCCAAGCCCAACCCAAGCCCCCACCATACCCCATGGTCTTAGGATTTGTGAGGGTTTTTGGGGGCCTGTTACAAAAATAAAGGGTGATTGAGCATTTTTATGTTATTTAGTTAAACTTGAGGGGGTGCCTTGCTACCCCCTAGCATAGCTTCTCATCTGTCTTTGCCGGCAAGTGAACCGATAGACTCTAGTAAAGCTAAGCAAAGTCCGGAAATCGAACCTGTTATGGGTGAAATTCTGAGCCCATACCCTGACTTTGTATCTTGATTTTTTATTAGTTGTATATGATCAGGATACCGGATCATGATATTAGATCAAGATACCGGATCAGGATACCGGACCAGGATGTTGGTAACATCCTGAGGCAGTATCCTGACTACTACTAACAATTTGCTTGTAAACGTTGGCTACAAGGGACTAATGTTCATGAAGACCAATTCATCCTGAAGACCTGCTCAAATTGGTTAGGATAAGGGCGTTGATGGCGGAAAAATAGCTCTTGTAACGGTCAGCATTGAAGATTGGCGTGTTTTATGGAAAGTTACAAAGATTGGTCAAAGATATTAATGTTGTAACGGTTATGGAAGCTTAAATCCCGGAGTTATAGTTAGTAAGCGCGTGGAAAACGAGTGGAAACAGGCTGGCAACGTTCAGAAAGGAAATAATCTCAGTATCCCGGATTTTTAGCATAATATCCCAGATTTTTAGCAAAGTTAGTTATTTCCTTTTACTATATAAAGGAATGCATAGATCATAGGAAGACACGACTTTCACACACACAGTTTCTCGTACACTCTTACTCTCTACCACTTGTAACCACTCACAAACACAAACACTTGCACTCGAATCGCATTGTAACACTTAGTTGATCCGTGTCATATCCTGCATTGTATCCTGTTATTCAAGCAATAAGAAGAACAAGGCAGCGGACGATTGTCAGCTCCCGAGGTTTTATGCCGGAGATCTAGATTGATCAAGGGCTTTCCTCGTACATCACGTGTCAACCTTTACATTTTTGCTCATTGTTTGTTCGTAGATACAGCTCGATATCCTGAGCCGTATCCTGTTAACTGTTTTTGCAAACTAACAAACCAACATATTTTTCACAAAGTATTACTAGCACACTACCTTACAAAACTAATTTGATCACTTAATTGCTTAGGTAATTTTGGACCAAAACAGAACCCACATGATTTTATTTAATTACGTTAACTAGACTCTCTAGATTTAGACTGACACGACTCTAACTGTTTATATATACATATATATATATATACTATATTATAATGCATGAGGCAAGGACATTTTAAGATATCCAAAAAATAAGAACTTTCCCCCCTTTTATTTATAGAAATACCCCTAAAATGAGGGTAGTTTGGTCTTTTAAACGCTATTTGTTTTTTATCCCCTAAACTTATTACACTTAAATCACTAAAATTTTAACAAAATTATAGATAATTAGTTAGAATTCACCCCTTCATAACAAACTTATATTTTTTTTACTTATTCTTGACATATCTTATAAACTATAATGTTTAAAAAAAATCCAAAGATAGCATGACGACCTACACATTTTTGTCGACGTTTCGGTAGTTGTCTTGTTCAATATCGACGCACGGATTAAAAGGTACAAGTAGATAATGCTTTAATGTATAAGTGATTTAAGAAAATAAAAACAAATAATCTATACTATATTATAATGCATGAGATAGGGGTATTTTAAGATACCCAAAAAAATAAAAACTTTTCTCCCCTTTATTTATAGATAGACCCTAAAATAAGAGTAATTTGGTCTTTTAAACAATATTTATTTTTTAGCCATTAAATTAGCAGTTAAAAAAAAGAACAAAACAAAGTTAATGTTGTAATAAAAGAAATGAAAACAAACTAATAATTAATAATAATAGTAATAATAATTAATAACTTAATTCTTTGACTTTTATTCAAATCAAAAGATCCGCCACTCTTTTTACGAATTCAAAACCTTAAACAACTATCATTCTCTCAACACAACAAACTCACAGGATAACTAGGAAATATTGTTATCTTTCAATAACAATCAACACTATATTTCGAATGATTCCCGATTCAAAGTTCAAACCTCACAAAGTTGTTATCAACTATTTTCCTTACACACCCTGATTCAATATCTGTTTTGCCACGGACCTCTGCCGCAAGGAAACAACTCCGACGACTTCGCATCACGTGATTGGTCATTCGGTAAGATTTTTTATTCCATTTGATATGGCTACCTCTATTTGTAACTGAGTGACCGGAAATAACATTCGAGATCTCGCTGGTAGGTCTCTGAATTGTTCCTTCATTCTCTATTCAAGCCACAGTTTTGAATCTCTAATCCAGTCCATTTATTTTTCATAGCCGCGGCAGACCTCCGACACGTCACCTCCACTTGTAACGACTAATGCCTAAGGTATATATTGTTATTCGATACTCTTCTGCTGTGTTTCGTAACTCGAATATTCAGAGAATAGCTTTCTTTACTCGCAGCTGCGCACCAACGTTGTCAACTCTCTAAATCATCACAAATTCATTGCCTTGCTGTTTGAAGATCTCCTATTGATCCACAACGCATAACCCAACTCTCTTTCTGATCTAAGGTACCGATGCTAATCCTTCTATAACGTCATGTTCTGATTGAAAGATATAGAATTATGTGTGTGAGTTGTGCACATGAAAGAAGATAAAGAATTAATGGGTCCGTGTACTATACAACCTACTTACACAACTTTTTTTCATCTTTCTATTGGGTTGGGTAAATAATATATGAAACACTAAATTAGTAATTTTTAGAAAAACTAATACTCTAGAACTCTCAAAAACTAAGAATTTATGTTAGTAAATTTAGATCATTAATATATATAGATATATGTTAGTCAACCAAATCTGTATTTTCGGCTAAAGGATGGAGATAGCTGGTATTCACAATATCAAATGAATATGAAGTGAAAATTGTTGTTGTAAAAGAAAAAAAATGTTAAACCAAACGACGTATTTCTATATATACACCATTCGCGGATTTAGTGCAATTTTAGATGTCCAAAAAATAAAAATAAAAAATAAACGGTAAACCAAACCACGTAAATGTACAGTAGCATTTGAACTTGGTTCACAACCACTTGTTTTTACTTCTCTGCATGATTACCACTTTAATATGTAGCTAATTTGCATATTTGTGTTGTTTAGAACCGTAATTTATAATTTATTTTGATAGAAAAAGTAAAGTAATTATAATGAAAATGATAAACTATGGCAAACATAATAACGTGTGTTTTGAGATGATTTGAGAGATGGATTATAAAAAAATTAGTCAAAGTAAATTTGGATGATTAATTTAATAATAATTAAAATGTGTCACGAGACAAAATGACCTTAATACCTAATTATTATTGTAACGCATATGTAGGTTTGTGATTGTTTGAGATGAATATCAGCTTCAGTGGAGGATAATAGCTAAACCGAACGAATCATGCACGCCATAATGAAATTGACTTATCGATGACTTCGCCTATGACGTATACCCACTATAATGATGCTACAATAAATATTATACGAACAAGAAAACTACCAGAAACGAGTGCTGCAATGCAAATTGTCCCCCCCCGCCGCATCGCGCGAGCACACTACTAGTATATATATATATAAGGAGAAGATCATGAGAAAACTACATATAAATGAGAAAACTAACTAAAAAACCTAAAAAAAGCTAAAAAACATACCAATTTTTTTTACAATTTTTATAAGAAAATCGCTAGTTTTTATATATAAAAAAAATTCAAAAAAAAAATTGTTGTACTGCACATGTGCATTATATGTGTACTACACATGTGCACTATATCCGTAATAGTGCACATGTGCAATACAACAAAATTTTTTTTTTATTTTTTTATTTTTTTTTTGAACATTTTTTTTCCATGCATAAAAAACTGCGATTTTTTTATAAAAATTTAAAAAAAAATTGGTATGTTTTTAGGCTTTTTTAGTTAGTTTTTTGGTTTTCTCATTTAAACTAGTTTTCTCATGATCCATCCCCTATATATATAGGGTTAGATTAACGTACAAATGCCCTTATCGTACATTACGTACGCGATCATCTCAGCCGTCAGATCTTCATCCCACATTGAAATCGCATGTTGGTTTTTTTGTAACAATTTCGCATGTTGGTTTTTTAACATGCGATTTCATCAAAATTACCACATGCGAAATTGTTACAAAAAACCAACATGCGAATTCATCAAAATTATCACATGCGAAATTGTTACAAAAAACAAACATGCGATTTCATCAAAATTATCACATGCGATTTCACTGTATTGTACGTAATGTACGTTAAGGGATATTGTATAGTACACTTTCTCTCTCTCTCTTTCTCTCTCTCTCTCTCTCTCTCTCTATATATATATATATATATATATATATATATATATATATATATTTGGGGGGGGGGGGTTCTAAATATACGAAAATTGAAATTAATTAAAACTTATTAACTAAGTTAACTAAGACACGAAGATACTTGGGTTTTATTCAGATGATGACGAATGACTACCTAGACTGGAATCCTGGAATATTACTAGTTATGTTTTAATAGGATGCAAGTTATTATGTAATCGGGATCATAAAATACTAAACCTCTCGAGACACCGAACAGGACCCCCGGCCCTTCTCATGAAGACACCTATGGAACTCTAAAGGTTGTTGAGACTTGAGAACACTGGTTAGTCTAGACTCACTCTCGGGTTATCTAAGTGGTTTATGTAAACTACCCTAATTTGATCTACTCCCTCTCGGGTTATAAACCTAGGGTAACTTGGGTTCTTGATTCGACTCGATAGACAACGGTTGACAAGGAAACTAGTTTGGACTCCTCTTGAAGACCTACCTAGCAATTTACCAACTTAGGGGGTGTTTGTTTTTTCTTCAAACATCTTCAAGGGGGCTGATGTCTGCAGGCGCGCAGACGTTACCCTTGAAGACTGTTTGTTTTTTTTCTTTTAAATAGATCTGAACTCAGCTTTTTTCATCTTAAAAAATAAGCTATGGACCCCCTTCTTAAAACATCTTCACACCTCACTCTTCTCCTCCCTCAAACATCAGCCCCTCCCATCGCCGCTCCTCCACCTTCTCTGACCTCCCCCTTCTCCTCCGGCGACCTACCTCCTCCTCCGGCGACCTCCCTCTTCTCCTCCGGCGACCTACCTCCTCCGGCGACCTACCTCTTCTCCGACCTCCCTCCTCCTCCGGCGACCTCCCTCTTCCTCCGGTGACCAGCTCCTTCTCCGACCTCCCTCGTCTCCTCCGCTGGATCGAAGCGGAATGTGAATGTTTCGTCATTGTTTGATGCGCTTCAGACCGGTATCAACTTATAAAAACAAACAGTCTTATATTTTCAGCTTGCAGATCTTCAGACCACATCTTCAGTTGCAGACATAAAAACAGATGAAATCAGCTTGCAGACAATTTATGTCTGCAAAAACAAACAACACCTTAGACCTACCAATAACCTCGCACCTCTCATCTATTGAGATTAGCAGAACACTTAGACCTACTCAATTATCAAATATTACTTCTAAGGTATATCGGCTGATTAACCAAACAAATCACAAACATAAGTTATGATCTAGCATGGCCCTATTACGCGAAAGAGATCCACCAAGAATCATACGAAGCAATAAACAACTTTTAAGCAAGTCTAAGCATGCATATACAACGAACCAATAAGCAAGTCGGTTACTTTAACATAAATAATCCATAAATATACAAGTACCCATCGTAAAAAACAAAACTTTAACATCCCATTCATCCTAGTCTAGGCAGTACAAGGTTTCTAGCCAGACATATTGTTCATTAAGCACAAAGCAAGAGTATTATCAAGATAAGTAAACATGGTCAAAACTAAAAGTGAAGAACTAATAAACCCGAAAGATAATATTGTTCACGAGCCATGCGATCCGAGCACTTCCAACCTTCAACTTATGCTTATTCAACCTTGAAAACACTCTTAGAACTTCAGAATTTTCACCCAAGTCTTTTCAAACTTATAACTCGGGTTGGACATGTTTATTATGATGTATTTATATGTTTCCATGTAAGTGCCTAGCTCAAACCACGAAACCTTCTGCGAAAACAACCCTTTCGCGTCACGCAAAGGGGATCTCACCCAAGCGTCGCGTAGCGCGACGCGTTATAAATTTCTTATTCTTTTTATTGCCTTCGCGTTACGTGAAGGTGATTCTGCTTCATGGCCGCGTGACGCAGCGTGTTCCTTTTCCAATTTCCTTCGTTCTTTCAGTTCCCTTTCAGCTGCATCTAACCCGGTTCTCGGTTCTTTTTCTCGTTAAACATATTTTCGCGTTTTTCAGCATTTTCAGCATCCGAGACTTGCAATTCTGTCACACCCCGATTTCCACGTGTCTCACCGGTGGGCCCGGTGGGGGATTACCGTGACGATGTTGGCAACAATATAGTCAAACCACACAATTATATAATGCACAGCGGAAGCATAAGATAAATATATAAATTTCAACCTCTGATCGTAATATCAAAATGTATTACAGGGGTTGAATATATCCACAGCGGATCGTAAATAATCATAAATTATTGTTCCATCAGATACTGCAATCAAGCTTGCGAGGCTTATCCCGACGCTAGGGAGCTAATACCAGCCAATTACGTTTAGGTACCTGCACTTAATCTTTTTTTTGGGGAAAATACGTCAGTTTACACTGGTAAATACATTCAACTGACACATTTGAAAATGTTTATTTAAAATTGATTTGAATGCACAAGGCACAAACTCTTTTATAACTTGGGAAAATTCATAATGATCTTGTGAACGTTTTACATGTTCTTTTATGCGTTCAGTAGCCCGGGTCGTGCCGGGTTAAAGATTTATAGACACACCACGTTTGCGTAAAACCGTAGTATAAAAACCAACGGCTACGTCTTTTAATTTTAATGTCGACACTTTATACCGGGTGTACGCCTACACCGGGATGTCGATGGTCGTGGCCATTTCGTAAAATGATGCCGAGGATATCCGGGACAACGGTCATTAAACCCCCCAAAGGCTTATAAGCAACAAAACTGTTTAAATGAGCCGATCATATTTAATCAATTAACCACCTAAGCGATGGAATTATATAATGCTCAATCAAGCGGTATTAATATACCGTAACCCAAGCCCATATAGGGGAAATAAGTTAAAGTATTTACCTTTGCAAGTATTAATCCTTAATTTAGATCAAGTCACCGATAGCTTTTACTGGGGCTCCTAATCTGGAACGAAGGTTTTAATTAACCTCTTAGAATCCTAACGGTCCTTGTATTAGCCGTAGCTTAAACCGGTTGATTCCGATATATAGATATGGTTAATTCGCACGGAAAGGCGAAAATCGAGAATGGAGTATGATTTGGACCCAACAAGTTTAGTGACTTGTTTTATATGGGTTTATAGTTCATACTCTGGATTTTGGGGTTCAAATAATATAATTTGACCCATATCGGCTATTGCACGAAAACTAGTTCCATGAGCCGTACCGTGTGCGCAAATAGGCGAAACGGTTAACTATGAGAGTCGTACGCTTATTTTCCTACGTCAATATGCCTTAAAAGTATTTTGGTATCAGTAGGATACCTTCCGTAGTGCCCGCAACGAGTTTATGTTTATATTATGCCCCGTAGGGGCTTGTCGGTCATTTTAAAGACTTTAAAAGGGCTTTTCGAGTTCTACAGGAAATCTGAGTTTCCCGAACAGCTTATAAAGCTTAAAATACTTTATTTATTATTTAAAACCAGTGGCAATTGGAATCGGGTCAAAAGACCTTGTAGAACTCCCGTTTTGGCCAAAAAGGGCATATTCGGTATTTACCGAACCGTAGTCATAACCGCAGGTTATGAGCAAGGTAAAAATTATTAAAATCTTTAAAATTCCCAAAATATTATTTTACCACAGTGGGTAAAAGTTTTGGTGACGAAAACTTGGGTTAGATGGGCGTTATGCTAATTGCGCCGTTAATTACAAAACTTTCTTAAAAGTGCGCCTTTTAGCATAACTCTCATTCTAGGTCTCGGATTGACGTGAAACTTTAAGGACATGCTTATAATTTAACAAGCAAGGTTTTGGTCCGTTCACGTGTCCGAAATACTCGTTTTAATTTTAAAAGGCCGTTACGGTCAACTTTTTAGGCGAATGACGGAAATACGTAAAAGACTCGGATAACTCATGAACCGACCACAGAGGCTTATACCAACATGTGACCTGGTCCTAAGAGAGTCCTAAGGTATATTTATACCTCACTAAAACGGGTCAGAACTGAAGTCAAAGCAAAAGTCAAACTTATGCGACTTTCGGCTCCGAACCGGTTCAATATAGTAAATGATCGATTCAAACGAGCGCAAACAAGTTTATATACTTATTATCATGTTTTATGATTGTCAAAACAGGTTCCATAACATATACATTACAGATTATGCATAAATCGCTAAAATAGCTTTCTGTTGACTTTTTAACCGCGCGTTTGACTCGACATTTGACATAGTTAGAGTGGTGATCAGGGGGAACCATTTTAGAGGTTTATTACCCACATAAATACCAACTCATAACCACTTTTGATTCGTCATAAGACTGATCCATTACTGATCTATTGTAAAGTCAAACCGTAGTTACGACGGTTTGGTTTTTAGCTAAAAACTAAGCATAAACTGAACTATGGATGATCAAGGTAACTTACAGAAGTTAGTACTTGAATATGGAGCAGAGAAGAATGCTTGGAGCTTCTTAGAATGATCAGATAGTGTGTTTTTGTGTTGTGTGTATGTTATGAGCCAAGCATGCTATTTATAGTGGAACTAAGCCTTCTAGCTCACTAAATAACAACCTATACTGACCATGATGGTAAGTAGATGTCCCCTGAGTGATATGGGTCGAGTAGGGGGCTCCCATACCTCATTTATTGGGGTTGATCGTTCACTATGCTCAAAAGTCAAGAAAACATCAACTTTCTGCATCTGGGCGTCTAATGCGGCCCGCATGGAGGTTCCATGCGTTTACAATGCGGGCCGCCTGGGATTAAAAGATCAGACGCGTTATTGAGGAGGCTCGCGGCCCGCCTCAACTTAACCCATTATGCAATGCGGGCCGCGTGGGTTAAGATTTCAGAAATTTTTAAATCTTTTATCATGATTACAGAATCTGGCCATTAATAACGAAATCTTTCGTAATGATTTACCTGACCTTTCGGGTTTGAAGGGGTAACTTTGCGGTTTGGCCCTCGGTTATTTACCGATAGGGGCCTCGTGTTATTTACCCGCATTATAAAGTCCCCGGTTTATTTATTTAATTATTCTGAAAGCCTTAACTTTCACTATTGACGCTTTTAACCCTTCTTCTACGAATTCGATCGTAACTTTCTCGTTTCATATCGAAACTTTGCGAAATTCATATATATTATTTTAGTGAGGGTATAATACCGTTACAAAGTCTTTGGAACGTTAAAGGGTCACTCAGAGGTATTATTAAACATGTTGACACAGTTAACCCCTGTAGTTTGTAATCTCTCACTTTCTTCCACGTTTTGTTTTTGTACGATCTATAATTTATTCGTTTGAAGGTTTAAGCATTATTTAGGGATACTATACAGTATATTTACCCTTGTTGACATTTATAACCCTCGAATTTACATACTTTCAAGGTTTGTCAAAATTAGTCATTTATTTATTATGGATGCCACGTGTAATCAAATGACACGTGTTAACACATCATTGGACACAAAATTTCGAGGTGTTACATCCTCACCCCCTTAAAATAAATCTCGACCCGAGATTTACTCAAATAAATAGGGGTATTTTTCTTTCATTGTAGCTTCGACTTCCCATGTATATTCAGGACCTCTACGAGCATCCCATTTGACTTTTACAATCGGTACGTGCTTGCTGCGAAGCTTCTTCACCTGTCGATCTTCAATCGACAAAGGTTTTTCTATGAACTTTAAGCTCTCATCTATATGCACATCTGTGTGTGGAATCACCAACGATTCGTCGGCGAAGCACTTTTTGAGATTGCAGATGTGGAACACATTGTGAATTCCATTGAGCTCTTCAGGCAAGTTTAGTTTATAGGCAACTGACCCGACCCGTTCAATGACCTCAAAAGGTCCTATGTATCTCGGACTCAGTTTGCCTTTCTTGCCGAAACGCATCACCCCCTTCCAGGGCGATACCTTAAGTAATACCTTTTCACCTACTTCGAAGTGAAAATCCTTACGCTTTGGATCAGCGTAGCTCTTCTGCCTATCGCGGGCAGCCTTGAGACGTTCCCGGATCTGGACAATCTTGTCCGTCGTCTGGAAAACAATCTCTGGTCCCGATAATTGGACCTCTCCTACTTCCGCCCAACAAACAGGCGATCTACATTTCCTACCATATAATGCCTCAAAAGGCGCAGCCTTTATGCTGGTGTGGTAGCTATTATTGTAGGAGAATTCGATCAGGGGTAGATTTTTATCCCAGTTACCACCTAAATCGATCGCACATGCACGAAGCATGTCTTCCAGCGTTTGGATAGTACGCTCACTTTGACCGTCCGTCTGTGGATGGTAAGCCGTACTAAAGTTTAAACGCGTGCCCAAAGATTGCTGGAAACTCTTCCAGAAATGAGATGTGTATCTAGTATCCCTGTCGGAGATAATAGACACAGGTATGCCGTGTAAGGCTACAATCTTATCAACATAAAGTTGGGCTAACATATCGGAGCTATACGTCTCCTTGATGGGTAGAAAATGAGCTGATTTAGTCAGCCTATCGACTATGACCCATATTGTATCGTTTCCTTTCCTGGTTTTGGGTAACTTGGTTATGAAGTCCATAGTTACGCATTCCCACTTCCACTCGGGAAGTTCAGGCTGTTTTAGCAAGCCAGACGGCTTTTGGTGCTCGGCTTTGACTTGAGCACAAGTCAAGCACCTTGCTACATGGGCGGCTACAGACTTTTTCAAGCCTATCCACCAATAATTTGCCTTTAAGTCTTGGTACATTTTATCTGCACCCGGATGGACTGAGTATTTGGAACTATGGGCTTCCTGGAGAACAACATCTCGTAGTCCCCCATAAATCGGAACCCATATACGTCCATTCAGCCTAAGAATTCCATCCTTGCTAAGAGTCAACTGCTCCTCAGTTACTCCTAGCTTTTCATTAGGATAATTCGCTTCCAACACAGCCTCACGCTGCGCAGCTAATATCCTTTCCATCAAATTATTCTTAACCTCAATGCTCTTGGCATTGATTCGGATAGGTTTTACCCTTTCTTTTCTGCTCAAGGCATCGGCGACCACATTCGCCTTGCCGGGATGGTACCTGATTTCACAGTCATAATCATTCAGGGTTTCCATCCAACGGCGTTGCCTCATGTTCAACTCTTTCTGGTTGAACAGGTGCTGGAGGCTTTTGTGATCTGAATAAATCACAAATTTAATGCCATAAAGGTAGTGCCTCCACAACTTAAGTGCAAATACAACAGCACCCAACTCCAAGTCGTGGGTGGTGTAATTCTTTTCATGCACCTTTAATTGTCTTGAAGCATAGGCAATCACCTTGCCCTTTTGCATAAGCACACACCCCATGCCCGTGTGTGATGCATCGCAGTAAACTACGAATTCATCTGTACCTTCTGGTAAGGTTAACACAGGTGCGTTGCTCAGCTTCTGCTTCAGTATTTCAAAGGACTCTTGCTGCTTTGGGCCCCAAATGTACTTTTCTTTCTTCTTGGTCAAAGAAGTCAAGGGCGCAGCAATCCTCGAAAAATTTTCAATAAATCTTCGGTAGTATCCTGCTAACCCCAGGAAACTACGAATTTCAGTAGGCGTCTTTGGCTCTTGCCAGTTCATGACTGCCTCTACCTTAGCGGGATCCACTTGGATACCACGCTCACTCACAACGTGTCCTAAAAACTGGACCTCTCGTAGCCAGAATTCACATTTCGAGAATTTGGCGTAGAGTTTCTCACGCTGTAGTAATTCGAGAATGCAACGGAGGTGCTTCTCGTGGTCAGCTTGATTCTTGGAATAGATAAGGATATCGTCGATGAAGACTATGACGAATTTGTCCAAGTATGGCTTGCAAACGCGATTCATGAGATCCATGAACGCAGCCGGTGCATTTGTGAGCCCAAAAGGCATCACTAGAAACTCGTAATGACCATAGCGAGTCCTAAATGCAGTCTTGTGTACATCTTCATCTCTGACCCTTAGTTGATGATAACCCGACCTTAAGTCGATCTTGGAGAAGTAGCTTGCTCCTTGCAGCTGATCGAATAGATCATCGATCCTTGGTAAAGGATATCTATTCTTTATGGTAACTTTATTCAGCTCTCTATAGTCGATGCACAACCGCATCGATCCGTCCTTCTTCTTTACAAATAGGACAGGAGCTCCCCAGGGAGATGAACTAGGTCTGATAAAACCTTTCGCCAGCAGTTCATCCAACTGGGTCCTCAGTTCTTTCATTTCCGTTGGCGCTAGTCTGTAAGGTGCTCTTGCTATCGGAGCTGCTCCAGGAATGATGTCAATTCTGAACTCCACTTGTCTATCTGGTGGCAAACCAGGTAGTTCCTCAGGAAAAACTTCGGGGTATTCAGAAATGATAGGAAGATCCTCGATCTTCGGCTTTGGTTCTTCAATTATCACCTGAGCCATGTAAATTGCACAGCCTCTGTTCAAACACCTTGAAGCTTTCAGCATAGATACGTCTTTGGGCAACCCGTAATGCGTATCCCCTCGAATGGTAAGAGATTCACCACTCGGAGTCTTTAAAACTATCTGCCTTTTGCCGCAAATGATTTGGGCCTGGTTATGGGATAACCAGTCCATGCCTAGCACGATGTCAAAACCCGCCAGTTTGAAAGGAAGTAGAGATAAAGGAAAAGAATGGTTCCTAATGGACATTTCACATCCTTCTAGAACAGTAGAGACGGTTTCTATCGTGCCGTCTGCTAACTCTACTTCGTATTTCACGTCAAGGGTTTTGATTGGCATATTTAGTAGTTGGCAAAATTTCTGGTCTACAAAGGATTTATCAGCGCCAGAATCGAACAATACTCTTGCAAATATATTATTTACGAGAAAAGTATCTGTAAGCACATTGTCGTCCTTAACCGCTTCCTTTGCATCCAAGCGAAAAACTCTCGCATTCGACTTCTTCGTCTCTTCCGCCGTCTTGGCATACTTCGGGCAATTACTCTTTATATGCCCCTTTTCGTTACAATTAAAGCAGGTTGCGTCCTTTATCTTTTTGCACTCCACCGTCTTATGATCCTTGGACTTGCATAGCCCACAGGGTGGAGTCTTTTGTTGCGACTGTGAACCAGACGCAAACCTACACTTCCCGGAGTGAGGTTTCTTGCAGACCTTGCAGTAAGGTCTTCCATCAGCTTGCCCCTCCTTCTTTGCCTCCGACCCTCTCTTGCCCTCACCGTTTCCACGGTGCTTTTTACCGGACTTTCGTGAGGTATCATCCTCACGTTTTCGCTTTTCAGCCTCCTTGCTCCTTTGTGCCCTCAGACGGACAGCATCAAGTGTAAGAGACAAGGAGAGGTCAGTAACTGACCTGAAGGTCGTTGGCCTAGAGGCCTTTACGCTGGCCTTGATCGCCGGCTCTAAGCCCCCAATGAAACGGGCAATCCTTCTAGGTTCTGGTGTCACAAGGTATGGCACCAGACGTGACATAGTGTTAAAACTTGTCAGATATGCCTGACAATCCAGGTTTGTCATCACTAGTGAGACAAAATCTGCCTCAATCTTCTCAACCTCGTGCTGAGGGTAGTAGTTTTCTTTTATGAGGGTAATAAACTCCCCCCATGACATTTTGTACAAGGCAGACTTACCTGAAGCCTGCACCAGAGCTCTCCACCACGCCAGGGCCTCGCCCTTGAATAACTGGGACACAAACTTAACCACGTCCCTCTCCGCGCACCCGCTGATGTCCACTATCGTGTCCATCTCGTCTAGCCAGGTGATACAGTCAACCGCACCTTTCTCCCCTGTAAATTCACGGGGCTTACATGATACAAAGTATTTGTAGGTGCAACCCTTAGCACTTGACGCATCAGTATATTCTCTATCGCGATGAACACTGTGCTCAGTAGACGAGTGCTTGTCGTCATCTTTCTTGGGTTCAGAGGGTGGTTTGGAGTGTGTCTTTGGTTTAGAGGGTGGTTTTGACACAGTTCTGCCTTGAGACTCAGTATGTTGACGATCAATAGCTGCCTGGACAGCATTGTTAATCAGAGCCTTCAGTTGTGCGCCTGTCAAATGCACTGACGCATTGTCATAGTCATCTTCGTTTGTGTGGCTGTTCTCTCCGTTGGGATCCGCCATTGTAACTTGAATCTGTTACAGAAGATAACAAAATTTTAATTTAGGAGATTATTATATGATTGTCTTTTATGACAATTTGTCAACCATGGTACAGAGACCATATTTGGTTAACTTATTATTTAAATATTAGGATTTGAATATATCCTATTTCAACTATATAAATAGTATTGGCGGCATAAAGCCTAATCATGATGATGTTTTATAATGTTAGCCGAGATTTCAGAGAATCAAAGGCATAGAGAGTTGAACCGTAGTTCTTTTATCTCTATCTGACAGGGAGTCATAGACCACCACTGTCTTTTGTCTTTATAAGACAATTATTATGGCCCATAGGCACTACATCTCTAATGGATGTCTTAATATGGTTGGCCCGTAGGCACTACATCACTAATGGATGTTTTAATAATATTGGCCCGTAGGCACTACATCACTAATGGATGTTTTAATAATACTGGCCCGTAGGCACTACATCACTAATGGATGTTTTAATAATACTGGCCCGTAGGCACTACATCACTAATGGATGTTTTAATAATTCTGGCCCGTAGGCACTGCATCACTAATGGATGTTTTAATAATTCTGGCCCGTAGGCACTGCATTACTAATGGATGTTTTAATAATACTGGCCCGTAGGCATTGCATCACTGATGGATGTCTTTATAATACTGGCCCGTAGGCATTGCATCACTAATGGATGTCTTTATAATATTGATCACCTTCATTGGTGATTTAACCCACGATTTATATATCATTTAGTTGGGTTTTGAAATCCTTAAAGGATTATTGTATAAGAATGACGTGCGTGATTTTAACGAATCACATCTGCCATGAATGTTAACATGCGTACAGAGGTTAACTGGGAATCAGAATCTTTTCAGTTTAGGTCGTACCATCTTGACTAGATCTTAACAGACCCCAAGCTAGGTTTCACCTCTTAAGGTTCTTTATTTAGGCAGATCAATATAAAAGGAATGGTTTTGATTTATTTTTATATATATTAAAACAAAACTCATAACATACATTCCAAAATCTCTAATACAATTACATATTGCCCTAAACGGGTCTTTCAAATAATACATACCTCCAGGGAGGTTTTAAAATAAGTGACAAGTCCACGCAGGGACTAATACAAGATAGGTGTCCGTGCAAGGACGAAAGATAAGTCCACGTAGGGACTGAAATACGATAAGTTGTCCACGCAGGGACTTATTTCAAAGTAGACATTACAGTAGTATTACTATTAAGGGTTAATGGTCACGTTTCTTCTTTTTGCCCTTTAGTAGATTTGCCAAGCCTTTGAGAAATCCTCGGTGGCTTTTCTTTTCTTCCTCGAACTCTCTCTCCACACGATCTAGTCGATGGAGTATTTCTTCCTGTTCAGGAGGAGAAAATCGTGGTTGTGGCGCTTGATGCGGAACTGGAGGTCTGGGAGGTATTGGATACCCATGAGCTGAGTAGTCCGGTGGTCCCATGTTTCCATGTGCTCCGTCAGGGTAGCGCGCATTATATCTAGCCGACACCACATATGGGTCGCGCTCATAGCCGTAGTTGTATTGTGCTTGTGATGGTTCGAACGGGTTGTAAGCCGTCGGACCCGTATAAGCAGGTATGGGTTGGTCATACCCAAATGGTGGCGAATTTCGTGCAGTAGGTGCGGAGTTCGCCTCCTGTATAGGGCTTGAAGGTCCTTCTTCTTGTAGCGGCGGATAATGGCTACTACTTGAATGTCGAGGAGTGCTGAAGTGGATACCCCCTCCTCCTCGCGTAGACATACGAGCATTGGTCCTCCTACGCCTCGGCGGATCAGGTATAACTGGTTGTGCCGGTGGCGGAGGTGGTGGCGTAACTGCCTCAAAGCGTGAATCCTCAGAGGGATCCTGTGGATGTCTCGGTTGCGATGTCTGATGAGATGGTGTGTTGTACCACTCATGTCGGTCAAACAAGGCCATAAAGCTGTCTGGGCCTTGATACTGCGGACCATGATATGAAGATCCATCAGATACTTCTATCGGATGCGTGGGCGTACCACGAGCTGGTTCAGTTGGATCCTCATCTTCCTCCATGGGATCTTCAGAAAAATGGTCTTGTGGCCCTAGTGGAACAAAACCTGAAGGTTCCTGTATGTAGTCAGCCGGATTGAACTGACCTATGTAGTACGGACTAGGGTCGTCGTAGTTTCGGTGCGAAACCGAACGTTGTAGAGGTATGAAGGAAGGTTGTGGGTTGTTGGGATTATTTTCTGAATCTGGTCCAAAGGAGTGCCGGTAGGATGGCGTCGAGCTGTGCGAAGTGGAATGCCTCGCGGGTTCGTAAAGATCTCTTCGTCGTTGTGGCTCTTCGCTCCTTGTCATCGAAGGATGTCTTGTACCAGATGGTCCAGCTTCTTGATCGTGATGTGTCACGATTTCTCCTCGGCCTCTACGTCCCCTTCCTCTTCCTCGGAATATAACAGGTGGCATTTTCCTGCTCCAAAACTTATTAAAAATCAAATCGAAAAATAAAGACAAAGAGGAGTAAAAATCCGAATTTGTCCTAAGTTTTTGTCTAGACTCAAGTATGTGCAATTGTGTCATTGAGATTAAACACAATAGGATAGTGTTTAATTCACTCAATGTTGGCTCTGATACCAACCTGTCACACCCCGATTTCCACGTGTCTCACCGGTGGGCCCGGTGGGGGATTACCGTGACGATGTTGGCAACAATATAGTCAAACCACACAATTATATAATGCACAGCGGAAGCATAAGATAAATATATAAATTTCAACCTCTGATCGTAATATCAAAATGTATTACAGGGGTTGAATATATCCACAGCGGATCGTAAATAATCATAAATTATTGTTCCATCAGATACTGCAATCAAGCTTGCGAGGCTTATCCCGACGCTAGGGAGCTAATACCAGCCAATTACGTTTAGGTACCTGCACTTAATCTTTTTTTTGGGGAAAATACGTCAGTTTACACTGGTAAATACATTCAACTGACACATTTGAAAATGTTTATTTAAAATTGATTTGAATGCACAAGGCACAAACTCTTTTATAACTTGGGAAAATTCATAATGATCTTGTGAACGTTTTACATGTTCTTTTATGCGTTCAGTAGCCCGGGTCGTGCCGGGTTAAAGATTTATAGACACACCACGTTTGCGTAAAACCGTAGTATAAAAACCAACGGCTACGTCTTTTAATTTTAATGTCGACACTTTATACCGGGTGTACGCCTACACCGGGATGTCGATGGTCGTGGCCATTTCGTAAAATGATGCCGAGGATATCCGGGACAACGGTCATTAAACCCCCCAAAGGCTTATAAGCAACAAAACTGTTTAAATGAGCCGATCATATTTAATCAATTAACCACCTAAGCGATGGAATTATATAATGCTCAATCAAGCGGTATTAATATACCGTAACCCAAGCCCATATAGGGGAAATAAGTTAAAGTATTTACCTTTGCAAGTATTAATCCTTAATTTAGATCAAGTCACCGATAGCTTTTACTGGGGCTCCTAATCTGGAACGAAGGTTTTAATTAACCTCTTAGAATCCTAACGGTCCTTGTATTAGCCGTAGCTTAAACCGGTTGATTCCGATATATAGATATGGTTAATTCGCACGGAAAGGCGAAAACCGAGAATGGAGTATGATTTGGACCCAACAAGTTTAGTGACTTGTTTTATATGGGTTTATAGTTCATACTCTGGATTTTGGGGTTCAAATAATATAATTTGACCCATATCGGCTATTGCACGAAAACTAGTTCCATGAGCCGTACCGTGTGCGCAAATAGGCGAAACGGTTAACTATGAGAGTCGTACGCTTATTTCCTACGTCAATATGCCTTAAAAGTATTTTGGTATCAGTAGGATACCTTCCGTAGTGCCCGCAACGAGTTTATGTTTATATTATGCCCCGTAGGGGCTTGTCGGTCATTTTAAAGACTTTAAAAGGGCTTTTCGAGTTCTACAGGAAATCTGAGTTTCCCGAACAGCTTATAAAGCTTAAAATACTTTATTTATTATTTAAAACCAGTGGCAATTGGAATCGGGTCAAAAGACCTTGTAGAACTCCCGTTTTGGCCAAAAAGGGCATATTCGGTATTTACCGAACCGTAGCCATAACCGCAGGTTATGAGCAAGGTAAAAATTATTAAAATCTTTAAAATTCCCAAAATATTATTTTACCACAGTGGGTAAAAGTTTTGGTGACGAAAACTTGGGTTAGATGGGCGTTATGCTAATTGCGCCGTTAATTACAAAACTTTCTTAAAAGTGCGCCTTTTAGCATAACTCTCATTCTAGGTCTCGGATTGACGTGAAACTTTAAGGACATGCTTATAATTTAACAAGCAAGGTTTTGGTCCGTTCACGTGTCCGAAATACTCGTTTTAATTTTAAAAGGCCGTTACGGTCAACTTTTTAGGCGAATGACGGAAATACGTAAAAGACTCGGATAACTCATGAACCGACCACAGAGGCTTATACCAACATGTGACCTGGTCCTAAGAGAGTCCTAAGGTATATTTATACCTCACTAAAACGGGTCAGAACTGAAGTCAAAGCAAAAGTCAAACTTATGCGACTTTCGGCTCCGAACCGGTTCAATATAGTAAATGATCGATTCAAACGAGCGCAAACAAGTTTATATACTTATTATCATGTTTTATGATTGTCAAAACAGGTTCCATAACATATACATTACAGATTATGCATAAATCGCTAAAATAGCTTTCTGTTGACTTTTTAACCGCGCGTTTGACTCGACATTTGACATAGTTAGAGTGGTGATCAGGGGGAACCATTTTAGAGGTTTATTACCCACATAAATACCAACTCATAACCACTTTTGATTCGTCATAAGACTGATCCATTACTGATCTATTGTAAAGTCAAACCGTAGTTACGACGGTTTGGTTTTTAGCTAAAAACTAAGCATAAACTGAACTATGGATGATCAAGGTAACTTACAGAAGTTAGTACTTGAATATGGAGCAGAGAAGAATGCTTGGAGCTTCTTAGAATGATCAGATAGTGTGTTTTTGTGTTGTGTGTATGTTATGAGCCAAGCATGCTATTTATAGTGGAACTAAGCCTTCTAGCTCACTAAATAACAACCTATACTGACCATGATGGTAAGTAGATGTCCCCTGAGTGATATGGGTCGAGTAGGGGGCTCCCATACCTCATTTATTGGGGTTGATCGTTCACTATGCTCAAAAGTCAAGAAAACATCAACTTTCTGCATCTGGGCGTCTAATGCGGCCCGCATGGAGGTTCCATGCGTTTACAATGCGGGCCGCCTGGGATTAAAAGATCAGACGCGTTATTGAGGAGGCTCGCGGCCCGCCTCAACTTAACCCATTATGCAATGCGGGCCGCGTGGGTTAAGATTTCAGAAATTTTTAAATCTTTTATCATGATTACAGAATCTGGCCATTAATAACGAAATCTTTCGTAATGATTTACCTGACCTTTCGGGTTTGAAGGGGTAACTTTGCGGTTTGGCCCTCGGTTATTTACCGATAGGGGCCTCGTGTTATTTACCCGCATTATAAAGTCCCCGGTTTATTTATTTAATTATTCTGAAAGCCTTAACTTTCACTATTGACGCTTTTAACCCTTCTTCTACGAATTCGATCGTAACTTTCTCGTTTCATATCGAAACTTTGCGAAATTCATATATATTATTTTAGTGAGGGTATAATACCGTTACAAAGTCTTTGGAACGTTAAAGGGTCACTCAGAGGTATTATTAAACATGTTGACACAGTTAACCCCTGTAGTTTGTAATCTCTCACTTTCTTCCGCGTTTTGTTTTTGTACGATCTATAATTTATTCGTTTGAAGGTTTAAGCATTATTTAGGGATACTATACAGTATATTTACCCTTGTTGACATTTATAACCCTCGAATTTACATACTTTCAAGGTTTGTCAAAATTAGTCCTTTATTTATTATGGATGCCACGTGTAATCAAATGACACGTGTTAACACATCATTGGACACAAAATTTCGAGGTGTTACAAATTCACACATCTATTAGCAGTAACTAAATCTAACCTAGAAACGACACAAACTGACTCAAAACATATATAAACTGTATATGATAAATAGATGTATTTTGCAATACATCAGTAATAAATGTTAAAGAGAAGCAATGGTTGTACGTTTTTTTATCACCAGCAAAGCATTGTCATAATCGAATATGTTTAAGATACTTTGCAGCTTATATAATTAGAGTTAATTACATTTTTCATCTCATGGATTGTTAAAAATAACCAGTACAATCTATTAGTTTAAATTGCTAAAACAGTCCCTATACTTTCACTTTTGTAACAATTACAGTCCATTCTCACTAAGGTCATCCAGTGATTCGTTAGTTTAATTGAAATGACCATAATGCCCATTTTATTAAAATTTTAAATCAAAATAAATAAAGAGTTACTTACGTTTTTCGTCTCTTTGGTTTAATGAAAATAATCATTACAATCCATTAGTTTAATAATTGTTAAACAGTACCATTGTCTTTCTATTTACTTTTCATTTTCCCCATTTATTCAGATCCTGGCAAAACATCTCCTGCTCCGGCTCCACAACTCTGTTCTGACGACCCAGTTTCACCACAGCACCCCTTCGCCGTATCACCGTCAACCACATCTCCTCCGTCACTTCCATCGGCGTCATATATGTTTCCGTCAACTGGTTACACCGGAATCAAAATCGTCGGCCACCTAATTTCCCCATCACAATCGACATAAGTGTGAGAACTTGAGGCCTACCTGAAAAACTTGAGGGGAGGAGATTAAGTCTGGGCGCTGCCAGTGGTCAGAATTGGTAGAATTCATCGGTCGAAAAGGAGTTGGCCGACGATTTGTTTGAAGAGAATGACCATGGGGTGTGGGGTAAGGGGTGGGCGGTAGTTTGATAACGGTGATGGGCAGATTGGGTGGTGGAGGTGGTCACCGTTTAGGTATGTGTGTGTGGTGGTGGGAGATGTTGAAGATGGATGAAGTGGAGAGGTTGTGGAGCTGGAGTAGGTGATGTTCCGGCTGGATCTAAAGAAACAGAGATAATGAAGAGTAGAGTGAAGGATAGTAGATAGATGAGGTTGTTAGCCGCCATTGTTGGTGAGTTAAAGGTGGAAGTTGTGAAAGTACTGGTACTGTTTTGGCAATTTTTAAACTAACATACTGTAATAGTTAGCTTCAATAAACCACATGGATGAAAAGCGTAATTAACTCTTTATTTATTTATATTTTAGTTTTGAGTTAATTACGTTTTTGTCCCTGTGGTTTGCTAAAAATCACTATTTCAGTCCATTAGTTTAAAAAATTTTCAAAATAGCCCTTGTGATTTCACTTTCGTAACTATTACAGTCCCCCTCACTAGGGGTGTAAACAAACCTAGAAGCTCGAGAGCTACTCGTTATCGGCTTGGTTAAAATCTCGAACGAGCCGATCTTTAACGAGCCCGAGCTCGAGCCTGAATTAGAGCTCATTTAGTTATCGAGCCCGAGCTCGAGCCTGAAATACAAAGTTCGTTTGAGGTTGTTCTGAAAATAGCTCGAGTCGAGCTTAAGATTTAGTTTAAACTTGCGAGCCGAGCTCGAGCTCAAATAAGTAGGCTCGAACCGAGCCGAGCTCGAGCTTCACAATAACATGACGAGCCGAGCTCGAGCCCAATCGAGCTCGGGCTCGGCCCGGCTCATTTACACCCCTACCCCTCACTAACATCATCCAGTTATTCTGTTAGTTTATTTGAAATGACCATAATGCCCTTTTTATTAAAATAAATAAAGAGTTAGTTACGTTTTTCATCCATGTGGTTTGTTGAAATAACAATTACAGTCCATTAGTTTTAAAAATTGTCAAAACAGTACCAATACTTTCACAACTTCCACCTTCAACTCACCAACAATGGTGGTTAACGGCTTCATTTATCTACTATCCTTTACTCTACTCTTCACTCTTTCTCTTTCCTCAAATCCATCCGGAAGATCACCTGCTCCGGATCCACACCCTCTTCGCTTCATCCATCTTCAACATCTCCCACCACCACACACACATACCTGAACGATGACCACCTCCGCCACCCATTATGCCCACCACCGTCATTAAACTACCACCCATCCCTACCCCACACCCCATGGCCATTCTTTTCAACTAAAACATTGGCCAACTCCTTTTCTACCGATGAATTCTACCAATTCCGACGACTACGTAGGGCACTGCCCATACTTCATCTCCACCCCTCAAGTTTTTCGGGTAGGCCTCAAGTTTTCCTACTGGCGTCGATTATGATAAGGAAAATTAGGTGGCTGGATCTAAAGAAAGAGGGAGAATGAAAAGTAAAGTGAAGGATATTGGTACTGTTTTTGCAATTTTTAGAACTAATGGACTGTAATGGTTATTTTTAACAAACCACGGGGAAGAAAAACGTAACTAACTCTTTATTTATTTTTATTTTTATTTTAATAACAGGGGCATTATGGTCATTTCAAATAAACTAGCAGAATAACTGGATGGTGTTAGTGTGGGTGGACTGTGAAAGTTACGAAAGTAAAACCATAGGGAATGTTTTGGCGTTTTTTAAACTAATGGACTGAAATAGTGATTTTTGACAAACCACATGGACAAAAAAATTTAATTAACTCTTAAGTTTTAATAACAGGGTATTATGATCATTTCAAATTAGCTAACATAATAACTAGAAGACGTTAGTGAGGGTGACTGTAATTGTTACAAAAGTGAAAGTATGGGGACTGTTTTAGCAATTTTTAAACTAATAGATTGAAACAGTGATTTTAACAAACCACATAGACGAAAAACGTAACTAACTCGTATAATTAACTTGAGTGAAGCTACAACTTTGATCAGAATGAGTTACTATGGTTCCATAGTCCGCTTTTGAATGTTCTCTAAAAAGAGATATATAAGCTTAGCTTGAGATTTTATCTTCTTTTTGTTAGTGAATATTAATGTTGAAAATAGTTTGATACACACTAAATAACCCATGTTTAAAGGTTGTCTTTAGTAGGATAGTGGATGATACTTATGAGTTGGACTGTCCTAAAGGCTAAAGTTAGATATATTAAAATCTTCCATTTTAGTTTTTCTAAATCCTTTTAAGTTAGATATGTTACATACAAGAACCTTTTAGTTCTATATTGTGTTTTAAATATATAGTGAGAAATTATCATTAAAAAAACACCAAGACTTCTCGGCTAACACAGTTAGGCTTGTGATGTGTAAAGTTGTCTCGGCTAACAACAGTTAATAAAACGTCAAAATAAGTGTGTTAAAGTACACACTATATTCTAGTCTCTAGACCATACCTTAAGACTTCTATAGTTTTATATAATTGATGAAAGAGTAAACACACAACCATAAGGGGATTTCACGGTCCAATTAGTCTAGTTTTGACGAACATTTTGGCTGAAGTGTTGCTGTACTTTTGAAAAGAAAAAGAAAAGACAAGACCAGGTTGGTTGAGTTGGTGGAAGCGGCCGGTTTTCATGGCTTTACAAAAACATAACTTTGTACCAAGTTTTAAGAAAATATAAGAACTATTCATGCTTATAATATATATATATCTAGGGTTCAGTTAACGTACAATTGACCATAACGTATGATGCGTACGCGATTAGAAATCCGCACGTTATAAACCTCAAAAGACGAAAACCCGCATATTATATTTATCAAACCCGGACTTCACAAACTCGGACATGTTCATAACCTCAGACTTCACAAACTCGGAAGCTAAACAATCTATAAAATCCGCATGTTATATATCAAAATCGCATGTTCATAGACTCGGACTCACAAACTCGGACAATCAAATTGTACAAAATCCGCATGTTATACCACTCAATCCGCATGTTATATACTAATCGCGTACACATCGTATGTTAATCGATATTGCATAAAACACTCTCTCTCTCTCTCTCTAAAAAAGTTTTTTATTTTTTTTATTAACGAAAAGTAGCAATTTTTATAAAAAAAAAAATATTAAAAAAAATTGTATGTTTTTTAGATTTTTTTAGGTGTTTTTGGTTGTGTTCACACTGGTTCTCGCAATAAAGGGTGGTTCCTAACGGATCTTTCTTCTATATACACACACACATAATTTTACGGGATAGGGTTTTAGAGTGAAGACTAGTGTATTTGTGAACCAAATGAACAAATCCTCAAATTGTAAAGTATACAAGTGTATTTTCATCATTAAATCATAGCCATTTACACTTACGTATTGATAATCAAGGGCTAAAATTAGTTAATTAGTGTTCACTATCAAGGGTGATGTTCACAAATAAACCTAACGCTAACTTTAGGTTTCTAAATAAAAACTAATGATAAATATAAATTACCAGTTTGGTTTACAAGGTTTGTTCCAAGTTCCAAATCATAAACCGTTTAATATCAGCCACGAAGCGGACCACATATATTTTAATCGGCCGACTCTTTTCAGTTTTGAGCAATTTAGTCTATAAACCGTAAAAAATCATTAGAATTGATAAGGGTGTTAGGAGTGGAGATCGGCAAAGGTCGGCAAACCGGTTTACCGCGTCGGTAAACCACCGCCAGCAGGAGTTTACGATTTCGGCTTCTTTGTTCGGTGATGCCATGACGATGCAGGAAGGGAGAATAGGAGAGAGAGAGGGGGTGTGTTGGGTGGGGTCCATTCCAATCTCAACCAATCACACTTTTTTCCTTTTTTTTTAAATAGTTTACCACTTCACCAAGTGTCTAAACCATTACCAACATTTTGAGCATAGTTTACCACTTTGACATGGCACACTCTCATTGGTTGATTTTTTAGTTTGCCACTCTCAAATGTTTAACCACTCGTAACACCCTAATGTAGACCGGCAAAAATCATTAGAATTCAGTCAATCCTATATCCGATCACTAAAGTGTCGATTGACAATGAATCAAAAAATGTGTTTGCGGATCAACATTACCCGTTTTGACACATACTAATCAGGTGCCCTTTCTGACCCAACACAGTTAACTCAAGCCTGTTTCGACCGGTTATCTAACCCCAAACATCTGCAAATTTTACCCCTTCTAGAACCATATGAACCAAAAGATAAACCACTTTATAAACCAATCCCCCAGAACCTGGTAGCAACAAGTCCAATGTATATCACCATGAGAATCAATAGATCTTATAAAAATAACCAAAAAGTTTATATATTAGATAGTAGTTTTCAAAAGAGACCAATTCATAGAATAGAGTCGCTCCTATGTCAGAGCTATACACTTGTTTATAACTAGAGTAACGAGCACCTCTGATCGCCCTTTCAACACCTCAGTTTCTATCGATGACATCAGCAGGCAAATTGAGGTCAAACATACTGTCTCCAAACCTGTCATCTTTTCTGGCCCTCTTCAATGAAGAGAACCCAATCTCGTCTGAGCTGCCAGAACCCGAAGGCCGATCAGATTCCGATGTGCCACCTGTAGCATACACAATTTTGACCAATGGGTCGTTGATACAGGTTATGTTTCAACATTGCCACCGTGTAAAAACAGCTAAAGGAAGAAAAGTTCAAGATATTTCACCGTTAGTCGGGTCTTCCAACTTATGACGTTTTTCAGCATTGCATGATTTAGCAGCCCAACTGACAGGTAGCTCGGTAGCTTTCTCAATCCCTTTTGAGTAATACGGAGCTATGTTATGAATGCCAAATTGTAGAGAGCCTAACAAATCCGTCTCAATACATTCGTACCTACAAATATATAACCGATTCAATACGTTGCTCTTACTTTTAAAAATATATATTAATATCCAACATACATTTTCCTGCACAAGGTGTCAGTGATCACAGATAGATTAATAACTTGCATACGAATTTCCATGATTCTGTCCTCCGAGTAGTTATCAAACGGTTCCTCGATAAACTTCGATAGCTTCTCAACGTTAGTTTCAAGCTGCTGCTGTTGATCCTCGAACAAATGCTGTTTTATTTCTAGATCTTCTTTTGTCATCTCATCGTTAAAAAGCTCTTCACCGAACATATAATATGCAAACGGGTATGAATACGAAAGTGCCCGACGGGATCTGAATAACCGATACAGCCCATTTGTAACCCAACTAAAATCTCGTAACTGTGAATCTCTTCCCTCCAAAACCACCACCTTGTCGCGTATGGTCTCCTTGAGCCTAGATTCTTGCTTAAACGAATCTGTATGAGCTTTGTAACGATTGTGATAATGCATGTAACGGTAAAGGTCTCGCTTTGCACGCTCAGATTTTTTCTCACGGTCTTCCTTGTACCGACCGCAACTATGACCGGCGATACTTGACCATGTATGATCCCGACCCGTTGCACCACCACATAGCCAACTAGCTCACACAGAGTCAAAGAAGAAAGATTGAGCATTGACAAACAATGGCCGCAGTGCCACATTATTTAGATAACTAAACCAGACCATTGGAACATATTAGGATTTCCCAATAATTGCTTAAAATAGAATTTGAATAAAGTTATAAAACCTTTTCACAGAATAATGCTCTTACCACGTAAAACGGGTCAAGCTTTAGTTCAGAACAAACTGGGTTGACCCAAAAATCCTGTTTAGTTCATTTTTAATATGATGATTATATCCTTAAATAGGATTACCCCAGTATTGTTACGATAATAACTAGTTCTATTAACCATCGCGCGTTGCGGCAGCGTTGTACGCGACGTGATAAATTATAGACTGCAATCAACCCGACTCATTTCAGAACTAAATTTACGTTGAAACGTAGAGTAATCCGAATTTATACCATTTAATGAAAATGTATTATATTTGACCTAACTTGTTTCAAAACAAATATCACGTCGAAACGTAGACCAACTCATAACGTACATACAATAAACTCGTGCGGTGGTGTGGTACGAGGCGTGATAAAGTATAGACTACAATCAACCCGATTCGTTTCCGAACTAAATTTACGTCGAAACGTATAGTAACTCAAATTTATAACGACTAATGAAAACGTATTTTATTTGACCCAATTTGTTTCCGAAAAAATATACGTCAAAATGTAGTCCAACTCAAAAAGTACATAAAAATAAAACATTTTATACTTGACCCGACTCATTTTCAAACAAAAAATACGTTTAAGCGTAGAGGAACTCGGATTTATACTGACATGCACATAGAAATAAGAACGTAAGAATTTAGTTTTAGGGTAAACTTGAAACGTTAGAAGCTTAAGGGGGTCAAAGTGACATTTATAAAGTTAGGGTTATTTAGAAAATTGGGGGTAGAATGGGTCGGTGGCTTTGAGCCACCGACCTTTGATTTTAAGGTTACATAAATCTACATTTTATAATAAAATAATTTAGAATGTTGACACTGAAAATACACTTCAGGCAAATTTCAACCCGTTCAGCCGATTTGTCTTGTTCATTTTTTTCACAAAAACTCTAATGTGACCAATTTGAAAATTAATGAAGTGAACAACAAATTAAAGTCCTTACCAAAAGGCCTGTCCGCATATACAGCTGACAAGATTGCAGCCACCGTTTTTCTCAACAGGTTTATGACACTTAGGACAAGGCTTCGTATGAACGGTAATCCAATTAACCGTTTCCGATTCATCTCGGCATTTCTTAGTCCAAAGTTCCCACATTACACAAGAACAAGGAGAATGAGCTTCACATAAGCAACTGAAACAGAATTGATTACCACACGAGCATTCTACTTCACAAAACTCATCTTCTTCAACACGGATTGCGTTCCCGCAATGAGGAGTACTTGGACACCATTTCACCATTTTATTGTCCTCGATATACGACTCGAGAAGAAACCGATCAAATTTCTCGGCCAAATCGGGATGCCGTTTATTAACTAGATCCCGGATTATTGCTTCATCGCATATCGCAAAACATTTATGAGCCATGCACCGGATTCGTCTACTCTGCCCCTCGTTTATTTTTACAATAAAATGCTCTGTCCAGCCTACCAAAACAAAATAGCATCAGTGGGTGTGCACGGTTCGGTTCGGTTCAGTTCTATTAGAAAACCAAAACCAAAATGTTCGGCTTTCAGTTATTAAAAACCATTTGGTGTTTCGGTTTTAGCAACATTTTGGTTCGGTTTTTTCGATTAAGTTTCAAAAATAAAAGTATAATCCAAGATTTAAGAATCTTTGATGTTTACATTTGAGTTATTAACCTTCTAATCTATTTTGATGTTTCTCTAAAGTTTTTATTAAGACATTTTCTTTTATAATACTTTGAAAATCATTTAATTTTTATGTTAAATTTTGTTATTTCTTGTAGACAAAAGAATAAATCATGTTTAAGATAAACAAACATGCTAATGTTTTTACTATAAATACTTGACATTCAAGAATAAAACTAATAATTCCTAAATCAATATATAACAAACATTAAAAAAATGTTTTTTTAAGTAATTCGGTTCGGTCTTTCTCGGTTTTCATAAAATGCAAAACCGTAACGAAACCGTAAATTTCAGTTCGGTTTTTTTTTCGGTTTTCTGTGATACCCCTCATTCCACTAATACACCAAACCAATTAATTGAGGATTAAGGATCGCTTACAATTATTACAAAAGCAGTGGCCGCAATCCATTTTTGTCATTTCATTGGACGGTAAATCCTCCATGCATATCTCGCACATTGTTGTAGAAGTAGAAACCAATAAGTCTGAATTATGAGACTCAAGAATAGGCACACCAGCCTCTGTGAACAAACGATCTTTTCCTTTTTCTACAAGTACTGCAAATATCTTCTCAACGTCCCAACGATAATGTATAAGTAGAGTCCTTGCATGATGTTCCCTCAGAGACAGTAGTTCGGTAACTCTACGCATATCTTCCCTCTATAAAAGTGATGTAAATTATCAGAAATCAACAAGTACATAGGGTGCACGGATAACGAAAAAAACAAAAGGTTAACCAACTTGGGTAACATTTGTACAGTTTTACCTGTGCAGCCAAAAGAGACTCTTTTGTTATGACCTGTAAAGAAAGCATAAAATAATTAAAAAAAGTTAACAATCATAATGAAGGACATATAAGAGACGCCATCTGATGAAGGACAAACAAACGAACAGAAAGTTAACGCTATCCCGGTGTCTAAACTTCTCAACAAATCTAATCCACCCGAGCCAAAGGATACCAAGATGAAACTTCAAAACAAGGTTTAAAAAAACGGAAACGAGTTTCGATGCGTTTTCCTTTCGCCTCATGAGGCGTAAGCCTCGAGGTGAACCGAGGCGGAATTAAAAAATAAATGTAAAAATTATATATCATTTAAAAAATAAAACAGTACTTCAAAATTCCAATAAATACTTCAAGAATTCAATGGGCTAAGTCAAATTTCCTTATTTTTAAGAGAGCCCATGTTTTAAGTATAAGCCCAAGTTTTAAAAAAGAGCCCACTTTTATAAAAACTCAGAGCATGTGTGTTTTAGATCTAAAACCTAATTGTTATCTCCAAACTCCATCAGCCATAAGAAACCCTAACTGTTAATACAGCCGTCATATACTTTGTTTCTTCCGGATCGTCCATGCTACATGTCCATCTGCTGTGTTTGTTCTTCAACGCCACACCTGGTAAGCATCAATCGTTGAAACAGTCGTCATCTCCAAAGAATAAAACCCTAATTCTCCCTCTTCCATCACAAACGTACGCTTCTATCAGAAACGTACGCCTCTACCAGATACGACCACCTCAGACCAAATGAGGCATACGTATAAAATTAACCACCGAGGTGCCGCCTCAAAAACGGTTTCTTCCTGTTTCGCCTCGAGGCGCGCTTCAAAACAGACGCCTTGAACGTTTTTTTAAACCATGCTTCAAAAGACTTCGTTGTGCAGAATCTTAGTATTCTGTTAAAAAGAGAACTTATAATGTTTGATTTTCTGTCTCATGGCATGCGTTTTACCAGCCTCCATGGAGTCAAAATATCAATTCTACTACGCGTTATATACCCCAATTACCATGCAGGTCACGGTCTTTTTTCAAGCCGTACACCCTGTTTCTCCAAGTCTTCAAATTCACAAGGAAACGTAAGTGTGATAGATCGAAACCACCTCCTCTAAGTCGCGCTACACGGGACTAACCAAGTGGGTCAGGCTACTTATGAATTGGAGTTTCCTCCCCATGCACGTATCCACCTAGTCCTCCATGTCTCTACGCATAAACCTGCAAGCTTGGTTTAAAAAAGCGGGAAGCGCACAAAAGCGATGAGGTCTAAAACCATTTTTTTAAAAGCGAAGCGCAAAAGCAGCGAGCTTTTCGTACGCAAAGCGCAAAGTGATTATATAACTAATTTTATATATCCCATAAGTGTTTAGCATCCAATACGTATGATTTAGCTATAATTAAGCTTTATATATGTTTTAAAATGAAAAAAACATAAATGTACAGCCTAAAAAGCCTGTTGTACAACACTCAGCAGCATAGAAACACACCATGTACATAAGGCGTGCGCCTCACCTGCGCCTCAGGTCAATTTTTAGGCTAAAAAGCGCTCACCTGCGCCTTTTGTACATCGTGCGCCTTGTGTCACTTAAGGCGATTTGCTTGGCGCCTTGGGTCGCCTCGTGCCTAGGCGCGCTTTTTTAAACCAAGCCTGCAAGGGGGTCACCTTTCTACTATAGCGGTTACACCTATTCCTGTCACAAAGGATTGAAACATTGATCTTCGACTTGAGAACAAGTCGCTGGGCAGGATGTATTGATATGAACCCACTGCTGGGTCTAACTAGGCCGGGAAGTCAAAGTGGGTCAGGTCAAACCCGATCAATGTTGGCTGGCGCGAAAAGAAAGCAAAAAAATCAGAAAGTGTGGGAGTGCTCCAGAAATTCAGGAAGTGGAGGAATGAAGGAAAACTACCGAGAGTTTTCAAAAGTTTATATTCAGGATTGTGATCAGAACCGTGGAGACTACCCCCTCTCGAATCGGGGCAACCATACTTTTTCTTGTTTATTTTAATCAACTGAAAGAAGCACGTGACAAAAATTTGCTTACTTTGTAATGAAACAAAATTTTATCAAGCACCAAGGTGGCTTAGACCTAATTGTCTCTCTTCCGCCTCCCATAAACATCCCAAAAAAAGTAAAAGGAAACCCCCAATCCAGCCACAGTTCAAACTAAACGAAACAATCGGGCGACAGAGCAATGTACACTAAAATATACATACCAGTAAGACAGAACTCAAAAAAAACACAAAAATAAAACATTAACAGAGTATACACACATTATAATACCAAAACAAACATCCCACTATGTGATCAAACAATTAACAACCCATAAGACAAAACTGAAATCAATGAAAAACCACAAAAAAGATTAAAAAAAAAAAAAAAAAAGAAACCCCAATCCAGCCACATTTCAAAACTAAACTATCAAACTGCAAGCCTGCAATGCCAAACAACACATAAAATCTTAACCGAGAAATTTAACCGATTCGATCTTAATAAACGCTATCCCTAATTTCCCATCACAACATTAAAACACAAGTAAACAACAAAACGCATATAACATCCAAAGAACCAACACAATTCAACACGGCCACAACCAAACCTAACCAACTAACTAAACAATCCAAACTAAACCTAAAAACCAAACCCTAACCACAGCAAAACCCTAATTAACCCTAATTAACCCTAATTGACCCTAATTCACCATCACAACAAACAAAATAAAACAAGAATCCACCTTAGACGAAGAGCCTTTAGGCGGAGCCCACTGAGGATCAGATTCCTCATTCTCGAGGACATCGTCAAGCGAATCACGATCAGAGCAATAATAATCTTCTTCGGCGCCGCTGCTCATGCAATCGTCTGCTTCCATCGCAAGGGGGGTGCGAAATTCGATCGGAAAAGGGTTGTGAAGGACGATCGATGAGTGGATTTTGGAGTGATTAGGGTTTGATCGAGGTGAATATTATTATTATTACATGCCGCCGGTGAAGAGGTGGAAAAGGGGCTTTAGTTTGTGACGATGAGGCAAAGCTAAAGAGTCGCGATTATTAGTTTATACAGATAAATTATTATTTATTATTATTATTATTAAATATTATATTTAGTTATTTATTATAGTGGTGTATCAAGCAAGATTCAAGAAAAAACAGGTTGACACCGATTTTAGGAAGACTAAAACAATATAAAAACTTGATGATGAGCCAACTGTCTATTACGAACAATCTGTGTCGGATACTGAAAAATATTGTTACTGAACTCGTATTGATATCGAACCATATTGTACTGATTGAATTTTGGTATCAATTCAGTAGCCATTTTTTACATTCTTTGAAGCTCGTACTTTTGATTCGGTATGGTACGGCATTTTACCTTCGAATATTATGTTGTACTAAGTACTTTTGGTACCGGCACTGGGAGCCATTTCATGTGATTTTCGGGATTGGTACTTTGCTCATATCTAATCAATAAAATGGAAATCTAATTTAAACTAAACTTAGGTCGTTTGACATAATAGAATGGATTCTGAGTGAAATTAGAATGTAGATTTCATTTCGATGATGTTCTTTTCAACAAGGAATTGAAACTAAATCCATTGAAGTTATACCAACAAAACATACATTATGAGATTTCAAGGTAGTTATGTCATTTTTACATATCTTACATCCCAATTCCATTGATAATTATACTAACCAAACACATTATGGGATTTCAAATTAATTTCTTAAAGTCTTATTTTAATTCCATTACATTCCACGAAACGAACATTACCTTAATATTACTGAACTAATGGGATTTATCGTGTTTTTGTTGCAAACTTACAGTCGATATCAGTTCGTTTATTACAGTACTAGTATAATACCGACATTTGGTAAGACAGACAAAGAAGATAAAAAAAAGAATAGCGGTACTGATACCCTGCTTTCAAATGGTAACGATTTTGTTAGTTATGGTACGGTCGTACCAGTATGATATCGGCACTCGCTATGGCTTACGGTACCAAAAAGATGCTTTGTTGTGAATACAACTCTATTATCAATGAAATACACACCTAGGGGTGTTCAAAAAACTCGTGGCTCGCAGCTCGCTCGAAACTCGCTCGAAAAAAACTCGAAGAAAGCTCGGCTCGAAATTGGCTCGGTTGTAAACGAGCCAGCTCGGCTCGGCTCGATTTATAAACGAGCCGAGCTCGAGCTTGGTCTGGCTCGGCTCGTGAGCTCGTGAGCTGGCTCGATAAGGTTTACATCCTTCATTTTTTTGTCCCACATCGCTTAGAAAACAAAAACTAAGAGTGTATCTCCCCTATAAAAGAAGGTAAAGACAAGGAGAAAGTGAATTAACTATTTATATTTGCATATTTAGCCATATGGTTAAATTAAATGGCAATTATGGCCCTTAGGCTATGAAGAAATTCATTTTTAAAGGCTTTTTAAGTAATAAATTTTGCGGTTCTTTGTTAGTTCGAGCTAGATCGAGCCGAGCCGAGCTAGCTCGAATTCTAATCGAGCCGAGCTCGAGCCTCAAATCTCAGCTCGATTTGAAATTCGAGCTCGAGCCGAGCCAGCTCGAATCGAGTTCGAGCCGAGCTCGAGCTGAGTCTAGCTCGGCTCGACTCGGCTCGTTTACAGCCCTATACACACCCAAAAGCATAAAAACGAATAGTGTTACCAATACCGATGTTATACGAGTGGTATCAGTTCGGTTTAATCACGATAAAGAAAAACACGACCCTCGTTATAGCTTACATTACAAAAATATACTCTAGTACTAATACAACTTTGTTTTCCAGATAGTTTGCACCGGAAAGCATAAAATGCAAATAATCATACCGATTTCCAGATAGTTTACATCGGAAAGCATAAAATACAAATAATCATACCGATATTGTTCGGACGGAATCGGTTATGTTCATCACGGTTGAAAGGTTCAATTATATTTGATCCATTCGATGTTAACGTAGATAAAAATAAGTAAGTCGCAAATGTATATTCAAAATTTTATATCTGGTTATATCATATTATTGAAATAAGGAAAATGATAAACAACGTCAATTTATATATAAAAACTAAATCACAGGGTATTTTGATAACATGTATGTTTGTGCTCTAATTACTTGTAGATTACTATACAACTCAGCTTTCAAGTAAAATTTATATCTACACGTAGATAAAAAAATAAATACGTCGTAAAGACATAACCGAAACTTTATAAAACGGTGTAATTTGTATTATAAAAAGTTGTTAGAGGGGTGAGGGTTGGGCCCAATGGCAAAGCCTTCGGAGTTAAAGTAAAGCTCCTCTTGAAGGTCAAGTGTGCTTGGGTCTAGAAGAAACATTGTCTTTCAAAGGAAAAAAAAGTTAAGAGAGAAAACTAAAACATGCTCAAAAATAATTATAATAATAATAATAATAATAATATTAAAAAATAAGCGTTATTGTTTCAACAATGTTTTCCCTCACATCACTGAGGTGCGGTTTGTTTTATAAGAGGTAAAATGACTGTAGTATGCGGATCACATCTGCAGACATCTGTAGAAGAAGAGGTGGACAAAACCTCTGCAGTCTGCAAGAAGAATCGTTAACCGAACAGGACTCGTTTAACTTATTTATTTAAATATATCAAACAGTTTAGCGAGTAGTATTCAAATTGTAAATGTGTTAATCATATTGGTGGGTTGTGAAAAATGGGTTAAACTAGTAAGGTGTAACAACCCGCACTTTCGCACTTGTTACTCTCGTTACACTCGTTACGCCTAGCACCAGAGATTCGGATCATAATGTAAACTATATCGCAAACTACGCTACTTCGCATATTTTTCGCACTACATCGCTTATTACAACACGCTATATCTCAACGCTTACATTATGCTCGCATAAATTATTACGTTATTGCTACGCTACTCGCAAACGCAAATGCAAACGCAAACTCGAAACGCAGTTACTGATGCTATGACCTATTATATGATATTACTAGTTATATATAAATATCTAAGTACTAATACTTGTTTAAACGCACGCACGTTGGCACGCGCAACTCAATTTATCGCGCTGAAGCACAACATAACACGATACTACTTATCCACTAAAACGCTTAAAGTAGCCACAATGTTCAAACGCAACGCAATGCTTAACAAACGAACCAAAGTTGGAAAACTAACAAACTCAACTCGATCGTCCGAATGGACATCCGTCCAAATGGACATCCGACCGGATGACCATCCGCTCGGATGACTATCTGTCCGGATGGCCATCCGCCCAAACGCAACTCTCGCACCGCCTTAAATCTCACCCTCACCTATAAATAGGGCCATCGTGTCTCATTTCAACACTTTGGTTCTCTCATCCGCCACCAACCACTCAGTCGCGATTTAAGGCCTAATTGTAAGCTTTTTCTCTCAAATTCTTCGTCAATCTTCACCTCTAATCACTTCTACACCATCTTCTTCATCAAAATCACACAAACACTTAAATATTTTCTCGAAATCATCTAATTTAGACCTCTCGAAGGTGATTTCCACTCAGTTTGCTTGGGCGAATTGTTGAGGAGCATCATTCAATCGAGGTTGGTTCAAGATCTAAAGGATTTCACACTTTTCAACTTAGTTAATATAACAACCCTCCTAAAATATTTAGAACGTCCCTATACGTCCAAAAATACATCCCGTACACGAAAAATAGGCCCAAAATACCTTTATATAATTAAAAATCAAATAAAAACAATAATTTAAGTCTGTCGCGGGGCGCGACAGACTGCACCTGATCCTTCGCGGGGCGCGAGTGCTGGCCACCAGACGGAACCCTGAGCTGCCACGTGGCAGCATCGTGTCAAACCTACACTTGTGATTCGACAAAGCTAAACCCTAGATAGTCTAGCTCGCTGTGATTATGAAAGTAAATTATGAATTTAAGAAGATAAGGACAATGTGTACGATCATAATTTTTCATGATTAAGACTTTTGCAAAGGCCCCGAATGACTTATGTTGTAATGTACCCATTGAATGAGTACATTAGAAGGGTAAGAGTAAGAACGAGCAAGGTTTCGAGGACGAAACCTTCTTTAAGGGGGGTAGACTTGTAACACCCCAAAATTCGAATTATTAAATTCGTTAGCATGTTGCCATGTTTAATAAAATGAGATACAACAACTAAGTTAATAAACCTAGTTAAATGCCTATTAGATAAGCTAAATGATGAAACTTGTGGCATATATGACAGTAAGTTAAAACTTGAGGGACTTAGAGTGCCAAACTTGGAAGTTAATTTATTAAAAACAAAAATCTAACACACATAAGGTGTTTGGGTGCGTGAGAATGATCAGGAGCAAGGGGAAACCCTTCTCCTTCAACTACTTACAAGAACTCAAGAATTGAACCTGATTTTGAGAAGAAATCGAATGCATGAGGCTAGATACAACATAATCTAAGTGTATTGATCATAAGGTAAGTTCCAATTTATGATTTGATCATCTTGTATGAAGTGGGTTATTGATTAATCCACGAATTGGTATGAAATTAAGGGTGATTATGTGTTAGAATCGTTATGTGAAACATGTATTATGTATGATTCCAACTAATTTGATGATTTAAGAAGAAACCCACAATTTTGAATAAAGGTAGCGACATGGGTGTTCTACCCATGTCCAATCCTTGTTTGACGTATTTGTTACTAGCTTGAAATGGGTTTTGTGATGTTAGTTTAGGGTGAATTGTATGAATGGAATGTGATTTTGAACACTCTCTTGGTGGTTGGAATTTAGAAGTTAATGACTATGCTTGAACTAGTTGTAAACTATGCATAGTAAGTTGTACGCACACCAAGTGTTTGATAAAATGACTAGGTGAAGCTAGAAAGTGAAATTGTATGAAAATTGTGAGTTTGCATGTATAGAAAGCGGTTGTGATAAAAGTAGTAGCTTACTAACTTGAAAAATGTGCTTTAGATGGTACTCGTATATGAATTCGGGTTGAAAGTATATGTTAGTCAAACTTATGCATTAGGAGCTTGTACATTGTGTTTGAACGGGTGAGGTTGCTATGCGGTCTACTAATCCCTTAATTACGGTTAAGAGTGAACATGCACTAAGTGAATATGGTGCACAACTTCACTAACAAAGGATGAAATTAGGATTTTTGCTAAGTTGATTCTTATAAGATATGGTTGTCGAATGTAGAGTTATGAAAGTATGAGTATGTGAGCATTGATTATGTGTTATGTGTGATAGTGAATTGGGATTTCGAAGATATTAGATATCGTGGTTGACAAATCATGTCTTATGCATGTTAGTAAAGGTCGATGTTGATAAGAATAGGTAAATGTGTGTTAATTTGAATGAGCATGAATACTAACATTATTATGGCATGACGACATGAAAGAATCGGACCCACACAAGCATGGACGTGGACTCAAGCACGAAAGACTAACGGGTCAAGATGAGGCAAGCAAGCGGGTATGAACACGGATGCACAAGGTAAGTGATTCCGTGATCACTTCTTAGTTGTTTATGTAATGTTATATGCATTTTAATTACATGTGATAATTGAGGTCAAATAGGAATGAATTGTATGATGTCGATGAATGTATTAAACGGATCTTAGTTTTGATCCGAGCAAGGTAGGTGTGATTAAGAAATTGTAGCAAGGTAGTGGAATTGGTTACTTATGTAAGAAATTCCTTTGTTATTAAGGATAGAGCATAGTTGACTAAAATGCCCTTGATAGGTATATCGGGCAAACGACCATAGAAGTCGTTTAGAAACGAGCTATTTCGATTAGAGTAATGTCTTGGACAAGTATGAAAGAGAAGTATAGGGTTTTGTATGTCATGGTTCATTTAATGTGCAAATACCCATAACGGGTCAACAATAAGCTTTTGAGCGAAAATGGGTTAAGAGGATGCAAGACGTCCGATAATTTAATCTTTTATGTTAGGTGCCAATGAAACTATTAAAGATCATATGAGATTGAGGTCAAATAAACAGATTATGATGTTAAATGCACGAACGGGTCAAATAGTTAGAAAATGGTAATATGTCAAATGCACGAAAGTTAAGAATTTCCTTAATCCGGAGGTAGGATTTTAAGTTAATATGATAGAATATGAATTTACAAGCATGTAGGAAGAAACGGTAGGTTAAACGGGTAAACGGTTCAAAAGTTATGCGCGTTTTAGTGCGTACGGACGACGAAACGGAACTGCAGAAAAACTGCAATTTCTAGAGGGCGTCGCCGACGGGTATGGGGGCGTCGCCGACGGGCTCCAGAAAGTGAAGTTTTGTGCTGACGGGTTAATTACCTGCCTACGGGTTTTTGGGCTATGGGTGAATGCAAGGCCCGTCGCCGACGGCCCTAGGGGCGTCGGCGACGGCCTCCCCAAGTCTCAAAAGCTAAATTCTTGTTATTTAAGTTGATTTACGTGTCGTAGGCTTCGGTTTGTTATCCGTGGACTATGACGGACCTTCCAAACATGATTTTTACGGTTCCTTAGATGTTTATGGGCTTTAAACCTAAGTCTAAGACCCTTGTAAATATTGTATGTAAGGATGTAGGAAGATATGTACGTATGTAGATGTGTAGGTATGTATGTCTAAAGATATGTATGAGCGTATGCATGTATGTAAAGATGTAGGAAAGGTATGTACGTATGTGGTTGTGCATGTATGTATGTGTAAAGACATGTGTGAGTGTATGCACGTATGTAAGGTCGTAAGAAAGGTATGTGTGTATGTAGAGGAGTATGTATACATGTAAGATGGTACGTATGCATGATTTAAATACGTAGAGTTTTAACGTTACTAATTATGCGTTTGAGGTTGGTATGTAATGCAGGAACGAGAATATCGGATTCTTACGAAATTTAAGCTCTACCTGGAATAAGAGGATGAGTAAGGATAGTTGGATGAACTAATGTTAAATTGTCGAATGCTATTCAATATTTAATTATATGGGATTAATGTTATATGATGTTGTCGTTGACTAATGACTAAGTTGTATGTTATGTCCATAGGTGCCACACGGACTTCTTCTGCTACTTAGAAAGTGAAGCGGAGGTAGATCGAGTCAAGAGCAAGGATTGCACGGATAGATCGGTCATATAATTGAAGTGTATAACGTCTAGTAATGTAAATTTTAGTATAAATGTTGTAAATTCTTTTATAGAACGTTTAACATTTTTAGCATTGGAACCTTCGCGAAAGTAATGTCGTTAATAAGGAAAGAAATTTTTAAAGCCCTTTTTCCGCTGCATCATTTTTAAGGTAAAACGTGTTAGGGCGTAACAAGTTGGTATCAGAGCCCTGGTTTGAGAGAATCAAGTAGAAGGAGGTATATACTTGAACTCAAACCGGTGTGCTCTTGTGACCAGAACCCGTGCAATCCAAGACTCGATCAAGGCCTAAAGGCAAAAGCAAATGTAAGTATGTATTAGATTATGTAATTGAAGGAAATTAATAGTATGTTATGTGAAGGGTAAGCGCAATTGTTTGGAAGGGATGATTCGTGGATGCGGTCTAGGACCGACATCAAGGCAAGTAATAAGGCAAATTGACCCCAGGTACGTAAACCTAACGTGTGGGCATATGAAATGGTATAATTAAGCAAGTGAAAGAAATTTTTAGCAAAATATAATAACGACATGATAAATAAGTTTTGAAAAGGTTACACGAGCCGAAACTAAATTCTTCGGACCTAAGGTGGCAATTACACGAAGGCACGAAACTAGTACGTGGAATGTGTACCTGGCCAGTACACAAGAAACGTATGACGTTCGTGAGACCGTGATAATTATTACAGGTATGTCCGATAGAGTTTGGTAGCAGCTAGGCGTGCGGGTGAAATGGGTAGTAGGACTCTCGGGGGATTGAGAGTACCTTGTAGGAATGAAGGATGTGAATGCAATGCTTGAATCAGCGAGACGGATTCAAGGAACGAAAGATGTGAATGCAATGCTTGAATCCGCGAGACGGATTCAAGGAATGAAATGTGCGAATGCAATACTTGAATCCGCGAGACGGATTCAAGGGATGAAAGATACGAATGATGCAAATCCCTTGCGGATTTGGTTATGATAGCGAATGCTATAATAAGCTATGCAAGTCGACCGGTTCAAGTTGAACAAGTCGAGTAAGGATAAGGTACCATCCGTTTAGAACGGGTGGTCGTGAATGCAATAACGAATGTATGAGGTTCAATCCGTTATACGGATAGAACGAAAGATTTATGTTGAAAGCAATTAACCCGATGTGACCGGGTCGTAAGCGGTATGCTTGAATCTCATTATGAGAGTATATGCCATTACCCCTTTAATTGGGTAATCGAATGTGTAAAGGGAATGAAAGTATATGAGCAAATGGAACTAAAATATTAGTATTGTAAGCGAAATAAGTATTATGACTAACTTTTAAAACGGGAAGGCAAGTGTTTGCAAGAAAACACTGGAATAGTGAAGTGATGAGATCGTAAGCATGTCTGAATTGAAAAGGAGTACAAACATGTACCTCGACACGTAGGTATATATAAAAATAAGAATGATATAATAAGAAATGGCCATGTATTGACCCGTTACAAATAGGTCTAACACACTAATGTCTTAAGAAGGAATTGAGAAAGTATTGATATATAAATGAGGTGATATGATAAACAACATGTCTGAATGAGATCGAGTGAAATGTGTAAATCCCAAATTTTATAATAAGATTGGCAGTAATCATGATGCAATAAAGCTACCTAGGACGGTGAAAGAATGCTCACGAATGGAAGCTCATGTTACCAGATGGACAAGATCAACCCTGTTAAGATACGGGATCGTGAAGGAGCAAGTCAACTCGGGTGGTTAAACGTTGGCTCGTGCAAAATTAGCAAGGTTAGTAACTGGTTTAACTTGTGGATGTTAAATAGAAAGTTACATATGGAATAATACTTCTATGCGAACTAGTGGTATTGAAATTGAAAGCTCGTAACTGTGGAAATTCTGATAGAATATAATAGACGGCAAGAATTGATAAGAAATGCTAACCTTGATGCTCGGCTTATTGGCCATGTTCAATTGAACAAGACATTGTAGAAAAGATATGCATGACATTAATAACGAAAGTAACCATGGAAACAATGCTTAGTCTTCATGTTAAGTACGGATAAGTAGGTGTAAGAAGGGTGATTTTGGTTGTAATAATAAGTCCTTGAATGATTGCGGTAGGCATATGATAATATATCGACCCTTCCCATGAGCTTAAAGCTAATCAGAAGTAATGATAATAATGGAATGTTTAGGACAGTTCATAGTGAACAAAATAAAAGATAGCATATGATGTATGAGTAGTATGAAATAAATCAATTTATTTTGATTAGTAAATGTATGAATATCATATGGTTAAATAGGAAGCTAGAAACCAGTTGTGACCTTAGGTCTTTACGAGTAATAATTGTATACATTCGGAATAAGTTCAAGGAATGAAATGCCAGGAATAGTATGTACTAGAAACTAGCAGTGTAAAGTGAAAGACACTAATAAGAGCTCTGGATCAGACCCTGACCTCGTGTGATTATGAAAGTAAATTACGAATTTAAGAAGATAAGGACAATGTGTACGATCATAATTTTTCATGATTAAGACTTTTGCAAAGACCCCGAATGACTTATGTTGTAATGTACCCATTGAATGAGTACATTAGAAGGGTAAGAGTAAGAACGAGCAAGGTTTCGAGGACGAAACCTTCTTTAAGGGGGGTAGACTTGTAACACCCCAAAATTCGAATTATTAAATTCGTTAGCATGTTGCCATGTTTAATAAAATGAGATACAACAACTAAGTTAATAAACCTAGTTAAATGCCTATTAGATAAGCTAAATGATGAAACTTGTGGCATATATGACAGTAAGTTAAAACTTGAGGGACTTAGAGTGCCAAACTTGGAAGTTAATTTATTAAAAACAAAAATCTAACACACACAAGGTGTGTGGGTGCGTGAGAATGATCAGGAGCAAGGGGAAACCCTTCTCCTTCAACTACTTACAAGAACTCAAGAATTGAACCTAATTTTGAGAAGAAATCGAATGCATGAGGCTAGATACAACATAATCTAAGTGTATTGATCATAAGGTAAGTTCCAATTTATGATTTGATCATCTTGTATGAAGTGGGTTATTGATTAATCCACGAATTGGTATGAAATTAAGGGTGATTATGTGTTAGAATCGTTATGTGAAACATGTATTATGTATGATTCCAACTAATTTGATGATTTAAGAAGAAACCCACAATTTTGAATAAAGGTAGCGACATGGGTGTTCTACCCATGTCCAATCCTTGTTTGACGTATTTGTTACTAGCTTGAAATGGGTTTTGTGATGTTAGTTTAGGGTGAATTGTATGAATGGAATGTGATTTTGAACACTCTCTTGGTGGTTGGAATTTAGAAGTTAATGACTATGCTTGAACTAGTTGTAAACTATGCATAGTAAGTTGTACGCACACCAAGTGTTTGATAAAATGACTAGGTGAAGCTAGAAAGTGAAGTTGTATGAAAATTGTGAGTTTGCATGTATAGAAAGCGGTTGTGATAAAAGTAGTAGCTTACTAACTTGAAAAATGTGCTTTAGATGGTACTCGTATATGAATTCGGGTTGAAAGTATATGTTAGTCAAACTTATGCATTAGGAGCTTGTACATTGTGTTTGAACGGGTGAGGTTGCTATGCGGTCTACTAATCCCTTAATTACGGTTAAGAGTGAACATGCACTAAGTGAATATGGTGCACAACTTCACTAACAAAGGATGAAATTAGGATTTTTGCTAAGTTGATTCTTATAAGATATGGTTGTCGAATGTAGAGTTATGAAAGTATGAGTATGTGAGCATTGATTATGTGTTATGTGTGATAGTGAATTGGGATTTCGAAGATATTAGATATCGTGGTTGACAAATCATGTCTTATGCATGTTAGTAAAGGTCGATGTTGATAAGAATAGGTAAATGTGTGTTAATTTGAATGAGCATGAATACTAACATTATTATGGCATGACGACATGAAAGAATCGGACCCACACAAGCATGGACGTGGACTCAAGCACGAAAGACTAACGGGTCAAGATGAGGCAAGCAAGCGGGTATGAACACGGATGCACAAGGTAAGTGATTCCGTGATCACTTCTTAGTTGTTTATGTAATGTTATATGCATTTTAATTACATGTGATAATTGAGGTCAAATAGGAATGAATTGTATGATGTCGATGAATGTATTAAACGGATCTTAGTTTTGATCCGAGCAAGGTAGGTGTGATTAAGAAATTGTAGCAAGGTAGTGGAATTGGTTACTTATGTAAGAAATTCCTTTGTTATTAAGGATAGAGCATAGTTGACTAAAATGCCCTTGATAGGTATATCGGGCAAACGACCATAGAAGTCGTTTAGAAACGAGCTATTTCGATTAGAGTAATGTCTTGGACAAGTATGAAAGAGAAGTACAGGGTTTTGTATGTCATGGTTCATTTAATGTGCAAATACCCATAACGGGTCAACAATAAGCTTTTGAGCGAAAATGGGTTAAGAGGATGCAAGACGTCCGATAATTTAATCTTTTATGTTAGGTGCCAATGAAACTATTAAAGATCATATGAGATTGAGGTCAAATAAACAGATTATGATGTTAAATGCACGAACGGGTCAAATAGTTAGAAAATGGTAATATGTCAAATGCACGTAAGTTAAGAATTTCCTTAATCCGGAGGTAGGATTTTAAGTTAATATGATAGAATATGAATTTACAAGCATGTAGGAAGAAACGGTAGGTTAAACGGGTAAACGGTTCAAAAGTTATGCGCGTTTTAGTGCGTACGGACGACGAAACGGAACTGCAGAAAAACTGCAATTTCTAGAGGGCGTCGCCGACGGGTATGGGGGCGTCGCCGACGGGCTCCAGAAAGTGAAGTTTTGTGCTGACGGGTTAATTACCTGCCTACGGGTTTTTGGGCTACGGGTGAATGCAAGGCCCGTCGCCGACGGCCCTAGGGGCGTCGGCGACGGCCTCCCCAAGTCTCAAAAGCTAAATTCTTGTTATTTAAGTTGATTTACGTGTCGTAGGCTTCGGTTTGTTATCCGTGGACTATGACGGACCTTCCAAACATGATTTTTACGGTTCCTTAGATGTTTATGGGCTTTAAACCTAAGTCTAAGACCCTTGTAAATATTGTATGTAAGGATGTAGGAAGATATGTACGTATGTAGATGTGTAGCTATGTATGTCTAAAGATATGTATGAGCGTATGCATGTATGTAAAGATGTAGGAAAGGTATGTACGTATGTGGTTGTGCATGTATGTATGTGTAAAGACATGTGTGAGTGTATGCACGTATGTAAGGTCGTAAGAAAGGTATGTGTGTATGTAGAGGAGTATGTATACATGTAAGATGGTACGTATGCATGATTTAAATATGTAGAGTTTTAACGTTACTAATTATGCGTTTGAGGTTGGTATGTAATGCAGGAACGAGAATATCGGATTCTTACGAAATTTAAGCTCTACCTGAAATAAGAGGATGAGTAAGGATAGTTGGATGAACTAATGTTAAATTGTCGAATGCTATTCAATATTTAATTATATGGGATTAATGTTATATGATGTTGTCGTTGACTAATGACTAAGTTGTATGTTATGTCCACAGGTGCCACACGGACTTCTTCTGCTACTTAGAAAGTGAAGCGGAGGTAGATCGAGTCAAGAGCAAGGATTGCACGGATAGATCGGTCATATAATTGAAGTGTATAACGTCTAGTAATGTAAATTTTAGTATAAATGTTGTAAATTCTTTTATAGAACGTTTAACATTTTTAGCATTGGAACCTTCGCGAAAGTAATGTCGTTAATAAGGAAAGAAATTTTTAAAGCCCTTTTTCCGCTGCGTCATTTTTAAGGTAAAACGTGTTAGGGCGTAACAAGTTGGTATCAGAGCCCTGGTTTGAGAGAATCAAGTAGAAGGAGGTATATACTTGAACTCAAACCGGTGTGCTCTTGTGACCAGAACCCGTGCAATCCAAGACTCGATCAAGGCCTAAAGGCAAAAGCAAATGTAAGTATGTATTAGATTATGTAGTTGAAGGAAATTAATAGTATGTTATGTGAAGGGTAAGCGCAATTGTTTGGAAGGGATGATTCGTGGATGCGGTCTAGGACCGACATCAAGGCAAGTAATAAGGCAAATTGACCCCAGGTACGTAAACCTAACGTGTGGGCATATGAAATGGTATAATTAAGCAAGTGAAAGAAATTTTTAGCAAAATATAATAACAACATGATAAATAAGTTTTGAAAAGGTTACACGAGCCGAAACTAAATTCTTCGGACCTAAGGTGGCAATTACACGAAGGCACGAAACTAGTACGTGGAATGTGTACCTGGCCAGTACACAAGAAACGTATGACGTTCGTGAGACCGTGATAATTATTACAGGTATGTCCGATAGAGTTTGGTAGCAGCTAGGCGTGCGGGTGAAATGGGTAGTAGGACTCTCGGGGGATTGAGAGTACCTTGTAGGAATGAAGGATGTGAATGCAATGCTTGAATCCGCGAGACGGATTCAAGGAACGAAAGATGTGAATGCAATGCTTGAATCCGCGAGACGGATTCAAGGAATGAAATGTGCGAATGCAATACTTGAATCCGCGAGACGGATTCAAGGGATGAAAGATACGAATGATGCAAATCCCTTGCGGATTTGGTTATGATAGCGAATGCTATAATAAGCTATGCAAGTCGACCGGTTCAAGTTGAACAAGTCGAGTAAGGATAAGGTACCATCCGTTTAGAACGGGTGGTCGTGAATGCAATAACGAATGTATGAGGTTCAATCCGTTATACGGATAGAACGAAAGATTTATGTTGAAAGCAATTAACCCGATGTGACCGGGTCGTAAGCGGTATGCTTGAATCTCATTATGAGAGTATATGCCATTACCCCTTTAATTGGGTAATCGAATGTGTAAAGGGAATGAAAGTATATGAGCAAATGGAACTAAAATATTAGTATTGTAAGCGAAATAAGTATTATGACTAACTTTTAAAACGGGAAGGCAAGTGTTTGCAAGAAAACACTGGAATAGTGAAGTGATGAGATCGTAAGCATGTCTGAATTGAAAAGGAGTACAAACATGTACCTCGACACGTAGGTATATATAAAAATAAGAATGATATAATAAGAAATGGCCATGTATTGACCCGTTACAAATAGGTCTAACACACTAATGTCTTAAGAAGGAATTGAGAAAGTATTGATATATAAATGAGGTGATATGATAAACAACATGTCTGAATGAGATCGAGTGAAATGTGTAAATCCCAAATTTTATAATAAGATTGGCAGTAATCATGATGCAATAAAGCTACCTAGGACGGTGAAAGAATGCTCACGAATGGAAGCTCATGTTACCAGATGGACAAGATCAACCCTGTTAAGATACGGGATCGTGAAGGAGCAAGTCAACTCGGGTGGTTAAACGTTGGCTCGTGCCAAATTAGCAAGGTTAGTAACTGGTTTAACTTGTGGATGTTAAATAGAAAGTTACATATGGAATAATACTTCTATGCGAACTAGTGGTATTGAAATTGAAAGCTCGTAACTGTGGAAATTCTGATAGAATATAATAGACGGCAAGAATTGATAAGAAATGCTAACCTTGATGCTCGGCTTATTGGCCATGTTCAATTGAACAAGACATTGTAGAAAAGATATGCATGACATTAATAACGAAAGTAACCATGGAAACAATGCTTAGTCTTCATGTTAAGTACGGATAAGTAGGTGTAAGAAGGGTGATTTTGGTTGTAATAATAAGTCCTTGAATGATTGCGGTAGGCATATGATAATATATCGACCCTTCCCATGAGCTTAAAGCTAATCAGAAGTAATGATAATAATGGAATGTTTAGGACAGTTCATAGTGAACAAAATAAAAGATAGCATATGATGTATGAGTAGTATGAAATAAATCAATTTATTTTGATTAGTAAATGTATGAATATCATATGGTTAAATAGGAAGCTAGAAACCAGTTGTGACCTTAGGTCTTTACGAGTAATAATTGTATACATTCGGAATAAGTTCAAGGAATGAAATGCCAGGAATAGTATGTACTAGAAACTAGCAGTGTAAAGTGAAAGACACTAATAAGAGCTCTGGATCAGACCCTGACCTCGTGTGATTATGAAAGTAAATTACGAATTTAAGAAGATAAGGACAATGTGTACGATCATAATTTTTCATGATTAAGACTTTTGCAAAGACCCCGAATGACTTATGTTGTAATGTACCCATTGAATGAGTACATTAGAAGGGTAAGAGTAAGAACGAGCAAGGTTTCGAGGACGAAACCTTCTTTAAGGGGGGTAGACTTGTAACACCCCAAAATTCGAATTATTAAATTCGTTAGCATGTTGCCATGTTTAATAAAATGAGATACAACAACTAAGTTAATAAACCTAGTTAAATGCCTATTAGATAAGCTAAATGATGAAACTTGTGGCATATATGACAGTAAGTTAAAACTTGAGGGACTTAGAGTGCCAAACTTGGAAGTTAATTTATTAAAAACAAAAATCTAACACACACAAGGTGTGTGGGTGCGTGAGAATGATCAGGAGCAAGGGGAAACCCTTCTCCTTCAACTACTTACAAGAACTCAAGAATTGAACCTGATTTTGAGAAGAAATCGAATGCATGAGGCTAGATACAACATAATCTAAGTGTATTGATCATAAGGTAAGTTCCAATTTATGATTTGATCATCTTGTATGAAGTGGGTTATTGATTAATCCACGAATTGGTATGAAATTAAGGGTGATTATGTGTTAGAATCGTTATGTGAAACATGTATTATGTATGATTCCAACTAATTTGATGATTTAAGAAGAAACCCACAATTTTGAATAAAGGTAGCGACATGGGTGTTCTACCCATGTCCAATCCTTGTTTGACGTATTTGTTACTAGCTTGAAATGGGTTTTGTGATGTTAGTTTAGGGTGAATTGTATGAATGGAATGTGATTTTGAACACTCTCTTGGTGGTTGGAATTTAGAAGTTAATGACTATGCTTGAACTAGTTGTAAACTATGCATAGTAAGTTGTACGCACACCAAGTGTTTGATAAAATGACTAGGTGAAGCTAGAAAGTGAAATTGTATGAAAATTGTGAGTTTGCATGTATAGAAAGCGGTTGTGATAAAAGTAGTAGCTTACTAACTTGAAAAATGTGCTTTAGATGGTACTCGTATATGAATTCGGGTTGAAAGTATATGTTAGTCAAACTTATGCATTAGGAGCTTGTACATTGTGTTTGAACGGGTGAGGTTGCTATGCGGTCTACTAATCCCTTAATTACGGTTAAGAGTGAACATGCACTAAGTGAATATGGTGCACAACTTCACTAACAAAGGATGAAATTAGGATTTTTGCTAAGTTGATTCTTATAAGATATGGTTGTCGAATGTAGAGTTATGAAAGTATGAGTATGTGAGCATTGATTATGTGTTATGTGTGATAGTGAATTGGGATTTCGAAGATATTAGATATCGTGGTTGACAAATCATGTCTTATGCATGTTAGTAAAGGTCGATGTTGATAAGAATAGGTAAATGTGTGTTAATTTGAATGAGCATGAATACTAACATTATTATGGCATGACGGCATGAAAGAATCGGACCCACACAAGCATGGACGTGGACTCAAGCACGAAAGACTAACGGGTCAAGATGAGGCAAGCAAGCGGGTATGAACACAGATGCACAAGGTAAGTGATTCCGTGATCACTTCTTAGTTGTTTATGTAATGTTATATGCATTTTAATTACATGTGATAATTGAGGTCAAATAGGAATGAATTGTATGATGTCGATGAATGTATTAAACGGATCTTAGTTTTGATCCGAGCAAGGTAGGTGTGATTAAGAAATTGTAGCAAGGTAGTGGAATTTGTTACTTATGTAAGAAATTCCTTTGTTATTAAGGATAGAGCATAGTTGACTAAAATGCCCTTGATAGGTATATCGGGCAAACGACCATAGAAGTCGTTTAGAAACGAGCTATTTCGATTAGAGTAATGTCTTGGACAAGTATGAAAGAGAAGTATAGGGTTTTGTATGTCATGGTTCATTTAATGTGCAAATACCCATAACGGGTCAACAATAAGCTTTTGAGCGAAAATGGGTTAAGAGGATGCAAGACGTCCGATAATTTAATCTTTTATGTTAGGTGCCAATGAAACTATTAAAGATCATATGAGATTGAGGTCAAATAAACAGATTATGATGTTAAATGCACGAACGGGTCAAATAGTTAGAAAATGGTAATATGTCAAATGCACGTAAGTTAAGAATTTCCTTAATCCGGAGGTAGGATTTTAAGTTAATATGATAGAATATGAATTTACAAGCATGTAGGAAGAAACGGTAGGTTAAACGGGTAAACGGTTCAAAAGTTATGCGCGTTTTAGTGCGTACGGACGACGAAACGGAACTGCAGAAAAACTGCAATTTCTAGAGGGCGTCGCCGACGGGTATGGGGGCGTCGCCGACGGGCTCCAGAAAGTGAAGTTTTGTGCTGACGGGTTAATTACCTGCCTACGGGTTTTTGGGCTACGGGTGAATGCAAGGCCCGTCGCCGACGGCCCTAGGGGCGTCGGCGACATCCTCCCCAAGTCTCAAAAGCTAAATTCTTGTTATTTAAGTTGATTTACGTGTCGTAGGCTTCGGTTTGTTATCCGTGGACTATGACGGACCTTCCAAACATGATTTTTACGGTTCCTTAGATGTTTATGGGCTTTAAACCTAAGTCTAAGACCCTTGTAAATATTGTATGTAAGGATGTAGGAAGATATGTACGTATGTAGATGTGTAGGTATGTATGTCTAAAGATATGTATGAGCGTATGCATGTATGTAAAGATGTAGGAAAGGTATGTACGTATGTGGTTGTGCATGTATGTATGTGTAAAGACATGTGTGAGTGTATGCACGTATGTAAGGTCGTAAGAAAGGTATGTGTGTATGTAGAGGAGTATGTATACATGTAAGATGGTACGTATGCATGATTTAAATACGTAGAGTTTTAACGTTACTAATTATGCGTTTGAGGTTGGTATGTAATGCAGGAACGAGAATATCGGATTCTTACGAAATTTAAGCTCTACCTGAAATAAGAGGATGAGTAAGGATAGTTGGATGAACTAATGTTAAATTGTCGAATGCTATTCAATATTTAATTATATGGGATTAATGTTATATGATGTTGTCGTTGACTAATGACTAAGTTGTATGTTATGTCCATAGGTGCCACACAGACTTCTTCTGCTACTTAGAAAGTGAAGCGGAGGTAGATCGAGTCAAGAGCAAGGATTGCACGGATAGATCGGTCATATAATTGAAGTGTATAACGTCTAGTAATGTAAATTTTAGTATAAATGTTGTAAATTCTTTTATAGAACGTTTAACATTTTTAGCATTGGAACCTTCGCGAAAGTAATGTCGTTAATAAGGAAAGAAATTTTTAAAGCCCTTTTTCCGCTGCGTCATTTTTAAGGTAAAACGTGTTAGGGCGTAACACTCGCGGGCCGCGAAGCCCCTTTGTTTATCTCTCACGGGGCGCGAGAAAGGGTCGATCAGACCCTATAAATAGCGGCCATCGGCCTTCAGTCCAATTCATTCAAAACTTTCTCGATCTCTCTCAATTTCTGAATTTTAGAATTAATCTTCGGGTATTATACCCACGATAATAGCGAAGCTCTGCCTCGATGTAAGTATCATAACCCCTGGTTACGTATTAGATACGCTGCCTGATTGATCTAGTACTCCGTAACGCCTGTCGAGGCTCTGCCCGACGTAGTCGTTGGAGTTTCTGTCTCGGGAGGGTATAACTAATGTAAATTGCGTTATTATACTAACGTGTGTGCATTGTTTAATTAATAGATTATAACCAGGAAGTCACAAAGGAAATACCTAAAATAACAATGTGAGTAATCTCCTTTTTGTAAACCTTTTTGCAAAATGTTTTTACAAAATGTTTTTACAAAACCTCAATGTTTTAAATTCTATTTCACAGTGATTGAGTATTTGTAATTCTACAATTATCGTCGGTAAGTTGGGGTTTTGTATACAAAATTTGTTACTACACTGTGAGTAGTAACATGAATACAAGTCGGGTTGACAGTACCGTGGGTGGTAATTAAGGTAGAATGGTAAACAAATGTAATTGTGAGATCGCCCTCAATGTTGTACAATGATAACACCTGTTTTGATTAAATTGGGATTCACTCGCCAGTATTTCTTGCTGATAAAATGTTTTTAAACGCGTTTCAGGTAACAAAATGTGAAAGCCAATTAGAAGCCAGCTGGACAGCACTGAAGGCTTGGAAAAGTGGCTATGAAAGTTACCTAAATAAAGAAGATGTTTTATTTCAATAAATTAGGGTTTATCCCTATAAACATGTTTGTAATGGAACCTTGGGAATTTCCCATGTATTTAATATTATAAAAATGTGGTATTTTACTCTGATAAAATATTTCCTAACTACGGTCCTGATGTAAATTCCGCTTCCAAAAAGTTAAACACCGATACCACTGATACTGGTTCGCGGCCGCCCGTTCCCAAGTGACTAAGGGCCGGGGGTTGCGACAGAGAGTGGTAACAGAGCTACAGCCACTGATTTCAGCCACAGAAGTATTCTGCTGACATCAAAATTTTATCTATTATGTTAGGAAATAAGCTACGCGGTTACATACATATCTGTATATTATTGTGTTGTGTTATTTGACAATTTGTTAGTTTACAGTATGAGTGATCAAGGACCATCGGACGCCTATCGTCAATTGTCTAGTTCTCCTAGGGATGAAGGAACTTATTCCCATCCTACCCCCTCGGGGTATTTAGCTGACACAGAAGAGGGGATTTTCATATTCAAAGCGCAGTCCGAAGAGCCATTCCCTACCAAAAAGAGAGGATGGTTCAGTCGGGGAGCTCACGAGCGTAGGAAAAGAATGAGGAAGTTACAGCAGCAGAGGGCTTTAGCAGATGCAAATAGGGAGATGAATGCCCAGGACATAATCAATATACGATTGGCCAATTTCCACATACTAGCTACCACAGCCACATACCCAAATTTAGAACAAATCATAGCACCACAGCCACTACCCTTGTTCCCAACTCAACCCTTGGAAATAGAACCTAACCAAGGAGACCAAATTCCAGTACCTGCTGATGCGTGTCAGTGTATATATGTTTTTAATATATAATTAAGCCCCTTTTTACACTTTTAGCCAAGTTTTAAATTTATAAAACACGATATTTACTAACACTAAACACACATATGGGCAAGTGCACCCATCGTGGACGTAGTATAGTGTTGGTAAGATACCGAGGTCGTCCAAGGACACAAGAGCTTTTAATACCGGTTTATCCTCAACGTCTAATCAAATCAAAAAGTTAGAAAAATGATTTTAAACTCAGAAAAATAAAAACTAACTAAATGCTGAAAAATAAAAATAAAATAAAAACAGATAGACAAGATGAATCACTTGGATCCGACACGTGTATTAGTATAACCTTTGATTATTTTCGCACTTTTGCACTTGTTTAAGAGATTATCTTAGTTATTGTAGTAGGCCCCTCTTTTGAAGGCGACGTTACCCTCAACCCAGTAGTTTGAGTCAGCAAGGATACAATCCTAAAGGGTCGGATTATTGAAAGATAATGAATTAAGTTATTAATGCAAATTATGGTAGGCCCCGCTTTTGGCGGTGACGTTACCCTCGGCTAAGTAGTCTGAGTCAGCAGGGATACAGTCCTAAATAGCCGGGTTATAGTATTAATAGTAGTTAACTTATGAGGGGGTCAAAGAGTTTGGATCCCCGCCATCCAATACCTATGGGCATTGAAGGAGATCCTACTAAATTTGACCCAGGTCCCAAGTAGGACCTCTAAACGCTGAACAAGGGCAAGACCCTTACCAAACCGTTCCCTTAACCCCCGACCAGGTAGCCAACATATCTCCATATAGACCGTGGAGATATGAATGGTGAAAATCTTTTATTTTATATAGACAGTAAAATAATGCCAAGACACCACGGACAAACGATAAGGAAAGATCACCTTCAACATAAGTAACTAATTATTAAAGTCATTAATACAAAACCAAATAAAAAGTGCAAAAGATTAAAAATAAAAAGTATTATACTAAACACTTGTCTTCACCAAGTGATGTAAGAGACTTAGGCAAACATGGCCTTGATTGTCAAGAACTCTTACGATCAATCTTGGATCCCGAGACGACTCACACACTCTACGATGGACAATGGATGATGGTGGTGGATGGTGGTGTTATGGTGGTGGTGGGTGGTGGATGAGGTGTGAGAGAGGTGGTGTGCCAAGGGATGAGAGAGAATGAAGCCAAGCTCCTCTATTTATAGGCTGAACAGAAGGCTGGACACGGCCCCGTGTCCGCTGGACACGGCCCCGTGCCCGCCTGATACTCTCTCTCCTCATTAATTGTAATTGCGAATTACAATTAATGCGCCTGCTGTACTTTCACCACGCCCCCGTGCTCGTTGGACACGGCCCCGTGGTGGGCAATGGAAGCTTCTACTGGTTTGTCTTTTCTGCTGCTTCCTGGGCACGCCCCCGTGTTCGCTGGACACGGGGCGTGTTCAGACTCTGTTTCTTCTCCTTTGCCTTGGGAGGTGCCGTTTAGGGTCCGGGCAATCCACTTTTGTTCCTTTTCTTGTATTTATGGTAGAATTAGTAGTCTTTTTTGCTTCTTTTGTGATTTTGAGCTCATTTCATCCTGAAAATACAAAAGGAAGACAAAAACACTATTTTTCCAACATTAGTACTTAAAAAGGGTTAGTTTTATGCCTTAATTGATGTGATTTATATGTTGCATTTTACACACATCAAATAGCCCCACACTTGAACTTTTGCTTGTCCTCAAGCAAAACTCTTTAAATGTGGCTTACACTCCCAAATGGAATAGGTAGAAGAGAAGTTTTTTAGCTTGTCCTAGAGTGTCGGGAATCCAAGGTTTGTATAGGTTTTATTTTTATTTATTTACAATCCTATTCGTTATGATTTATTTTGAACGTTTCATAAGATGAATTACTTATTTGGGCATAGCATGCCTTATTAAAATTCCATTTATATACAAGTTCACATACCTCACGGGAGATCACTCAACACTCGGCCGAAGGTGTATATTTTAGTGAATCACTCGAGAGCGGCACGGAACTTATGTCTTCCATAGGCTTGCCAAGCAATCAATCCTCCTTCTTTTTAACTTTTTACCTTTGTAAATATCAAGAGGACTTTTTGGGTGAAGGCTTGGGTTTAAAGGTGGGTGGTTGGTTAGTGGTTAGTAAAAAGGGCGAAAATCGTAACAAGCGTCGGTTTTCGTGAAGTACCTTATTTTAGTGACTTTTTATTTTGAAGTATTTCTCCAAACAAGCTTTTATAGCTTTTGTTTGTTTTTGACTTCATCATCAAAAATATATATATATATATATATATATATATATATATTTTTTTTTTTTTGATCGTCACATAAAAAGGTGATGTTTACGAAAAAGTGAACTTGTTACTAAAAAAAAAATAAAAATAAAAAGGTTTTTGGTGGGTAAAAAGGGTTTTGGGGTAATGAAATGAAAGGTTTAGGCTCAAAGGGGCTATCTAGGGGGATTTTGGGTAGGTAAAAAAAATGAAAAATAATGGTTTTGAAAGAAAAATGGTTAGTCCTAATGCCTCCATCATTTACTTACTTGGGTTTAAGTTGGTAAGGACGGGAATGTATCGTCGTGGCAAGTTCTAGATTTGTAAGGACCGAGCGGCTATTCACACAAGAAACGAAAAATGAGCATTTAATCTAAATATGTGTATTTTTATGCTCAATAAAGGCTCAAAACTCACTTTTGTGGGAATGGGTTTTTAATGTGACCAAGCATATATAATCGAATTTTAAACTAGACTTGTTATGCCGTTTCATAATTTTCTTATGTTGGTTCCTTTTTTTTATCACGACGCTATCGGTTGTAAACTTGTAAAAATATAACCTTTTTAGAACTTGTTATTCCCAACTTAAACTAAGACAAGTAAATAAAAAATGAAAAAGTTTTTGAAAAAATTTGGGGTGTTTAGCGGTTCCAATAGAGTTTTGTGTAAGGCTTGTGTTTAGGATTTTGCAAAATTTCAAGGTTTTAGCATCCCCCCCACACTTAAATTACACATCGTCCTCAATGTGTCCAAAAATAATGTTTTTGGTTGATTAGAATGTATAAAAGTGGGTTAAAAAGCAAAGATTTATGTTACTGGCATCCTGGACACGGCCCCGTGTTCACCGGGCACGGCCACGTGGTCAAGTGCCAGTAACAAAAATTACAGAATTGAAACAGAAGCCTGGACACGGGGGCGTGTCCGCTGAACACGGCCCGTGTCCAGTTACCTGAACTGGGTGATTTTCTGCAGGGGCTCAGCACGGGGCCGTGTTGGTTGGGCACGACCCGTGTTGAGCCTTCTGTGATGGAGATTTTTGTCGGGTTGCTCTGTTCTTTGTGCATGGTTCCATTTCTCTCGTTCCCTTTTTCATCCATTACCACCATGAGTGTGTTTTATTCTCAAAACAACCATCAATCATAAAAACCATCATAACATTGCAAATCATAGAGAGACATTACACTAAGTTAGCTAAATAACTAGGGGATACATAAGGTTATCATAAGGGTTCTACTTATTTAAGAAAATTTCGGGAATAGCTTCCCGATGTAGTAACTCTCTCTAGCCGATGGCTCCTCGGTTGTCATTCAAAGCCATTCTTCTATCTCCCTAGGGAGGTAAAAGGTAGCTTCATTCTCTTCGGTGTCTCGAGGAGGAATGCTCACCGGAATTCCTTGCACCACCCTCGGTTGAGGTACTTGGTGCATGGCGTGCCATTCTGCTGGAATGATAACCTCGGGTACTACATTCCACGCCCTTTGGGTTATCACCGGGACCAAAGGCGGGGAAGCGAGAAGGTTTAATCTCTGGTGCAAGAGATTTACTTCTCGTAGGCAGCCCTCCAAACCTACCGTCAGATGATTAATACGATCCACCAAAGCTTCTTCTACTCCCGTCATCTCGTCTATGGCTTCCCTCAAAGCGTAAACGTAGTTTACTAGGGAATCCTCTGCCGTAGACGACCTCCTTCCATTTCGGTTATTTCTCGAAGATGTTCCGCTGTTTCTGCTGGCCATTTTCTGCGAAATAATCCGAAGATAACTAAACTTTTGCAAAACAGTACCTCGAACACGGCCCCGTGCTCAGTGAGCACGGCCCCGTGTTCAGCTATCTGCAGGATTTTTGTCTAACGACTCCAGGTTTTTAAATTATTTTAATACACTTTTATTGTGTTTTAAGCTTAGATAATTTAAAACAAAGTTATAGAACTAACTTTAGACAAGAATCTGTAGCAAAAACTCCTACAAACCTTTCATAGAAGGTTGGAATCATGGGTTTCCAAGCTTCCATGGAGGTAAGGTTTGAAAAATTTTTGGAAGAAGGAGAAATGAACAAAAGTGGAAAAGACAAGATGGTCCTTAGGAACCTTCTTTTAGCACTTACCTAGGATGGTATATGTGAAGATCCCAGGAATCTCTGCTTGGTGAAGTGGTAAAAAATGAGCAGGATTCAGGCTGCATTTAAAGAAAACGACAGCACACTGGACACGGCCCCGTGTCCGCTGGACATGGCCCCGTGTGCAGAGAAAATCCTGACACATTTTGTCCGTATTCTGACAGAATCAGCAGAGAATCTTCTGAGTGAACACGGGGGCGTGTTGACCGGGCACGGCCCCGTGTCGGTAGGCTGTTTTATGGAGTTTTGTTTCTTACTAAGGAGCTAATCTATATCGGGTGGCTCTTGACTTGTTGGAACAACCCCAAAGTGCCTAAGATACCTTAATTGTCCTATACTAAGGCGAGAACGCAAGAGGTTGTCGGTGAGGGTAATTCCTATTTTTATTCTAGGTGGACAAGTCCAACCCTTTCCCGGGCTCTCGTTAAAGAAGGTGTATGCCGAATCGCTCAGGTCTATGTATGCATCGAACGAAGTCGATGGGGAGTCCTTCACGGCACAATCGACACAGGGACGACTATCGTCCGCGTCTTTTCCAGGTAAGAAGGTATTTTCGGGAGCAACGAGGTTGTCGGAATGCGGTTCCAACATTTCCTCATGGTCATCATCTTGGGATGGATCTAAAAAATCCTTCCTAAGTTCTTTTGACCAATTGAGAAGTAGTTCTTCTAGTTGAAATAGCTCGTCAAGGAGCATTTCTCCTAGAATATCTGGCTGGGCGCATTCGAGGGAGAAATAGTGCTTATTTTTACTTTCGCCCCTCTTAAGGTTACAAGGAATCGGTGGGTCTATATAGTGGGGCCTATAAGTGAGGAAAAAACATTTTAATTCCTCATGTTCGCCTCCACATATTCGACACCACAAACCATAAGAGTGCCGAAAGTAAAAAGAATTACTATTACTCATGTTTGTGTCAGAAATTACCAACCGCCGGGATCTAACGGTTCTGTTTTCAGCAACTGAATCTTGGGCACGGGGGCGTGTTGAGTGGACACGGCCTCGTGTTCAGCCTACTGTCTGACTTAAAACAGGATTGCCAGTTCCAATGATTGAGCACGGGGCGTGTTCAGCGGGCACGGCCCCGTGTTGAGCTCTGCAGAAGCTAAAAATCTAAGAAAAATCCTAAAAAAATTAAAGAAAATTAAAAATATGATTAGGCCGTTGATTCCTAACTTTCTTAAAATCCTTGTGTCCCCGGCAGCGGCGCCAAAAACTTGATGCGTGTCAGTGTATATATGTTTTTAATATATAATTAAGCCCCTTTTTACACTTTTAGCCAAGTTTTAAATTTATAAAACACGATATTTACTAACACTAAACACACATATGGGCAAGTGCACCCATCGTGGACGTAGTATAGTGTTGGTAAGATACCGAGGTCGTCCAAGGACACAAGAGCTTTTAATACCGGTTTATCCTCAACGTCTGATCAAATCAAAAAGTTAGAAAAATGATTTTAAACTCAGAAAAATAAAAACTAACTAAATGCTGTAAAATAAAAATAAAATAAAAACAGATAGACAAGATGAATCACTTGGATCCGACACGTGTATTAGTATAACCTTTGATTATTTTCGCACTTTTGCACTTGTTTAAGAGATTATCTTAGTTATTGTAGTAGGCCCCTCTTTTGAAGGCGACGTTACCCTCAACCCAGTAGTTTGAGTCAGCAAGGATACAATCCTAAAGGGTCGGATTATTGAAAGATAATGAATTAAGTTATTAATGCAAATTATGGTAGGCCCCGCTTTTGGCGGTGACGTTACCCTCGGCTAAGTAGTCTGAGTCAGCAGTGATACAGTCCTAAATAGCCGGGTTATAGTATTAATAGTAGTTAACTTATGAGGGGGTCAAAGAGTTTGGATCCCCGCCATCCAATACCTATGGGCATTGAAGGAGATCCTACTAAATTTGACCTAGGTCCCAAGTAGGACCTCTAAACGCTGAACAAGGGCAAGACCCTTACCAAACCGTTCCCTTAACCCCCGACCAGGTAGCCAACATATCTCCATATAGACCGTGGAGATATGAATGGTGAAAATCTTTTATTTTATATAGACAGTAAAATAATGCCAAGACACCACGGACAAACGATAAGGAAAGATCACCTTCAACATAAGTAACTAATTATTAAAGTCATTAATACAAAACCAAATAAAAAGTGCAAAAGATTAAAAATAAAAAGTATTATACTAAACACTTGTCTTCACCAAGTGATGTAAGAGACTTAGGCAAACATGGCCTTGATTGTCAAGAACTCTTACGATCAATCTTGGATCCCGAGACGACTCACACACTTTACGATGGACAATGGATGATGGTGGTGGATGATGGTGTTATGGTGGTGGTGGGTGGTGGATGAGGTGTGAGAGAGGTGGTGTGCCAAGGGATGAGAGAGAATGAAGCCAAGCTCCTCTATTTATAGGCTGAACAGAAGGCTGGACACGGCCCCGTGTCCGCTGGACACGGCCCCGTGCCCGCCTGACACTCTCTCTCCTCATTAATTGTAATTGCGAATTACAATTAATGCGCCTGCTGTACTTTCACCACGCCCCCGTGCTCGCTGGACACGGCCCCGTGGTGGGCAATGGAAGCTTCTACTGGTTTGTCTTTTCTGCTGCTTCCTGGGCACGCCCCCGTGTTCGCTGGACACGGGGCGTGTTCAGACTCTGTTTCTTCTCCTTTGCCTTGGGAGGTGCCGTTTAGGGTCCGGGCAATCCACTTTTGTTCCTTTTCTTGTATTTATGGTAGAATTAGTAGTCTTTTTGCTTCTTTTGTGATTTTGAGCTCATTTCATCCTGAAAATACAAAAGGAAGACAAAAACACTATTTTTCCAACATTAGTACTTAAAAAGGGTTAGTTTTATGCCTTAATTGATGTGATTTATATGTTGCATTTTACACACATCACCTGCTTTCGACCCAACCGAAATCCCTAGAGTCCCAACACCCCATCCCCCAGATTATGACCCATGGTTTGACGACCATAGGGATTACCCAGAACTCCACCCACAAGAGGAACCCATGCAAAACCCAGTAGCACCCTATCCAAACCTTGACCCTCTAAATCCATACTAGGATAATGACCAACATATTCGAGAGATCCTAGAGAACCCATACCCATACGAAGAACCAATGCCACAGTACCCTGAACCGATACCAGCACCCGCACCACCCATGAGCACCGAGAATGTGCAAGAACTCCGCACTTTTGGTGAGGAGTTGTAAGATGAAAGTGAAAAGATAAGGCAAACAGGGGAGAGGCTTGTTTGGAAATACGACTAGCGTAACATGTAATATTGGATGAACCCCTATCAGTAATAATAATAATAATGATAATATAAAATATATATATATATATATATGTGTGTGTGTGTGTAAGTTAAAAAATATATATATATATATAATAGATAATCCAATACCTACTGATGCATACTAGTATTGTATTTTAAATTCCAGTTGTGTTTGTAATATATATATATATATATATATATATATATATATATATATATATATAAAATAGAGTAAATGTCGCAATGCACGACAATTTTGATCAACCTGTTTGTGTTGTGTGATTTTTTGCCTTAAATATTGTTTTGGGATATTAATACTTAGTAAATGTTTATAATCCAGATGGACAATGAAGTGAATCAAGAAAACCCGAATAACGATAATAACGACAACCAATTAGATAACCGTGTCATCCAACACATAGTGGCACAAGGGATTATAGATGATATGCCATATGTTATCAAAACGGTTAAGTAAGCGGAAAATAATAAAAGTAATAGTGGAAGTAAACGACCACCTACTGAATCCAGTCACAGCGTAAACAATGGACTGTTACTTCAATTGCCTATCCCAAAAAGAAGAAGAACCATGACTTATGGTTGTTCTTACAAAGAATTCTGGTCTTGTAAACCAATATAATTCTTGGGCAATGAAGGAGCCATTGCAGCTCTACGCTGGATAGAAAAGACTGAGGTAGTCTTAAAAATAAGCAAGTGTGCCGAGGAAGACAAAATCATGTTTGCTTCCAATCTATTTAAGAATGCCGCTCTAGAATGGTGGAACACTATCCTCCAATCTAGAGGAAGTGACAGAGTCTATAATATGGAATGGAATGAGTTTAAGAATATGCTTGAAAGGAAATTCTGTCCTCCTAATGAAAAGGAACAGATTACTAATAAATTCTTGAACCATAGAATGACTGGAGTAGACTGTAAGGGTTACACTACCGTATTCTTTAAATATGCTAGAATAGTGCCAACCCTAGCATCACCAGAACCGGTATTAATCTCTCGTTACATCTGGGGACTAATCAGCGAGATTAGACACGTAGTCAAAGCAGCTAGACCACAAACTATAGAAGAAGCTGTAGAACTAGCAAATACCTTGACTGATGAACTAGTACGTACATAAGAAGAAAACCAGAGGAAGAACCTAGTCCAGAAACTTACCCAAGAATTTCGCTACGGAAATTCTAACCGTGGGAAAAATGTAGGTTCTACTTCTGCACCTTATTGTAAGGCCTGTAAAAGGAAGCATTCAAGAAGATGCTCCACCTACTGCAATTTCTGCAAGATACCAGGACATAAGGAAGAAAACTGTAGGAAGAAACCCAGTAATGGAGTATGCTTCAATTGTGGAGAAAAAGGGCATATCAAGTCGAACTGTCTGAAACTAGCTCCAGCCATGAACAAGAAGACTACTAAGAATGCTAGAGCATTTGTTCTGACAACCGAAGAAGCAAAGATGATTCCAGACGTGATTGCCGGTACGTTTTTAGTTAATGATGTTTTTGCTAAAGTATTATTTGACTCTGGTGCAAACCAAAGTTTCATTAATACTTCATTTTGCAAACTTCTCAATCAACCATTAACTAAACTTCCACAAGAATGTCTAGTAGAGACAACAAATGGAGAATCCATTAAGATTACTGAAATCTTGTAGGGAGCAAGAATAGAAATTTTAAACCAAAATTTTATTACTAATCTTTACCCAATGAATCTGGCTGGATTTGATATTGTATTAGGAATGGATTGGTTAGTAGCCAATAAAGCCAGTATTCTATGTGATCAAAAGTCAATCCAAGTAAATTCACCAAAGGGTGAAAAGATCACAATTAAAGGAGATAAGCCATCCATATCCACGAAATTCATCTCTGTGATTGTTATGGGTCATTTTCTAAGCATACATATCCTGACCAATATCCTGCCTTTGTTTGTTTATTTGTGACCAGGATGCTGGAAGAGGATATTGCTAACATCTTGGGTGATATCCTGAGGTTTATTAATTAACCACGTGCAGGTTAAAGGCTGAGGCTTACTAACGGTCAAGAGGACTTCTTCTCCTCAGGACTCGGACGAGTTTGTTGAAGAAGAGACGTTGAGCCCGAAAGACCAGGTCTAGAACGTTCGATGAAGGAATATTCGGTGGATCCCGCAAGTTTAGGATAGTTTGTTAATTTATCTTTACTATAAATAGATGTGGCGGATCAGTTTAAGGCACACACTCTTTTCGCTAACACTCTTGTACACTCTTGCTCTCTAGATTACTGCAATCACCACACTTGTACCCAATTCACGTTGTAACACTTAGTCGATCCGCACCACATCCTGCACTGTATCCTGATATTTGAAGCAATAGAAGAACAAGGCAGCTGCGATTGTCAGCTCCCGAGGTTTTATGCCGGCGATCTAGATTGATCAAGGGCTTTCCTCGTACATCTCGTGTCATTTACTTTACTTTTTTGCTCATTGTTTGATCGCAGATACGACTCTATATCCTGAGCCGTATCCCCAAACTGTTTTTACAAATAACTCAATTGACATATTTTTGAACACATTCTCTTAGCACACTACCCCACTTAACTAATTTGATCACTTAATTGCTTCGGTAATTTTTGACCAAAACAATTTGGCGCCCACCGTGGGGCAAGTGGTGCTCTCTTTACTAAAAATTTTTGTCAAATCGCTAATCAGTTTTCTATTTTCAAAACTTTTTGCCACATTGTCCATAATGGCCTCAAGATCAAACATGAGTTCCTCTACTATGTCTACTATGACTTCTGCTACTACTGGTTCGGTGCTTCCACCACCTCCTCCAAGGACGCCAGCCTCTTCATGACCTCAGGATATTATCCCTACCCGCAGTGTTCAGGAATCTGCTCCCGTTCTAGCTTCTAATGATGAAACTCTTACTTTATTTGGAAGTGTGCAGGAACAAATGAGGCAGCAACAGGAAACAAACCAAATGCTTTTAAGGGAAATACAACTCCTGAAGTCTGGCTCGAGCAGATCTGCTGAGGATAATGTCACTCCATTACACCCCAGAGCATTGAACTTTAGTTCAGCTGTGTATACTGAGGATAACAGGGGGAATATTGTGCCCAGTCTTCCTCAGAATCATACTCCTGAGATACCCTCCTCGGTCAGGATGTCAACCATGAGGAGCTCAGGATATGCTTCAGGATATGGGCAAAATCCTCCAACGGGTTGTTTTGGTCAAAAATCACACAAAGGATAATGCAACCAAACTCTATGTAAACGGGGTATGATGCTTGGTTTGTTGAAAAAGTAAAGGATCACTTTCACTATGAAATATGCAAAGACACAATGATTTATACGATGAAAAAGCCCTTGATCAATGTATGATCTCCGGCATAAAAAACCTCGGGTGATGGCAACTACCGATCACCAAACTTTAATATAAGAAAAACAGTTACAACTTCGGATGATAACGAGCTGAGTACAAGGATCACTATAGTTTCGAGTGTCTAAGCGTGTGAGAATTGTGTTGTGTGTTCTTCCGAATGGGGAAGAGTGTTATATATACAAGTGTAGGTGACCTATTTTAGGTAAAAAGACTAATAATCAGCTCATTACCCCTTTAGAAACAAAAGTAAATCTAGCCTAAATTATCGCCCTTAAATCATGCCAAGTTTCCATATCCTTCACAACGTCCATCTCCGATTAAGCACATGCTATAGTTGTAAAGACGCGTCCTGTGATTGTGATGCTTAAGAGCGGATCCTGCTAGATGTCCTGCAAAACAACATTAAATTCAACGAAAGCAACTGTTAGCATGAGGATCCTATGATGGTCCGTGATCCTAATCCTGGAACTCTGCTGAGGATCACTATCTGCCAAAGAAACAAGGATCACTGGTTAGGATCACACGTGAGGATCATGTATTGTAAAAATCCAGCCCTAACAATTGCCCCCAAAATATAAGGAGTTTATTGTAAATAAATGAGTTATATTTTGCTTTGATCTTATCTGCAACGAACAACTCGGATAACTAGCCGTTAATCTCGAACTAGCCGTTGCAACCTTTACGTCATTGAGGTGACATCCCTGCAAATCATGATTATAAATAGGAGATAGGGTTAGGATCAATCTGCATTTAAATTCAAGATATACTCCCTTTATAATCTCAACCGAAGATCAATCAGGTATTCTCTTCTTTTCCTCTCTTGCTCTGTTTTCTGCTTTTACCCTGCCGAGAGTATGTTGCTCCGAAATTCCCCTCACAAGGATCACAAGAAGAGCAGTCCCCTGAAAAGCCAAGGGATCGTCAAAGACTCTCCTACGGAGAGGTGCTGCTTCACTGATGCTCATCTTGATAGGATCCGTCACTGTTTTCCAGCGGATACCGTCTTCAAGTCTTTTACTCCCACCGCTCTGAGTGATTTCGTTTCCGACGCCTGGGTGGCCTTTCCTGCAACTCCGTTTACCATAGGATATTCATATCCTTTTCCAGCCTTCACCCAATCCTTCTTTTCTCTGACCGGCATGTCCTATATCCAAGCCATGCCGATGATCTGGAGGGTTCTGTGTACCCTTGAGAGGATCATTGAGCAGGAGGGGATTGACTTAGGGATGCCGGAGCTGGCCGAACTATATGATCTCACCACGTTTGGTTCTTGTCGGTACTTGTTGAAACGGAAAGCTGGAGAGGATCACCCTGTTTTTAAGGTCACAAAAAATGATACCAACTGGAAACGACGATTCTTCTTCGTTAGGAGAGATACCATCCCTAACGGGGAGGATCTGCCCAATGAGTGGGCTACTCATGGTAGGATAGAGGATCCTGGAAGGATCACTATCAGATATGTCTCTCATGATGAGGATCACTAATGTTTTCTTTGTCTTTTGTGCAGCCATATCCATTGCTCATCTCAAGTTAACTCCTGCTGCAAGAGAGAGAGTTTTAGCTTTCAAAAAGCTTGATCCTGAAACCAGAAGTTTTCAAGTCACTGTCCAAGATTCACAAGAAGTATCCTCCGCATCTGCCACTATGTCAAGTAAGTATCCTTATTAAAGAGTAAGTTATACGTAAGACTGTTTAGTTAGTAAGGGAACTTATCTTGTTTTGACTGTGTAGGCACTGGGAAACCTGCTAAGTCTGCCAAGTCTGCCTCCAAGTTCGGGATTGATGAACTTGCCAATGTCAAATCTTCAAGAAAGAAGACCCCTGCTGCTAGTCCCTCTGCTTCTGCCCCTAAAGCTCCTATTAGGGGTAAGGGAAAGAAGAGAAAGGCTTCTGAGGATCTTCAAGGATTTCCCCTGATCCGCCAGCAGTTTCTTGATTCTGTCAACGAGGTTAGGATCACTGCCCCTGTTGGTTATCCTGATGGTTTTTGAGGATCACCTATGTCTGACGTCATATCTTGTTGTTTTTGCAGAAACTTACTGAAATAGAGACTTATGTTAACCACGTTGAAGATCAAGATCGCCAAATTGCCGACCTCCAACAGATGGGTGTGCTGAAGGATCTCAAGATAGCTGATCTTGAGAAGGAGCTCCGGGTTACCAAGGATGAAGCTGTCAAAGCATTGATCAAGTTTGACTACGAGAAGCATGATATCACCCAGGATGCTAAGGTCTCTGCTGCGATAACCATGTATAAGATCCAGCTGCAAATGGCTGCGGAGGCTCAGGATCCTTCCTTTGACAAAGGCACATGGGACGTGGAAGGTTGGAAGGCAAGGCTGGCAGAGTTGGAGGATGATGATGATGCTGAGGATATCCCTATGCTTGAAGGTGGTGATGCTGGCAAGGATCAGGGTGGAGAAGCTGGTGGTGATGGAGCAGCAAAGGTGTGAGCTGCTGGATTGGGCGATGATGGATATTTCGAGACTAGGCCGGAGCCCAATTTTTTAAGTTTTGGTAGTGGTTTGTTTGTGGTTGTTGATGTTTGAAACAATTATGGTTTGTAACTTGAACAATAGTTTTTAGGGTTAAGGATCATGGATCCTTCGGACAATAGGTAGGATTACAAAAGGTGGAGGGATCCTCTGTTTGGGGGATGAAGCCTTTGTGATCCTGCCGCCTTTAATTTCCTGCACCTGCTAAGACCGCATAGACAATGGACACCCTTTGCCAACCCATGTGGACGGGCCACGTTTTGCTGGTAGAAATGTGGGTTGGTAATTTTGACAACTTTTTGAAAGGGTTTAAGATCCTTTTGTTAATAATATAACTTTAATCTTTCTGGCTTATCTCGTGTTGTTATCCTTTATTTATCCTCTTTATTTTCCAGTTTGTTTTAGAAACATATTTGTTAAAGAAACAAGAGTTGAGCAAACCATGTTTAATAAATTCAGGATATGATCCTAGATCAAATATCCTGACACTGAAAATTTTTGAAGCAATCAATTTCAAGGATCATAGGTTTAGTTGTCAAAGTGTAAGGGTTGTTTAGTATAATCAAAATAGTCAAGGATCATACCTGAGGATCCAAGTTAGGATGCTAACCTTTAATCAAGATAACCATAAGTGAAATTTTAACGGATAATAAGGATTAAGGATCCTTATTTGTTTAACTTCGAGAACCTGAAAAATGGGACATAACTTGGGACTAAGCCAATGTAAAAGATAAATTAGTAGCTGGGGACGTGCCCAAAGGATAACTGGGGATGATCCCAAAGGATCACTGGGGACAAGCCCAAAGGATAACTGGGGACAAGCCCAAAGGATAACTGGGGACAAGCCCAAAGGGTAACTGGGGACAAGCCCAAAGGATCGTATGTAAACTGGAGTATGGCCCTTACTGGCGACTATCCAAACTTGGTGACATGAAAATGCCAAAACCTTAGCTAACGTGAAAACGTTAGAAACCTTAGGAACGGATGTATGGTACGTCTACCATTATACGGAGGATCCTGGGTATAGCCAGTACGATGAGGTTGTCAGCCCCGGAAGTGGGTACTGGTCCCAAAGACGTGAACTATATCAGGATCATCGTGCGCTGCTGGCGGAAACTGGGGATAATCCCAAGGATAACTGGGGTTGAACCCAAGGATCTGTGGTGCTTTTGAAGAGCTTTAACGATATGCTGAAGATACCTGAACTATCATAACTCAAATGGTTCGTGAGAAGAGGATGAAGGATACATGATCCTTATCCTTAGGTAAAAAGTAAGGAAATGTAATAGTTTTAAGATAAGGACATTACCAGAGTAAGGATCACTGACATCACCGGGATCCTTCGAGGATACTTCAGTGTAAGGATCACATGCTTGAAGGATCATGTTCACATAAAGTATCTCTTTAAGTGAACAGCATTCCAGGCTCGTGGTAACAAGTTTCCTTCCATAGTTAGCAATCTGTATGCCCCCTTTCCTGCTTCAGCTTCAATCAAGTAAGGGCCTTCCCATTTTGGTGCTAACTTCCCATCAGCAGGATTGATAGTGTTTTGGAATGCTTTTCTCAACACCATATCTCCGACTTGGAACTTCCTTATCCTAACATTTTTGTTGTAAGCACCAGCCATTCTTTGTTGGTAGCTTGCCATTCTTATCCTAGCCAGATCCCTGATTTCCTCAATAGTATCCAAATCTTGAGCCAGGATTGTAGCATTCTCTTCAGGATCACGAGCACTTGTTCTAGCAGTTGGGATCACCATCTCTGTTGGGATCACTGCTTCTGCCCCAAATACTAAAGAGAAAGGTGTTTGACCAGTGGCATTCTTGGGAGTTGTCCTATCAGCCCATAGCACATAAGGTAACTCCTCTGCCCATTTTCCCTTCTTGGATCCTAGCTTCTTCTTCAGATTGTTGATGATAATCTTGTTGGATGATTCTGCTTGGCCATTGGCTTGTGGATGAACTGGTGTTGATGTTATCATCTTAATTCCCCAACTGTCACAAAAGTTAGTGGTTCTGCTTCCAATGAATTGGGAACCATTATCACATACAATTTCAGAGGGAATGCCAAATCTAGTTATAATGTTTCTTTTGATAAAGGATATAACTTCTTTTTCTCTGACTTGAGCAAAGGCTTCAGCTTCTATCCACTTAGAGAAGTAGTCAGTCATGGCAAGCATAAATACTTTTCCACCAGGTGCTTTAGGGAGCTTGCCAACTATATCCATCCCCCATCTCATGAATGGCCAAGAGGATGGTATAGGGTGTAGCAGTTCAGCTGGTTGATGAAGGATATTGCTGTGTCTTTGACAAGGATCACATTTCCTAGCATATTCTACAGCATCCCTTTTCATGGTTGTCCAGTAGTATCTTGTTCTAAGGATCCTTGAGAACAATGCCCTGCCCCCAGTGTGGTTTCCACAATCTCCTTCATGGAAGTCTCTCAACACTTCTTTAATTTCAGGATCCTCGATACATCTTAAATATGGTCCTGCAAGAGATCGTTTATATAGCACATTATTTAGGATTGTGAATTGAGATACCTTAATCCTGAAAGCTCTAGGATTTTCTCCCATCGGAATCTCCCCGTATTGCAAGTATCTCATGATTGGTGAGATCCATGATCCTGCATAAGATTGAGCTTCTTCACTAGGGATTACTGCAGTATCCTCTTCTATTTCCATGGCCACCTGATTTTCAATAGCAGGAGCCAGGATATGGATGATAGGGATACTTATATCTTCTGGAATCTTTAAGGATGATCATAGGTTGGCCAATGCATCAGCTTCCGTGTTATCCTCCCTTGGTACCTGTGTTAAGCTGAAAGAGACAAAAGAGAGTGCCAATTATTTGACTATCTCTAAATATTTGGTTAGTTTTTCACCTTTAACAGCATAGGATCCGTTAAAGTGATTGGTGATCAATAATGAGTCTACATATACTTTAAGATATTTCACCCCCATATCCTTAGCAATTTGCAAGCCAGCAATTAAGGCTTCATATTCAGCCTCATTGTTAGTTGCTTGGAACTCACAGGCTATGGAGTGGGGTATTATGTCCCCCTGTGGCGATTTTAGTAGTATCCCGAGCCCTGTGCCCTTGACATTTGAGGATCCATCAGTGTGTAGTATCCAAGGATCCTTGGTCTCATCCAGCTGTTGGACCTCCAATTCTGCTTCTTTTTGTAGATCACTACTGAAATCAGCCACAAAGTCAGCTAGTGCTTGGGATTTAATGGCTGTTCTTGGCTCATATCTTATATCATGGGCACTAAGCTTTACTGCCCACTTAGCCATTCTTCCTGACATCTCTGGTTTCCTGAGGACATTCTTAATTGGAAAGTTAGTTCTAACAACAATAGTATGGGTTTCAAAATAATGCCTTAGCTTAGTTGATGCCATGATTAATGCAAGAATAAGTTTTTCGAGGTGTGAATACCTGGATTCGGCATCCAGTAAACTCTTACTTACATAGTAGATAGGATATTGTGTACCTTCATGATCCTTAACAAGGACAACACTTACAGCGGTTGAGGATACCGCCAAATATAAGGATAACACATCTCCTTTTTCGGGCTTTGATAATGCTGGTGCTGAGGACATATATTCTTTAAGGGCTTGTAAAGCATTCTCATGTTTCTCAGTCCATTCAAACTTCTTGTTCTTCCTTAGGATATCGTAAAATTCTTTACATTTTTCTGAGGATTTTGATATGAACCTGTTCAGAGCTGCTATCCTGCCTGTTAGCCTTTGCACATCCTTAGCATTGGCAGGGGACTTGATGTTCACTAGTGTTAGGGCTGGATTTTTATCATACGTGATCCTTATACGTGATCCTAACTTGGATCCTCAGACAGTGATCCTCAGCAGGACTTCAGGATTAGGATCATGGACCATTGAAAGGATCCTCATGCTAATAGTTACCTTCGTGTAATACAACATTATTTTGCAGGAACATCTAGCAGGATACGCTCTTAGCATCATAATCAAGGGACGCGTCTTCACAATTATAGCATGAGCTTAATCAAAGATGGACGTTGCAAAGGATATGGAAACTTAGCTTGATTTAAGGGCGGCAATTTAGGCTAGATTGTCTTTTATTTCTAAAGGGGTAATGAGCTGATTATTAGTCTTTTTACCTAAAATAGGTCACCTACACTTGTATAAATACCTCTCTTCCTCATTTGGAAGAACACACGACGACATACAACGCAACTCTCACACACTTAGACACTCGAAACAATAGTGATCCTTGTACTCAGCTCATTATCATCCGAAGTTGTAACCATTTTGTTCTTATATTGAAGTTTGGTGATCGGTAGTTGCCATCACCCGAGGTTTTTTATGACGGAGATCATATGTTGATCAAGGGCTTTTTCCTAGTATAAATCATTGTGTCTTTGCATCTCTATCACGAAAGTGATCCTTTACTTTTATAATTAACCAAGCATCATACCCCGTTTACATAAAGTTTGGTTACATTATCCTTGTGTGATTTTTGACCAAAACAGTTTGGCGCCCACCGTGGGGCAATTGGTGCTTCATTCATAAGAAAATCTTTTGTTCGAAATCATTTCATAGAATTACATGGCTTCATCATTGAAAAACATGTCCACGACAGTGTCTGCAGTCACCTCGTCCCAGAACATTCTGCCTCCACCACCGGCAGGATCCCAGAAGAATGCTGAGAAGAGACAAACTCCTACTAATTCTAAAACTCCATCTCCTTCTGCTATGAATTCTTATATTCCCAGTACTAGTGATGTATTTACTTTGATTTTGCAGATGAAGGATCGTATGCAACGGCAGGATGAAACTAATGAAAGGATCCTCAGGGAAATTGGAGATCTCAAAAGACAAAAGAAAGCGGCAGAGGATCATTCTCCACTGATGCCCAAATCCTTGAGCTTTGATACTCCAATGATTACTTCTCAGCCATCAGGAATTCCAGACGTGCAAATCATGGGAGAATCAAGAGGATTGCACCACGGATCGACAGCAATGACTCAGGCATTAGGCTCACACTTCCAGCCGGCAGGATCCTACCCCCAGCATTTGGGATCCTTCATGAATCCGGGAGCCTATCCGGGGGCACAGCAGTTTCAAGGATCCTACTTTGTTCCAGGATCATTCCAGGGCCAAGGATCCTCCTTTGTTCCAGGATCATCCCAGGTTCAAGGATCCTCCTTCGTTCCAGGATCATCCCAGACACCAGGATCCTTCCAGATGCCAGGATCCCTAAAAAGTTTGCAAACAGGAAGTCTAGATGTCCATCAAGGGGACTTCATTCCAGTGCAGACCATTGCTTCCACTGGTCCCTCCGTTGTTCCAGAATCCCAGCAATATGGATTCCCTAACTTGAACCCAATGGGAGGTAACACTTTAAATAATTATCCTACCACTAACCATGGATTCATGCAGGATACAGGTACCAATCATGCTATGGCCAGGGAGTTGCAGAAGCTAAAAGATATGATCTCAAGTGTTCCAGGGGTAGTCAAGCCTATCCCAGAGATTGCAGATGGAAGCCACAAGGTATCTCGCTTTGCACCACCAATTTGTGATGCAGAGGTACCCAAAAGGTTCCATATCCCTACTATGAAGCTGTATGATGGTACAACGGATCCAGAGGAGCACATAGCACAATACAGGGAAAGGATGGAGATCAATCCTATCCCAGAAAAGTTGAAGGAAGCATGCCTATGTAAAGGATTTGGATCCACTCTTACTGGATCAGTTCTTAAGTGGCTGCTAAGTCTTCCCCCCTACTCTATTACTTCATTTGCTAATTTAGTTAATTTATTCAATAACTAATTCTCTTGTAGTAGAAAATTTGAAAGATTAACTAGTGATTTGTACAGGATAACTCAAAATCATAATGAATCATTAAGGGATTATATAACTAAATTTAGTAAGGAATCCTTGGACATTCCTAACTTGGATATGGCTACGGCTGTTGAAGCCTTCAAAATGGGACTGCTTAAGGATTCATTATTCTATGATGATCTTGTTATGACACCATGCAGGAATCTAGATGAAGTAAGAACTCGAGCACTCAGGTTCATCCGGCTAGAGGATGACAAGAGGATCCAGGAGAGACAAGTAGGATCCTCAAAACAGGAGAAGCATGGATCCTCCTTCAAGAGCAATAAGTTCAAATCCTACCATAGAAACGATAACCAGAATGTGCATGCTGTTGACCAAGAAGAGGATGATGAAGATTATCCTCCAATCTCAGAATACTGTTTTTCCGTTGATAATCATGAGCTGATCCTTGCAATGCAGAATCTAGGTGAAAAGGCTAGATGGCCCAGGAAGAACGATAAACCATCCGGGACTAAAGACAAGTCAAAATGGTGTGCATACCATGAGGATTTCGGGCATCTAACTGAAGAATGCATAGATTTAAGAAAAGAGATTGGATATCTGCTAAGCAAGGGGCACCTAAAAGAATTGTTGGGAAGAAAAAAGCAAAGGACTCAGGATCCTGAAAGGATCCCTGAAAAGGCTCCAGCACCTCCGGCAAATGCACAAGTGATCAACTTTATTTCCGGAGGATCAGACATCTGTGGTACATCCTTCTCGGCGGCCAAAAGGCATGCAAAGGAGTCAAAAATGGATAATGGAGAAAGGCCTATTAGAACATCAAGTGTCTCAGAAGGGAAGATGATAACGTTTGATGAGGATGATCGCATTAACATTCAGGATCCTCATCATGATAGTTTAGTTATCACTCTCTTTATCTCTAACCATTTTGTCCGCAGGATCCTTATTGATGAAGGAAGCTCAGTGAACATTATCTAGCTTGATGTTCTGAAGAAGATGGGAATCCCAGAATCAGACATCACACCAAGATCCTCCGTGCTTGTAGGATTCAGTGGGGAAACGAAGAAAACTCTGGGGGACATCAAACTCCCAATCTACGTGGAAGGATTACATAATTACCAGAAATTTTGCGTTATTGACTGTTTGTCTTGTTGCAATGTTATCCTTGGCAGGCCTTGGATACATGATATGAAAGCAGTCCCATCCACCTACCATCAATGTGTGAAGCTCCCTAGCCCATGGGGAATAATGAAGATCGACAGTGATCAGCAGGAGGCTAAGGATTGTTATACCTCATCCATGAAGCCAACCTCGAAGCCAAGGGAGCAATAGCAATTACAGTATCATCTGAGGAATGTCTTGGAGGCAAGGGAACAAGATGTGGACGAAATCCTCTTGGATCCTAGTAATCCTGAATCAAAAATCTATATCGGATCAGGGATCCTTGGCAAGATGAAAGAAGACATGATATCCTTCCTCAAGAAAAGAAAGTCTACCTTTGCATGGAAGCACGAAGATATGACAGGTACATCTAAGGATATCATAACTCATAAACTCGGCATTGACAGGTCCATCAAACCAATCCATCAAAAAAGGAGGAAGTTTGCACCAGAAAGGAATGCCATTATCCAAGAAGAAGTAGAGAGACTACTTCGAGCAGGTATGATCAGAGAGGTAAAATATCCAAAATGGTTAGCCAATGTGGTCGTTGTCCAAAAGAAAAATGGAAAGTGGAGGGTATGTGTCGATTTCACTGATCTGAATAAGGCATGTCCCAAGGATCCTTTCCCATTACCCCACATTGACTCCATGGTGGATGCAACAGCGGGGCATGAACTGTTGACCTTTATGGATGCATCATCTGGATTCCAACAAATTCAGATGGAACCATCTGACCAAGAGGATACAGCCTTTATGACCCCAACAGGTTTGTATTGTTATATTGCCATGCCTTTTGGATTAAGAAATGCAGGTGCAACATATCAAAGGCTGGTGAATATGATGTTCAAAGATCAAATTGGACAAACTATGGAAGTATACATAGATGATATGGTAGTCAAATCAAAGAAAGCTGAGGATCACCTAAGGGATTTGGAAGAAGCATTTGATATCCTTGATGAATATAACATGAAGCTCAATCCTTCAAAATGCCACTTTGGTGTTAAGGCAGGTAAATTCCTAGGATATATGGTAACTCAGAGAGGCATTGAAGCAAGTCCGGAGCAAATTAAAGCACTAGTAAACATCAAGTCCCCTGCCAATGCTAAGGATGTGCAAAGGCTAACAGGCAGGATAGCAGCTCTGAACAGGTTCATATCAAAATCCTCAGAAAAATGTAAAGAATTTTACGATATCCTAAGGAAGAACAAGAAGTTTGAATGGACTGAGAAACATGAGAATGCTTTACAAGCCCTTAAAAAATATATGTCCTCAGCACCAGCATTATCAAAACCGGAAAAAGGAGATGTGTTATCCTTATATCTGGCGGTATCCTCAACCGCTGTAAGTGCTGTCCTTGTCAAGGATCACGAAGGTACACAATATCCTATCTACTATGTAAGTAAAAGTTTACTTGATGCCGAATCCAGGTACTTGCACCTCGAAAAACTTATTCTTGCATTAATCATGGCATCCACTAAGTTAAGGCATTATTTTGAAACCCATACTATTGTTGTTAAAACTAATTTTCCAATTAAGAATGTCCTCAGGAAACCAGAGATGTCAGGAAGAATGGCTAAGTGGGCAGTAAAGCTTAGTGCCCATGATATAAGATATGAGCCAAGAACAGCCATTAAATCCCAAGCACTAGCTGACTTTGTGGCTGATTTCAGTAGTGATCTACAAAGAGAAGCAGAATTGGAGGTCCAACAGCTGGATGAGACCAAGGATCCTTGGATACTACACACTGATGGATCCTCAAATGTCAAGGGCACAGGGCTCGGGATACTACTAAAATCGCCACAGGGGGACATAATACCCCACTCCATAGCCTGTGAGTTCCAAGCAACTAACAATGAGGCTGAATACGAAGCCTTAATTGCTGGCTTACAAATTGCTAAGGATATGGGGGTGAAGTATCTTAAAGTATATGTAGACTCATTGTTGATCACTAATCACTTTAATGGATCCTATGCTGTTAAAGGTGAAAAACTAACCAAATATTTAGAGATAGTCAAAGAATTGGCACTCTCTTTTGTCTCTTTCAGCTTGACACAGGTACCAAGGGAGGAGAACACAGAGGCTGATGCATTGGCCAACCTAGGATCATCCTTGAAGATTCCAGAAGATATAAGTATCCCTATCATCCATATCCTGGCTCCTGCTATTGAAAATCAGATAGCCATGGAAATAGAAGAGGATACTGCAGTGATCCCCAGTGAAGAAGCTCAATCTTATTCAGGATCATGGATCTCACCAATCATGAGATACTTGCAACACGGGGAGATCCCAATGGAAGAAAATCCTAGAGCTTTCAGGATTAAGGTATCTCAATTCACAATTTTGAATAATGTATTATATAAGCGATCTCTTGCAGGACCATATTTGAGATGTATTGAGGATCCTGAAATCGAAGAAGTATTGAAAGATTTCCACAAAGGAGATTGTGGAAACCACACTGGGGGCAGAGCATTGTTCTCAAGGATCCTTAGAACAGGATACTACTGGCCAACCATGAAAAGGGATGCTGTAGAGTATACCAAGAAGTGTGATCCTTGCCAAAGACACAACAATATCCTCCATCAGCCAGCTGAATTCTTACACCCAATACCATCCTCTTGGCCCTTCATGAGATGGGGAATGGATATAGTTGGCAAGCTTCCTAAAGCACCTGGTGGAAAAGTATTTATGCTTGCCATGACTGACTACTTCTCTAAGTGGATAGAAGCTGAAGCCTTTGCTCAAGTTAGAGAAAAGGAAGTCATATCCTTCATTAAAAGAAACATTATAACTAGATTTGGCATTCCCTCCGAAATTGTATGTGATAATGGTTCCCAGTTCATTGGAAGCAGAACCACTAACTTTTGTGACAGTTGGGGAATCAAGATGATAACATCAACACCAATTCACCCACAAGCCAATGGTCAAGCAGAATCATCCAACAAAATTATCATCAACAATCTGAAGAAGAAGCTAGGATCCAAAAAAGGGAAATGGGCAGAGGAGTTACCTTATGTGCTATGGGCTGATAGAACAACTCCCAAGAATGCCACTGGTCAAACACCTTTCTCTTTAGTATTTGGGGCAGAAGCAGTGATCCCAACAGAAATGGTGATCCCAACTGCTAGAACAAGTGCTCGTGATCCTGAAGAAAATGCTGCAATCCTAGCCCAGGATTTGGATACTATTGAGGAAATCAGGGATCTGGCTAGGATAAGGATGGCAAGCTACCAACAAAGAATGGCTGGTGCTTACAACAAAAATGTAAGAATAAGGAAGTTCCAAGTCGGAGATATGGTGTTGAGAAAAGCATTTCAAAATACTATCAATCCTGCTGACGGGAAGTTAGCACCAAAATGGGAAGGCCCCTACTTGATTGAATCTGAAGCAGGAAAGGGGGCATACAGGTTGTTAACCATGGAAGGAAACTTGTTACCAAGAGCCTGGAATGCTGTTCACTTAAAAAAATATTTCATGTGACCATGATCCTTCAGGCATGTGACCCATATATTGAAGTATCCTTAAAGGATCCCGGTGATATCAGTGATCCTTACTCTGGTAATGTGCTTATCCTACAACTATTACATTTTCTTACTTTTTACCTAAGGATAAGGATCATGTATCCTTCGTCCTCTACTCACAAACCATTTGAGTTATGATAGTTCAGGTATCTTCAGCATATCGTCAAAGATCTTCAAAAGCACCGCAGATCCTTGGGTCCAACCCCAGTTATCCTTGGGATTATCCCCAGTTTCCGCCAGCAGCGCACGATGATCCTAATATAGTTCACGTCTTTGGGACCAGTACCCACTTCCGGGGCTGACAACCTCATCGTACTGGCTATATCTAGGATCCTACGTATAATGGTAGACGTACCATACATCCGTTCCTAAGGTTTCTAACGTCTTCACGTTAGCTAAGGTTTTGACATTTTCATGTCACTAAGTTTGGATAGTCGCCAGTAAGGGCCATACTCCAGTTTACATACGATCCTTTGGGCTTGTCCCCAGTCATCCTTTGGGCTTGTCCCCAGTTATCCTTTGGGCTTGTCCCCAGTGATCCTCCGGGATCATTCTCGTATATTCCTTTGGGCATGTCCCCAGTTACTAATTTATTTTTTACATTGGCTTAGTCCCAAGTTATGTTTCATTTTTCAGGATTGTCAAAGTTAAAACACATAAGGATCCTTAATCCTTATTGTCCATCAAAATCTTATCTACGATTGTCTCGATTGAAGGTTAGGATCCTAACTTGGATCCTCAGGTATGATCCTTGACTATTTTTGATTATACTCGTTATCCTAACCAACCCTTACACTTTGACAACCGAACCTATGATCCTTGAACTAAAGTACTTTGAGAATCTTCAATATGAGGATATTTGATCTAGGATCATATCCTAAATTTATTAAGCATATTTTTAACTCTTGTCACTTTAACAAATATACTACAAAAACAATTGAGAAACAAGAAGATAATTAAAGGATAACAACACGAGATAAGCCAGAAAAATTAAGGTTATATTATTAACAAAAGGATCTTTAACCCTTTCAAAAAAGTTGTCAAGATTGCCAACCCACATTTCTACCAGCAAAACGTGGCCCGTCCACATGGGTTGGCAAAGGGTGTCCATTGTCTATGCGGTCTTAGCATTGTGCAGGAAATTAAAAGCGGCAGGATCACAAAGGCTTCATCCCCCAAACAGAGGATCCCTCCACCTTTTGCAATCCTACCTATTGTTCGAAGGATCCGGGATCCTTTACCCTAAAAACTATTGTTCGGAGATTACAGACCATAATTGTTTCACAAACCATCAACAACCACAAAAAACCACTACCAATCCTAAAAAATTGGGCTCCGGCCTAGTCTCGAAATATCCATCATCGCCCAATCCAGCAGCTCACACCTTTGCTGCTCCATCACCACCAGCTTCTCCATCCTGATCCTTCTCAGCATCACCACCTTCCAGCATGGGGATCTCCTCAGCCTCATCCTCATCCTCCAGCTCCGCCAATCTTGCCTTCCAACCCTCCACGTCCCATGAGCTCTTGTCAAAGGCAGGATCCTGAGCCTCCGCAGCCATTTGTAGTTGTATCTTGTACATAGCAGTTGCGGCAGAGACCTTGGCATCCTGGATGATCTCCTGCTTCTCGCCATCCATGTCAATTAGCCTTTGAGCAGCCTCATCCTTTGTAGCCCGGAGCTCCTTCTCAAGATCGGCTATCTTGAGATCCTTTAACACGCCCATTTGTTGGAGGTCGGCGATTTGGCTCTCCTGATCCTCGACGTGGCCAAGGTAGGTCTCAATCTCAGCAAATTTCTGCAAAAGAGAAAAAAGGTAAGTTCAGGATCAGGTGATCCTCAAAAAAAGCAGGATATACAAGCAGGATATTTGAGAAGGATAACCAACAGGGGCAATGATCCTTACCTCATTGACATAGTCAAGGAACTGTTGGCGGATCAGGGGAAATCCTTGAAGATCCTCAGGAGCCTTCCTCTTCTTCCCCTTACCTCTAACAGGTGCTTTAGGAGCTGAAGCAGATGGACTGGCAACAGAAGCCTTCTTTCGTGAAGACTTGACGTTGGCAAGTTCATCAATCCCGAACTTGGAGGCAGACTTGGCAGATTTGGCAGACTTCCCAACACCTACACAATCAAAACAAGATAAGTTCCCTTACTAATTAAACAATCTAGCATATAACTTACTTTTTACAAGGATACTTACTTGACATAGTGGCAGATGCGGAGGATACTTCCTGTGAATCTTGGACGGAGACTTGGAAACTTCTGACCTCAGGATTGAGCTTTTTAAAAGCTAAGACTCTTTCTCTTGCAGCAGGGGTTAACTTAAGATAATCAATGGATATAGCTGCACAAAAAATAAAAAAGACGTTAGTGATCCTCATCGTATGAGACAAGTCTGATAGTGATCCTTCTAGGATCCTCTACCCTACCATGAGTGGCCCATTCCTTGGGCAGATCCTTCCCATCTGGGATGGTATCCCTTCTAACAAAGAAAAAGCGACGCTTCCAGTTTGTGTCATTCTTAGTAACCTTGAAGACAGGGTGATCCTCCCCAGCTTTCCGTTTTAGCAAATATCGGCAAGAACCGAACGTGGTAAGATCATAAAATGCGGCCAACTCTGCCATCCCCAAATCAATTCCCTTCTGCTCGATGATCCTCTCGAAGGTATATAGGACCCTCCAGATCATCGGCATAGCTTGGATATAAGATATGCCGGTTAAAGAAAAGAAGGATTGGGTGAAGGCTGGAAAAGGATACGAATACCCTATGGTGAACGGAGTAGCAGGAAAGGCCACCCAAACGTCTGAAACAAAGTCGCTCAAAGCAGTAGGTGTGAAGGATTTGAAAACAGCATTCGCCGGAAAGCAATGACGAATCCTGTCTACATGAGCATCAGTAAAACAACATCTCTCCGTAGGAGAGTCCTTGATGATCCCTTGGCTTTTTAGGGGACTGCTCTTCTTGGAATCCTTATGTGGAGAATTTCGAAGCAACATACTCGTGGTGGAACAGAAACAGAGTAAAAGCAGAAAAAACAGAGCAAGAGAAGGAAGAAAAGAAAGAAAGAAGAAGAGAGTACCTGGTCAATCTTCGGTAGCGATTATAAAGGGAAGATATCTCGAATTTAAATGCAGAGTGATCCTAACCCTATCTCCTATTTATAATCATGATTTGCAGGGATTGTCACATCTATGACGTAAGGGTTGCAACGGCTAGTTCGATATTAACGGCTAGTTATCCGAGTCATTCGTTGCAGATAAGATCAAAGCAAAATATAACTCATTTATTTACAATAAACTCCTTATATTTTGGGGGCAATTGTTAGGGCTGGATTTTTATCATACGTGATCCTTATACGTGATCCTAACTTGGATCCTCAGACAGTGATCCTCAGCAGGACTTCAGGATCAGGATCATGGACCATTGAAAGGATCCTCATGCTAATAGTTACCTTCGTGTAATACAACATTATTTTGCAGGAACATCTAGCAGGATACGCTCTTAGCATCATAATCAAGGGACGCGTCTTCACAATTATAGCATGAGCTTAATCAAAGATGGACGTTGCAAAGGATATGGAAACTTAGCTTGATTTAAGGGCGGCAATTTAGGCTAGATTGTCTTTTATTTCTAAAGGGGTAATGAGCTGATTATTAGTCTTTTTACCTAAAATAGGTCACCTACACTTGTATAAATACCTCTCTTCCTCATTTGGAAGAACACACGACGACATACAACGCAACTCTCACACACTTAGACACTCGAAACAATAGTGATCCTTGTACTCAGCTCATTATCATCCGAAGTTGTAACCATTTTGTTCTTATATTGAAGTTTGGTGATCGGTAGTTGCCATCACCCGAGGTTTTTTATGCCGGAGATCATATGTTGATCAAGGGCTTTTTCCTCGTATAAATCATTGTGTCTTTGCATCTCTATCACGAAAGTGATCCTTTACTTTTATAATTAACCAAGCATCATACCCCGTTTACATAAAGTTTGGTTACATTATCCTTGTGTGATTTTTGACCAAAACAACTAGTGCTTTAATTTGCTCCGGACTTGCCTCAATGCCCCTCTGAGTTACCATATATCCTAGGAATTTACCTGCCTTAACACCAAAGTGGCATTTTGAAGGATTAAGCTTCATGTTATAATTATCAAGGATATCAAATGCTTCTTCCAAATCCCTTAGGTGATCCTCAGCTTTCTTTGATTTGACTACCATATCATCTATGTATACTTCCATAGTTTGTCCAATTTGATCTTTGAACATCAGATTCACCAGCCTTTGATATGTTGCACCTGCATTTCTTAATCCAAAAGGCATGGCAATATAGCAATACAAACCTGTTGGGGTCATAAAGGCTGTATCCTCTTGGTCAGATGGTTCCATCTGAATTTGTTGGAATCCAGATGATGCATCCATAAAGGTCAACAGTTCATGTCCCGCCGTTGCATCCACCATGGAGTCAATGTGGGGTAATGGGAAAGGATCCTTGGGACATGCCTTATTCAGATCGGTGAAATCGACACATACCCTCCACTTTCCATTTTTCTTTTGGACAACAACCACATTGGCTAGCCATTTTGGATATTTTACCTCTCTGATCATACCTGCTCGAAGTAGTCTCTCTACTTCTTCTTGGATAATGGCATTCCTTTCTGGTGCAAACTTCCTCCTTTTTTGATGGATTGGTTTTATAGACCTGTCAATGCCAAGTTTATGAGTTATGATATCCTTAGATATACCTGTCATATCTTCGTGCTTCCATGCAAAGGTAGACTTTCTTCTTTTGAGGAAGGATATCATATCTTCTTTCATCTTGCCAAGGATCCCTGATCCGATGTAGATTTTTGATTCAGGATCACTAGGATCCAAGAGGATTTCATCCACATCTTGTTCCCTTGCCTCCAAGACATTCCTCAGAGGATACTGTAATTGCTATTGCTCCCTTGGCTTCGAGGTTGGCTTCATGGATGAGGTATAACAATCCTTAGCCTCCTGCTGATCACTGTCGATCTTGATTATTCCCCATGGGCTAGGGAGCTTCACACATTGATGGTAGGTGGATGGGACTGCTTTCATATCATGTATCCAAGGCCTGCCAAGGATAACATTGCAACAAGATAAACAGTCAATAACACAAAATTTCTGATAATTATGTAATCCTTCCACGTAGATTGGGAGTTTGATGTCCCCCAGAGTTTTCTTCGTTTCTCCACTGAATCCTACAAGTACGGAGGATCTTGGTGTGATGTCTGATTCTGGAATACCCATTTTCTTTAGAACATCAAGCTGGATAATGTTCACTGAGCTTCCTCCATCGATAAGGATCCTGCGGACAAAATGGTTAGAGATAAAGAGAGTAATAACTAAACCATCATGATGAGGATCCTGAATGTTAACGCAATCATCCTCATCAAACGTTATCATCTTCCCTTCTGAGACACTTGATGTTCTAATAGGCCTTTCTCCATTATCCATTTTTGACTCCTTTGCGTGCCTTTTGGCCACCGAGAAGGATGTACCACAGATGTCTGATCCTCCGGAAATAAAGTTGATCACTTGTGCATTTGCCGGAGGTGCTGGAGCCTTTTCAGGGATCCTTTCAGGATCCTGAGTCCTTTGCTTTTTTCTTCCCAACAATTCTTTTAGATGCCCCTTGCTTAACAGATATCCGATCTCTTTTCTTAAAGCTATGCATTCTTCAGTTAGATGCCCGAAATCCTCATGGTATGCACACCATTTTGACTTGTCTTTAGTCCCGGATGGTTTATCATTCTTCCTGGGCCACCTAGCTTTTTCTCCTAGATTCTGCATTGCAAGGATTAGTTCATGATTATCAACGGAAAAACAATATTCTGAGATTGGAGGATAATCTTCATCATCCTCTTCTTGGTCAACAGCATGCACATTCTGGTTGTCATTTCTATGGTAGGATTTGAATTTGTTGTTCTTGAAGGAGGATCCTTGCTTCTCCTGTTTTGAGGATCCTACTTGTCTCTCTTGGATCCTCTTGTCATCCTCTAGCCGGATGAACCTGAGTGCCCGAGTTCTTACTTCATCTAGATTCCTGCATGGTGTCATAACAAGATCATCATAGAATAATGAATCCTTAAGCAGTCCCATTTTGAAGGCTTCAACAGCCGTAGTCATATCCATGTTGGGAATGTCCAAGGATTCTTTACTAAATTTAGTTATATAATCCCTTAATGATTCATTATGACTTTGAGTTACCCTATATAAATCACTAGTTAATCTTTCAAATTTTCTACTACAAGAGAATTGGTTATTGAATAAATTAACTAAATTGGCAAATGAAGTAATAGAGTAAGGGGGAAGACTTAGCAGCCATTTAAGAGCTGATCCAGTAAGAGTGGATCCAAATCCTTTACATAGGCATGCTTCCTTCAACTTTTCTGGGATAGGATTGATCTCCATCCTCTCCCTGTATTGTGCTACGTGTTCCTCTGGATCCGTTGTACCATCATACAGCTTCATAGTAGGGATATGGAACCTTTTGGGTACCTCTGCATCACAAATTGGTGGTGCAAAGCGAGATACCTTATGGCTTCCATCTGCAATCTCTGGGATAGGCTTGACTACCCCTGGAACACTTGAGATCATATCTTTTAGCTTCTTCAACTCCCTGGCCATAGCATGATTGATACCTGTATCCTGCATGAATCCATGGTTAGTGGTAAGATAATTATTTAAAGTGTTACCTCCCATTGGGTTCAAGTTAGTGAATCCATATTGCTGGGATTCTGGAATAACGGATGGACCAGTGGAAGCAATGGTCTGCATTGGAATGAAGTCCCCTTGATGGACATCTAGACTTCCTGTTTGCAAACTTTTTAGGGATCCTGGCATCTGGAAGGATCCTGGTATCTGGAAGGATCCTGGAACGAAGGAGGATCCTTGACCCTGGGATGATCCTGGAACAAAGTAGGATCCTTGACCCTGTGATGATCCTGGAACAAAGTAGGATCCTTGAAACTGCTGTGTTCCCGGATAGGCTCCCGAATTCATGAAGGATCCCATATGCTGGGGATAGGATCCTGCCGGCTGAAAGTGTGAGCCTGATGCCTGAGTCATTGCTGTTGATCCGAGGTGTAATCCTCTTGATTCTCCCATAATTTGCACGTCTGGAATTTCCGATGGCTGAGAAGTGATCATTGGAGTATCAAAGTTCAAGGATTTGGGCATCAGTGGGGAATGATCCTCTGCCGTTTTCTTTTGTCTTTTGAGATCTCCAATTTCCCTGAGGATCCTGTCATTAGTTTCATCATGCCGCTGCATGCGATCCTTCATCTGCAAAATCAAAGTAAATACGTCACTAGTACTGGGAGTATAAGAATTCATAGCAGAGGAAGATGGAGGTTTAGAGTTAGTAGGAGTTGGTCTCTTCTCAGCATTCTTCTGGGATCCTGCCGGTGGAGGAGGCAGAGTGTTCTGAGACGAGGTGACTGCAGATATCGCCGTGGACATGTTTTTCAATGATGAAGCCATGTAATTCTTTGAAATGATTTCGAACAAAAGGTTTTCTTATGAATGAAGCACCAATTGCCCCACGGTGGGCGCCAAACTGTTTTGGTCAAAAATCACACAAAGGATAATGCAACCAAACTCTATGTAAACGGGGTATGATGCTTGGTTTGTTGAAAAAGTAAAGGATCACTTTCACTATGAAATATGCAAAGACACAATGATTTATACGAGGAAAAAGCCCTTGATCAATGTATGATCTCCGGCATAAAAAACCTCGGGTGATGGCAACTACCGATCACCAAACTTTAATATAAGAAAAACAGTTACAACTTCGGATGATAACGAGCTGAGTACAAGGATCACTATAGTTTCGAGTGTCTAAGTGTGTGAGAATTGTGTTGTGTGTTCTTCCGAATGGGGAAGAGTGTTATATATACAAGTGTAGGTGACCTATTTTAGGTAAAAAGACTAATAATCAGCTCATTACCCCTTTAGAAACAAAAGTAAATCTAGCCTAAATTATCGCCCTTAAATCATGCCAAGTTTCCATATCCTTCACAACGTCCATCTCCGATTAAGCACATGCTATAGTTGTAAAGACGCGTCCTGTGATTGTGATGCTTAAGAGCGGATCCTGCTAGATGTCCTGCAAAACAACATTAAATTCAACGAAAGCAACTGTTAGCATGAGGATCCTATGATGGTCCGTGATCCTGATCCTGGAACTCTGCTGAGGATCACTATCTGCCAAAGAAACAAGGATCACTGGTTAGGATCACACGTGAGGATCATGTATTGTAAAAATCCAGCCCTAACACAGGTAACATGTCAAATAATAATAATACTCATGCTACTAACAATAGTGGATCTTTGCAGGATACAGGTGTGACATCAGCACTTACTAGGGAACTTCAAAAGTTGAAGGACATGATATCCAGTGTACCTGGGGTGGTACAGCCGATCCCGGAAGTGTCCCAAGACAGCCATAAGATATCTCGTTTTGCACATCCTATCTGTGATGCTGAGATCCCAAAGAGATTTCAAACCCCCAACATGAAGCTTTACGACGGAACTACGGATCCTGAGGAGCATATTGCTCAGTATAGGGAAAGAATGGAGATTAACCCTATCCCTCCGGAGCTCAAGGAAGCGTGCTTGTGCAAGGGATTTGGTTCTACTCTAACAGGATCAGCCTTAAAATGGCTGTTAAACGATAACTCAAGGACCTCAGGAATCCTTGAGGGATTATGTGAACAAGTTCAGTCGAGAATCCCTGGATATCCCGCATCTTGATGTTGCAACAGCTGTGCAAGCTTTTAAGATGGGGTTACAAAAAGATTCTCAGTTTTATCAGGATCTTGTAATGAATCCCTGCAGGAATCTCAACGAAGCTCGTAACAGGGCTTTGAGATATAACCGTTTGGAAGATGACAAGAAGATGCAATAGAAAATGAATTCTACCTCAACCTACGAATCAACCAACAAGAAATCAGAATCCTCATATAAGCCATATCGCTCCAAGCCATATGGCAGAAATGATAACAAGAGAGTGAATGCTGTTGAAGACGAGGATCCTGAAGAATATCCTGAATTATCTGAATATTGTTTTTCTGTTAATATACCTGAACTAATGTATGCTATGCAGGGTCTGGGAGATAAAGCCAGGTGGCCTCGGAAGAATCAACAAAAAGCTGATTGGAAGGATAAATCCAAATGGTGCGCCTTCCATGAGGATTTCGGACATGTTACGGAAGATTGCATTGCCTTGAGGAAGGAAATAAGCTACCTTCTCAGCAAAGGATATCTGAAGGACTTGCTAGGAAGGAAGAAAAATAAAGGGCAGGATCCCGAGAAGGATCCTGAAAGAGCACCCTCACCTCCTGCGGATGCCAAGATAATCAACTTCATTTCGGGAGGATCCGACATTTGTGGGACTTCGTATTCGGCGGCAAAGAGACATGCAAAAGAAGCTAAGGCTGAGAGGGGAGACAAACCTGTCAAGATGACTACCCTCACAACTGACAAAATGATCACGTTTGACGCTGATGACAGGGATACTGTCCAGGATCCTCATCATGATGCTCTGGTAATAACGCTATATGTGGCTAACCATTTTGTATGCAGGATACTGGTTGATAATGGCAGCTCCGTCAACATAATCCAACTAGAAACTCTGAAGAGAATGAATGTATCTCCGATGGATATCACTTCAAAGTCTACCGTTCTTGTTGGGTTCAGTGGAGAGGCTAGAAACACAGTGGGAGAGATAAAATTGCCAGTATACGTTGAAGGAGTCAACTCGATACAACGTTTCTGTGTGATGGATTCTCTATCCTGCTATAACATCATACTGGGGAGACCATGGATTCATGATATGAAGGCCGTACCATCAACATATCACCAATGCATCAAGATCCCTACCCCTTGGGGAGTTGTCAAAGTCGATAGTGATCAACAAGAGGCGAAAGAATGCTACTCATCCTCAATGAAATCCTCGACCAAACCGAATCCAGCATAGCAATTAAAGATGCGGGCCCAGGATATCATGGAGAATTCGGAGCAGGATGTGAAGAAAGTTATCCTGGACCAGGATAATCCTGATATCTCGGTGCTCGTAGGAACCAATATCCCTCAGGATATTGAAGAACAATTAACTAACTTTCTGAAATGCAGGATGTCAACGTTCGCATGGAAGCATGAGGATATGACAGGTATATCCAAAGATATTATCACTCACAAGCTTGGAATTGACAGGTCATACAAGCCTGTACAACAAAAGAGAAGGAAATTCGCCCCTGAACGAAATACAATTATCCAAGAGGAAGTTGAAAGATTATTGAAGTCCAGGATGATTAGGGAAGTCAAATTCCCTAGATGGTTAGCAAATGTGATAGTGGTTCAAAAGAGGAATGGGAAGTGGAGAGTCTGTGTAGACTACACAGACCTGAACAAAGCTTGTCCAAAAGACCCCTTCCCTCTGCCTCATATAGACTCAATGGTGGATGCCACTGCCGGTCATGAAATGTTAACCTTCATGGATGCATCCTCAGGATTCCAGCAGATTCAAATGGAACCTTCAGACCAGGAGGATACAGCTTTCATGACACCAACAGGTATTTACTGTTATACTGCTATGCCTTTCGGTCTAAAAAATGCAGGTGCAACGTACCAGAGATTGGTGAACATGATGTTTAAAGACAAACTGGGGGACACCATGGAGGTGTACATTGACGATATGGTGGTCAAATCCAAGAAAGCTGAGGATCATCTCCGGGATATTAAAGGAGCATTCGATATCCTGGACCAGTATAATATGAAACTTAATCCTGCAAAATGCCATTTTGGAGTGGGGGCAGGAAAGTTTTTAGGATACATGGTGACAAAAAGAGGGATAGAGGCAAGCCCGGAGCAGATCAAGGCTATCTTGAATATAAAGTCACCCTCGAATATGAAGGATGTTCAGCGGTTAACAGGACGGGTGGCAGCCTTGAATAGGTTTATTTCAAGATCCTCGAAAAAGTGTAAAGAATTCTATGATATCCTGAAAAAGAATAAGAAATTTGAATGGGGGGAGAAGCATGAAGCAGCCCTGCAGGATTTGAAACAGTATCTCTCAACCGCGCCTCTATTGATGAAGCCTGAGGATGGTGAACCACTATCCCTGTATCTTGCAGTATCAGGGAATGCAGTAAGTGCAGTACTCGTAAAGGATCACGAAGGTCAGCAGTATCCTGTTTATTATCTTAGCAAAAGTTTGTTAAATGCTGAAACTAGATATTCTCACCTAGAAAAGCTAATATTGGCTCTAGTAATGGCATCAACAAAGCTTAGACATTATTTTGAAACGCATAGGATCCATGTTAAAACTAATTATCCTGTTAAGAATGTGCTTAGAAAACCGGAGATGTCAGGTAGAATGGCTAAGTGGTCGGTAAAATTAAGTGCCTATGATTTAATATATGAACCTAGAAATGCAAAAAAGTCTCAGGCCGTAGCAGACTTTGTGGCTGATTTCAGTAGTGATATTCAAAATGAAGTAGACCTAGAAGTGCAACAACTAGGAGAAAACTTAGAATCCTGGATATTATATACTGATGGTGCATCTAATGTAAGGGGTGTAGGTTTAGGTATACTACTAAAATCGCCACAGGGGGACATAATACCCCAGGCTGTTAGATGTGAATTCCCTGCTACTAACAATGAGGCAGAATATGAAGCTTTAATTGCAGGACTAGAATTGGCTAAGAATATGAATATCAAAAATTTGCAAGTATATGTTGATTCCTTGTTAATTACTAATCATTTTAATGGATCCTATGCAGTCAAGGGTGAGAAACTAATTGAATACCTCGGTATTCTTAAAAAATTAGCAGGATATTTCGATATTTTTACACTTGAACAAGTACCAAGAGAGGATAACGCCGAAGCAGACGCATTGGCAAACTTGGGATCATCAATCAGGATACCAGAAGGGACCCCAATACCGATATTACATATCCTGTATCCTGCCACGGATTCTCAGGATAAAGAAGTAGCAGGTATTCAGGATCCCGGAGCGGTGTATCCTGAAGAGGATCCTAAATCCTGGACGACTCCAATCATGAGATACCTCAAGGAAGGACATATCCCCGAAGATGAAAATCCTAAGGCATTTAGGATGAAGGTATCACGATTCACTATTATAAATAATATTTTATTTAAGAAATTTCTTGCAGGACCATACTTGAGATGCTTGGAGGATCCTGAAGCTAAAGAAGTACTTCGGGATATACATGAAGGGGATTGTGGTAACCATACTGGGGGCAGGTCATTATTCTCAAAAGTATTAAGGACAGGATATTATTGGCCAACAATGAGAAAAGATGCCGCAGAGTATGCTCGGAGATGTGATGCGTGTCAAAGACATAGTAACATATTGCATCAGCCCGCTGAACTGTTATATCCTATTGTTTCCCCTTGGCCATTTATGAAGTGGGGCATGGATATAGTAGGAAAGTTACCAAAAGCCCCGGGAGGAAAAGTTTTTATGCTAGCAATGACGGACTATTTCTCTAAGTGGGTCGAAGCGGAAGCATTTGTTCAAGTTAGAGACCAAGAAGTAGTATCCTTCATAAAGAGGAATATCCTGACCAGATTTGGAGTACCAACCGAAATAATCTGTGACAATGGTTCTCAGTTTATAAGCAAGAGAACTACTGACTTTTGCAAGAGTTGGGGAATCAAAATGGTAACATCTACTCCAGTACATCCTCAAGCGAATGGACAAGCAGAATCCTCAAACAAGATAATTGTCAATAACTTAAAGAAAAGGCTTGGAGCCAAAAAAGGAAGATGGGCAGAAGAATTACCCTTTGTTTTATGGGCTGATAGGACAACAGTAAAGAATGCAACGGGCCAAACCCCATTCTCCTTGGTATTTGGAGCAGAAGCAATGATTCCGACGGAAATGACAATACCCACTGCAAGATCTACCCTAAGTGATCCTGAGCCGAATCCTGAAGCCTTGAGTCAGGATTTGGACACTATAGATGAGAAAAGAGATGCGGCAAGGCTAAGGATGGCAGCATATCAACAGAGAATATCCAGGGCATATAACAAGAACATCAGGACGAGAAGATTTAAGGTTGGAGATTGGGTGCTAAGAAACGCTTTTCAGAATACTACTAATCCTGCCGATGGCAAGTTAGCCCCAAAATGGGAAGGACCATACGAAGTTGAATCAGAAGCAGGAAAAGGAGCATACAAACTCAAGAATATGGAGGGGGATATGCTACCGAGGTCTTGGAATGCTATACACCTCAAGCTCTATTTCAAGTGAGTTTAGAATTTAATTTCTAACTCAGGATGGTATGAATTCTACCTTTTTTAAATATGTTTGGTTTAATTTATTCTTTGTAACCCAATACTGACTTAAGCATCGGAGGGGTGTTAGCCAAGCTAACACCCACCTTAGTTTACAATTGTTTTGCAAGATATGTTTCAGGATGCAGCTCCGGGATATGTACTCAGGATAACTCGAAAGATTAGAGGATTGGCCCCCTCTCTCACGTTTAAGGGATACTGATCCCTTCACAGGTTTAAAGGTATTCACCTTTCTTCCGAATTGGGTTTAAACACCCCGCCTGGAGCGCAAGTTATTCAGGGATAGTTCAAGGTGGCGGGACCAGTCCATGTAAAAATGGCTGACAATTTCGTTACTGTTGGCTATATCCTGAATCCTAAAGGTATATGAGGATTGATCACCCTCTCTCACGAAAGGGTATTTTCATACTCTCTAAGGTTTAAAGGTTTTCACCTTTCTAAGTCTTGGAGTTTATACACTCCCGCCTGTAGCGCATGAAATTTGGGATTTTCCCCAGGATACAAGGGATTTATCTCCAGTACATCCTTGGGTTTTGCCCTTGGGACGTAAAAAATTGCCTATACAATGTAAACTGACATTCAGGAGATTTCTAAAGCATTTGAAGGCATTGTACACAGGGGACATTCCCACTAAGGTGGTGGTGCAAAGCTAAAAGGATGGGACTTGGAACTAATGCACTAAGTACCTTGCACATGGGACATCTTTATGGGAAGTATTGCAAAGGGACTGAAGTGTGGTAATAGGTTTATACCCTATTTCTGGTATGATCTTTCCTTTGTAAACATCGTTCAAGTTTTTAGTAACATTATGTTTTATAAAAGGACAAGTATCCTGATATATTCTCAAAGTCTTTTTTAGAATATCTGATTAGGGTGTTTGAAAATAGTGATAGTTTGGAACTTTGATCATTTAAATATTATTGAAAACTGGTTGTTAATCAAAAACTTTCTACAAAGTTGAAGGGATATTTGGAAGTTCTATCTAATAAAAAGTTTTACAGTATATCGCTGAGCATACTGATCAGGATATCTTATAAGATAACAGTATGACATTTTTTGCAAAGCTAAGAGTTACACTAAGTAATGCAAGGTAACAGAAAATAAGTCAAAAGATAGTTATATTATTAACAAGTTAAAAGTTGTGCTTTTGGCTTCACCTCAAACCGAGGCCCATCCGCCAAAAGCACGATTAGTTTTTTCCATACTTATGTAACGGTTGCAGGGTGTATTTCAAAACAGGACCTGTCCACCTACAACCGTTATCACATTCAAAACAAGTTATACTAATTGATGACCAAGGGCTTCGTCCTAAAACCTAGGACCCATCCACCTTTGGTCATCTCATTGTTCTAGTGCAGGAAATGTAAATTGTTCGAAGACAGGAAAAGTAAATTGTTTATGCAACCACAACCATGAAATTAAAAAGTGGGCTCCGGCCTCGGCACATACATCCATCATCGCCCACATTGCTGCGCTTAGGGGGCAGCTCCCTCTTCCATCATATCCTCTCCAGCAGCATCCCCCCAGCATTCGTTCCAGCCTTATCAGCAGCATCTCCACCAGCATTCTTTATAGCACCAGCATCGTCTACCTTCTCGGTCACCTTAGCGGGTTCCTCTGTAGCAGGTTTTGAGGGGGGCTCCACAGGATTGCCACCAAGATCTTTCAGTTTCATCTCCCAGACGTTGATATTCCATGAAGGGCATTCGAAGCCCAAAGCCCAAAGCCCTGGCCTCATATGCCATTTTTAGCCTGGCCTGGAGGAGGGAGATGACAACTGAATTCTTAAGGCTCTCCCGGTACGAAGCCATATCCTGCTCATGTTGAACCTGGGCCGCGTCGTACTTAGCTTGAGCCTCTTGGGTGATCTTCTGGACGGTAGACTGGTGGTCTTGAGTCATAGCCTTGTACTTGGCTTCGTAATGTTCCGATTTGGCGGTGGCGATTGCTGCTTGATCGGCGATGGTAGCCTCAGCTTTCTTCAGGTTGCTCTCTAACATGACGTTCGAGCCACATGCGTCCTCGTAGAGGAATACCAGGCGTTCGAGGCCCTGTAAGGTAGGTAAACAGGTATCAGCCTAGACTAACATTTGTAATTAGCATATGATGCAGGATATAAGCCGGAATACTAACCTGGTTAAGGAAACCTGTCATGAATTTGCTGGAATCCATGAACCCGTGATCCTCAAATGGGAATACATGGGGAGTAGTAGGATGATCTGCTTCCTTCCTCTTCCGGGAGCTGGAGGCCCGAGTCCTGGACGCTGGAGGAGCTTTGGGAGCGATGGTAGTCTTTGAGCTGCTGGGCTTTGGAGTGTTAGTTGGCTTTGGGTTAATTTCTTGTTTGATGGGTGCAAGGCTGGAATAACTATCCAACTCATCAAGTTGGAAGCCTTCAAGGTTGATGATCGGCACTGTGTTAAGGGAGAAGTGTTTAATTTATGTCATTTATATCTTATAGTCAATTTGCTCACCTATACTTACCAGACATTTCTGAACTAGATTTCTGACTTGAGTTTGTGAGAGACAGGGAGAAGGTTCTTTCGGCGGCAGGAAGTCGGTAGATCTCTTTGATCCTGGGTTGTGATTCTGCACTTGGGGGTGCTAGGTCTCTGAAATTCGCTGCACAAATATTAGGATATCAGTTAGAATACAGTTAAGAATATATTTGGGAATGTTCCTAAAACCCTAAATCCTACCCTTGGTTAGCCATCTAACTGGCAGGTCTCGGAACCCCCGTCAATGGAGTCCCTCTTTACGAAAAAGAACTTTCGTTGCCACTGGTCTTCGTTCTTGGTGGCTTTAAGGATTAGGGGATTTTTGGAAGTGGAAAACAAAAGAAAACGGCTATTTCCATGAGATCTCAATCGATATGCTATGGGAAGGTCTTCAATACACAGGTCAGGGCAATGACGAGATTTGATTTGATCAAGTACCATCAAAACTCGCCAGACCATTGGCATGGTTTGGGCATAACTAAGACCGGTGAGCTCAAAGAAACGAGAGATGAAGGGTGGAAATGGGTACCAGAGTCCTAAAGAAAAGGGGTAGGCAAAGAAACAAACCCACTCATCTGATGACGCGTCTGATCGGACTTCCCGATCAAAAGGGCGAATGACTGTTCCGGTGGGAAAAGCGCCGGAATCCTTCAGAGCGGCGATATCGGCATTGTTAAAGGAGCAGATCTCTTTTTCTGGTTCTCGTATGAGATTTTGGCTCACGAGGGTTGAGATCGGCTCGTTCGAGTGAGATCTTGTTCGTGATGCCATGAGAAATATCAAGCAAATTACAAGAAATTCAAAGAAAGTAAAGGATGAGAGAGAGGACGAATACCTGAAAATTGCTTGGAGAAAAGTGATAATAATGTGAGATATCTCAGCTAATTATAGGCTGGATATAGGGGGTGAAGAGCAAAAGAAGTGTGGGAAGTTGCACAAAGTCATCTCAAACGTCATTTCATTTTAATTGCCTCGGTTTGCGAGATAAGATTTTTGAAATATATCCGTTGGATTGGTATACCAACAGATATATTTGGGGACAATTGTTATGGGTCATTTTCTAAGCATACATATCCTGACCAATATCCTGCCTTTGTTTGTTTATTTGTGACCAGGATGCTGGAAGAGGATATTTCTAACATCTTGGGTGATATCCTGAGGTTTATTAATTAACCACGTGCAGGTTAAAGGCTGAGGCTTACTAACGGTCAAGAGGACTTCTTCTCCTCAGGACTCGGACGAGTTTGTTGAAGAAGAGACGTTGAGCCCGAAAGACCAGGTCTACAACGTTCGATGAAGGAATATTCGGTGGATCCCGCAAGTTTAGGATAGTTTGTTAATTTATCTTTACTATAAATAGATGTGGCGGATCAGTTTAAGGCACACACTCTTTTCGCTAACACTCTTGTACACTCTTGCTCTCTAGATTACTGCAATCACCACACTTGTACCCAATTCACGTTGTAACACTTAGTCGATCCGCACCACATCCTGCACTGTATCCTGATATTTGAAGCAATAGAAGAACAAGGCAGCTACGATTGTCAGCTCCCGAGGTTTTATGCCGGCGATCTAGATTGATCAAGGGCTTTCCTCGTACATCTCGTGTCATTTACTTTACTTTTTTGCTCATTGTTTGATCGCAGATACGACTCTATATCCTGAGCCGTATCCCCAAACTGTTTTTACAAATAACTCAATTGACATATTTTTGAACACATTCTCTTAGCATACTACCTCACTTAACTAATTTGATCACTTAATTGCTTCGATAATTTTTGACCAAAACAGTGATGAAGACAGCCAGTTATGCAAGAAAAGGGTCACTACTGTATATGATTTCCATAATCATTAACACTAAAGGAAAGGAATTGAAAGATATCCTCGTAGTATCTCAATTCTCAGATGTCTTTCCAGAAGAGCTACCAGGACTACCGCCGGACAGGGAAGTCGAATTCAGAATTCACCTGCTACCAGGAACAACACCAATTGCCAAGGCACCTTACCGTTTGGCACCAGCAGAAATGCAAGAACTAAAGAAACAGTTAGATGAACTTTTGGAAAAAGGATTCATACAGCCTAGTTCATCACCGTGGGGAGCACCAACCTTGTTTATCAAGAAAAAGGATGGGTCAATGCGTATGTGCATTGATTACCAAGAATTGAACAAAGTCACGATTAAAAATCGGTACCCATTGCCGAGAATCGTTGATCTTTTTGATCAATTACAAGGAGCTCGATTCTTTTCTAAGATTGATTTACGCTCAGGATATCATCAATTAAAGGTACATGAAGAGGACATTCCTAAGACCGCTTTTAGGACAAGGTATGGCCATTATGAATTTACTGTCATGCCATTTGGTCTAACCAATGCCCCAGCCGCATTTATGGACATGATGAACCGAATATGTAACCCATATTTGGATAAATTCATAATTGTCTTTATAGATGATATTCTCATTTACTCTAAGAGTAAAGAGGAACATGCAGCGCATCTGCATGCACTCCTAAATTTGCTGAGAAAAGAAAAGCTTTATGCTAAATTTTCGAAATGCGAGTTTTGGTTAGAAGAAGTGCAATTCCTTGGACATATAGTCAATAATGAAGGAATTCATGTGGATCCCACAAAGATCGAGGCGATCACTAAATGGAAAGTCCTTGAATCACCAATGGAGGTGAGAAGTTTTCTAGGACTGGCCGGTTATTATAGACGGTTTATTCGAGATTTTTCTAGAATAGCCATTCCCTTAACAAAACTTACCTGTAAGTCTGTTAAGTTTGAATGGGGACCAAAGTAGGAGGAAGCCTTAAGAATTCTTAAGCAAAGATTAACCAATGCACCCATATTAGCATTACCAGAAGGAACTGAAGACTTTGTAGTCTATTGTGACGCTTCTAAGTTAGGTTATGGATGTGTGTTGATGCAACATCAAAAGGTTATAGCCTATGCCTCTAGACAACTTAAGAATCATGAAGAAAACTATTCAACCCATGATCTAGAATTAGGAGCCATAATTTTTGCCCTGAAAATTTGGAGACATTACCTTTACGGTGGTAAGTTTACCATTTTTGCCGATCATAAGAGTTTAAGGTATGTTTTCGGGCAAAAGGAATTGAATATGAGACAAAGACGCTGGATGGAAATTCTCAGTGACTATGATTGTAATATCCAGTATCATGCAGGAAAGGCTAATGTAGTAGCTGATGCTTTAAGTCGAAAGTATCACGAAAAGTCAAAAAGAGTACGTTCTCTTAAATTAAATCTGCAGATAGATTTAAATGAACAAATTAGAGAAGTACAAGAATCAGTAATCAAGGATGATACTGAAAAATTGAAAGGAATGATTAAGGAATTAGAACAAGGAACAAATGGAATATGGAAATTCCATAAGAAAAGAATGTGGATACCTAAACAAGGAAACCTACGCCATCGAATATTAGAAGAAGCCCATAAGTCTAAGTATACGATACATCCCGGTAGTGATAAGATGTATCAAGACTTAAGAAAGAATTTCTGGTGGATAGAAATGAAAAAGGATATAGCAGCTTATGTTGCCAAGTATCTAACCTGTTCATAGGTCAAAGCTGAACACCAGAAACCCTCAGGTTTATTACAGCAATTAGAAATGCTAATATGAAAATGGGAATTGATAACAATGGACTTTGTTACCAAGTTACCCAAGACACGAAAAGGTAATGATACAATCTGGGTGATTGTGAATAGATTAACCAAGTCTGCTCATTTCTTACCGATGAAGGAAACTTTCAATATGGAACAATTAGCCAAGTTATATGTAAATGAAATAGTTTCATTACATGGAATTCCTTTATCTATTGTGTCTGATAGAGATAGCCGTTTTACTTCTCATTTTTGGACAAGTTTCCAAAAAGCAATGGGAACCAAGCTGAATCTAAGCACCACTTATCATCCTCAAACGGATGGACAAAGCGAAAGGACAATACAGACAATGGAAGATATGCTTAGAGCTTGTGTAATTGATTTCGGAGGAAATTGGGATGATCACTTACCATTAATAGAATTTTCCTATAATAACAGCTATCATACCAGTATTAATGTTGCACCATTTGAAGCACTTTATGGGCGAAAGTGCCGAACTCCAGTCTGTTGGGCAGAAATTGGAGAAAAGAAATTATCTGGACCAGAGATAGTACAGGAAACAACGGACAAGATTATTCAAGTTAAGGAAAGACTGAAAGCAGCACGCGATCGACAAAAGAGTTATGCTGATAACAGGCGAAAGCCATTGGAATTTCAGGTAGGAGATAAGGTATTATTAAAAGTTTCTCCTTGGAAAGGAGTGGTAAGATTCATCAAGAGGGGAAAGCTAAGCCCCAGGTATATTTGACCTTTTGAGATTATTAAGAGAATAGGACCTGTAGCATATCAGCTACAACTGCCAGAGGAAATGGCAGGAATACATGATGTATTTCATGTATTTGATCTCAAAAAGTGTTTAGCCGATGAATCATTAGTAGTACCTATTAAGGACATAGAGGTAAATGAGAAGCTGAAATTTGTAGAGAAGCCTCTACAAATTGAACACAGAAAGGTCAAGAATCTCAAACACAAGAGATTGGTTCTAGTTAAAGAAAGATGGGATTCCAAGAGAGGACCAAAATACACATGGGAGCTTGAATCAGAGATGCAGAAAAAATACCCACACCTGTTCCAGTAGAACTCGAGGACGAGTTCTAAAACAAGGTGGGGAGGATATAACAACCCTCCTAAAATATTTAGAACGTCCCTATACGTCCTAAAATACATCCCGTACACGAAAAATAGGCCCAAATACCTTAATATAATTAAAAATAAAATAAAAAAAATAATTTAAGTCTGTCGCGGGGCGCGACAGATTGCACCTGATCCTTCGCGGGGCGCGAGCGCCTGGCCACCAGACGGAACCTTGAGCTGCCACGTGACAGCTTCGTGTCAAACCTACACTTGTGATTCGACAAAGCTAAACCCTAGATAGTCTAGCTCGTGGGCCGCGAAGCCCCTTTGTTTATCTCTTACGGGGCGCGAGAAAGGGTCGATCAGACCCTATAAATAGCGGCCATCGGCCTTCAGTCTAATTCGTTCAAAACTTTCTCGATCTCTCTCAATTTCTGAATTTTAGAATTAATCTCCGGGTATTATACCCACTAAAATAGCGAAGCTCTGCCTTGATGTAAGTATCATAACCCCCGGTTACATATTAGATACGCTGCCCAATTGATCTAGTGCTCCGTAACGCCTGTCGAGGCTCTGCCCGACGTAGTCGTTGGAGTTTCTGTCTCGGGGAGGGTATAACTAATGTAAATTGGGTTATTATGCTAACGCGTGTGCATTGTTTAATTAATAGATTATAACCAGGAAGTTACAGAGGAAATACCTAAAATAACAATGTGAGTAATCTCCTTTTTGTAAACCTTTTTGCAAATTGTTTTTACAAAACCTCAATGTTTTAAATTCTATTTCACAGTGATTGAGTATTTGTAGTTCTACAATTATCGTCGGTATGTTGGGGTTTTGTATACAAAATTTGTTACTACACTGTGAGTAGTAACATGACCACAAGTTGAGTTGACAGTACTGTGGGTGGTAATTAAGGTAGAATGGTAAACAAATGTAATTGTGAGATCGACCTCAATGTTGTACAATGATAAAACCTGTTTTGATTAAATTGGGATTCACTCGCCAGTATTTCTTGCTGATAAAATGTTTTTAAACGCGTTTCAGGTAACAAAATGTGAAAGCCAATTAGAAGCCAGCTGGACAGCACTGAAGGCTTGGAAAAGTGGCTATAAAAGTTACCTAAATAAAGAAGATGTTTTATTTCAATAAATTAGTGTTTATCCCTATAAACATGTTTGTAATGGAAACTTGGGAATTTCCCATGTATTTAATATTATAAAAATGTGGTATTTTACTCTGATAAAATATTTCCTAACTACGGTCCTGATGTAAATTCCGTTGCAAAAATGTTAAACACCGATACCACTGATACTAGTTCGCGGCCGCCCGTTCCCAAGTGACTAGGGGCCGGGGGTTGCGACTGTTAAGAAAGATTTCAACACTTTTACAACTTATTTTCAGTTTTTACACCATATTGATGGAAGCTGGACTCAATCAGACTCTCGACTCGTTCCTTAGTCGAGAGTCGGCTTGAAAATGGATTTCCACCGGAGAGATGGACCGATTAACGGGTCAAACATGAACTTTCATCAAGAACAACTCGTCTGTCCGAAGGGGTGGTACCCATCCGACCGAATGAATTGGATTTGGTATGTTTCCGTTGTTTGACACATCGTCATGCCGTCTCCCTTAACTCAAAACTTTTACTTAGAAGATTTTACAAAAACTTCAAACACAGGCCATCCGCTCGAATGGCCATTCGTCCGGATGACCATCCGACCAGATGACCTGACACTAATAATTGTTTAAACGCTTATAACGAAACTTCGAATTTTAACGATTCAACAAACACCCACACACTGTTCGATTGGTCATCCGTTCAAATGGCTATCCGCCCGGATGACCATCCGTTCGTGTAACGCTGTAATACCCCGAACCTTAATGTACTGGTTACAAACGTATGAGATATGTAATTTATATTTCATATATTGTTAAACGAGTAAAGATGATTGTGTGAAAGGTGAAATATCTTGAAAAGCCTAGCCTAATATAGGAGACCGTTTAATATTAATAATTAAATATATTATTTTTGACCTTACTCTGTTTTTAATGAAACTTAGGTTAAAACATAGATAAAAATATGCTCGTTCTAATGATATATTCGCCGTTTTATAAAACGTCATATTTTAAAAGTTATACGAGAAAAACGAGTGAAGCAGCTGAATTAATATATATAAGCAAGCAAGCTAGCAGGTCAAGCAGGCAGGTAGGCATGTCAATTGTATCCCACATCGACCCAGAAAGGTTTTGAGGTGCTTGCTTGCTTCCTTTAAATAAGAGTCTCAGTAGTTTGTATAGGTACTAGTTTCTTTAACGGGAATGCTCTAGTATAGAGAATCCTGAGTATACGATACCCCGTTGGGTGTTGTTAGTAGTCGTTTTTGGAGCGCGAGTAGGAGCAGGAGTAGGGAAACTCTACATCAACGTGTCGTTGATAGTTTTAAGGTATGCTCTCGTTTACGTTTATGTTTAGTTATTTATTATTTAATTTTAGTAGTTAATAGGAGTATTATTAGTAGTAGTAATATTATTATTAGTAGTAGTAATGTTAGTATTATTTTTAGGTACTAGGGTTATTGTCAGGGGCGGGTATTGGGTAGCCTAGCCTTAGTTAAGCATAGACTGATCAACCATGCTTAAACAAGGCAGCACTAACCAATATCCAACCATGATAATGACTAGTTAGGTGTACCATTACCTAACCTAGGATTATGTAATTGTGTCAGGACCTTGAGACATAACCCAGTCGTACTAGCGGCTGTTGAGCAATTGCTAATCAGGTGAGTCATCATACTTGTCTTTTAAATTGTGATAGTATATTCACCCATAACTGGTAATAATGAGAATGCTGCAGTATGCATGTGTCAGTAGGGGTATATGGGATCCTATTATGCTTAATGAGGTGTGTCACTCTGGGAAGGGTAATAAGGTGTTGTACCCACAGGCACTTCGTGCTTATAAGGTCCAGCGACACACACTCATACCTATGTGACGGCCGTAGGGGGACACAGCTGGAGGACCATTATGTCACTTGTACGGTGGTTTGTGACAAGTCAAATGTGACCTATAAGGTTCAATAAGGCCCAACCTGACTATAATGTGGTCACATGCCCATATTGTGTATGCATATAATGTAAACTATGGTCTGTCTTTATAAAAATTGTATAGTATGAGCTCACCAATATATATCTGACGTCGTTTTGAGTATACTTATCTCAGGTGAGTCATGAGTAAAGCTATAGGAACTACTTGACAGTTGTGGAGTTTTTGAAGGTCAACGAGTTCTTACTTGCCAAAAGTTTGTAAATAAATAAAGTGTTGTACTCAGACTATTATAAGTTTTAATGAAAGTTTAGTTTGTTTCCGCTGTAAGTGTATCAATTGTGCATAATCACCAGGGTTACGGGGTGGGTGTTACAGTTGGTATCAGAGCCCGAGGTTTTAGCGAATTAGGTATTGCAGGAATGACTAAGCTTTAACCAGTAGTTCTCTAAAGATTAATAGCACACTCAGACTAGGACAAATAACATGTTATCAGGAAAAGTACTTGCATAGTCAATTGAGTGACGCTAGAAGAAGTAAACTATGTTGTGCCTTTTTATGTGCTATATATATATATATCTATGTGACGTATATAGTTGTTATATTATAATGATGTATCATACATACCAGTAACTCTTTATACTCATATTCCTATAGGAAGGAGACAATGTCTGAACATAGAGATGAACAAGGGTATAGAAATAATCAGAATAACAGAAGGAGAGAGGAAGGTTCTTATAGGACTCGAACTCCCTCTCACAGTGTCACATCCCGGTCTAGTACAAGCATGCATCTAAATACTGATGATATCCATAATATAGCCATGGAAGTGGCTAAGGTAATAACGAATGCACAAACCGGTAATGTTAATCCATCTGGAGAACGACCTGAAGAAAGCTCAGCTGCCTCCACGCCAGTACAAAGGGAAAGAATGGGCGAAAAGAAAAACACCATTGCAACCATGCCACTAGAAGGAAAAGGTGAATATTCCAAATCAAAGGAATGTACTTATAAGCACTTCATGTCCTATAAACCTCAGTCCTTCGACAGAAGAAAGGGAACACTAGAAGCTCAAGACTGGCTCAACAGAATGGAGTCGGTATTAGACATATGTGAGTGTGATGATTGCAACAAAGTACGGTTCGCCGTACATATGTTTGAAGCCGAAGCCCTTCACTGGTGGAACATTGTGGTTCGAACAGAGGGAAAAGAAAAGGTTAAGGAGATGAAGTGGGAGGAGTTTATTCATAAGTTTCTTGCTAAGTATTGTCCTCCCAGTGAGACTGAGCATCTGGAAGTGGAATTCTTTCAGTTAAAATGGGAAATAAAACCTATCGAGAGTATGTTTCTCGTTTCAACGACATATCTCGACTGGTTTCTTATTTAGCATTGGCTGAGGAACAACTGATCAATAGGTTTATTTGGGGTCTACCATCTGAAATGAGGGTGTTTATCAAATCCAAATCCCCCAAGACTTTTGCAAAAACTGTTGAGGCTGGCGCCGTCATGACTGCCGAGATGATTCTGCGGCAGGCCGAATCTCCCGCACCAAAAAGGAAGTGGGAAGAAAGAAAGGGGGACACCCAGAATAACAACTTTAAAAGGCCTAAAATATTTCCTCAATGTCAAATTTGCAAACGCTTTCATACGGGGGAATGTCGTTTTCCTTGTCCAAATTGTAAAAAGACGGGTCATGCTCTTCAAGAATGCAAGGAAAAGAAGAAGTGTTTCGAATGTGGAGACCCTAACCACATGAGATCTGAATGTCCTGAACTCAAAAGAAATAATAAGACACAACCAAATCAGCCAAAAGGGCGTGCATTTGTACTCGCCACGGAAGAAGCCAAGACCAATACACACGTTATCACGGGTATGTATCTCGTAAATGATGTATATGCCCGTGTGTTATTTGATACCGGTGCAAATAGAAGTCTAGTGTCGACTACCTTTAGACCTTACTTGAACCAGGCATCCCAAAACCTAGACCATGCCTTTACAGTAGAAATGGCTGATGGAAGTCAAAGAGAGATAGTTGACATTGTTAAGAATTTTAAAATAAGCTTAAACAACCATGTTATCCCTATAGACCTAATGCCTATGGAACTTGGAGAATTCGACATAGTCATAGGAATGGACTGGTTGACACCATATCATGCGGAAGTTATATGTGAAAAAAGGATCGTCCGACTCCGATTACCCAACGGCAAACAACTAACTGTATCGGGAGACCGCACTGACAAGACTAAGGACCCCATCACGATAGCACAAGCACATAAATGCCTAAGGAAAAGGTATGTTGCCTTTTTAGCATATGTCATAAACACTACAGAAAAGCAGAAGGTCGAGGACATGCCAGTAGTACGAGAATACCCCGAAGTATTTCCCGATGAGCTCCCGGGACAACCATCGGATAGACAGGTTGAGTTTCGCATTGACCTAGTTCCCGGTACATCACCGATTGCTAAGTCGCCGTACAGACTAGCCCCGACAGAAATGCAAGAACTCAAGAAGCAACTACAATAGTTGCTTGATGTCACAACCCTAGCCCCGGTTTGACCCGGTCAAGAGCCGCGGGACAGGAATCCCGTGGTATTTAATAAATGCGACAGCGGAAGACTTTATCAGGATCATTTTAATACTTGAAATGCCCGTTTGATTTATTATATAATTTAGGAATAAAACCCTGTAATTTACACTAAAGTGATTTCACTAGGAAATCTTTATTTTTACAAAACATGTTTCTTTATTTTATTTTGAGCCACTTCCTTAAGCTTGTAGTGCTTCACGGCACTTTTTCCTGTATCACAACAGATCACCTGAAACATGTTTGAAAAAGGTTTTGTCAGCAGGGAAATACTGAGTGAATCATTCTTTTTGTTGAAACAATGTTTAGTTATAATTTTACAGTATTAAGAGCGATTACAATGTTTCTGTTTATCAACCATATACCCACAGTATTTGTCACTCGACCACCTATTTGTCACACCCCGACCACGTGGAACATACAAAACGTGGCGGAAATGTCGGGGAGTGTTGTAACAGAATCAATTGTTTCAAATCCATGGTAAATGAAGTTTCGTTTTATTAATCAAACATGAAAGTTTACATTGTTTAATCTAGAACCAAAGAGTACATAACATAGATTAACTAGTTCTTGTCTTGTTTTAAGTCACTAAGGCACATGTCCGCCTAAGTATGTCTTGATAAGTCCTATGCATCATCTCCTGAAAACACATGTGAAAATAGGTACGTCAGCATAAAAATGCCTGTGAGATACATTGGTTTTGTGAAAACGGGATTCATGACTTATGTTTGAGAAAATGTTTAGTCATGAACCTCGTATTTTGCTTTGTCTTGTAAATCATTTGAAAAACGGTAAGATCAAATGATATGTATAAATAAGAGAACACTGTATGGTTAAACGGATAACCATGTAAAATGAGTTTGTATAAGATAAGTCGTTTGTAAAACAATGTCTCGTGAAAAGTGTGTTATTTGTATAAAATGTCATATGTCTCAAATTGAAATGATTCAAATAACGCTACGATATGTAATACCATACAAACACTTATATATAGGAAGTACCAGCGGCGTATCCACCATGCTTGTATCATATTACACACGCCTCGTTACTTAATCACTTACTCAAACCAAACCATCAGAATGAAATGATTAACAATTGTGGAAATGTTTATGTATAGTCAAGTGTCTAATGTCAAATGTAAATCATGTCAACGGATACAACTGGTTTACACGGTTCAATGGTTACAAACGGTTCATATAATCGAGGGGTTAAGACGGTTCACATAGTCAAATGGTTACAACGGTTCAAAATGTAGTATAATGTGTTCATATGCTGGATGAGCATATGCAACAGAAATGCAATGTGAAACAATGTACTACGTATGCACACAATGGGCGTACGTAGCATGAAATGTATTGTAGAGTACAACGGTTCAAAATGTAGAATAATGTGTTCATATGCTGGATGAGCATATGCAACAGAAATGCAATGTGAAACAATGTACTACGTATGCACACAATGGGCGTACGTAGCATGAAATGTATTGTAGAGTACAACGGTTCAAAATGTAGTATAATGTGTTCATATGCTGGATGAGCATATGCAACAGAAATGCAATGTGAAACAATGTACTACGTATGCACACAATGGGCGTACGTAGCATGAAATGTGATGTAAAGCAATGTACTAAGTACGCATACAATGGGCATACATAGCATAAACATAATGAAATCATGTACTATATATGTACTATCGAACATAGCAGTATATGATGTGAAAACCGGAAAGCATGAAAGTAGCAAGTAGGCACATGTGTTTCACCCCAAAACAGTTTGGAAAACACTAAAAGAGGGGTTCAATGTACTCACCTGAGATTGCTTTGAATTCCTTGTATAATAACCAGATAATGCTGGTGATCACGGGATATCAAACGGCACCTAATAGGTAGCTATATTAATATACCGGACCAAAATCGGAAGGATCAGATAGTATGCGGGTTCGTAAACCAAACGAGTATGGAGACTCGTGTAATATGGTTTAACAAAGCCTACATACTAAAATGAAACCTAACCTAAGTGCTTACGCCCCATCATGATCCGTTCAGGTAGCTTAGGCTACCCTAACGCGTCGTTCACGTAGAACGCGTTCGGAACGCCTAACATCGCGACCACTAGGTATAACCTCGGAAGGTTATAGCTATGGTCACCTAATGTGTTTGGTCGGATCCTAATGATCGACCAAATGGGTCGGGTTCGAAAGTATAAGCGATGGTTTAGATCGCTTACCTTACGACCCTATATAAGCACTAAACTAAAAGTGACGAGCTAAGCATGTTAGAACATGCTTAACTAAGTTTAGAAAACGGGTTTGGCATCAAAACAAACGGCTTTGATGCCGACGAGTAGTTTGGTTACAAAATACGCAAGAATGCGCATTTTGGCCGAAACTACGACTCGTCACTGAGCCTAGATAACGTGGTAATCAGTAGGTATGGTCACTACGGACCATAACCATCGTGATCACGCTCACGTTATGAAGTTCCATGAACTTCACATCGACCAAAAGCTGGTCAATGCAGAAAGTCAACAAAATGTTGACTTTCGGACTCGAAAAGCGAATAAAAGAGCGAAAGAAGACTTACGGAAGGTCCCCGAGTGCTAATCTAGATCAAATAGCTCAGGTATGAAACAATGGTTTCAACTTAGAGCTTTAAGATCAGATTGTTGTGATTTTTACACAAAAGGGGGGGGGTATTTATAGGAAAAGTGGAACCGTTAGGATCGTTTATCGAATATCGTGCCGCGATCTCGAGCGTACACTTGTCAAATTCTTGTGGTAAGTCAGAAAATGCCCCTTGGCTCTTGATTGGGTGAAAGGGCATCGCCCCTTGATCGAACGAAAGGCCAACTGCATTAAATAGATGCATTGAATCTGTCTAACAGTCCCACGCGCCCCGCGTAAGGATTTGGTAAATCCTTACGCGCCCCGCCTAAGGTTCCCAGATCAGAATTTTTAATTTTGGTCCCTGCACTTCAGAAACACGTAATTTGGCCCATTGTTGGCACTTTTAAGCCCCGTTAACCTCATTTCAAGGCTCTAGGATGAAGTTAAAGTGTAGGGGACTTGAAATATGCTCAAAAATATTCCGGATGTCGGTTCGTTTGGCCGTACGATCGCGATGTTCGCTTAATTACGACGGAATGCGCATAAGCGCGAAAGACGATCCAAATGACGCGACGAATGGATTTTTCTCAAGCCAAACACTAAGGCATAATATAAGGATGCTTACATAAATTTTTGGATGTCCGGATGTATTCAGAACGTAAGTTACGCGCGAAAGTGCAAACTTGTGCACTTTTTGACACTTTTAGTCCCTGAATGACCCAAAAGTTTGTTTTAGCATACCAAACCCCTCAAAGCCTATTTCTAAGCTATGTAAAGGATATTTGTGGTATGTTTAACTTATGGACATGTTCCGGAATGTTCGTTACAGTTCAAATTGGCATACTTTCACAGTTTGTCAAGTTTAGTCCCTGTAAGCGAATTAACTTGTTTTTGCCATACCAAAGCCTTCAAAACTTATTTCTAAGTTATGTAAAGGTTATTTAAGGTATGTTGAGTATATGTTGATGTTCCGGAGTATTTGTCGCATTAAACTGAGTACGTTTAAGCATCAGTTAGCGTATAACTCTCCAGAAAGCGATGTAGAGTTTGAAATTGAACAAGAATTGTTATGTGTAAAAGATACACATATTTATACAAGATCCCAAGTATGAAATACAATATTTCATTGGTTTGGTATTTGTTTGATGGTTGCGGTGACACAGGTGTCACAGTCTCCCTTACTTTAGGAAATTTCGTCCCGAAATTTATTCGTAGGAGTCTATTTGTGAATTTGCCAAATAACCACCAACGATATGTAAGGCAATATCTTGTCATTTCCTTAACGGTCATTCTTCCAAAACGAAAATGAACAGACGGGTCATTTTCAATGGTTGCTTCATCAGAATTGGAAATGAAGGATTACACAACGGATATTCGTTTCCTCAACATATAATCTTCAGAAACGAAAATGAACAAACGGGGTCATCTTCAACGGTTGCTTCCTCAGAGTTGGAAATGAAGTATTACACAACGGATATTCATTTCCTCAACGGATAATCTTCAGAAACGAAAATGAACTAACAGAGTCATCTTCAACGGTTGCTTCCTCAGAGTTGGAAATGAAGGATTACACAACGGATATTCATTTCCTCAACGGATAATCTTCAGAAACGAAAATGAACAAACGGGGTCATCTTCAACGGTTGCTTCCTCAGAGTTGGAAATGAAGTATTACACAACGGATATTCATTTCCTCAACGGATAATCTTCAGAAACGAAAATGAACTAACAGAGTCATCTTCAACGGTTGCTTCCTCAGAGTTGGAAATGAAGGATTACACAACGGATATTCATTTCCTCAACGGATAATCTTCAGAAACGAAAATGAACAAACGGGGTCATCTTCAACGGTTGCTTCATCAGAATTGGAAATGAATGGGGTTAACTCTAGACACATGACAGAACTTGCTGTGATTTCTGTGCACTAGATTCCATAATTATGTATGCATCCATAATTACGTAATCCCTTGCACAGTCCGCACAGTTTGTTTTGTAATGTTTTGGGGAAGGATATCAAACTTGTGATGAGGGTGACTAGACTTCCATCGGTTCCTTTTTAATTAGATCGACAGGGGATCTTCTTAGTTAGGCCACCAAGGAGTCCTTTCAGCTATATCATCACATGATATCCCTAACCAGATTTTTGGATGAATCTGTTTAGCTAGACCACTTAAGGGGTCTAATTATGAAGTAGTACTTTATAATCCGAGGGACTTAACTATAACATAGAAGTCCATTGAGGATTTTAAGTAATACCTTTGGGCATCCTACTATGAATCTCTTGTACACGGATATGTAAGATTCTACGAAGATTTGGATAACATAATTTGGATCACACAACAACACATAAGGAAACACATAAGCACATAGTCACATAATTGTTTAACTTGATCATAATTTGTTATTAACTTGTTATCGATCGAATACGGATATGGAAATCTGTCGACGGATCTCAATGTTCACTAGAATCTATCTGAGAAGATAGAAAGATCTCCCAAAATTCGATTTTTTATTACAAGGAATCACCACATTCGAATGAAGGTATATAACAATTAAAGACTTACGGGAAATCCGTAGGTACCCTATTAAGGATTTATAGTGGTACCTTGGGTATTCGTCTTGTGTTGTAACCTGCGCCTTGTACTTCGTTTCCTTAGAATAAACGGGTACTTAGGAATTCCGTGGAAGACGCAAGCGATTATAGAATGGGAGAATTTTGGGGGTAGTTTGTTCTTCAAGGAATACGGTTCCTTGATTGTCGGTATTGCAAGGGATATGTCGTTTATACATGCAACCATAGAAATACATTGCAATGTAAATGAAAGATTTATTTATAAACAACGATATCAATTGTTCCTTGGATCTTGACAACAAAAGAAACTTAATACATAAGACATGATTATTTCTAAACGATGTTGTCTTCTAGTCAGTCGGGTGATCATCCTTGTGCTGGATTTGCATTAGCAAGCTTTGGGCAATTTCTTCGGAAATGACCCATCTCGCCACAGTTGAAACAAGAACCTGGTAGGAAACGACCTTGAGCGGGATTGTTGCCAGCTTGGTTTGGTGCAGCTGCAGCTGGGCAGATTCTTGTTGTATGGCCTATGAGTCCACAAGTTTGGCATTTGCGGCACCGTACATTGGCGTGATGATGGAGGCTACATTGGTTGCACAAGGGTGCAGTTCCATTGTATGGTTTTCTAGCAGAGGGTTGAGCTGGTTGGTTGGCTTGACCATTGTGAGCGACCACGGCGAAGTTCTGAGAAGCCTTTCGCTTCTTTGACTTTTTAGAGGATTCAGTCTGTTCATCCATGGTCTTTGATTCCCCGATTGGGTTTGATTCCCCGACCGGTTTCTTGTCACCTTTTCGGAAAAGTTTACCTTTCCTGATCTTTGATTCAGTCAAGGTTGCAGATAGCTCAATGGCCTGTCGGACTGTAGTAGGGTTGCTACCAATCACAATGTCTTGTATTGAGTCTGGGAGGCCATCAATGTACTTCTCGATTGCCTTATCCAAAGGTGTAACCATATCTGGGCATAACAAACTTAACTCCTCATAACGGTCTGTGTAGGCTCGATGCTCACCGCTAACTTGCTTAAGATCGTCGAACTCCGTTTCCAAAGCCCTGATCTCATGACGAGGACAGAATTCCTTCATCATCAGAGCTCGAAGCTCTTGCCATGTTTGAGCTAGTGCCACATCGGCACCCCTATCTCTCATCACACCATTCCACCATGTCAAAGCTCGTTTCTCAAAGACGCTAGATGCGAATTCTACCTTTCGCTCGTTTGGACATTGAACATGTCTGAAGGTGTTCTCTAAACTCTCGAACCATTGCAGAAGGGCAGTCGCTCCTTGAGATCCAGAAAACTTTGATGGCTTAGCCGAGTTGAACGTCTTGAAGTTGCAGGGGGCATTATGGTTGTTGTTGGCCTGGTTCCATTGAGCAAAGAGGTTTGGGAATTGAGCAGCCATCTGCTGCGCAATGATCTCTGCCAGTTCTGCAGTCGCTATCTGGTTTTCGCGTCGAGGAGGCATTCTAAAAGAGGGACAAGAAATTAAGTAAATGAAATGGCATTGGGTAAGAATAGGATGTTACAATTACCAGCCATACTCATGGTTGAGGGTCGTTTGTTTGAATCCACGAAGCAAACAAACAACACCAAGGCTGAATCAAAGCAACTAGATCCTCATAGTGTATCGCGAAGACATGCTCGCCTATAAGTGGATACTCACCCCAAGAGTTCCCAGGTAAGAGTGACTGGTCCGATTATGTGGATTTGTACGAACACTCTAACCTTAGACAGAAAACCCAGGGTACAGGCATTCACTCTTCCAGTTCGCACGTGTTCACACTAGTTAGGACCCAAAACTTTGACGGGAGTTTTGAAAATTCAAAGGGGTTCAAAACCTTATAACAAAGGGTTCAAAACCTTACAATAGAGGGTTCAAAACCTAGTAATCAATCATCCTAGAACAGATGATTAGTTTTCAAGGCGGTTTTGAAATTTATGTTCTTGTTGTGGTCGTCGCCTAAGGATAGGTGACGGTATTGTTTTATGACTAAACGCAGGTGAACTCGCGTTAGGGTCCTAGGAAGGTTATAGACTAGGTCAAAGCATTACTAATAACCTAATTCCCTATAACCATTGGCTCTGATACCATCTTTTCTGTCACACCCCGACCACGTGGAACATACAAAACGTGGCGGAAATGTCGGGGAGTGTTGTAACAGAATCAATTGTTTCAAATCCATGGTAAATGAAGTTTCGTTTTATTAATCAAACATGAAAGTTTACATTGTTTAATCTAGAACCAAAGAGTACATAACATAGATTAACTAGTTCTTGTCTTGTTTTAAGTCACTAAGGCACATGTCCGCCTAAGTATGTCTTGATAAGTCCTATGCATCATCTCCTGAAAACACATGTGAAAATAGGTACGTCAGCATAAAAATGCCTGTGAGATACATTGGTTTTGTGAAAACGGGATTCATGACTTATTTTTGAGAAAATGTTTAGTCATGAACCTCGTATTTTGCTTTGTCTTGTAAATCATTTGAAAAACGGTAAGATCAAATGATATGTATAAATAAGAGAACACTGTATGGTTAAACGGATAACCATGTAAAATGAGTTTGTATAAGATAAGTCGTTTGTAAAACAATGTCTCGTGAAAAGTGTGTTATTTGTATAAAATGTCATATGTCTCAAATTGAAATGATTCAAATAACGCTACGATATGTAATACCATACAAACACTTATATATAGGAAGTACCAGCGGCGTATCCACCATGCTTGTATCATATTACACACGCCTCGTTACTTAATCACTTACTCAAACCAAACCATCAGAATGAAATGATTAACAATTGTGGAAATGTTTATGTATAGTCAAGTGTCTAATGTCAAATGTAAATCATGTCAACGGATACAACTGGTTTACACGGTTCAATGGTTACAAACGGTTCATATAATCGAGGGGTTAAGACGGTTCACATAGTCAAATGGTTACAACGGTTCAAAATGTAGTATAATGTGTTCATATGCTGGATGAGCATATGCAACAGAAATGCAATGTGAAACAATGTACTACGTATGCACACAATGGGCGTACGTAGCATGAAATGTATTGTAGAGTACAACGGTTCAAAATGTAGAATAATGTGTTCATATGCTGGATGAGCATATGCAACAGAAATGCAATGTGAAACAATGTACTACGTATGCACACAATGGGCGTACGTAGCATGAAATGTATTGTAGAGTACAACGGTTCAAAATGTAGTATAATGTGTTCATATGCTGGATGAGCATATGCAACAGAAATGCAATGTGAAACAATGTACTACGTATGCACACAATGGGCGTACGTAGCATGAAATGTGATGTAAAGCAATGTACTAAGTACGCATACAATGGGCATACATAGCATAAACATAATGAAATCATGTACTATATATGTACTATCGAACATAGCAGTATATGATGTGAAAACCGGAAAGCATGAAAGTAGCAAGTAGGCACATGTGTTTCACCCCAAAACAGTTTGGAAAACAGTAAAAGAGGGGTTCAATGTACTCACCTGAGATTGCTTTGAATTCCTTGTATAATAACCAGATAATGCTGGTGATCACGGGATATCAAACGGCACCTAATAGGTAGCTATATTAATATACCGGACCAAAATCGGAAGGATCGGATAGTATGCGGGTTCGTAAACCAAACGAGTATGGAGACTCGTGTAATATGGTTTAACAAAGCCTACATACTAAAATGAAACCTAACCTAAGTGCTTACGCCCCATCATGACCCGTTCAGGTAGCTTAGGCTACCCTAACGCGTCGTTCGCGTAGAACGCGTTCGGAACGCCTAACATCGCGACCACTAGGTATAACCTCGGAAGGTTATAGCTATGGTCACCTAATGTGTTTGGTCGGATCCTAATGATCGACCAAATGGGTCGGGTTCGAAAGTATAAGCGATGGTTTAGATCGCTTACCTTACGACCCTATATAAGCACTAAACTAAAAGTGACGAGCTAAGCATGTTAGAACATGCTTAACTAAGTTTAGAAAACGGGTTTGGCATCAAAACAAACGGCTTTGATGCCCACGAGTAGTTTGGTTACAAAATACGCAAGAATGCGCATTTTGGCCGAAACTACGACTCGTCACTGAGCCTAGATAACGTGGTAATCAGTAGGTATGGTCACTACGGACCATAACCATCGTGATCACGCTCACGTTATGAAGTTCCATGAACTTCACATCGACCAAAAGCTGGTCAATGCAGAAAGTCAACAAAATGTTGACTTTCGGACTCGAAAAGCGAATAAAAGAGCGAAAGAAGACTTACGGAGGGTCCCCGAGTGCTAATCTAGATCAAATAGCTCAGGTATGAAACAATGGTTTCAACTTAGAGCTTTAAGATCAGATTGTTGTGATTTTTACACAAAAGGGGGGGTATTTATAGGAAAAGTGGAACCGTTAGGATCGTTTATCGAATATCGTGCCGCGATCTCGAGCGTACACTTGTCAAATTCTTGTGGTAAGTCAGAAAATGCCCCTTGGCTCTTGATTGGGTGAAAGGGCATCGCCCCTTGATCGAATGAAAGGCCAACTGCATTAAATAGATGCATTGAATCTGTCTGACAGTCCCACGCGCCCCGCCTAAGGTTCCCAGATCAGAATTTTCAATTTTGGTCCCTGCACTTCAGAAAGACGTAATTTGGCCCATTTTTGGCACTTTTAAGCCCCGTTAACCTCATTTCAAGGCTCTAGGATGAAGTTAAAGTGTAGGGGACTTGAAATATGCTCAAAAATATTCCGGATGTCGGTTCGTTTGGCCGTACGATCGCGATGTTCGCTTAATTACGACGGAATGCGCATAAGCGCGAAAGACGATCCAAATGACGCGACGAATGGATTTTTCTCAAGCCAAACACTAAGGCATAATATAAGGATGCTTACATAAATTTTTGGATGTCCGGATGTATTCAGAACGTAAGTTACGCGCGAAAGTGCAAACTTGTGCACTTTTTGACACTTTTAGTCCGTGAATGACCCAAAAGTTTGTTTTAGCATACCAAACCCCTCAAAGCCTATTTCTAAGCTATGTAAAGGATATTTATGGTATGTTTAACTTATGGACATGTTCCGGAATGTTCGTTACAGTTCAAATTGGCATACTTTCGCAGTTTGTCAAGTTTAGTCCCTGTAAGCGAATTAACTTGTTTTTGCCATACCAAAGCCTTCAAAACTTATTTCTAAGTTATGTAAAGGTTATTTAAGGTATTTTGAGTATATGTTGATGTTCCGGAGTATTTGTCGCATTAAACTGAGTACGTTTAAGCATCAGTTAGCGTATAACTCTCCAGAAAGCGATGTAGAGTTTGAAATTGAACAAGAATTGTTATGTGTAAAAGATACACATATTTATACAAGATCCCAAGTATGAAATACAATATTTCATTGGTTTGGTATTTGTTTGATGGTTGCGGTGACACAGGTGTCACACTATTGGCTATCTCGTTGTCCAATTGGTGTCTGTGACTGTGGTCATATCACCCCTTGGCTAACTCGTTGTCCAATGGTGACGGTTATCAAGTAATGTATACAAAACCCCACATACCAGCTGTAACTTGGTGATTACAAAGACTTAATCCCTGTAATTATAACTTTGAAATAAATAGAGTTTTTGAAATAATTTGATAAAAAGAGAATGACTCACATTGCAGATTTATACGGGCAAAGCTTAGCCTATTGATTATCCTGATAACCTAATTTAAATAACAATGCACACAAACCAGGTTAGTAACTAATACAGCATTTACGACAACTCACGAGATCAAACCCTCACGATAAATGATAAAGTGCGATACTTAAACATCCATCGAATTAACGACGAATGACAAAGTATAAACCCTAATTTGAGCATCACTTAAACATTCATCGGATAGTTTTAATCGATCGGACATTGAATTGTAATAGCGATCGAGTTAATACCCGGTATCGTAGCAGTACCTCACTATATGAATTTATGATTTTGAACAGCCTAACTTCGTTTTTGAAAGATTTCGTCGACACAGAATGAAAGCCCCTGAGCTAGGCTATTTATAGCCTGAAAATGGGTTTTACGCGGCCCGCGTAAACCCACATATACATCTTACGCGGCCCGCGAGGCTGCCTAGTCTAGGCGTAGGTTTGATTGGTCATGAGTAGGTCCCCAGATGGTCAACACGTGGCCCCGGAATACTTATCCTGTCAAACTTAAGTTGACGCGGCCCGTGTAAATATACCATATGTTTTACACGGCCCGTCTGGAAACCTTAAAACTTATCCAGTTAGTTATCGAGTTGTAGCGGCCGGCGTAAGCCATCGGCTTAACCTTACGCGGTCCGCCTGAACCCAATTTTCTTGATTTTTCTTGATTTTTCATGAACAGTAGGGTTTCAAGGTCCGATTTTGTATTTATGGGTTATTTAGGGACATTTTTGAAGATCCTTACATCCTCCCCACCTTAATTAAAATCTCGTCCTCGAGATTTATTGAAATAAGTGAGGATACTTTCGCTTCATCTCTGATTCTAGCTCCCAAGTATATTCAGGTCCTCTATTTGAATCCCACTTGACTTTGACCAGCACTAGTCTTTTGTGCTTGAGAAATTTGACTTTTCTGTCTTCTATCTGTAGTGGCTTCCCTACAAATTTTAACTTTTCATTTACCTCTACATCTTGAAGAGGTACTACCAGGGATTCGTCTAATAGACATTTCTTGAGATTGGATACATGAAATACATCATGTACCCCAGCTAGTTCTTCTGGTAGTTGTAAATGATAAGCAACTGGTCCTATTCGTTGAATTACTGGAAATGGTCCTACGTACATTGGACTCAGCTTTCCTTTCTTACCAAATCGTACGATTCCTTTCCAAGGAGAAACTTTTAAAAGTACCTTGTCTCCGACTTGAAACTCTAGCGGCTTGCGGCGATTGTCTGCATAGCTTTTCTGACGATCTCGAGCCGTTTTCAATCTTTCTTTGATTTGAGTTATCTTTTCAGTGATCTCTTGCACAATTTCAGGTCCTGAGAGTTGATTTTCTCCTATTTCTGCCCAACAAACTGGAGTTCGGCACTTGCGTCCATACAGTGCTTCGAATGGGGCAGCTTCGATACTTGAATGATAACTATTGTTATAGGAGAATTCAATTAAAGGTAGGTGATCATCCCAATTTCCACCGAAATCAATCACACATGTCCGGAGCATGTCTTCCAAAGTTTGTATCGTTCTTTCACTGTTGGACCGTTGTTTTTACCCGAAAAGTCAGTCAAGGTAGCTCATCATCACATATAAAGGCGGAGTCAGTACATATGATGTTACAACAGCTTGTCCTTTCAATTCCACTGCTTTTATTACTTTCTAAGATAATTTTGACAGAGTTTCGCTCCAGAGAACACACATACCCTTTTAGATCCGCTCCAATGACAGGCTATTTATAGTCAAGGCTGGTTCGCTTTTGTGACTGACACAAAAGCGGACCTACAACTTTGCACTATAAGCGGACCTGATTAGAACCTAAAAGCGGACCTCTATACAACCTTGACATAAAAGCGGACCTACTTCTACAAATACATAAATTGACATTTTTGACCCTGTGTTGACCTATCTTGACCTAAGACTTCATGCAGACGTAGTCAACAGACATCCTATGCATCAACAGACTCCCCCTTGGATGTTGACGTAGTCTTTATTGGTCTTCAGATCCATAGTCTTCGGTCTTAGTCTTTTCACCAACTCTGTCTTCTCCTCGTAAGCATTCTTCACAGGTTCCAGTATTAACACCTGTTTCTAATTTCATCTTCCCTTTAGTTGATCCAGACTCCCCCTTTCACAGACTCCCCCTCTCAGTATGCTGGAATCTTGAGATATCTGGTTCAAACTTTGACAGTTTGCCTCCGTGGGAATAATAAAGTCTCCAAACCTGTTACTCAACCAATAGCATTACGATCTATCTTTTCAAACAATAAAACACAAACTCAATCAGTTATAAATATCCACTCAAGTATTCAGGTCCAAATTAATGACCCTGATCACTTGATTAATCTACCAAGTTCAATTTAATGACCCTGGTTGATCTTTTTGACGAAACAAACTGATTTAGTAAAAACATTTTCAATTTTTTCTTGAAAATAACAAGTATCAAGTTAATGAACTTGTTTGTGACATAGAAAACAATCAAACTTCCAACAATGTAAGCTCTCCTCATTCTTCAGCTCAGAATCTCCTGCATCTGCTTCATCTTTCTAGAATCCAACAATCAACTTTCCACTCTGGTTTGTCTAAAATAAAGCAAAAATGTAAAATCTTTTTGGATTTTAAGGTGATCTAACTAAGAAATTGTAATAACAGAAAACTTAAATTGCAGAAGAAAAACTATTTACAAGTTTATTTTTGGCGAGCTTGTCAGGGAATCATATCAGCTTTTCAGACATATTACAAGTACCGTTAAGCTACATTACATACTCAGACTTAAACAATTCACCTCGATTGTCAATATACTGATCCATCTTAAATTCTCACACAAACTTCAATCTATTCAGGATACCGTTTAAGTGTTTTAAGAACTTAGATCAATTCATGTGTCCCACCTCTTGAATATACTCCCGTATCCAGAATCCCAATATTCAGTCTTACAGACAAGAATACTACAATGATATCTGTACATAAATTAGGGGTTAAATGCGAGAACTGAGGGATCTCAGGTCAGAACTTCCGTTTAGCAGAGAGATATCAGTTTCGACTTTGCAGTATGTCCCCTTTAGAGGATCTTTTCAGCTACAACAGATGATTATCAATTTTATTATCTAATCAGCTGAGGGCTATATGCTATATTTCAAGCATTTTGGATAAAGTATTAGCCAAAGACTAGGTCAGAACTACCGTTCAGCAAAAGTCCCGGAATAATACCCCAGACATCATATAGTATAAACACCTAGTATATCAGAATACGAGACCTTTCAAACGAGATTTCAGGGGTTACCTATATATCCAAGTAGTGTTCCCCACGAATTTCACAAGTTTGAAATTTTAGGTTTATATCCCGAATAAATCTACTAAATGTGCGAAAACCTATCGACACATCGTTAGTGAGACTGTTTAACTCATTTAACCTTTCCAAATCTTTAGCATACTGTAATTGTCTAGCTAATGTACTATCATTTTCCCTATATACACAAGCTCTTTTTCAATTTTATCATGTTTTTGTATTTTTGCATTTTTTATTGTTTTTGTATTTTACTGAAAATAAACTATGTACACCTATCTATCTCCCCCTAAATACCAAAACAAGTAAAAAACCGATAAACCATCGCAGATTGTTTCTCGTCTTTATCCGCAACAGTACTCTCATCAACGCTCACAATTCCATCCGACACCGAAAGCAATTTCATACCATTAAGTTTTAACAAATATTGAAACCGATTTTTATCAAAAGCTTTGGTATGCAAATCAGCTTTTTGTTTGTCAGTGTGGATTTTCTCAATTCGTATCAACTTTTTCTCGAAGCAATCGCGAATACAGTGATGACGAATTTCTATATGTTTAGTTTTAGCTTGATGTACTGGATTTTTAGTTATATTAATTGCGGCCTCATTATCAACAAACAGAGGTGTGTTAAGAAACTGCAAACCGTAGTCGCGCATCTGTTGCTGTATCCACAGGATCTGAGAGCAGCAACTGCTAGTAGAAACGCACTCCGCTTCACATGTAGATAACGCCACAGACGTTTGTTTCTTACACTGCCAGGTAACCAATCTAGGACCAAAGAACTGGCATCCTGCAGTTGTTGATTTCGCGTTGACTTTGCAGCATCCGAAATCTGAATCGGAATACCCTTCGAGCGTAAAATCGCCTTTCCTAGGATACCATAACCCCAATGACGGAGTACCTTTCAGGTAACGTAATATCCTCTTGACAATAATCATGTGCGATGCTCTCGGGTTAGACTGAAATCTTGCTGCGAGGCACGTTGGGTACATGATGTCAGGACGTGAAGCAGTCAGATACATCAAAGAACCTATCATGGAACGGTAGAACGTTTCATCAGCCCTATCTCCGGTGAGATCTGGGTGAATCCCATGATTAGTCGCAAGTGGGGTAGCAGCTGGAGTAGAACTTGACATTCCAAATTTCTCTAGAATATCATGCACATACTTCGTTTGATGAATGAAAATTCCCTCAGGTAGTTGTTCAATCTGTAAACCCAGAAAGAATTTCATCTCCCCCATTGATGACATTTCAAATTTCTGCTTCATCACCTGTTCGAAATCTTTGCACAATTTGTCATTCGTTGACCCAAAAATTATATCGTCCACATAAATTTGTACTATCAGAAGATGACCATCAACGACTTTAGTGAAGAGAGTGGCATCCACTTTTCCACGTATGAACTGGTTAGCGAGTAGGTGTTGAGACAAAGTCTCGTACCAGGCTCTCGGCGCCTGATGTAGACCATACAACGCTTTGTCCAGCAGATAAACTTTGTTTTTGTGGATTGGGTCAGTAAAGCCCGGCGGCTGACCAACATAAACCTCCTCTTTGACCTTCCCATAAAGAAACGCTGATTTAACATCTAACTGGTATACTTTGAAATTCTTCTAGGACACAAATGCTAGGAAAATTCTGATAGCCTCTAGTCGTGCGACAGGAGCATAGACTTCAGTAAAATCAATCCCCTCCTGTTGACTAAAGCTCTGAACAACTAGTCGAGCTTTGTTCCGTACAACCACTCCTCTATCGTCCCTCTTACACTTGAAAACCCATTTTGTATTGATTTTCCTTTGACCATCTGGCAAATCTACTAACTTCCACGCCCCCAGCTTTTCAAACTGACTTAATTCTTCTTGCATCGCTATGACCCAAGAGTCTTCAGTAAGCGCCTCTTTGTAAGTTCTCGGTTCGACCTGCGAGATAAAACAACTTAATGAAAATTCAGTTTGTAAAGGTGCTACTGTAGAATAAAAACATGTTAAGCCCTGGTCAATTTGACGTCTCGTGCGAACACCCGATTGCAATTCTCCTATGATCAACTCCTCTGGATGATAAGAAAGAGTTCGCGGCATCACTTCGCTTGGAACATCTACATTTCCCTCCAGATTAGTTACATTCGGCTCTGCATCTTGTTCACCAACTTGGTTTGTTTGACTTGACAACCGGATCTGCTCCCCCTCAAGGTCTGAATCACCATGGTCAAATACTGGCATGTTATCAGCTTCTTGATCATCATTCACCTCCGACTGATTACCAGGAGCAACTTCTTCATCATGTTCACCAGCATTACTAGGACCTGCTTCATTGTCATTTGAAGTTTCCCGAGGTCTTCTAGAATACTCCGCTGGGAACCTGAGCTGCGACTCATACTCTCGCAAAATATCCAGCTCATCAAAGAAATTTCTTCTTCCTCTGATTCTTCTCTCATGTCAAACGAATCCCAAAGTTTGTCATAATTATATCTCCATGAATCACCAGGATTCTGTGGCGGCATAGTGTATCCCTGACATTCAACATTCGCTGCTTCAATAATCCGCTTTTCGCTTGGAACGAAGACACGTCGTGTAGGACTTGAATAACCAACAAAGATTCCCTCAATGCTCTTCGGACCAAACTTTCCATTGGGCTCTATCACCGTACAGGGAGATCCAAACGGTTCTAGATACTTCAAATTCGGCTTGCGGTTATTGATTAGCTCAAAACACGTCTTGTTGAACTTCTTTACAGTAAGAACTCTGTTGAGAGTATAGCATGCAGCAGAAACAGCTTCAGCCCAGAAATTAATTGGTAACTTAGAGTCTCCAAGCATCGTTCTGGCTCTTTCAATTAGCGTCCGGTTTTTGCGTTCTGCAACTCCATTCTGCTGCGGAGTGTACGGAGCACTAAACTCATGCAGTATACCTCTTTCATCACAAAATTCTTCCATCTTACTGTTTTTGAATTCAGTACCATTATCACTGCGAATTTTACAGATCGGCCTCTGGTACAAATTCTCAATACTTTTAAACAATGCCATCAAACTATCAAAAGTTTCATCTTTTGATTTCAAAAACATCACCCAAGAAAATCTGGAATAATCATCAGTCACGACCAAACAGTAGGAATCTCCTGTTATACTCTTGACATTCACTGGTCCAAACAGATCCATGTGAAGTCTTTCCAAAGGTCTTGAAACTGAATTGACTTGCTTTGTAGGGTGTGACTTTTCCTTCTGCTTTCCTTTGATGCAGCTTATGCACTCCCCTTCCAGATGAAAACCTTTAACATGCACACCTGTAACCAAATCGTTATGCACCAAGTGATTCATTTTCCTTAGGTGAATATGCCCCATCTTTCGGTGCCATAACCTGGATTCTTTCTCCGTTGCTCTGGACACAAAACAATGAGCCTGACCCATGGTTGTAGTAGCGACGCTCATGTCCAACACGTACAGATCATTGACCCTTGGTGCCCTCATGATGATCCATTCCCCAGGTATCACAAATCCCGGTTTCAAGATCAAACATTCTTTGTCGGTGAAATGAGTAGTATACATCCTGTCACAGATCTGGGAGATACTAAGCAGGTTGTTCTCCAGCTCAGCGATATAGTTAACTCTCTCAAACGTTATGACGCCATTCGATAACGTTCCTTCACCTATGATCCTTCCTCCTTGGTTACCCGCAAAACCCACATAACCACCGTTAATGTTATTCACATCATACAGCAGCGCGGTCTTCCCTGTCATATGTCTCGATGCTCCACTATCCATTATCCACCTGGATATAAGGTTTGGAAGATCCTGCACATAACAAATCATCATTTAAACAACTTCAAGAAAGATGCCGATTCATGCTTCGCGATCCAGGAAGCTCCGACAATTCAAACTATCTAGTCAAACATGGTGTCCACCCAGGCTTCATCAGCCTTAGGTGTAACCTTGACTCTAGTAATTTGAATTTTGAAATTTTCAGCCTTGAGAGGCGGAAAATTTGCATCATAATCAACAGTAATTGGCTCTTCAGCCTTTTTCTCCTCAGAAGTTGAAACTTTCTTCTCAACTTTTGACTCAATTTTAGGTTTCCACACCTGTTGAGTTACTGCAACCCTTTTATAAAATTTATCATTTTGAGTTACCAACTTCTTTACGGGTTCAGTTTTTACTTTTACGTTGTCGATTTTAACGTTTTTCTTCTCAACAACTTTCTTCTCAACACACATCGGTGCTTTACCCTTCACATCAACCTTCTTTTGTTGAGCCTTCACAGCTTCAGTCTTAGGCTTCACATATGTACACTTTCGTGCAATATGACCAACCTGTTCACATCTAAAACAAGTACGAGTATCAGCTACCCGACTCGTTCCTTCAGACTGAGCCTGTGAAGCTCTCTTCTCAAAAAATTCTTTGTTCGATTTTGAAAAAATTTCTTTTTCTTCATCAGCAAGTGAACTTGAACTGTTTACAAACATTTTCTTCTCAGCAAACCTCTTGTTTGAAACATTTCTTTTCTGATACGGTTTACCCCCCTGATAACCACCCGACCAGTTGTTTCTGTTGTTATTGTAAAAACGCGGTGGATTAACCGATTTCTTGTTATAAACCCTATATTTCTTTCGACTCAGATTATTCACTGTTGACAACTCGACTTCAACAAGTTTGAAAACATTTGTCAATTTGTTCATGTTAACATTCTCGATCGGAAACTCTGAATCCGAAAACAACTTATCCGAACCCATCATCTTGTACATGACAAGGTTTGATTCTTCATCTAAGTTGTTCTTGGACTTTTGTTTCGGAATGTATTTATCCAAGAAACACCCATCCTCCTCAGAAGTGTCACAATCCGGTTTAAGCACTTTGTCTACCACACTTTTCACCACATCATTTTGGACACCCTCGTCATTGGAAGACGTGAACGTGACATCAATGTTCTCAGGAAGTTTAACATCACTTTCTTCCTCAATTTCCACCAAACTAGACTACTTTTTCGTGTTGTTGTCTAAGATTGGCGGTGGAACTTTGTGAAACCCTACACCCGTTCCATCAGAAAACACATCCTCGCCAGCTTTGTTTTTCCCTATAGGTTTGGGAACAATATGCTGCAAAACAAAGCTTGCTGAGCTATAGCTGTTTAACTTCAACTGAATTCTTTCATTTTCAATTTCAGCTTCTTGAACTTTAAGTTTCAATTTAGCAATTTCATCCAGTTGATTGTTAATTGATTCTTCTTTTATTCTCACCACAGCTCTCAGATGTTCGTTTTCTTTAAACGTTTTGCCATTTCGATCATCACTATCTTTCACAATAGTTTAAGTTTTTCAAACTTTTCTGAAATCTGACGGTTTTCAAGAATTAACTTTTCATTTTCACATTTTATTTTCTCACGTTCAGTTTTATCATGTTCAATTTGAGCCGTTAATTCTTTGATCCGTTCGGTTGAAGCTTTTACAGTTTTGTAACGACCAAGAATCTGATCCTCAACACTTTTAACTTTCGTTGTCAGATTCTTGATTTTCTCATTGTTAAGGTACGTGACAGTGCTACAAAAATTGCATTGTTTGGTGCAATTTTGCAATCAGCATTTCCATCAAACTTGTTACCTGATGCATTTGTTGACACAATTTGACTGACCAGCCCCTTTGACTCAGTAACAGAATTAGGGTCTACCTCAAGTGCTTTCGCAGCCAGCACCTTGTCAGCCATCTTTCCCAGGTTCTCATCCGTCAACTCCTGCGTAGTATCGATCAAGCCTGTATCAGCCTTCTTTACTTTCTCAATTTCTTCTTTTTCTTTCTTCTCTTTCTCTTCTTTCTCTTTTCTCTCTTTCTCCTTTTCTTCTTCAATCATCTTCTCAGTTGGCGTTCCCCACCACTTGTGCTTCCAGTATTCATCTTCTTCTTTGTACTCCTTGATGATGGCTTCGATATCTAGCGTTTTGTCATCAATCGCGATGTTGCCATACCTATCAAGGTAGCACTCTCTATCTGGATCCCATCTATTTGCCCTTCTAGCTTCCAGAAAGATACCAGAAAGTCTGATAATCTTGTTTTCAGCAATCATCTTCCGGTATTTATACTTCTGTTCCTCAGTACGATCATCTTTCCACGGAATGGGTTCATCATTACTTGCCATGAATGCGTAACCCACCGCATCTTCCTCTGGTAGAACTTCTTTACTCCAATCGTACCCCTCATCGTCGTAAATCACAGCCAGAGCCCTTGATTTGTCTCTGTTATCATCAGACTGCTTCAATCTGGGCGGCTCAGATTTATTTTGATGGTAGATTGCCTTCTTGTAATAATCATCTCTAAACGGATTTTCTGACTCATCAGCGTACGCGTTTCTACATTCACGCTTGAAGTGACCCTTCTGCTTACACTTAAAGCACGTCACCTTGGATTTGTCGAATCCCAACTTTGTAGACGGACCACCGATCGTCTTTCTCCCGGTAATTTCCATGAAGCGCTGAGCACGTCGAACAGCACTTGCCATTGCCCAACGAATGCCAATAAGCTCCATTTCTTCGGGGTCTATCTGATCGTAATCTTCTTTCGTCAGATTTGTGTTCCCGATCTTACCAGCTACCAACCCTTCATAAGACTCTAGCACAGATGCCAAAAAGACCATCTGTTGCTTAGCCGACTCCTCATCAAAATTCTGTGCATTCTTCAAATCTATCGCGATATTGCAAGAAAACTTTGCATCAGAACGATTTGCAGAAGACGTAGATCCACTATGATAACCACTATGACTTCCGCTGATTGGACTGCTTTGACTTTCTTTGCTTGCTGAAGATACATTCTCAGCTGAAAATGCAGTCTTTGGAGAAGTTGCTTTTGGCATCATGCTCTTTGGATAATAGAGATCCAAATTCTGCTGAGAAGAAGAGTGATTGACTTTGTAAGTTTTCTTCAGTTCCAGCTCGTGACTTTCAAGTCTCTCAATCACCAAATCTGGAGTCAAATCTTTAGGAGCAATAGTGTTCTTCAACATAATATCTCCAATCAACCTCATCTGGTAAAGAATCGAATAGTTTGTCAACTAGTTCTTCATCAGAAAACTTGATTTCATGTCTTGCTAACTCTAGTTTCAGATGACCGAACCTCTCTATCATTTTACACACCGATTCATTCTTTAGACAACCAAAAAGATCAAATTCTTTTCTAAGAAGCTTTCGTTTGTTCTTTACAATCTCTTTGCTTCCAAGACACTTCTTTCCAAGTTTATCCCACAAATCTTTAGCATTTGAGTAATCTATCAGCGAAATGATGTCTTCCCGCACCGATTAAAACAATAATGCCACACACTTTTGCTCGGCCACAAAACTCTCAATCTCTTCAGCCGATCTCAATGCTTCACCATTCTTCTTTCCCTCGGCATAACCATTCTTCATACTCTTCCAGCTGGGAAAAGCAAATGCCATCAACCAGTCTTCGAACTTTGTTGCCCACCTGCTGTAATCTTCTATAGCCATCAGCTTAGGAGGTTTGTTAAATGTTCCAAATGCGCTTTCGGACTCCCAAGCTTCCTTCTTTCTTTCTTTCGGTGGACTCTTGTTTGCATTGCTTGAAGAGGTGTCATTCTCTCCAGAACTACCCATGAAAGCATACATGTCGCTAAACGGATTCAAGAAAATATCATCCATTTTAATTGAACCTGCAAAATCAACCAACACTTAGAAATTTTTTTTCGAAACTTTTGAAAAACAGTACACAAAAGCGGATCTATCTGTGTAGATGACAGATAAGCGGACCCAATAATGTCACAAAAGCGAATCTAGAAAATGTCTTTCAAGCGGACCAGTAATCGTTCAAATGACAGAACTTGTTCGTTCGAGCGGACCAGAACTTGTTCGTAAAAGCGGACCAGAACTTGTGCGTAAAAGCGGACCAGAACTTGTCCGTAAAAGCGGACCAGAACTTGTCCGTAAAAGCGGACCAGAACTTGTCCATAAAAGCGGACCAGAACTTGTCGTACGAGCGGACCAGATGATGTCGTACGAGCGGACCAGAAAATGTATGCTCGAGCGGACCAGGCTTGTTTTTGGAGCGGACCAGAGTCACAAAAGCGGACCAACATGTTAATTCGAGCGGATCTCCGATTAACCGTAAAAGTGAACCTCAGTTTTTAACCATTTTTAGTTCGAGTTTTAGCCTGAAACTTTCTAGGGTTTGTTATTAGTATGTTTTACACGTTATACTCAAATTTCAGACAATTTCAACCGTAGGAACCACTAAAAACCGAAAAAGTATGAGAGAAATTGAGTAGAAAAGAGAGATTTCTGCAGATCTAAGCTGTAGTAGTATGAACTCCTCGTCCTGAGCTCTGATACCACTTGTTGGACCGTTGTTTTGACCCGAAAAGTTAGTCAAGGTAGCTCATCATCACATATAAAGGCGGAATCAGTACATATGATGTTACAACAGCTTGTCCTTTCAATTCCACTGCTTTTATTACTTTCTAAGATAATTTTGACAGAGTTTCGCTCCAGAGAACACACATACCCTTTTAGATCCGCTCCAATGACAGGCTATTTATAGTCAAGGCTGGTTCGCTTTTGTGACTGACACAAAAGCGGACCTACAACTTTGCACTATAAGCGGACCTGATTAGAACCTAAAAGCGGACCTCTATACAACCTTGACATAAAAGCGGACCTACTTCTACAAATACATAAATTGACATTTTTGACCCTGTGTTGACCTATCTTGACCTAAGACTTCATGCAGACGTAGTCCACAGACATCCTATGCATCAACATTCACTTTGTCCGTCTGTTTGTGGATGATATGCAGTACTTAAATTTAGTCGGGTTCCCATTGCTTCCTGAAAACTAGTCCAGAAATGGGAAGTGAAACGACTATCTCTATCCGATACAATGGAGAGTGGAACTCCATGTAGGGATACTACTTCGTCTACATACAACTTGGCTAACCTTTCCATGCTAAAGGTTTTTTTCATGGGTAGAAAATGAGCTGATTTGATTAATCGATCCACAATTACCCAAATCGCATCATTACCTTTTCTGGTTTTGGGTAACTTAGTAACAAAATCCATTGTTATAAGTTCCCATTTCCATACAGGCATTTCTAATTGTTGTAGTAGTCCTGAAGGTTTCTGATGTTCTGCCTTTACTTGTGAACAAGTTAGACACTTAGATACGTATCTAGCTATGTCCTTTTTCATACCTATCCACCAGAAATTATTTCTTAAATCTGGATACATCTTATTGTTACCGGGATGCATGGTATACCTAGATTTACGTGCTTCTTCTAAAATTTTATCTCTTAATTCTCCTTGCTTAGGTACCCAAATTCTTTTCTTATGGAATATCCAAATTCCATCATTTCCTTGCTCTAGTTCCTTTATATATCCTTTCATTCCTACAACATCGTCCTTGATTGCTGTTTCCTGAACTTTCTTCAATTGTTCCATTAAATCTAATTGCAAATTTAATCTAAGCATATGAACTCGCCGTTGCTTCTCATGATACTTACGACTTAAGGCATCTGCAACTATGTTTTCTTTTCCTTCATGATACTGAATATCACAATCGTAATCACTTAGGATTTCCATCCATCTTCTTTGCCTCATGTTCAATTCTTTTTGCCCAACTATATACCTTAAGCTTTTGTGATCCGTATATATAGTAAACTTACTTCCATACAGATAATGCCTCCAAATCTTAAGGGCAAAAATTATTGATCCTAATTTTAAGTCATGAGTTATATAATTTTCTTCATGCTTTTTCAATTGCCTTGATGCATATGCAATTACCTTTTTGCGTTGCATTAATACACATCCTAATCCTAACTTAGAAGCATCGCAGTATACTTCAAAATCTTCCGTTCCTTCTGGCAAGGCCAGAATTGGAGCATTTGTTAACTTTTGCTTTAGAATCTTAAAAGCCTCTTCTTGCCTGGGTCCCCATTCAAACTTTACTGCTTTACAGGTTAGCTTAGTCAAGGGTACAGCTATTTTAGAAAAATCCTTAATAAAGCGCCTATAGTATCCAGCTAATCCTAGAAAGCTTCTAACTTCTATGGCTGATTGCGGGACCTTCCATTTGGTAATTGCTTTTATTTTAGCAGAATCTACATGAATACCTTCGTGATTCACCACATGTCCTAAAAATTACACTTCTTGCAGCCAGAATTCACACTTTGAGAATTTGGCATAAAGCTTCTCTTTTCTTAACAATGTTAAGAGTGCATGCAGGTGCTAACTGTGCTCGTCCTGACTTTTGGAATAAATAAGTATATCGTCAATGAAGACAATTACAAATTTATCCAAGTATGGTTTACAGATTCTATTCATCATATCCATGAATGCTGCAGGTGCATTCGTTAGTCCAAAGGGCATGACTGTAAACTCATAATGACCATACCTAGTTCTGAAAGCAGTTTTAGGTATGTCCTCCTCTTGTACTTTCAATTCGTGATATCCGGAGCGCAAGTCTATCTTAGAAAAATATCTAGCTCCTTGAAGTTGATCAAAAAGATCATCGATCCTAGGTAATGGGTATCGATTCTTAATTGTAACCTTATTCAGTTCCCTATAATCGATACACATTCTCATCGATCCATCTTTCTTTTTCACAAACAACACTGGTGCTCCCCACGGGGATGTACTAGGTTGTATGAAAACTTTGCTTAGTAATTCATCTAACTACTTTTTCAATTCAAACATTTCTGTGGGTCCTAATCGATAAGGTGCCTTAGCTATCGGTATAGTTCCAGGGATTAGATGAATCCTAAATTCTACTTTCCTATCAGGTTGTAATCCAGGTAATTCTTCTAGGAATACATCAGGATATTTTGAGATTACCGGAATTTCCTTGAGTTCCTTATTCTTAGTGTTAATGATTACTGAAATCATATACACCATTGCCTGTTTTCTTGAATAACTGGCCAACTTCATTGTTGAAATAAATTTCAATGGTTTTCGTGGCTTATCTCCTGTAATTGAAACCACTTCTCCTGTAGGGGTCTGAATTTCTACGGAATTCTTATCACAAAGGATTCGAGCATGGTTGGCTACTAACCAATCCATTCCTAACACGACATCGAATCCGGCTAATTTCATAGGTAACAGGTTTGCAGAAAACTTATGTCCTAATAGTTCTATCTTTCCTTCTCGCAAAACCTTATCTATGTTAACAGAATTTCCATCTGCCGTTTCGACTGTAAAAATCTGCCTAAGGGTGGTTAAAGGTAACTTAAGAGCTTGGCAGAATGAAGTATTAATAAAACTTTGGTTTGAACCAGAGTCAAATAATACTTTTGCATACACATTATGCACTAGGAACGTACCAGCTATCACATCTGGAATGAGTTCTGCTTCTTGAATAGTCAGCTGGAATGCTCTGGCATTCTTCTTAGTAGTTCCGTCGGTCGTCTTAGCCTTGTTGTCTGCTGGTTTAACCAATTTGGGACATTCAGTTTTGAAATGCCCGGCTTCTCCGCAGTTATAGCAGATCCTGGTTTTCTTTCTACAATCTTCCTCGCGATGTCCTACAACTTTGCAAAAGTTGCAGGGTTCATTGCATTTTCCAAAATGTTTCTTTCTGCAATTTCTGCAGAAAGGCGGAGTGGAAGATTACCCGGTTCCCCTCTTCTTAAACTTACTATTATTACCCATACGAAATCCTTGGGTAATTTTCTGAGCCAACTCCTTCTTCCAGTTTTCTTCTCTTGTGCGTACCAGTTCATCAGTTAAGGTGTTAGCTAATTCTACTGCATCGTCAATAGTGCGAGGTCTCGCAGCTTTAACGATATTACGGATTTCACGAATTAATCCCAAATATAACGAGAAATGAGTACCGGTTCTGGCGAAGCCAGTGTTGGTACCACTCTAGCATATTCGAAGAATGTCGATGTATATCCTCGACAATCTATACCCACCATCCGATGGGTTAGAAATTTATTTGCCATTCGTTCTTTTTCATATTCGGGACAGAATTTTCTTTCCATTAACTGCTTAAATTCTTCCCAACTCATGGCATAAGCCATATTTCTTCCTTTGGCTTGAAGTACCATATTCCACCATTCTAGCGCCCCTTCTTTGAAAAGATGCGACGCATACATAACCTTATCTTCTTCGGCACATTTACTTATCATAATTACTGCTTCGGTTTTCTCTAACCAACGCAGTGTCGTAGTCGCCCCTTCATTGCCTGCAAATTCAGCTGGTTTACAAGCAAGAAATTCTTTATAAGTGCAACCAGGCGTTGCAGCTTTCATATTCTTAGGAAGTGGGGCCTGTCGTGGATCTTTATCATGATTATCATGATTACCGCCTCCGTTTACGCTATTACTGAAATTATCTTCCTGAGTACGTTTACTAGGAATGATTTGTTGAGGTTCAGCAGGTTTCTGAGCAGCAGCCAGGATTGCTGGAATAGCATTGGCTATCCCTTGAGCAACAATATTCTCGATATCTTGCTTAGTCATAAATTGATTTTCCTGATTTTGCTCGGATTGGTTTACTTCATTAACTGGTTCATTATCAGTGTGTTCCATTTGATAATTATTATAGGTATAAACTATTAGTGTCAAATAATTGATAATATAACAAAACAATTGCACATAATCATATAAATCTTTCAACACACGTATAGTCAAAATTGTCGATTTCTCGACTTCCATTTTTATAGATTATATTAGGCATCCGTACACACTTGTTTATCTTACAATGTTTTATTTCTATTTTACAAAGTTATATTTTTTTGTTATTACTATTATTATACAAACACAGCCTTCCAACCCCACTATTCCTTTGTCAGCTGGCATTTTAATAGCGACGTTCCCTTTCGTCGTATTTCCAGGAGATTTGTTCTCCCATTTCCCGGATCCTATTCCCTGTACCTATCAGCTCTTCGCCAAACTGGCGGAGTTCGGCTAAGTTTTCGTTGCTCATTGGTGGGTTTGGTATAGGTTCTGGGTCGAACTGAGGGAGAAAGGTATAAGGGCTATTTAGTAGGTTTTGAAACTGCCAGTCGTTAGTCCACCACTCATCCATTCCTCCTAAAGGTTGGGCGTGGATTAGAGGGTCTGGAATAGCTAGTTCCAAATTTATTGGAAGTTGGGTTTCAGCCGAATAAGGGTAGAGGTTATTGTTAATAGGCCTGATAATGTCACAGCTTGCTAGTATACGATCTAATTCTTCCTGCAGTGGCAATTCCTCGATTTGCCTAGAACTTTCCCCGATTTCTTTTCCTGCTTGCCTATTCTCTTCCTCAATTTCTATTCCTGCTGGCCTAGAACTTTCCCCGATTTCTTTTCCCTTTTCTTTATCCAGAGGATTTTCTATTTTTTTTGGAATTCTCCTAGTTGCTGGTTTCCTCCTACGTACTTTTCTCCAGCCTACATATCTTCTTCTTTTCTTAAGTTTTGCTTTCTCTGGAGGTGGAGCTTGAAATTCCATAGGTTCCTCCACATCGGCAAAGTAACCAGTGAAGTCGTTGGAAACTTCAATTGGCACAGGATAGAGATTGAGATTCTGAAGGGCTTCAGATAACTCATTCATGCTGTTTAGCATATATGCAAAATGCACAAAAATGCTAAGTTAAAGTTTTATAACAAAATTTCACAAATAAACATTTAAGTATTATTGCATACTGGGTAATTAATTTAATACAAAGGACAACTGAAATTTGAAACACACTAGGGTTTATCGTAACTTATTTATTTACGGGATAACTTTTCTTTAGAGCTTCTGGCTTGTAGGTAGCATAGGTGCTAATACTGATTCAGGGTCCTGATAATTTTTTAAAGGTTGGTATTTACTGCTACTGTTGCTAACATATAAAAATCTGCCCATTTTTCATCTAATTTGTCTTCCCAAGGTGGATTTTTGCCTATTTCCTGGGTTTCCGGATTAAACATCACTCTCTTTGGTTGGGATTTCTTTCCTTTCTCCTGACTTTTCCTAATAATCAAATTTCTTTTATTGGGAGAAAGTGGTTTTTCAAACTGGGCTTTACGGACAAATATTCCTTCATCCATATCTGCTGGGTATTTTGAGGAAGTTCCTTTTTCTTTAGGTGAAGTATCTAATTTATGGTAGATAGCCGAAAGTCTTTGTTTACCCATACTGTAACTAACAAATAATCAGTTAATAAAACACATAATCACAGAATGCAATCAGAAATCTTAAGTATTCCCCAAATACTTTAATAGGCTTAAATCAGTGGCTCTGATACCACCTTTTCCTGTCACGGCCCTAGCCCCGGTTTGACCCGGTCAAGAGCCGCGGGACAGGGATCCCGTGGTATTTAATAAATGCGACAACGGAAGACTTTATCAGGATCATTTTAATACTTGAAATGCCCGTTTGATTTATTATATAATTTAGGGATAAAACCCTGTAATTTACACTAAAGTGATTTCACTGGAAAATCTTTATTTTTACAAAACATGTTTCTTTATTTTATTTTGAGCCACTTCCTTAAGCTTGTAGTGCTTCACGGCACTTTTTCCTGGATCACAACAGATCACCTGAAACATGTTTGAAAAAGGTTTTGTTAGCGGGGAAATACTGAGTGAATCATTCTTTTTGTTGAAACAATGTTTAGTTATAATTTTACAGTATTAAGAGCGATTACAATGTTTCTGTTTATCAACCATATACCCACAGTATTTGTCACTCGACCACCTATTGGCTATCTCGTTGTCCAATTGGTGTCTGTGACTGTGGTCATATCACCCCTTGGCTAACTCGTTGTCCAATGGTGACGGTTATCAAGTAATGTATACAAAACCCCACATACCGGCTGTAACTTGGTGATTACAAAGACTTAATCCCTGTAATTATAACTTTGAAATAAATAGAGTTTTGGAAATAATTTGATAAAAAGAGAATGACTCACATTGCAGATTTATACGGGCAAAGCTTAGCCTATTGATTATCCTGATAACCTAATTTAAATAACAATTCACACGAACCAGGTTAGTAACTAATACAACATTTACGACAACTCACGAGATCAAACCCTCATGATAAATGATAAAGTGCGATACTTAAACATCCATCGAATTAACGACGAATGACAAATTATAAACCCTAATTTGAGCAGCACTTAAACATTCATCGGATAGTTTTAATCGATCGGACATTGAATCGTAATAGCGATCGAGTTAATACCCGGTATCGTAGCAGTACCTCACTATATGAATTTATAATTTTGAACAGCCTAACTTCGTTTTTGAAAGATTTCGTCGACACAGAATGAAAGCCCCTGAGCTAGGCTATTTATAGCCTGAAAATGGGTTTTACGCGACCCGCGTAAACCCACATATACATCTTACGCGGCCCGCGAGGCTGCCTAGTTTAGGCATAGGTTTGATTGGTCATGAGTAGGTCCCCAGATGGTCAACACGTGGCCCCGGAATACTTATCCGGTCAAACTTAAGTTGACGCGGCCCGTGTAAATATACCTTATGTTTTACGCAGCCCGTCTGGAAACCTTAAAACTTATCCGGTTAGTTATGGAGTTGTAGCGGCCCGCGTAAGCCATCGGCTTAACCTTACGCGGTCCGCCTGAACCCAATTGTCTTGATTTTTCTTGATTTTTCATGAACAGTAGGGTTTCAAGGTCCGATTTTGTATTTATGGGTTATTTAGGGACATTTTTGAAGATCCTTACACTTGACAAGGGGTTTATCCAACCTAGTTCGTCGCCATGGGGAGCACCCATCTTGTTTGTTAAGAAGAAAGATGGGACGATGCGCATGTGCATCAATTATAGAGACTTGAATAAAGCCACTATAAAGAATAAATACCCTTTACCCAGGATCGACGACTTGTTTGATCAATTACAAGGGGCAAGTTATTTCTCTAAAATAGACTTGAGGTCAGGATACCACCAAGTGAAAGTTGCACTAGAAGACATACCTAAGACTGCCTTCAGGACTAGGTATGGTCATTATGAATCTTTGGTAATGCCATTTGGATTAACCAACGCACCTGCAGTGTTCATGGACCTCATGAACAGGGTTTGTAAACCTTACCTCGATAAGTTTGTGATCGTTTTCATTGACGATATCCTTATCTACTCTAAGAATGAGGTAGAACATGAACAACACCTGAGAGCAGTCCTTGAATTGCTCAAGAAAGAAAAACTCTATGCAAAGTTCTCTAAGTGTGAATTTTAGATACGTGAGGTGCAATTCCTAGGCCACGTCATAAATGAACATGGAATACAAGTTGACCCTACAAAGATCGAGGCCATCAAGAAATGGGAAGTACCGAAGAATCCTACTGAAATCAGAAGATTTATGGGGTTAGCAGGATACTATAGAAGGTTTATGTGACAACTTGTAACTTCAGGTTAATGCTTTAACTTAACACAATTAAGTTAGTCTCACAATCTTTAGCATTACGTGGAACTATACAATTACTTTATGCATTATTTGACTTATATGAGAACTTTGTGCCTTGATTGTAAATTATATGGTGATGTGTGTGTTTTATGTAAAAGATGATACTTAGGGGTGAGTAGAGTAGTTAGTGAAACCTTAATAACTCTTAACCCTAATCATCTCACAAATCATCATACGTACCTTCAATATTCCTCTACAATCCTCTCCTACAATCATCTTCTTCATCATTCTTGGTGGCACAAGCTCTTCATCACTTTTGATCTCTCTTCATCTAGAATCAATCTAAGGTAAACGTTTAATGATTATTTGTTGTTAATCCTTGATTATGTGATTCATGTTAATCCTTGATTATGTGATTCATGCAAAACCCCAGTTCTACAAATAATGGTTCTGTGTTTATTGATCATTCTGATTGTTTGCACAATGGTTTATGAGTATCTGCGTAACCTTTTGCCTGTCACTATGATGTTTGATATGCTAGAATAGTTAGATTGTCTGTTTGATTTCAGCACTGGCAATGTCTGGGATTAGGGTTCTTGATCGTAAATGTAACTGTTCCATTGAAATTCTGTAAATTGGTTTTGAATTCACGCATGTTGTTAACTCGGAGTTAAGTGTCAGAGTTTTATGCAATGCACAAGTCCGAATTTTGTATGGAACACTAGTCTGAGCTTTGTAAACAATGTATGGGGTCCGAACTTTATGATGATATAGGTGGCTGAACTTTATGATGATTTATGTGGTCCGAACTTTGTGAAGCTTGTATGGTCCGAATTTTTGAGGGTTGTAATGGTCCGAATTTCATTAAGCATTGTAAGGTCCGAACTTTTATAAGGGGCGTAGGTCCGACTTTTGTAAATAGAACATATGGTCCGACTTTTTGGAGGCTAGAATGATCTGACTTTTGATTGAGCATATGGTCCGAGTTTTATGCATGAATATATGGTCTGAGTTTTGTGCCTTGATGAATGGTCCGAGTTTCACCTAGAGGGGTGTTTGGTCCGAGTTTTGTTGTCTGTTAAGTCATTAACCCTGTTAAGTGTTAACTATGTTATGTATGTCAGATATGTAAAGTATGTAACTGAGCTATGTTAACCTTGTTATGTATGTTAAGCTTAGTATGTGCGATAACCCTATTAGTTCTGATTGACTCTGTCATGTATGTTAAGTATGTTAAGTGTGTTAACTCAGTCAAGCATATTGACTCTGTTAAGCGTGACAGTTAGTAAGGGACTTGCATGTAACTTGGAACTTGGTATGGAATGGCCAACTGTTTGTGTGTACACAATGTTAACTGCTAATCCCACTTGTGACACAAATTGTGTATGAATCTTTACGAACCTGAACTGATTGGATATACGTGCATACTATAGGAGTTGACTGATTTCTTGTGAGCACATAGTTTAGCATACCGAGCAACCTAGGTGAGTTCACACTCTTACCAAGGCATGGGATTCCCGGGGATTGGGAATGGGTTGAATGATGGGATTGAACAATTACTCATACTTACATAAAACCTACGTAAACAAGTACTTACCATTGTCCTCAGGTTTCGAGGGACACTTACGTAAAACCTACGTAAACTCACACATGCTACTGTCTTCCGGGGTCAGGAAGGACACTTACGTAAAACCTACGTAAACCCCACGCATACCACTGTCCTCGGGTAAAGAAGGACACTTACGTAAAACCTACGTAAACCTTGTACGTACTACTGTTCTCGGGTTAAGAAGAACACTTATGGTTACAAATAGTCTAGTGTAGATACAAACATGGGAAGCCCCCACTAATAGAACATACTATCGGCCTAGTAGAGCCACATGTTACGAAAAGAACTTACTATTACGAACTTACTTACTGTGAACTCGCTCAACTAGTTGTTGACTCTCTGTTACATGCCTTGCAGGTCGTTAGGTATACATGGAGCTTGCACTGGGAGGCGCGGTCGTTGTGGACAAGGATCGTGAATGCTTTAATTAAACATTTAACATTTCATACTTTACTTATGTTAGGCTTTTACTCATATGCTTCCGCTAAACGTTGAATTTATACTTATGTTTTGAACACCTTTCATATGGATTGGTTTGGTTAAGTTACATTTACTTTTACTATTTACGTTGTTCTATATGATTGGTGGCTTGATCCTGGTCAGTCACGCTCCCAAGCGGTGATACTCTGCGGGTGGATTTTGGGGGTGTGACAGATTGGTATCAGAGCCATTGGTTATACAGAACTTGGTTTTAATATGGGGAAAACGTTTTTATTAAAACCAGACTATAACCAGTACAGTGCTCAACGATCCACAACGACGCCCCGCTCCACGTGCAAGACTCAACATTCTAGGTAATATGGTTTATGTTTATTGCCTACATGCTAGAATTACATAGAACTTTGCTCGTGGTATGCTTAGATTACATTGCCTACTATTCGTTATTGCTTGAGAACACTTGTGTGCTTACTCTCCTCTGTCATCGCACTATTCGCGAACCTCTCTCACTTATGTTGCATTTGCTATGAACATCATGGCCGGACGTATTAACTTGATTCAAGCCCAGTTGACGGCTCTCATCAACGAACAAGTTACTGCGGCACTTGCAGCTGCACAAACAGGTCAACACGCTCAGCCACCTGTTTGCATCTTCAAAAATCTCAAGGATTGCCGACCTAGTACCTTCAGTGGTACTGAGGGAGTTGTAGGCCTCCTCCATTGGTTCGAGAGGCTCGAAACTGACTTTGAGGTGCGTGATTGCCCTGAGTCTCGTAGGTAAAGTTTGCTACTGGAACACTCGAAGGTGCTGCATTAACCTGGTGGGAAGCACAGGTTCAAATGTTAGGGCTGGCAGCTGCTAATGCCACCCCATGGAACGAGTTTAAGGACCTAATTAAGGAAGAGTTTTGCAGTCGGGAAGACATCCACAAACTAGAGGTGGAGTTCCTCAACTTACAGATGGCGGGGTCTGAAATTGAGGCTTACACGAAGAGATCAAATGAATTAGCCACATTTTGTCCCGCTATGATAGACCCTCCCACCAAACGCATCGAACTGTATCTCAAGGGTCTGGTGCCAGAAATTCAGAGTCATGTGACCGCAGCTAATCTTGGCACTATCCAGCAAGTCACTCGGCTTGCTCATCGTCTCACAGACCAGGCGGTAGAACAAAACAAACTACCGAAACGTGTTAAAGCTGCTACTACATGTGCTTCTAGTGACAACAAACGCAAGTGGGATGGAAACCTGAGCAAGGGATTAATTCCGGTTCAGTCTCTGGCACGGCAGCAAAAGGTAGATGACTACCAGAGTCCCAGTCAGCAGTTTTCTGGTAGTCGTGGGCAGAGTGGATATCGAGGAAATCATCCAAAGTGTAACAGATGCAATAGGCACCACGGCGGTCAGTGCAACAAGGGTCGTTGTCAGAGGTGTCTCAAGATAGGTCATGAAGCTAAGGATTGTCGAAGCTCACGTCCTGTAACTCAAGAACAGCAACGGCCGCCTCAATCTCCACAGAATCAGCAACAACAACAGAGTTTTAAAGGATGTTTTCAGTGTGATGCTAAAGATCACTACAAGAGACATTGTCCACGAATAAACCAGGACTAGACTCAGAACCACGACCATGGAAACAGGGACGACAATGGGGATAGCGTTGGGGGAAACAATGGAAACAATGACGCCGGGGCCGCATGTACGTGATTGGTCAGGGTGACGCAAGGAACGATCCTAACGTAATAATGGGTAAGTTTCTTCTCGACGACTTTTATGTTACTGTATTGTTTGATTCGGGTGTGGATACTAGTTATATGTCTTTGAAAGTTAGCCAAATGTTAAAGCGTGCACCAACTCCCTTAAACACCAAGCATGTCGTAGAGTTAGCTAATGGTAAAAGTCCAGAGGCCACACACATAGTTCAGGGTTGTAATCTTATCCTCGCTGGTCAGACTTTCCCTATCGACCTCATTCCTATAGTTCTGGGTAGTTTTGACATCGTTATTGGTATGGATTGGTTATCCCAGCAGCAAGCAGAGATCCTATGTAAGGAGAAGACCATTCGTATTCCCCGTTCTGGTAAAGAACCTCTCGAAGTTCAAGGCGACAAGAGTGGTGCAGCAGCACCAATAGCTCGCGCACCTGGTCTACCGCCTCATCGCCAGGTCGAATTCCAGAATGAACTAGCTCCTGGAGCAACACCAATAGCTCGTGCACCGTACCAATTAGCACCAACTGAACTGGAAGAACTGTCTAAGCAATTGCAAGAACTCTTGGATAAGGGATTTATCCGACCTAGCTCTTCGCCTTAGGGAGCTCCAGTATTATTTGTGAAAAAGAAGGACGGTACCTTCAGGATGTGCATTGATTATCGCGAACTCAACAAGGTGACAGTGAAGAACCGCTACCCTCTGCCGCGTATTGATGACTTATTCGACCAGTTGCAAGGGTCGAGCTACTACTCCAAGATTGACCTGAGGTCAGGTTACCATCAGCCGAGAGTCCGGGATGAGGACATCTCTAAGACAGCATTCAGAACTCGCTACGGCCACTACGAGTTTCTAGTCATGCCATTCGGGCTAACGAACGCGCCTGTGGTCTTTATGGACCTTATGAACAGGGTGTGCAAACCCTATCTAGAAAAGTTTGTGATTGTCTTCATCGACGACATCCTGATCTATTCCAAGAGTCAGGAGGAACACGAGCAGCATTTGCGGCTTATTTTGGAACTTCTTCGAACGGAACAACTGTACGCCAAGTTTTCAAAATGCGACTTCTGGCTTCGTGAAGTCCACTTTCTAGGCCATGTGGTAAACAAGGATGGGATTCATGTTGATCCATCCAAGGTAGATTCGATCAGGAACTGGCCTGCACCACGAACACCAACGAAAATACGCCAATTCTTGGGTTTGGCGGGTTATTACAGACGGTTTATCAAGGATTTCTCAAGGATTGCGCGACCGCTTACATTGTTGACACAGGAAGGTGTTACTTACCGTTGGGGTAATCCCCAGGAAACCGCTTTTCAGCACTTAAAGGACAGGCTCTGCAGTGCACCTATTCTTTCATTGCCAGAAGGCACGGATGATTTCGTGGTTTATTGCGACGCGTCGATTCAGGGTCTTGGTTGTGTATTGATGCAAAGGGATAAAGTCATTGCCTACGCTTCACGGCAACTTAAGGTCCATGAACGGAACTATACTACACACGACTTAGAGCTGGGAGCTGTTGTTTTCGTGCTTAAGATATGGCGACATTACCTGTACGGTACCAAGTGCACCATCTACACCGATCACAGGAGTCTCGAGCATATTTTCAAGCAGAAGGAATTGAACATGCGACAACGTCGATGAGTCGAGCTACTTAATGATTACGAATGCGCCATCAAGTACCCTCCAGGCAAAGCCAATGTTGTGGCTGACGCCCTCAATCGGAAAGACACTACGCCTAGGCGCGTATGAGCATTGCAACTCACAATCCAGTCCAGTCTTCCTGCACAGATACGAGATGCTCAGGTAGAAGCATTGAAACCAGAAAATGACAAGGCTGAAGCCTTACGTGGTTCAAGGCAGCGATTAGAACAAAAGGAAGACGGCTCCTACTATGTAACGGGCGTATTTGGGTCCCACTATATGGCGGTTTACGAGAACTTGTGATGGATGAAGCACACAAGTCACGTTACTCGGTACATCCAGGTTCGGATAAAATGTACCACGAAATTGGAACTACGTATTGGTGGCCTAGTATGAAGGCCCACATTGCAACTTACGTCGGCAAATGTTTGACTTGTGCGAGAGTCAAGGCGGAATATCAGAAACCATCAGGCCTACTTCAGCAACCCAAGATACCTCAATGGAAATGGGAGGAAATTTCCATGGATTTTGTTACTGGCCTGCCTAGATCTCAACGTGGGAATGATACTATTTGGGTGATCATAGATCGACTCACAAAGTCTGCTCATTTCTTGGCTATCAAAGAAACGGATAAGTTCTCTACCTTAGCAGACGTCTACTTGAAAGAAGTTGTTTCGAGGCACGGAGTGCCAACCTCCATTATTTCGGATCGTGATGCACGTTTTACTTCAGAACTATGGCAGGCAATGTACAAAGCTTTTGGCTCTCAGTTAGACATGAGCACAGCTTATCACCCTCAAACGGATGGGCAGTCTAAGCGCACGATTCAAACCCTAGAAGACATGCTTCAGGCATGTGTTACTGATTTCGGCAACAGCTGGGAAAAGCATCTCCCTTTAGTGGAGTTTTCATACAATAACAGTTACCACACCAGCATCGAAGCTGCTCCATTTGAGGCATTGTATGGACGTAAATGCCGGTCACCTCTCTGTTAGGCAGAGGTGGGGGATAGTCAAATAACAGGTCCAGAAATGGTAGTTGATGCTACTGGACGGATTGCACAGATATGACAACGCATGGCGGCAGCTCGTGACCGTCCTAAAAGTTACACTGATAAGCGCAGGAAACCACTCGAGTTCCAAGTTGGGGATCGAGTGCTACTTAAAGTCTCACCCTGGAAGGGTGTGGTTCGTTTTGGTAAACGAGGCAAGCTCAATCCGCGGTACGTTGGACCGTTCGAAATCACTGAAAGAATAGGCAAAGTAGCCTACAGACTAAACCTACCAGCTGAACTCGGTGCAGTTCACAACGTTTTCCACGTGTCGAATCTGAAGAAATGTCTGTCAGATGAGACCCTCATAGTTCCTTTGAAGGAGCTCACTATCGACGAGCAGTTGCGATTCGTCGAGGAACCAGTAGAAATCACGGACCGGGATGTTAAGGTCCTCAAGCACACTAGAATACCTCTTGTACGAGTTCGTTGGAACTCCCGTCGTGGCCCAGAGTTCACCTGGGAACGAGAAGACCAAATGAAACTCAAGTATCCCCAGTTATTCGGAAACCATGCAACCACTACTGAGGCTGAAGCTACTACAGAATTTCGGGACGAAATTCCAAATCAACGGGGGGATGATGTGACACCCCAGGGAAACCAGTAAACGATACAACTTAACTAGCTTCCTCAGTAACCGCATGCTAAATTTCGGGACGAAATTTCTTTCAAGCTGGGGATAATGTGACAACTCGTAACCTCAGGTTAATGCTTTAACTTAACACAATTAAGTTAGTCTCACAATCTTTAGCATTGCGTGGAACTATACAATTACTTTATGCATTATTTGACTTATATGAGAACTTTGTGCCTTGATTGTAAATTATATGGTGATGTGTGTGTTTTATGTAAAAGATGATACTTAGGGGTGAGTAGAGTAGTTAGTGAAACCTTAATAACTCTTAACCCTAATCATCTCACAAATCATTATACGTACCTTCAATATTCCTCTACAATCCTCTCCTACAATCATCTTCTTCATCATTCTTGGTGGCACAAGCTCTTCATCACTTTTGATCTCTCTTCATCTAGAATCAATCTAAGGTAAACGTTTAATGATTATTTGTTGTTAATCCTTGATTATGTGATTCATGCAAAACCCCAGTTCTACAAATAATGGTTCTGTGTTTATTGATCATTCTGATTGTTTGCACAATGGTTTATGAGTATCTGCGTAACCTTTTGCCTGTCACTATGATGTTTGATATGCTAGAATAGTTAGATTGTCTGTTTGATTTCAACACTGGCAATGTCTGGGATTAGGGTTCTTGATCGTAAATGTAACTGTTCCATTGAAATTCTGTAAATTGGTTTTGAATTCACGCATGTTGTTAGCTCGGAGTTAAGTGTCAGAGTTTTATGGAATGCACAAGTTCGAATTTTGTATGGAACACTAGTCTGAGCTTTGTAAACAATGTATGGGGTCCGAACTTTATGATGATATAGGTGGTCCGAACTTTATGATGATTTATGTGGTCCGAACTTTGTGAAGCTTGTATGGTCCGAATTTTTGAGGGTTGTAATGGTCCGAATTTCATTAGGCATTGTAAGGTCCGAACTTTTATAAGGGGCGTAGGTCCGACTTTTGTAAATAGAACATATGGTCCGACTTTTTGGATGCTAGAATGATCCGACTTTTGATTGAGCATATGGTCCAAGTTTTATGCATGAATATATGGTCTGAGTTTTGTGCCTTGATGAATGGTCTGAGTTTCACCTAGAGGGGTGTTTGGTCCGAGTTTTGTTGTCTGTTAAGTGATTAACCCTGTTAAGTGTTAACTGTGTTATGTATGTCACATATGTAAAGTATGTAACTGAGCTATGTTAACCTTGTTATGTATGTTAAGCTCAGTATGTGCGATAACCCTATTAGTTCTGATTGACTCTGTCATGTATGTTAAGTATGTTAAGTGTGTTAACTCAGTCAAGCATATTGACTCTGTTAAGCGTGACAATTAGTAAGGGACTTACGTAAAACCTACATAAACCCCACGCGTACCACTGTCCTCGGGTAAAGAAGGACACTTACGTAAAACCTACGTAAACCTTGTACGTACTACTGTTCTCGGGTTAAGAAGAACACTTATGGTTACAAATAGTCTAGTGTAGATACAAACATGGGAATCCCCCACTAATAGAACATACTATCGGCCTAGTAGAGCCACATGTTACGAAAAGAACTTACTATTACGAACTTACTTACTATGAACTCGCTCAACTAGTTGTTGACTCTCTGTTACATGCCTTGCAGGTCGTTAGGTATACATGGAGCTTGCACTGGGAGGCGCGGTCGTTGTGGACAAGGATCGTGAATGCTTTAATTAAACATTTAACATTTCATACTTTACTTATGTTGGGCTTTTACTCATATGCTTCCACTAAACGTTGAATTTATACTTATGTTTTGAACACCTTTCATATGGATTGGTTTGGTTAAGTTACATTTACTTTTACTATTTACGTTGTTCTATATGATTGGTGGCTTGATCCTGGTCAGTCACGCTCCCAAGCGGTGATACTCCGCGGGTGGATTTTGGGGGTGTGACAGTTTATTCAAGACTTCTCAAAGATTGCAACACCATTAACCACACTAACCCAGAAAGCCTCTAAGTTTAATTGGGGACCTAAACAAGAAGAAGCCTTTAACACGTTAAAGCATAAGTTATGTAGCGCCCCAATACTGTCACTTCCTGAAGGAACGAAAGATTTTGCTGTCTACTGTGATGCATCTCACTATGGTATGGGATGTGTACTCATGCAAAGAGGCAAAGTGATTGCCTACGCCTCTAGACAGTTGAAGATTCATGAACGGAACTACACAACCCATGATTTGGAACTTGGTGCCATAGTGTTCGCATTGAAAATTTGGAGGCACTATCTTTACGGTACAAAGTGCACTATCTATAGTGACCATAAAAGTTTAAAACATATATTTGAGCAGAAGGAGCTCAATATGCGTCAGAGACGATGGATGGAGTTATTAAGTGATTACGACTGTGAGATCCAATACCATCCAGGTAAGGCAAACATAGTAGCAGATGCTCTAAGTAGAAAAGAGAAACCTCAACCAATAAGAATTCGTGCAACCAGAATAAAGGTTAAAACTAGTCTCTTAGATCAAGTTAAGAATTACAACATGAAGCCTTAAAAGATAATCATATTGTAAAAGAAAGAATGATTGGGAGACTGGAGCTACTGACAATGGAAAATGATAATATCCTTAGGTTCAACAATAGGATATGGGTTCCTAATTTTGGAGGACTACAGGATACAATCTTAGAGGAAGCTCATAAGTCTAAGTATTCCACTCACCCTGGCAGTGACAAGATGTATAAGGATTTAAGGAGAGATTATTGGTGGCCAGGAATGAAGCGATCTATTGCCCATTATGTGGAAAAGTGCTTTACATGCCTTAAGGTGAAGGCAGAACATCAAAAACCCTCTGGATACTTGCAACAACCAGAGATTCCAGAATAGAAATGGGAGAAAATCACCATGGATTTTATCATGAAGCTCCCAAGGTCAAGTCACGGTTATGATACTATTTGGGTAATAGTGGACAGACTGACCAAGTCTGCACACTTCATGCCAATTCGTGAGGACTATAAGATGAACAAGCTAGCTCTAATTTACATCAAAGAAATAGTCTCACGACATGGGGTGCCTTTATCGATCATATCAGACAGAGATAGTCGTTTCACATCTAAATTCTGGCAAAGTTTCCAACAAGAGTTGGGAACCAAGCTTAATCTAAGCACTGCATATCATCCTCAGACGGATGGGCAGAGTGAACGGACTATTCAGACATTAGAAGATATGCTTCGGGCTTGTGTAATTGATTTTGGTGGAAGTTGGGACACTCATCTACCACTCATCGAATTCACCTACAATAATAGCTATCACGCCAGCATCAAACCTGCACCTTATGAAGCTTTATATGGAAGAAGGTGCCGAACTCCTATCTGTTGGACGGAAGTAGGAGAAAGTCAACTATCAGGACCAGAAATCATTGTTGAGACCACAGAAAAGATCCAACAAATAAAAGAAAGGATGAAAAGTGCTCAAGATCGACAAAAGAGTTATGCAGATCAGAGGCGTAAACCCCTAGAGTTCCAACTAGGGGATAAAGTAATGCTTAAAGTATCACCTCTGAAAGGAACGATTCGGTTTGGAAAGAAGGGAAAGTTGAAACCCCGATACATTGGGCCGTTTGAAGTAACAAGCAAAGTAGGACCAGTGGCTTATCGGCTAAAACTTCCTGAACAACTGGCAGGAATACATAATACTTTTCATGTATCAAATTTAAGGAAGTGCCTAGTGGACGAAGCCCAACAAATACCCCTGGAAGACGTACAGGTTGACGAATAACTCAACTTCATTGAAGAACCACTACAAATCGAAGATAGGAAGGTTAAAAAGTTACGCAAGAAGGAAATCCCGTTAGTCAAATTCAAGTGGAACGCACGTCATGGACCCAACTTTACATGGGAATTAGAAAACATAATGAAAGATAAGTACCCTCATCTTTTTAAGTGATGACAAATTTCGAGGACGAAATTTTTGTAAGGAGGGAAAGATGTAATACCCCGAACCTTAATGTACTGGTTATAAACGTATGAGATATGTAATTTATATTTCATATATTGTTAAACGAGTAAAGATGATTGTGTGAAAGGTGAAATATCTTGACAAGCCTTGGCTAATATAGGAGACCGTTTAATATTAATAATTAAATATATTATTTTTGACCTTACTCCGTTTTTAATGAAACTTAGGTTAAAACATAGATAAAAATATGCTCGTTCTAATGACATATTCGTCGTTTTATAAAACGTCATATTTTAAAAGTTATACGAGAAAAACGAGTGAAGCAGCTGAATTAATATATATAAGCAAGCAAGCTAGCATGTCAAGCAGGCAGGTAGGCAAGTCAATTGTATCCCCACATCGACCCATAAAGGTTTTGAGGTGCTTGCTTGCTTCCTTTAAATAAGAGTCTCAGTAGTTTGTTTAGGTACCAGTTTCTTTAACGGGAATGCTCTAGTATAGAGAATCCTGAGTATACGATACCCCGTTGGGTGTTGTTAGTAGTCGTTTTTGGAGCGCGAGTAGGAGCAGGAGTAGGGAAACTTTACATCAACGTGTCGTTGATAGTTTTAAGGTATGCTCTCGTTTACTTTTATGTTTAGTTATTTATTATTTAATTTTAGTAGTTAATAGGAGTATTATTAGAAGTAGTAATATTATGATTAGTAGTAGTAATGTTAGTATTATTTTAGGTACTAGGGTTATTGTCAGGGGCGGGTATTGGGTAGCCTAGCCTTAGTTATGCATAGACTGATCAACCATGCTTAAACAAGGCAGCACTAACCAATATCCAACCATGATACTGGCTAGTTAGGTGTACCATTACCTAACCTAGGATTATGTAATTGTGTTAGGACCTTGAGACATAACCCAGTCGTACTAGCGGCTGTTAAGCAATTGCTAATCAGGTGAGTCATCATACTTGTCTTTTAAACTGTGATAGTATACTCGTCCATAACTGGTAATTATGAGAATGCTGCAGTATGCATGTGTCAGTAGGGGTATATGGGATCCTATTATGCTTAATGAGGTGTGTCACTCTGGGAAGGGTTATAAGGTGTTGTACCCACAGGCACTTCGTGCTTATAAGGTCCAGTGACACACACTCATACCTATGTGACGGCCGTAGGGGGGCACAACTGGAGGACCAGTATGTCTCTTGTACGGTGGTTTGTGACAAGTCAAATGTGACCTATAAGGTTTAAAGAGGCCCAACCTGACTATAATGTGGTCACATGCCCATATTGTGTATGCATATAATGTAAATTGTGGTCTGTCTTTATAAAAATTGTATAGTATGAGCTCACCAGTATATATCTGACGTCGTTTTGAGTATACTTATCTCAGGTGAGTCATGAGTAAAGCTATAGGAACTACTTGAAAGTTGTGGAGTTTTAGAAGATCAATGAGTTCTTACTTACCAAAAGTTTGTAAATAAATAAAGTGTTGTACTCAGACTATTATAAGTTTTAATGAAAGTTTAGTTTGTTTCCGCTGTAAGTGTATCAATTGTGCATAATCACCCGGGTTACGGGGTGGGTGTTACAAACGCCCCGCTTTTTCGTAACTTTCCTTATTTAGAAAGCTTGTAACATATTTCTATTTTCGGAAAACTAGTATTTCTTGTAATCGTTTTTTGTTTCGTATCATTGTAATCCGAGACTTCGATCGTAAAAAAAAAAGAATTAATTATCTCATACGAATGATACGTCGTCTATTTATTTATTTATTTATTTTCATGCGTAACTTGTGATCAATACATGATCCTAGACATCCTATATGTGCAAACACTTGATATTATACATTCGCGATATACAACCTATACTTTTATTTTGTTAAAACTTATCACCTAACTCCATGTTTTTATAGGGATTAAATATTAATATATATACTAGATGCTTAATAGAGTACCTAATAATACATTAATATTACCTATCATACACTATCTTAAGCTAATATCTAACTTAAGTTAGAAAAAAAAAAGAATAAAACATGGCTGCCATTCCAATTGTAGGAGCCTTTGTGGCAATCTGTTTGTTATTTCAATTATTAAATCTCCATCCTTTATACATTGATTCAACCTTAATATATAATATACCTATCATACTTTGCAAACACTTGAATTAATGATAAAAAAAATAGTAACATTGAGGCTGTTACAGCCATTTGACTAACAACCTTTATAGCAGCTTGAATTGTTTTTTTTTTATTGCTAAACAACCAACTATCTTAAATGCTCACCCACTTAAACCCTAATCCTTCCCTTATAAATACCACTTATAATCAGCCTCCCTACCACTTTACAACACTAAAACACTCTCAAAAGTCTCTCCAAATCACAGCTGAAAGAAGAAGTTCGAGCAGAATTACCTTGCTTCACTAAAACAAGCATAACTTCTTCATTTCTTGTCCGTTTCACCGATTCTTCTTCCTATGTGCTTGGATTTTCCTTAGCTTCGATTCCATGGGGTTTTCACAGTAAATAAGTCCCTGGAACTCCGGCAAAAAGGCTCCAAAGTTCACTGTTAATTTCTGATTTCATCTAATCCTTACTAAACATGTTCAACTTGAGTCTAACTCATCTCAAACCTATATCCTTATGCTTATAACCACTTCTATGGTTAGTTAGGCTTAAAAACAAGGTTGAGACATACAAAATCAGAGGTTAATCCTCAAATACTTTCTGTTTTGTTTAGGGTTTTTAACCCACAAGTCATGTTCAAGCTTCAAGCTTGATGAAGGTGTGATTATGGACCAACTTGGGTTGTCCAACATAGAATCCCCACATTACTTGATGATTTCTCTTAGTATAGTTGTTTTTTTATTCTTGTATTGATATTAGTTCATGACCCTCCTTGTATGTTTTTACATCAAGTGAAGTGGTGAACCATAAGAGGTACCTAAATGGAAGCTTGTTCTTCCTACCTCCTACATGAATTCTATGACACAATTGAGGTACCTAAATGAAGATTTATCTTCTACCTCATTCTTGACTAATGGACTAAATATTACATATAATACTTATACATATATATACTATTCGAACCCTTGATGGTGGACTTGTGTTCATTCGTCAAGATATTAGAATAACATCATCTAAGACATAAGACTTGTTGCGATTCTAATGAGTATATTACTCATGAAAACATTAACCCTTGAGGTTTCATAGTGTCAAGAACAAGTACTTGGTGTTAAAGGATGATTACTTTCGAATACCTATATTCTTGTGTTTTAACTTCCTAAATCCCTAAGCGAACATATTCAACCTTCTAACCTCATCAACTTCGTCACATTGGATAATCTTTGTGAGTATACTCGCAACCCCCTTTTTATGTTTACCACTTTTTGGGGTGTAACATGTTTAACTATTAAACTACACTTAAACTTATTCTTTATGCAATGCACGAAAACAATCCTTATACATGAATACTATGTTGTGATACTTGATGCTTACGTGGACCATACTTATGTGATATGTTTTAGTCATTAGCTTTCACGAACCTCCATTTGACATGTATAGCGCTATAGGAGTAACGCACCGCCCCTTTAAACTTGTGGTCATGTCGAATTAACTAAACTTTCTTGCGTAAACAGAGGATTGGCTAGAAATATTGCATGCCATGTTAGGTTGATCTTGTATAAACTAAGTTGCCATGTGGATTCGTTTTTTTAAACGTTTATATTTATACTTATTCTTAAACTTGTATACTCGCCTTTGCTTTTGCATTGAACTTTATTTTAAACATGTTACAGGTTGAGGATTGATGATGCTATGAAAATGGACTAGCAAAGATGCCTAGATACACACTTAGACGTTTAGGTTTAGAGTGTTGTATAAATTTTGCTATGTTATGCTGAACAATGTTGTATTTGAATTTCTTGTAATGTTTTGACAATTTATCTATGAAATGAAAACGGTCAAATTAAATATTGTCACAATTAGTGTTATGAGGTCTCTTGCAATCTATTTCGTCTCACTCCGATGTTTCCGCCATCGGTTGGGGTGTGACAGTTCGGATCCCCTGTTAAACACTTAACTCGTTCGACATTCTGTTTACAACCATTCAGCCCCGAGGAAGACTTATGCTTCTGTTTCCATGAACAGGCTGACCCAACGTGCTCCCTTCAATCCAATCCAGATTGTGTTTACTTACTAAACACACACTGTGAGTATACTCGAACCCATTTCGTTTAACGCACTTTTGGGTGTAACATACGCTCTCTATAAAAACACAACACTCAATCGCATTACGAACGCTAACCGCACTCGCATGTTATACGTGATTAGTTGAATTACTTGTTGCTATGCTCACATGGTGATACTCTAGACCGCCTCTAGCAACGATAGTACTATAGTTTGGACTCAGCACATGTGTGATAGGGGTTGCTAGGGATCTTATCTCTTTATTTCACGTGTTTGCTTAGTGAACATGTGTCTCGCATACTCTACAATGCAGTCTCGTGGTTAGGATGTATCATTGATCGATAGCTTATGTGATTCGCCTATTATGTGTTACATGCTAGTTATGCGTAAACGCTTTCTATACTATATCTATGCAAACTTGTATACTCGCCAGTACTTTTGTATTGACTTTATTTTAACGTATGTTGCAGGTTAATCGCAGTTTATCTCGAATCAAGACTAGGAAGTCTAGAAACCCCATAAAATCTAGGTTGTCGGATTTGTATTGTTTGAGTGACATGAAATCTGTATAATTGTTTGATGAAATATTGTTTATTAGTATGGGATAATGAACGCATTAAATATTGTCACTAAATAGTTGTTATGGATTCTCTTAAGCAATCTGATTCGCCTAGTGCCGCGCCCCGATGATTCCGCCATCGGTTGGGGTGTGACATAAGGCTTGTTAGCGGATCGACCTGATTGATTAAAAGCTTGACGAGTTGGTCTGTTTAATAATGAGTTAAACAGGTTAACCTGAACACGATATGTTTAATTAAACACTTTTTACTGAATATGGCTCGTTTATTAACACAAGTTATACATAGTGTTAAAGTAACAAGAGTATGGAAGGGGGAAGGTCCAGGATCAACTCCAAAAGGTAGCTCCTTGGTTGGAATCTATAATCAAAGAACACCGTTAGTCTTAACGCGAGAGGTGGCCTCCCATGTTTGGACTCCGGTGTGAGAATCAGTGGGATGATCTTAAGAGTCTAAGCAAAATGAAAGGATAAGAGTTTTATTGTGAGAGTGAGAGAATTCAACTTACTTTGGGCTGAACAAGACTCTCCTTTTATAGGCAGATTGCTCTGCGCAAGGGAGCCTTGTGCCAGCTGGTACCTTCTACCTTCTAGTCTTGGTAAGCTTATCCTCCCTTGACGTTGCTTGCAGGGTTAGCCTTGCCTCTTTAGGTAAGTTTCAGGTTTTTGTGTCTTGATGACACCTTTATGTGCTTTAGGGAAAAGTCTAATCAGTTTGACTTGTTGGGTTCAAGTTCCAAGGTTGTACAGTAACCTTAACTCCCTGTCACCAGTCGTTGGTGTATCAGCTTCTCGTCGGGAGCTTCCAGCTTTTGACTTTAGCTTCTTACTTTCAGTTTATGTTTAGCATTCTTTATTGTTTTCTTGCGATTGTTATTAACCTTGGTTTTGCTGACTGGGATCTCCGAGTATCCACGTCATCACATAGCAACCCAAACTAGGTTATTTTTCATGTCGAGTTAGTGTAATACGGGCATGCAACACTGGAACGAATTCGAACTTGGGGCGAGGGTTTGAACAACATATGTTGGTTATATGAGCCAAAATTCACATGTTTTTATATCAAATTATACTCACTTCTTTATTATGTTCTGTTAAAGAAATACTCAAAATTGGCTTAAATTGGTCTATATTGGATTTTTAGGACAAAACTAACCAATATGACAAAAGAAGCGAAAAACGAAGAAAAATCAAGTTACGACTCAAGACACAGTTCATGCTTACATGACACGCCTCGTGCATGATCCTCAAGTTTCAAAAACAATGTTGATCTACTCAAGACAAGACAAAATGGTGGTCCCCTTAACCAACTAAATGTCAACAGGACTACCAGAAAAGCCCAAAACTTCATAGAAACATATCTCGAGTTAGGAAATGAGTTATAGGGATTATAATATATGAATATTGGGTAGCTTGACGAGACGAAGTCAAAATATGGTTTTCATGGTCAAAGTGACTGGGATAAACACCTAAGATTCATATATTATAGTCCATGAAAACCATTTTTTGGGCCGCGGAACCACACGGGCCATGCCTCGACCACAAAAAGACTAAAAGATATTTCAAAGATTTTTAAAGATTCCGGGGGACCCACAAGTTAACCACGGCCCGTGCCTGCGAGACACGTCCCATGTCTCGGTGACTGCCAGTTGCTAGTCATTGTTGGCGTCTCTTCCAGATATATACCCTATGTGTCGTCTAGATACGCCCCATCCCTCAGAAAACTGGCAGTTGCCAGTCATTGCTGACGTGTCATCCAAACACGCCTCTTGTCTCCGAGACACGCTCCATGCCTCGACAACCGGCAGTTTCTAGTCATTGCTGGCGTGTCATCCAGATACACCCCATGTGTGGTCCAGACACGCCCCATCCCTCAGAAAACTGGTAGTTGCCAGTCATTGCTGACATGTCATCCAAACACGCCCCCTGTCTCCGAGACACGCCCTTGTCTTCGAGACACGCCCCATGCCTTGGCAACCGGCAGTTTCCAGTCACTGCTGACGTGTCATCCAGGCACGAGGCGTGCCTTGACCTGCAGCTGCCTATAAATAAAGGCCATTTCCACCATTTTTTCTTACTTATTCTCTCCCCTTTTCTTCACTACACACTTCTCTTCTACCCACTTTCTCTAATCATCGTAATCATTAGGAAGTACTAAATAATCATTAGTGTAATCAAGCTTTTTACGATTGGGGGAAACTTATCCCCTTGATGTCAAGCTAACTAAGGAAGATTATGGGTAAGCAAGGTGTGTGTGTGTGTGTTAATGACTTTTATCTAATTAAATCATTTATTGAAAGTGAGTGAAATAACAGTGTCACCATTGATTTGGGTTATTAGAGTTTCCGCATAATCCTTAAAATCTACATACAATCTTACGTCGCCATTGATTTGGGTCGTTCATGTTTTCTATGTCTATGTAGAGTCAAAATATATTGATGCTCTTGATTAATGTTAAAGGATTTAGATGGGACTTTGGGTTGGGTAAGCTCTTGCCTTTACACGGAGCTAGTACCAAAGTGTAAAGGACTTAGTTTATATAAAAGTGACTACCTTAGGGGAATTGACGACTCACTGACGGACTAATAGAAACTAGTAATAAAAACTCCTTAAACTATCTAGTTAACTAGTACTATATTCCGGTCTCCAGTGGCATTTCCCTGCCGCTTCAAAGTGGAAGGATCAAATGTGTTAGGATTCCGAACCAGATATTGCACAATAATACGCGTTGACACATACAGTTCATCGTTTGACAAACGAACCCTTGCGACTCTATGGTCCGGTTAGTTAACAAGGCATCAAGAGGTAAGTTGATCTTAAACACTTTTTTTTCCTATCTTTGATTCCTACCCTTTTATTTTCCTCTTAGGCCATTTATTTTCTTTTATTTTTATTTATTCTTCTTAAAAACTCAACTTTTGGACTTGGTTAGATGTTAACGACGACTCGGTACTAAAACTCGTCTATTCTAGAACGACCTCGGTATCTTACCATCACTATATTACGCCAACGATGGGTGCACTTGCCCAACGTGAGTTATAGTATAATCGTATTATATCGTGTTTTTATAAATATTAAAACTTGAACTAGTGAATAAAACAGCTTAAAAATAACTATATTTTATTAAACACATCTGACCACATCAGCTGACCCTTAGCTGAAAATTTAGATGATTAGATATTAAAAAAGGGGAAATCACGAAAATGGCCACTGCAACGCCGTCTTTTCCATATTAGCCAAGTGACACCCCTCACCAAGCCGTTTCCACATGCTAAAACGGCACAAGAAATTCTTTCAACGACCAGCCAACCATTCAACGCCACGTGTCCGACAAAGCCTGTAACGGCTTGAAGATGTTTTAGTCCACGCCACGTGTCCGACCATGTTTGAAAAAACTTAGCCAAGCCGTTTCAATCAGCTCCTGTTGAAAGAACTTAGCCGAGTACCTTCAGTGAGCCAAGCTGTGTGCTTGGGTTGTAGCCGAGCCGTTACCGTACACACGTGGACCCCACTATTGCCAGCCAAGCCGTTTCGTCCCATTGTTTGTGCCGTCTCAACTGCTCCGAGCCGTTTCAAGTGGCTTAAGCTGGTACAGGCTTCTAAAGCCGTTTCAAGATATTGTTCGAGCCGTTTCAGCTGGCTCCGAGCCGTTTCAATGTTGTAGTTTATAGATTTATATTTGCCTGTTTTTTTGTGTGTGTTTGTGCAACATATTCATCTAAAGTTATCAAAATATTTAGCTTTTGTAGAAGGAACTTACCAACTTAAAATTATGAAGATTCTTTTGGTTGTATACAGCGGCGGAAAGTGGGAAATCGTTAACAGAAAGTTGGAGTATGTTGCTGATGCTGATTCAAGTAGACGTGGTTTAGAAATTGAACCCAACCTTTCATACACTGGTCTTTTAAGTAAAGTGTCAAACATGTGTAGTTCTACAAACATTACGAAGTTATCGTATTGGTTGTCTTCGTTTAGTGATCCAATCGATATAATAAATGATGAAGATCTTGCAATGTTTTATAATTTTGCTATGGAAAATATTTTTGAATTTAAAAATTATATGTCGTTGAAGGGTTTTGTGCTGGGTCATCTAGTTTTTCACCTCCAAATAAATTTAAAGTTCTTGATTTGAATCTTTGTACTGATGAAGAAAATTATGATGTTTTAAACGACTACCAGCCAAATCCTGATAACTCATTTGAAAAGTGTTTGCCATCTTCATCAATTACTTTTGAACCAGGGCACGTATTTAATAACAAAGAAGAAATGAAACTTGAGTTGGGGAAAAAATGTTTGTTAGAACGCTTTGAGTTTAAAGTAGATAGATCATCTAAAACTCGGTACGAAGTGTCATGTTTGGTGGATGGTTGCGTTTGGCGTTTTTGTGCATACAGTTTTGGGGATAGCGGGTTGTTTTTTGTTAAGAGTTTAACAATAAACACACGTGCTCGAAGACGCTAACGTACCCACATCTTCGTCAGGCAAACCAAAGGTTGTGGCTCACTATTTAAAAGAACCTTTAAAAGACAGTGGTAGAATATATCGTTGTAATGAAATAGTGAAAGGTTTTAGACAAAGATTCCAAGTTGAGATAACCACTAGTCAAGCTTGGCGTGGAAAAAGTCTGGCACTAGAGCTTTTACAAGGAACAAGCAGAGATTCATTTGCAGAACTACCATTTTACTGTTACAATCTAGAGCGGGCAAATCCTGGTTCTGTCACTCATATCAAGATGATGACGAGCGTCGGTTTGAAATGGTCTTTGTCGTGATTGGTACTGCGGTAAGTTATAGCAGTCTCTGTTTTTTTCGTCAAACTACATCTTGTTGATGTTTTTTAAATAAGTTCGTTTCAGATTCGTACCTTTATCTGTAATCTAAGACCGGTGGTGATCATTGATGCTACACACCTAAAGGGTAAATTTAAAGGGACGTTATTTTTAGCAGTCGGGATGGATGGAAACAACCAAATTTTACCAATTTCCTATGGAATAGGAAAATCAGAGGATGGTGAATCTTGGACATGGTTTCTGTCAAAGCTTAAAGAATGTATCGGTGAAATACCCGACATGGCGATAATATCAGATAGTGCGAATTCTATACACCTAGTTGTTAGAAACGTCTTTCCACATGCTTATCACGGGTTATGCTGTCGTCATTTAATGATGAACCTAAGTTTACCCTCTGAAAAAAAAAGAAAATGAGAAGCTGTGGTGGAAGACATGCAAATCGTACCGATTGTCTGATTTTAACAAGTCATTCAATGCTCTTTGTCTTGCCGTTCCTAGAGTAAGTCACACTCTAACAAGTATTGGGTTCGGTAGATGGGCAAGGGCGCATTGTCCAGGCAATCGATATCATTATATGACATCTAACAACGCGGAGTCTATTAACGCTTTATCTAGAACCTCGCGTAAAAGGCCAGTAACGCAACTTTTAGAGTTCTTCCGGCAATCCGTACAGAAATGGTTTTACGATCGCCGTTTGCAAGGTATTCATGAAAATGTAGGTCCCGGTTTTCACTCCGAATCGATTGCGAAACGACCGTGCGACGTGCAGAATCCGTGCACGAACGAGACCGAAACACAAGAACGTACAATTTAACGTGATTCCATTGATAGATCTGAAAGTAGTACAAACCTTGAATCACCACTTGGAGCACTTTCTCTCTCTAGACTTTCTCTCTCTAACCTCTAACCTCCAAGTTACACAAATGGCCAAAAGTCTAAAATGTAAACCCTAAAGCTCCTATTTATAGGCCAAGGCATATGAAAGATTCCCTCATAATTACAATATTGCCACCGTGCCTTTTCTTACTAAAAACAATATAAACTCTAGAATTCTTCATTTTCTGCTACGGTTCTGATTGACGAAGGCGATAGACATTCTGCACTAACAAACTCCCCCTTGGATATTGCCGCAGTCAATCTGTAGTCAAACTCGTAGCGACTTGTCTTTCTCTTCCTCTTTGAGTCTTCTTGAAGATTTGATATTATCAGCAACCACAGATTCCTTTTTTTTCTCGAACTGAATCCCGGTGGATCTGTTTTCAGCTTCAGCTGCTCCCCCTTTCAGTAGACTCTTCAGGCTCCCCCTTTCGTCAAACTTCCGTGCTTTGGGATTGACACCTGGCTTTCCGGTTACAAGCTCTTCAGAATAGATTCCTAGCATCTTGAATCCACGATTCCGTTTGCGTTGAGCTCATCTTCAGACTCCCCCTTAGACTCGGCTGTCGGGATCTAGTCTTGGAATAACATCTGCAACGCTCATACGTTTATAAGTGACAATGTTTTGAAATTGTCTAGAAATCATATTCTGGCTCTTTCTAAGTCAAGATCCTGGCTCTTAAGATATAAAAATATGAATATATCCAGGATAACTTGATTTTCTTCCCCTATCAACAAACTTCATGGATTTGGCAGTTTCAGCGAACAGTATCGTAAACTGACTCTATTTAACTAATTTTAACAATATAAGCATCCAAATCCCTTACAATTAATCATCCAAGTCCAATTTAATGACCTTGGAGATTTCACAAACTGTTTTTTATTTTAAAAAATTTCAAGTTTCAAATTAATGAACTTGTTTTATTTTCAGAAACACAATCAGCATACTTAGATTTTGAAACTCAGCATTCAGACATCGGTTGTCGAAAATAAAGCAGAACCAAAAATCTTTTTGAATTTTTCTGAAACATAAAGCTGTAAAGAAATATTTACAAACATATTTACAGACAATATTTTTGTTTGAGTTCGTGTTTAGAGGATCATATCAGTTTATGACAAATCACTAGCACCGTTGAGCTTTAAACACTTTAAGTTTTAAACGATTCACTTAGATTGTCAGTATACTGATCCACTTAAATTTTCACACAAAGTTCAACTGTTTCGAGATACGAGATTAGTGTTTTAAGGACTTAAACTTATTCGCGTGTTCCACCTCAGAATATACTCCCGTATCCAGATCCCAATATTCAGTCTTACAGGTGAATATACCATAGATGATATCTGTAAGGGGTTAAATGCGAGGGCCGTGAGAGCTCAGGTCGATACTTCCGTATACGCAGAGAGATGACGGCTTTGACTTTTCGGTGTGTCCCCTTTAGAGGATCTTTTTTTACAACAGCAATGATTATCAATTTTATTGTTTCATCAATTTGCTAAGGGCTGCGCTATGTTTCAAGCAATGCAGAAAGTATTATTCGGGGACTAGGTCAGAACTTCCATTCAGCAGAAGTCCCGGAATAATACCCCAGATATCACGGAGTATAAAGACCTAGTATCTCAGAAAGAGGGACCTTTCAAACAAGATTTCGGGGGTTACCCATATATCCGAGAGATGTTCCCCACAAGATAAATAAAGTATTGATATTTAAGTTTATATCTCGAAAACAATCTACTAAGCGTGTAAAAACCTACTGGCATATCATCAGTGAGACCGTTTATCACATTATAGCATTATAATTCTTTACCGTACTGTGATTGTCTACTGATGTACTATCATTTCCTCTTTTTACACAAAAACTCAATTTTCAAATTTTATCATGTTTTTGGCTTTTTCAAATTTTCTAATGTTTTTGGATTTTCTGACAATATCTAACTCTTACTCCCCCTAAAATTCAAAACCATTTAGAGGAAATTTGACAACTTGATACTGATAGCTTTGTCTCGCCATCCATTATCTGCTAACTATGAATCATATTGCACAAAAAGCAGTAAATACCCCCATGATTTACAACACATTGATTTTTACAGTTTGAAAACCGTTTTTCAATCTGGTGAGAGTAATCATGTTTGTTCCGCCGTGAGGGTTTTGGCATATTCCATCAGAACTTCCCCTGACAACAAACTATTTTCCCATTATGATTTCAAAACACTTAAGTTTGTTTTAATCAAAATGGTTTTTTTCGGAAAATAAGTTTTGTTTAATTCACACACGGGGTTTATTCATCACCTTGTTCTTTCATCAACTAATACGAAAGTTAAATCAAGTACAACTTAATGTCCTTGATAAAACATTTCTCAAGAAAGATGCCGATTCCTACTCCCCAATTACCAACCTTGGAGTTCCGGCATATTCAAGTAACATATTTTTGAATTTTTTCATTTTTGACAAATTTAAAAACAAACATATTTTTGATTTTTCAAATTTTGACAAAATGAAAACATATTTTTGGTTTTTAAATTTTTCAATTTTTTAGGGTTTTAGAAAATATTGTTTGTTTATGTACAGAAAAGATAAACTCCCTGTTCAACCAAACCAGGGTTCTGCAGCCTTCTCCTCCTGTACCAGGCTGCTCATCAATTCTGTTTCTTGACAGTCAACCTTCATGAGCACCTGCACATTCACAAAAACTCAATTACTTGAACAATTTAGCCCATGTTTGTTGGACCTTAGGCATTTCAATACAATATTCATTCAATGATGGAAAATCTTTGTCATTTTGTACAAAAACTTTTTCATCTTTGGTTTTGACTTTCTCATCATTCACAGTAGTCACTTCTTTCTTAATCACCCAGTTCTGTCCTTTTGAAGCACTTCTTTTGTAAAATCGTGACTCGTTTTGATTATTTTGACTTTGAACAACAATTTTTGGTTTCCAAAATTGATTTGGCTTTGTCATATCAACTGATGTTTGCCAACTTTGTGTTGTTCTGAATCTGGGTGTGTGAGAATTCTTGGTTTGTCTTGAATCAGACCTCGTCTGTTTTGGTTTCCAAGTTTGATTCGAAGCAAACTTGTTTGTGTTGTACTTCCAAGTTTGTTTTGAATCAAATCTGGTAAACTTTCGTCTCACATCTTCAGACTTCTGTTTTTCAACATCAACAGGCTTTGTGTTTGGACACTTGCGTGCAACATGTCCAATTTGATCACATTTAAAACATGTTTTCTTTGAAACATCTTTAGCCTGTTGTTGTTTCTTTTTCTGAGCATGGAACTCTTCATTAGACTGTCGTCTAAATTGGAGTTCTTTCTCTTCTTCCGAACTTCTCCCATGAACAAAATTCGTTTTCTTTTGAACTTTTTGTTTTTTAAAACTTTTATTTTGATTCTGTTTCCTTTTATAACCCAACCCTGCTTTCATATTCTTCTTTTTGTAACCGGGTTTGTTATAAAAAGTTTTCTTGCTTTTCCCAGCAAACTTTGAAATTTCTGATTTTTCGATCTCAACCATCTTAGAAACTTTATCAATCTTTTCTGAAATCACAATTTGAATCGGGAATACAATATCTAAGAATAATTTGTCCGATCCAATCATGGTATAAACCAATCCTTTTGAATCATCATTCACAACTTTCTCAGATTTTGAATGTTTGAGATAATCATCATGAAAATTTCCCTCATTTTCATCATGTGATTCAGGCTTACCTTTGGTTGACTCATCTTTCAAAATGCTTTCAACAACCTTACTTACCACCTCTGAATCATCAGCTTCATCAGATTTGGTGTAAATCACATCGATACTTTCAGGTAATTGGTCAACAATGTTCAGACCTTTTGCCACCTTTTCCTCATCATAAAAGGTATAATTGTTTCTCAATGGTGGTGGTACCTGATGAAAATCTGAACCAATACCCTTTTTGTTCTTGTCAGTATCTGTGTCATCTGGTTTGATGTTGAAAATGCGTTCGAGAATGTACGAAGAGTTATGATAACTTTGAAGTTTTGTAACAATCTTTTCTTTTTCAACCAGAACTTGTTTGAGATTAGCAACTTCATCAACACATTTGTTTAATTCAAGTTGCTTTTCTTTCAACTTTCTCTCATACAGTTCTTTGGTTGTTAAAGTTTCAGACAATCTTTGATCAAAACATTTGACTTGGCTCTTCAAAGTATCATAATCTTCTTGTACTCTCTGATTTGACCACTTCAAATTATCATATTCTTTTTGAAACTTTTGAAGCTTATTTTCTTTTTCAATGCAACCAACACATTTTGCTGTACACATTTCTTTCAAAATCTCATTTTCTTTTTCAAAATCATGACACTTCTGTGTCAGCTTTTCAACCTTTTGTTTCAAAATTTCTTATTTTTCAATCATTTCTTTACATTTTATTGTGAAAACATTTTCAAGTTTATTTATTTCAGTTTCTTTTGTTTTTATCATTTCATCTTTTTCAGTACAGGCTTTGCACATTTCTATGCAATTCCTGCACTTGTTTTCATTGTTATCAACAGTTTCAACATTCGATAGATCAGAAGATTCACTTATCTCAGTCTCTTTCAGCACCGGTTCTTCTGTCTGAACTTCCTCTTTCTTCTCTTCTTTCTGTTCTTCTTCAATCTTCTGCTCTTCTTCAGCAGCTAGCTTTGCAGTAATCTTCACTTCTTCAACCATCTTTTTTCAACTCTTCTTCTTTTCTCTTCTTCATCTCTACCACCTTTGGTAGACTCGCTTCACAAACTTCCTTTATCTTGCTTTCCAAATCCGGAAAATATTCTTTATCAGATAACCTTCTTGTGTTGAAAGTAGCCTGACTTGGAAGCAATTTTGTTACAGCTTCAAAATCCACCTTTGATGGGTTAATAACTGGATTACCCCGTGGATCCATGTAACATTCCAATTCCTCATTCCATCTTTTGGCTTTCTTGGCTTCTTTGAATGGTTCTCTGAATTTTTCAATTTCCCATCTCGCATAATCTCTTCTCCACCATCTATCATGATCAACGTTAGCTACAAATGCATATCCAACTGCATCTTCTTCAGGGAGAACTTGACTCCAGTCATAACCTTCATCGTCATGAATAACTACCATTGCCCTAGATTTTGATGATCCTTCATCGATCTGTTTCTGATTCACATTTGATGATCCACTGGAACGATGATAAATTGCTTTCTTGTAGTAATCATCTCTGAATGGATTCATGGGTTCGTCAGTTTCCCTGTTTGTACACTCTCTCTTGAAGTGTCATTTCTGTTTGCATTTGAAACAGGTAACTTTTTCTTTATCAAATCCCAATTTCGAATCACCAGATGCCAAAGACGATCTTCCAGTGATCTCCATGAAACATTGTGCTCTCCTCATTGTGCTAGCCATGCACCATTTAATATCTATTAGCTCCATCTCCTCTGGATCGATCTGATCATAATCTTCTTTTGTCATTTTTGGGTTTCCAACTTTTCCCGCGATCAGACTTTCGTATGATTCCAGGATGGATGCTAAGAACACCATTTGTTGCTTGGCAGCTTCAGCATTCAGACTTTGAGAGTTTTTCAGATCAATGGCGATATTGCAATGGACTATGTTTGGATTTGAAGAATTTGAATCAAATGAATGATAACCCGGATCTCTTGAAGAACTCTGCTGAGGAGAATCCTTTGAGCTTCCAGCACTAAATCCTGATTTTGACTTTTGCTCAAACATGTTTCCTCTGTAATATAGATCCACAATCTGTTGGTATGTTTTGACTTTATTGGTTTTTCTGTTCTCCAATTCATGACTTTCAAGTCTTTCAATCAACAAATCAACTGTAAGATTGTGACAACCGGTAATTAACGGCTTCTAATTACGCGATTAACAAACGTTTAAGGCGATAATAAGTAGTGTTTAAGGCATAAATTAACTTAATTAGGCTCTTGGAATGCCTATGAACGCTTAACTGACTTTACAGTGCGTATATGATGATTTTCGGGAAATCTTCTAAGCGTTAAACGAAAACGAACTGACACCGTACAAAATACTGACAGCATCGACAAATATGAAATTTATACATATAATTTAAACCTATAGATTTCGTTTTGTTAAATTTTCATGCTTTCGAATGTCATAAAACGCAAACGTAAACGAAAACGCGGAAACAGTAACGCACCGGCAATCAACGATGAAACGGAAGCATCAGACGCGTGTATTACTTTCAAAAACGAAGTTTAACGATATATTTAGCTTCGTAATTAAATTTTAGTGTTCGTAGTTTAAATCGAATCGAAAAACGGATTGAAACGGCGAACGACGCAATTTTTCGTGATTTTACCGTTAACGACGAGCGAACGCGCAAACGACATTTACCGGCACTATTTTACATGTTTTAAATCTAAAATTTTAGTCACAATGTTACGGTGAATTCGGGTTTTGATAACGGGTCTCGTGGGAATTACGGGTCACATAAACACGGGGATTGGGCTTGTAGGCCTTGGGCCTAAGCCCAAAGCCCACTACCCAAAAACCCTAGTATATATTTGTAGTTATAACCTTATCTTTTATTTGAAAACCACAAAACCAAAACACGCACACAATCTGCTCTCTTTCTCCTACAAGTTGAAGAAACCCTAATTTTTCTAACTCCTCTACTCAAACACAACATAGATATCATGTCTGTTTTTCGTGTTCCTTCTCTTCTGCGAACCAACCAACGAAAAAGCTCCGGTCGAGCTCCGGCCACCTGCTTGTTACCATTATCCGACACGCAAACACAACCCAGCCACACCCTCCCATGGCCGACACCCCTATTCCCTCTCTCTCGATCTCTGATTTCGACGACCAGAGTCGACGCCCCTGCGGCGGTGGTGGCAATGTGGATCGAGGATGATGATGACGACGGTGGAGGTGGTGGCGCCGCCGTGAGAGGCGGCGGTTGTAGCATTTCGGACCAAGTTTTCCGATGATCCTTTCGGTAAACCTCTCCCCTCTGTTTATATCTTTTATTCTCTCTTTTTTTTTGTGAAGATGATGTCGTTTTGTTTACCGAGGGTTGAAGATGATTGATGATGACGGTGATGTTAAGCTGAAGATGATGATCTTTTTCGGTTCAGATTTCGTGGCTCAGCCGGTTCGAGTTTTGGTTCGGTGTCAGAGCACATTGGATTTCAGTTCAAGGTCATTCAAGTGTCGGGTCAAGTCTCGTTTCGGTTCAAGAGGTGAACTCGGCTCAGCTTCAGATTTGGTGGTGTTTCGGGTTATGCTTGGTTCAGTCAAAGATGGTCAACGAAAGTCAACTGGTCAAACCCCAGTCAACGGGCAGTCAACAGGAGTCAACGAAAGACCCGGTAAAGTTTTAACGACGTGAAAAATTCTAGTTTTATAGCTTTAGAGTTTTAGCTAGCTTACGCGACCGAGCTCGACCCGTTTTGAATTGGTATTAGTTTACATTTATTATACTCGACGAAAACTTATTATATAGATTGATTATAATATCGAATTGTTGTTGAAAATTGTTGAATTTTGACAAAAATATCGACACTTTTATTGTCGGGATCGTCCAAAAACAGAGGAAACTTTGCCCGATTTTCCGTAAAAAAATCCGAAATATCAAATATATTTATCAAAGTCCGAGTTTTCTTATAAAATAAATATGAAAGTATATTTATTTTGGCAACGTATTACGAATTTCAAAACAAAGTTATAATATTCCGACAAACTTAATTTACTACTTAACGAAACTTGATGTTTGTATAAAATAACATGATTATTTATGTTTCTTTCCAAAACGCCGACACTTCGAAATACTTTGAATATTCACATAGAATAAATATGAAGTTTCTATTTATTTAAATGTCGAGATTTCTGAACATATTTATAAAATAAATATAAAATGTTCTATGTTTGTTTCCAACGTCGTTATTCGTATAATTTTTATACGATAAATATTTTTGCTTATAGTTATTTCGAATGACTATTATTCGACGATTATTTAACAAATTATAATTAGTTATATTTGTTATAACGTTGTTAGTTCGAACAATCTTATAACATGAATATATTTATTATATTCGTTTCAAACGTCACGTTTTCGAATATGTATATATATATATATATATATATCTATTAGTTTCCATCCTACGAAAACTACAATGGTATGTTACCGTATCATACACGACGTTTCGAATACGTACCATTATTTACCTACGTATTTCTATTCACGACGACCAACACGACATCGCTAGTATATGAATATGTATAAATATATATCTTAATCACTCGAAAACTAAGTCGATCTCGAGACTTAGTTTTATCCTGATTATGAACGGGATCAAGTAACCATAGATTGGTTATTCTAAGTCATAATAACACCTTCATAGAATCGTTTAGTTAACGATTCGGTAGAGCTCGGACGCGTAGTTTAGCTACGTTTATTTAGAAAACTCATAAGTATTCCTTCGTAGGGATGCTATAGTTGTACGCTAGCTAGCTCACATTCTTGGAATGACACTACGGAATCACACTAAGCTAGCTTTGCACAGGAATATCAAGGTGAGTTCATAACCCCCACTTTTTACTGTTTTACATTTTTATAAATGTTTTCGGGGGTGGAAAGACATGCAACTTTTTGCAAAAGCAACCACTATTTCAATGAAGGAAAACACATATTTATAAACCATGTTGCAAATGAATTTCAACGAACTTGAAAGGTTTACGAAAGGTTTATACTAAACATACCGGTTTTACATAACAAACACGTATTTTCGCAAACGTGCATGATTTTCATGACTAGTGACGGGAATGTCCTAGTTACTACAACGGGACTGGGTTGGTCTGCGTACGAACAACGAGACAACCCAATGGGTTTATGTCCCCCTTTTTCTTTTGAAATACATATTAACTAGGGTATGATTAAGCTATGGAATGAACTCTTGGATCACGTGCGAATAGGCGCTAACTTAGGCACCATTAATCCTTTTAAGGACCACGGAACAGGGGGTAGATCTATCGGGTACGGGCGAGCCCCACTCACGGTCCTTGTGCGGCCACTTAGAGTGCTTTTGTGTCCCTGTCGAAGTGAAACGACACTTAAATCGTCTACCGGGTTGAGTGCTTCCTATGTCGGCACACATATTAATGTCTTAGCTACACATTAATGATCAACATGTTCATAGACGCATTACATACCTACTTATAAACTGAACTTTCAAATGTTTTTAAGATTCATTTGGTGTAAACTCACAAATACATGGATTTACAAACTTTGGTAACGTTTTTCAAATTATACCTAAGTAAGAGGACGCGCTGATCCTGCTTATAAAGGTTCGTTTGGGCTCGACCCAGTCTCTCTTGTGCAATGCACAAAGACTATTGTGGGCTAGACTCACAGTTTTTCATATATCATGCCAAGAAAATAATTTTACTATATTTTCTCAACAACTTCAAAACCGGTTATCAAAAAGATTTATTTTAAATCTTTTCGAAACAAACTATGAACTCGCTCAACTTTGTGTTGACTTTTTCGCATGTTCTTTCTCAGGTGGCATTTTCAAAACTATGAAACGGTTGGAATAGGAGAACCCATGGAAATTCGAGTACTTAGCAAGCGTTCAATTTCTAGAAGTCTTAGCTTATTTGCTTCCGCTGTGCAATGAAGATACCGGTCCAGTCACGCCAAGCTCTGATATTTCGGGGTGTGAGATCCTCAGACTTGATCGTATTCTTCAACATCAAAGCATAATATTGCCAATCCAGCTCATCTGGCAACGAGTCAAACAATTTATCGACTAACTCTTCTTGAGAGTATTCAATCCCATGGCTTGCTAGTTCTAATTTTAAGTGCCCAAACCTCTCAATCATTTGACAAACTGATTCATTTTTTAAACAACCAAATAGATCATACTCTTTTCTAAGCAATTTCTTTTTGTTCTTTATGATTTCGGCACTTCCCAAACATTTTCTTTCAAGAGCTTCCCATAATCCCTTAGATGTTTTCTCATTTTCAAGCAGTGAAATAATATCTTCTCTTACTGATTGATGTAACAATGTGATCATTTTGTTTTCAGCTACAAGATTTTTAACATCTATCTCTGTGAACTCTTTTTCATTTACTAACTCTCCTCCCTCTTTTACTGGTTCTGTATATCCATATTTTAATTTTAACCAGCTTTCAGGAGCGAAAGCTTTTACCCAACCCTCAAACCGATTTTTCCACCAATTATAATCTTCAATCTTCATTAGTTTCGGTGGTTTCTGTTGGCTTCCATACAGATTATCATACTTCAAATGATCTGAGATTTCTTTTGAATAATTTCTTGTTTCGGATCTTCTCTCAGATGATTCCGAAGTGAAAGCGTTGTAAAACGTGTTGTAAAATTCTTCGCTGCTGTCTGACATCTTTGAGTAATTTCTTGAAATATTGAAATCTGTACTTTGTAAATCTCCTTGAATCTCCTGCAAGCAATCAAACAATCGATCAGTTTACACTGTGAAATAACTCTTGATTACAAGTGACTCGAATGAACTAATTGATAAACTCAATTGGATGAACTTGATATTCTAGAATCGGTTGAAATTAATATGTTCGAGCCAACGAAAATTAATACAATCAACTAGTCTAGCCGAACCAAAAAAATGCTATTCGATCGAACGAGTTTTGATGCAATTCAATCAAACGAGATATGTTGCTGTTTGATCGGTTATACCAGCCGATCGAATGGAATGAAAGCTACTGTTCGTTCGATTATCCCAGCCGATCGAATTGCACTTAAATCTCCTGTTCAATCGGTTTAGCCAGCCTATCGAGTTGTACTAAAAGCTCTTGTTCGATCGATTACGCCAGCCGATCGAGTTGCATATAAAGCTCATGTTCGATCGATTACGCCAGCCGATCGAGTTGCATATAAAGCTCCTGTTCGATCGATTACGCCAGCCGATCCAAGTTGCTGTTCGATCCAAGTTGCTGTTCGATTCAAGTTGCTGTTCGATTCAAGTTCCGTTTTGATTCAAGTTGCTGTTCGATCCAAGTTGCTGTTCGATTCAAGTTGCTGTTCGATCCAAGTTTCTTATGCTAGCCGATTGATTGAACTAAACGACAAAAAGTTATGTTGAACGGCTACCGTTGAATCGAACAGAGTGTAAATTGTTTGGCTCACAGTCAACAAGTCAAATGTGATAGAGCCTTTACATAACAGGTTTCAATCTGACAATATCACATGCAACAATTATATTCAAAATAACTAATGCAGCCGACAATAACTTTGAATGTACTATCTTGATTGGGCCAAACTTGTTAGGGCACTGTCCACGATTGACTTTATGTATCACATGATCATTCGGCCGTCTATTATGATATGTAACTGAGATGTCAAATCTTCAAGAATTTGTTTAATCCTTTTTTATGATAGGACCATTTTTATCAAATATGATTTTAATTTGACCAACATCAGTGGCCGACACAAATATGATTGATGTGCTGTAAGATGTTCACGTGACAAACAGAAGACAGATGCAACACGGATAAAGTTTACAAATATTGCAGAATGTGTTGACTTTAAGTGAAGTGAATTGCTAACCGATTGGTTGCCAAGGTCGGTCGATCGAACAGAAAAGCTAGCCGTTTGGCTAGAGTGCTAGCCGATTGGATGAATATGCCGGTGGAACGAACTGAAGTCCTAGCCGATCGGCTAGGTCAACAGGTCAAAGACTTAAATGAGTGTCAGTGATGCTGCTGTTCGATCGGTTACACCAGCCGATCAAGTGACATTTAACACTGCTGTTCGATCGGTTACACCAGCCGATCAAGTGACATTTAACACTGCTGTTCGATCGGTTTGCGTGTAATATGAGAAACTGATTTAACAATTAAAGTAACCAACAATTTACACATGCAAACTGACAACCTTGTTCTAATGGCCGACAACACTCAATTCAAACAACATCTAATTTGACCTCACTATGAATCACATGCAATAAACTACTTTATCGTGCACAATGACCAAATCACTTTATCATATAATCAGACAATCAATTTCAATTTGACCTTTCAATAGTTGTGATTATCATTAAATGAACAAGACAAATACCAGATCACGTGATGTTCTGATGAAATCTAAAATTCTACTTGACCTCTTAATTCCACTTAGCTTCAATGCTATAGGACCGCAAGATTTAGTGGACAGTTGTTATTTATTGACGCACAGAACTATGTCAGATATGCATGTAAGAGATGGCCGACAATTACAGTTGAATATTGAAAGCTTATTGAACCAATCAATTCTTGGGCCGATAGACAGTTAATAGTTTATTAAACTCACAATGTTACTTGACCTCATACAATACAATCACATGCTTACTGTCTTCATTAAATGATTTTGACTGCGATTTTGACTGTCAATGCATAATGATGTTTGACTTAAACGATGTGTTTGTTAACCGATTGGTTGAATAAGGCGGTGGATCGAACAGGAGTTGTTGGCCGTTCGGTGATGCTATTCGATCGGCCAGAGTCAACAAAGTCAAAGTTTTAATGAATGGCAGTGTCAGTGGAACGGTTAGAGATGCTAGCCGATCGGTTGTGCTAGCCGTTCGGTTAGGCTAGCCGATCGGTTGGCATCTTCAACATCAACAGCAAACATATCTCAACTTTTTCGAACCAAAAATTCAAGATTTCTCCCAAACCGTTAAGAATTAAGATCTGAAAATTTGTAGGCTTGTAGATCAAGTGTTTTCGCACATCATATCCAAAAATCAGCAATTTTCGACCCTAGAAACCTGTTCAATTTGTCAAAATTCAGTTAAAAACGTGAAGAACAAGAAAAATAAGAAGAATTTGACAAATCTGAATGATTTTGGCTCTGAATCTGATCAAAACTTGTACGAATCTGTGCGTTTGATCTTCGCAACCGAGCACCTGCTCTGATACCACTTGTAGGTCCCGGTTTTCACTCCGAATCGATTGCGAAACGACCGTGCAACGTGCGGAATCCGTGCACGAACGAGACCGAAACACAAGAACGTACAATTTAACGTGATTCCATTGATAGATCTGAAAGTAGTACAAACCTTGAATCACCACTTGGAGCACTTTCTCTCTCTAGACTTTCTCTCTCTAACCTCTAACCTCCAAGTTACACAAATGGCCAAAAGTCTAAAATGTAAACCCTAAAGCTCCTATTTATAGGCCAAGGCATATGAAAGATTCCCTCATAATTACAATATTGCCACCTTGCCTTTTCTTACTAAAAACAATATAAACTCTAGAATTCTTCATTTTCTGCTACGGTTCTGATTGACGAAGGCGATAGACATTCTGCACTAACAGAAAAACATTTACTTACACAATGGGCACAGAAGAAAATTTTTAAAAAAAAATTGAAGGGTCTAGAACCTGGACGGTTGCTGGAATTGGGCTAAACACTTATTCTGTCGCAGACAGTGGAAAGGGGGGTTTTGTTGACTTTGTTAATCGAAGCTGTAGCTGCCGAGTTTGGCAGGTTTCTGGTTTACCGTGCGGGCATGTTATTGTCGTGTCAAAATTTTTAGGTGAAACCGATTTCAGTAAGTATTGTTTCCCGTGTTACTCAAATGAAGTCTATAAAAACACTTATGAAGAAGCGATTAATCCTCTTCCTCATAGATCTGAATGGGAGACTCTAGAAGACCTTATCAATCTTCAACCGCCACATATGACAAAATGCCAGGCCGGTCGTCCTCGAGAAAACCACCGGATCTTATCCCGCGGGGAAGAACCTACTCCCATGTATTGTTCCTGGTGTAACTCATACGGTCATCATCGGGATGTCTGTCGGCAGCCCATGCCGTCAGAAATTCGTACTCGCAAAGGCCCATACAAAGGGAAAGGGAAAGAAACCGATGATCCTGATCATTTTACACAATCTCCGTCTAATTATATGTATCCATCTTATAACTTGGGAGAATTTTAATACTATAATTTATTTTTTGTGCATTTTAATTTCTCAAATAACGTAGTAAATCTATTTAGTTGCGAATAATTAATATTGAAAATCATTTCATTACAATATGTTATTTTTTTATATTACATGCATACATAGAACCATTAAACATTAACATGTGTGAAGCGCACGGTGTAGAGTCCATCTGCCATGTACCGTCTGTATCTGAAACAAGCATCCTGAAGGTTTCCTTCTTTCCATGTTAAAGAACTATCCTGAACAAGTTTTTCCACTAGCATACATATGATGACTCCTGAATTTTTGCCAATACGATCTGTTTAATCAGGCCACACGACATCCCCTACTATTTGCATGGCACCCATCTCATATATTTCTGATTGTTGCCAGTACGATATACGTCCGAGAAACCACAAAAATAGAGACTCAAATTCTAGCACAATTTGATGTACTCTTCTGTGTACACAAAATGAATCTCCGCAATTAATCGTGTCACAAGTATTAGCAAAAAAAAAATTCTTAATTCTAGTGACTTTAGATTTATTTTAAAAAGCAACCAATTTTGTTCCTTGTCCGGTATAAGAATGTAAACCTGCAAAAAGTGTATAATCTTAGGTTGTAAATCGATGTTGTAAATAAAAAAACAAAAATTCTTAGCAAAAAAAAATATTACATCAAACACGTTTAAGTTCTTATTCAAAAAAAAACCCTGACATTTATAAAACTAAACTAAGCTAGTCGGTATGGTCTTCCGCTTCAGAATCATACTCTACTCCTTCTTCCATTTCCGCACGATAAGCTTCAAAACGCACTTCATCGTACATTCTTTCGAAATCCAATTCCTCGTCTGAGTCTTCGTCAGCAGTAACCGTCAAACATTCTTATGGAATAATCTGGTCCAAAGGACGTTGTCGTTCATCGGTGTTAGGTGACGGCACAAGCGCCTGACACTGACCTGAACCGCTAAATGGTGCTTCACGTGTTGGCTGTTGCACCGGGTTTGGGGGGGTTACGACTTTGGGAATTGTTTGGTTCGGGGTTATCTGAGGGTGGGTTTGGGTGGTTAACCGTTTGGGAAATGTTGACGTTGATATGAATGTGTAGATGAATGTTGTGTTCTTGATTCGCCATGAGGTAGAAAAAAGGGGGATGCCAGTTGAGTAGTGGACCAATATGTGTTTAAATAGGTGTGGAGTAAGACTGAGACTCGTGTTTCGGTATATACAGTATAAGTATTTACAAGGTAAAACAACAGTAAATATAAAATCTTAATGAAAAACGAATATAATAAAATAAAAAATTGATTAAGCCTACCGTATCAATTTTCCAGAATGGAGGATTTGTTGCTGTAGAACCATCTGCGTATCTGGTTGCATCAGTATCTTGTTCATTTAACATGTCGAAGAAATTTGGCGGTAGAACTGTCCAACGATAATCGTTTGACGACACCGTCCTTGCATTTATTTCAATCTTTCGTTGATACATGAGTTTGTTACACCATGCTTTTACGTGCTAAAAAATAACGGTAATTTATTTATTACAAAAATAATTAAACTGATTTTTATTACGAAATTATTTATTATTAAGGTACTGTTTTTTTTAAAAAAACCCGCTCCAGTAAATCCAAGCAGTCCCCCCCCCACCAAGCTTTTCCTAGTGGTGTTATTCCCGTGATGAAGAATAGCAAGTAGGATTATCGCCATCGTAGTAAAATTCAAGAACATTTGGAGAGCACTGGCGATTCATTTGATCCTGTTGATTGATCCAAACTGTGTTTTGTATGGAAGGAGGAATGCTTGTCATTGGTAATGTTTTAACACATATGTCTTTGTATAAAGGTGGAACACACATATATATACACATAGAGAGTAGTACAAATGTATTTAATTTTTTTAAACCAAAACAATACAATTATCTTACAACTACGGGTTCATCATCAAAGACGTTGCCACTTGTACTATCGGGCAACAAAGAATCATAAAATAGTAAAGCTAGTTGACGTCTCATTCGTTCCGCTGTTTTCCGAGTATCTTCACCATCGTTCAACGGTTTTTTATTTATCAACCTATCAAGATATATGCAAACTGTAACAACTATCACTAAAACCATAATTAGGATGGTAATTAGCTATTAAGGAAACCCTAATTGAGAAACCCAAGTAATTCTGCACTAACCCTAAAATTTCCAGAACAATCAGAATCAGGATCAGGGCCCCTAAAACTCAGGGGGGGCAAAACCCTAGCCAACGATTATCCTCATAACTATTTGTAAAATTCGAAATTTACGAAACTGTCGACACAGCAAGCCTAGTTACACACGTAGCTACCCTATGAACATAGGTTACCACTCGCGTAGCGCGACGCCTATGGGGGGTACCCCTCGCGCTACGCGACAGTGTCAAATTTCGGGTATAAATAGAGGGGGTTGGGACTTGAATTCTGTCTTTGAAACGACGTAAATCCGAGTTACGTAGATCAAGTTATAAGCAAAACAGTCCAACACACACACACAAACCTCGAAACGCTGCCGCAATCAGGGTAATAACTCGATCGCTATTACGATTCAACGTCCGATCGATTGTAACTATCCAACGATAGTCCAGGTGCTGCTCAATTGAGCTTGTACTTTGATTATTCGTCGTGATTTCGACTTGAATATTAGAGTGTTGTTCGAATTCGGACTATGCTCTGTTATTCGTTGTGAATCCGATTGAATTATCGAGTATTGCACTGATTAATCGTTGTGAAGGTTTAATCTCGTGAATTGTCGTAATTGTTGTATTAGTTACAAACCCGTTTGTGTGAATTAAGCTAATCAGTAGACTAGACTCTGCCTAAATTGAATCAGCAATATATCAAGGCTTATCTGTAGACTAAACCTTGCCGGTAGAAATCTGCAATGTGAGTTCATTTCTCTTTTCTCACCGTTTGTGAGTCCATACTCTTTTATCACAGTTTTATCACCTTTTTGTGAAACAATTATATTACAAAATGCTTTCTAAAATCCTAAATGGTTACCAGTTATACTTACAGTGATTAAGTTATTATATTTTACTGGTATAGGAGATATTATACATTATTGATTCTCGTTACTATTATCCAGGAAGTTAGCATGACCACAATTATAACTAATATTACTCTTAAATTATTAGGTATAAATCTAAATGGTGCATGCCATAATAAAATAGTCAAGTATAATACTTTTAGTCAGGTTACTATACACTAATATTACAATTAGTGAATTAATATATTTTGATAAGTTATAATAATTGACATAAAATGTCATTATTCTGGATTGCATGATTTAGTGCTAGAGATAATATATTTGACAAAGTAATAAGACAACATTATGTCCAAAGTCACTAGCTGAAAGAATGATCAGCAGTGATATGTCCAAAGACACTAGTTGAAAGAATGATCAACAGTGTTATAATTAGAATCACTAGTTGAAAGAATGACCAACAGTGATAATGACCAGAAGCACTAGTTGAAAGAATGATCAACAGTGCCATGAATAGAATCGCTAGTTGAAAGAATGATCAACAGCGATATGACCAAAGACCTTAGTTGAAAGAATGATCAACAGTGTTATTAACAAGTGATATGGTCAGAGTCACTAGTTGAAAGAATGATCAACAGTGATATGACCCAGCCATAGGAATCGCCTAATGATAGATAAATTGAAGAACAGTAAAGTATAGTTATTTGATTAATTCACTATTGGATGAAAGTAAACCAATGAGTGATATTATTGCTGTTATATTGGAATTGCTATTATGTGACAAAATACTGATTGAGTAAGGTAAATGCAAATAAATATAAAACCTTAATACTGTAAGGTATAACAAGATATTTGTATAAAAATGGAATGAATTCACTCAGCATTCCCGCTGACAAAACCTTTTTCAAACATGTTTCAGGTAATTACCATAAGGCTGGATACGGCACTGAAAGGCATCAAGAAATGGCTTATTAAAGAAATATTGTTTTATAAAATAAAACTTATCTTTATTAAAGCTACCACTTTAGGGAATTATCCCATCTATTTAAATCCAATCCGGTGTTTTCTAAACTCTGATATTTTTCCTAACTCACGGTCCTGATGAAAATTCCGCTGCAATGTTTTTCAAAAATAATCACCGGTACCACGGGACTGCTCACGGCACCCGATTCCGTCCAGGGTGGGTCGGGGGTCGTGACAGAAGGTGGTATCAGAGCTAAGCCACTACTTTGATCCTATAAGTGTTGTGATAATAATATTTAAACTTAAATAAAAGAGTTAGGAGATTGCTATTAACTGGTAGCACATCTGATAATATTCAAAGGTTGAATAAGAAAAGATGCCTTGGTATAAGTTAAGCCACATGTTTAATCTAATTAGGTGTTCTTTAATACCTAAACAATAAAGTTAGAAAATTAATACAAATTAACTTATGTGTTATACATGAATATGTATATGTCAATATGCACATATAATATCCTGGAGGTATTATTTTGTTTTAATTATTTTGTGATATTAATAAGTGAAAATATTTGCAATCCAGATGTCGAATGAAGTATCACATAATCCAGAAGTTCATGCTAATAATGAAAATCCTTTGGATAAAAATGCTATAGAAAATCTAATAGCTCAAGGAATAGCTAATGCTTTACCTTTAATAATTAAAGCTGTTAAAAATCCCATAGAACCCACCAAAGCTATGAGCAGTAAGCATACCCGTGACGATAGTTTTAACCATAGTGTCAATAGAGATAATAATGATATTATCAAAACCCCATTTCCTAAGAAGAAGAAGGCGATGACTCTCGGGTGTACCTACAAAGAATTTCTAGCCTGTAAACCAACTGAGTTCGCGGGCAGTGAAGGTGCCACGGCTGCTCTGCGATGGTTGGAAAAGACAGAGGCTGTTCTTACGATCAGCAAATGTGCTAAAGAAGATAAGGTGATGTATGCATCTAATCTCTTTAAGGAAGAAGCCTTAGAATGGTGGAATACTATTCTTCAGGCAAAAGGAAGGACCATGGCTTATGCCATAAACTGGGAAGAATTCAAGGAAACGGTAGAAAGAAAATTTTGTCCTCCTTATGAAAAGGAAAGAATAACTAACAAGTTCCTAAATCATAAAATGATAGATGTAAATTGTCGTGAATATACGACAATATTCTTCGAATATGCAAGAATGGTACCAACTCTGGCTTCACCAGAATCCGTACTAATTTCTCGTTATATTTGGGGATTAGTTAGCGAAATCCGAGATATAGTCAAGGTCGTTAGACCCCAGACTATTGAGGAAGCAGTTGAACTAGCTAACATGCTGACAGATGGACTAATCCGCACAAGAGAAGAAAACAAGAAGAAAGAATTAGGCCAGAAAATTTCCCAAGAACTCAAGAAGAAAGAAACTGAACCGTCATTGGAGCAACCTATCTGCAGAAATAGTAACAAAACGCATTCAGGACGATGTCGTTTTAGGAACACACCCTACTGTGACTTCTGCAAGATGACCGGGCACACAGAGGAAGAGTGCAGAAGGAAAACTAACATCTGTTACAATTGCGGGGAAACCGAACACATCAAACCGTATTGCCCAAAACTAACCAAAGCGTCTGACAACAAGGCTAGAACAACAAACGGAGCTAAGAAGAACGCGCTAGCATACGCACTTACTACACAAGAAGTAGAGATGATTCCAGACGTAGTCACTGATATATATCTAAGTTAAGTTATTATTTGACCCTAGTACAAATAAAAGTTCATAAATAAATATATTCCGTCAAATATTTCCTCTATTTCAGATCCATACCAAACTTGTTTGGTTTTCACTTTCGTTGAATCATTTATTTGGTCACGATCACCTTGTGGTGACGTTTTCACAAATTTGAAGCTTGTGCTAATCTCGTTGCACCTCTTACATACAGGTTTAATTATTCATTCATATTGAATCACTTTGATTTATTCTATCAAAACAATCTTAACACAATCGTGTGCTAAGATAATGATACACAAATTCATTTCATATTTCCGTGTATCTATCGAGCGCTTCGCAATCTTTATTGCTTTATCATCTTTGATCATTTCAATTTCAATCCAAAAATCCTACTCATTTTTGAAACATTCGGATTTACTTCATTTGATTTACATCGTGGTGAAACTCGTTTCATTCACCACTACTATGACACCTTGTGGCGTCATAATAAATTTATAGCTTGAACTATTTTCAATTTCACTCCTAATATACGAATTTTAATTTTTGGTTCATATTCTTAACCAATCTTAATACAACTATGTGTTAAGATAAAAGTACACAAATTTGTATCATATTCCGGTGTACTTCTTAAACGTTTCTTCTATCATCGAAAATTTTATAATAATTCATTTGTTTTTTTTTTCATCATCAATTGAAACTCCTATTTGAAATAAATATCCAAGTTTTCTTCATCTAAACTTACAGTTGATTATGCGGTAAAATTGTTCGAGCACCGTAACTATTGAAATTATTCCAATCATTACGACACCTTGCGGAGTCGTTACAAACTTGTAGCTTGGGCTAATCCTAATCATACGAACCATTCAAAACCACGTATGTCTTTCGTTTGACTCATCATTTGAAAATAGTCTTGAAACCATTGTGTATTAAGACAATGATACACTAAACTTTATTGCATTCCAGTGTATCCTTGCAATGTCAACACACTGTTTTTTTCTCTTGATATGACTCGATAAATAACAATGACCTTCGTGCTATTATTCTGACCTTATTGATTCTGAGTTTTCCTCAGTTGCCAATCAAAGTAAGTTTTCTTTTGACCATGAATTTTATTCTAAAAAGTCATTTCACTAACTATAAACAGATATCTATTTGATCATATATCTGTTGACTTGAACCTAGTCCCATTCGAAACTATATCATTTCATCTCATTCAGTTATCATCGATTTCTTGAACTATTTCAGTTGAACTTTTTGAACCCTACTTATACAACTAGTATTCACAAAATTTGACTCTGTGTCATTTACCTTAAAATCCAGTTCCATTGACTAAATTATGACATAAGTCTAACAGAAATATCATAACCCAAATCTCGAGGACGAGATTTTTATTAAGGTGGGGAGGATGTAACAACTGTCACTAAAACCATAATTAGGATGGTAATTAGCTATTAAGGAAACCCTAATTGAGAAACCCAAGTAATTCTGCACTAACCCTAAAATTTCCAGAACAATCAGAATCAGGATCAGGGCCCCTAAAACTCAGGGGGGGCAAAACCCTAGCCAACGATTATCCTCATAACTATTTGTAAAATTCGAAATTTACGAAACTGTCGACACAGCAAGCCTAGTTACACACGTAGCTACCCTATGAACATAGGTTACCACTCGCGTAGCGCGACGCCTATGGGGGGTACCCCTCGCGCTACGCGACGGTGTCAAATTTCGGGTATAAATAGAGGGGGTTGGGACTTGAATTCTGTCTTTGAAACGACGTAAATCCGAGTTACGTAGATCAAGTTATAAGCAAAACAGTCCAACACACACACACAAACCTCGAAACGCTGCCGCAATCAGGGTAATAACTCGATCGCTATTACGATTCAACGTCCGATCGATTGTAACTATCCAACGATAGTCCAGGTGCTGCTCAATTGAGCTTGTACTTTGATTATTCATCGTGATTTCGACTTGAATATTAGAGTGCTGTTCGAATTCGGACTATGCTCTGTTATTCGTTGTGAATCCGATTGAATTATCGAGTATTGCACTGATTAATCGTTGTGAGGTTTAATCTCGTGAATTGTCGTAATTGTTGTATTAGTTACAAACCCGTTTGTGTGAATTAAGCTAATCAGTAGACTAGACTCTGCCTAAATTGAATCAGCAATATATCAAGGCTTATCTGTAGACTAAACCTTGCCGGTAGAAATCTGCAATGTGAGTTCATTTCTCTTTTCTCACCGTTTGTGAGTCCATACTCTTTTATCACAGTTTTATCACCTTTTTGTGAAACAATTATATTACAAAATGCTTTCTAAAATCCTAAATGGTTACCAGTTATACTTACAGTGATTAAGTTATTATATTTTACTGGTATAGGAGATATTATACATTATTGATTCTCGTTACTATTATCCAGGAAGTTAGCATGACCACAATTATAACTAATATTACTCTTAAATTATTAGGTATAAATCTAAATGGTGCATGCCATAATAAAATAGTCAAGTATAATACTTTTAGTCAGGTTACTATACACTAATATTACAATTAGTGAATTAATATATTTTGATAAGTTATAATAATTGACATAAAATGTCATTATTCTGGATTGCATGATTTAGTGCTAGAGATAATATATTTGACAAAGTAATAAGACAACATTATGTCCAAAGTCACTAGCTGAAAGAATGATCAGCAGTGATATGTCCAAAGACACTAGTTGAAAGAATGATCAACAGTGTTATAATTAGAATCACTAGTTGAAAGAATGACCAACAGTGATAATGACCAGAAGCACTAGTTGAAAGAATGATCAACAGTGCCATGAATAGAATCGCTAGTTGAAAGAATGATCAACAGCGATATGACCAAAGACCTTAGTTGAAAGAATGATCAACAGTGTTATTAACAAGTGATATGGTCAGAGTCACTAGTTGAAAGAATGATCAACAGTGATATGACCCAGCCATAGGAATCGCCTAATGATAGATAAATTGAATAACAGTAAAGTATAGTTATTTGATTAATTCACTATTGGATGAAAGTAAACCAATGAGTGATATTATTGCTGTTATATTGGAATTGCTATTATGTGACAAAATACTGATTGAGTAAGGTAAATGCAAATAAATATAAAACCTTAATACTGTAAGGTATAACAAGATATTTGTATAAAAATGGAATGAATTCACTCAGCATTCCCGCTGACAAAACCTTTTTCAAACATGTTTCAGGTAATTACCATAAGGCTGGATACGGCACTGAAAGGCATCAAGAAATGGCTTATTAAAGAAATATTGTTTTATAAAATAAAACTTATCTTTATTAAAGCTACCACTTTAGGGAATTATCCCATCTATTTAAATCCAATCCGGTGTTTTCTAAACTCTGATATTTTTCCTAACTCACGGTCCTGATGAAAATTCCGCTGCAATGTTTTTCAAAAATAATCACCGGTACCACGGGACTGCTCACGGCACCCGATTCCGTCCAGGGTGGGTCGGGGGTCGTGACAGAAGGTGGTATCAGAGCTAAGCCACTACTTTGATCCTATAAGTGTTGTGATAATAATATTTAAACTTAAATAAAAGAGTTAGGAGATTGCTATTAACTGGTAGCACATCTGATAATATTCAAAGGTTGAATAAGAAAAGATGCCTTGGTATAAGTTAAGCCACTTGTTTAAGCTAATTAGGTGTTCTTTAATACCTAAACAATAAAGTTAGAAAATTAATACAAATTAACTTATGTGTTATACATGAATATGTATATGTCAATATGCACATATAATATCCTGGAGGTATTATTTTGTTTTAATTATTTTGTGATATTAATAAGTGAAAATATTTGCAATCCAGATGTCGAATGAAGTATCACATAATCCAGAAGTTCATGCTAATAATGAAAATCCTTTGGATAAAAATGCTATAGAAAATCTAATAGCTCAAGGAATAGCTAATGCTTTACCTTTAATAATTAAAGCTGTTAAAAATCCCATAGAACCCACCAAAGCTATGAGCAGTAAGCATACCCGTGACGATAGTTTTAACCATAGTGTCAATAGAGATAATAATGATATTATCAAAACCCCATTTCCTAAGAAGAAGAAGGCGATGACTCTCGGGTGTACCTACAAAGAATTTCTAGCCTGTAAACCAACTGAGTTCGCGGGCAGTGAAGGTGCCACGGCTGCTCTGCGATGGTTGGAAAAGACAGAGGCTGTTCTTACGATCAGCAAATGTGCTAAAGAAGATAAGGTGATGTATGCATCTAATCTCTTTAAGGAAGAAGCCTTAGAATGGTGGAATACTATTCTTCAGGCAAAAGGAAGGACCATGGCTTATGCCATAAACTGGGAAGAATTCAAGGAAACGGTAGAAAGAAAATTTTGTCCTCCTTATGAAAAGGAAAGAATAACTAACAAGTTCCTAAATCATAAAATGATAGATGTAAATTGTCGTGAATATACGACAATATTCTTCGAATATGCAAGAATGGTACCAACTCTGGCTTCACCAGAATCCGTACTAATTTCTCGTTATATTTGGGGATTAGTTAGCGAAATCCGAGATATAGTCAAGGTCGTTAGACCCCAGACTATTGAGGAAGCAGTTGAACTAGCTAACATGCTGACAGATGGACTAATCCGCACAAGAGAAGAAAACAAGAAGAAAGAATTAGGCCAGAAAATTTCCCAAGAACTCAAGAAGAAAGAAACTGAACCGTCATTGGAGCAACCTATCTGCAGAAATAGTAACAAAACGCATTCAGGACGATGTCGTTTTAGGAACACACCCTACTGTGACTTCTGCAAGATGACCGGGCACACAGAGGAAGAGTGCAGAAGGAAAACTAACATCTGTTACAATTGCGGGGAAACCGAACACATCAAACCGTATTGCCCAAAACTAACCAAAGCGTCTGACAACAAGGCTAGAACAACAAACGGAGCTAAGAAGAACGCGCTAGCATACGCACTTACTACACAAGAAGTAGAGATGATTCCAGACGTAGTCACTGATATATATCTAAGTTAAGTTATTATTTGACCCTAGTACAAATAAAAGTTCATAAATAAATACATTCCGTCAAATATTTCCTCTATTTCAGATCCATACCAAACTTGTTTGGTTTTCACTTTCGTTGAATCATTTATTTGGTCACGATCACCTTGTGGTGACGTTTTCACAAATTTGAAGCTTGTGCTAATCTCGTTGCACCTCTTACATACAGGTTTAATTATTCATTCATATTGAATCACTTTGATTTATTCTATCAAAACAATCTTAACACAATCGTGTGCTAAGATAATGATACACAAATTCATTTCATATTTCCGTGTATCTATCGAGCGCTTCGCAATCTTTATTGCTTTATCATCTTTGATCATTTCAATTTCAATCCAAAAATCCTACTCATTTTTGAAACATTCGGATTTACTTCATTTGATTTACATCGTGGTGAAACTCGTTTCATTCACCACTACTATGACACCTTGTGGCGTCATAATAAATTTATAGCTTGAACTATTTTCAATTTCACTCCTAATATACGAATTTTAATTTTTGGTTCATATTCTTAACCAATCTTAATACAACTATGTGTTAAGATAAAAGTACACAAATTTGTATCATATTCCGGTGTACTTCTTAAACGTTTCTTCTATCATCGAAAATTTTATAATAATTCATTTGTTTTTTTTTTCATCATCAATTGAAACTCCTATTTGAAATAAATATCCAAGTTTTCTTCATCTAAACTTACAGTTGATTATGCGGTAAAATTGTTCGAGCACCGTAACTATTGAAATTATTCCAATCATTACGACACCTTGCGGAGTCGTTACAAACTTGTAGCTTGGGCTAATCCTAATCATACGAACCATTCAAAACCACGTATGTCTTTCGTTTGACTCATCATTTGAAAATAGTCTTGAAACCATTGTGTATTAAGACAATGATACACTAAACTTTATTGCATTCCAGTGTATCCTTGCAATGTCAACACACTGTTTTTTTCTCTTGATATGACTCGATAAATAACAATGACCTTCGTGCTATTATTCTGACCTTATTGATTCTGAGTTTTCCTCAGTTGCCAATCAAAGTAAGTTTTCTTTTGACCATGAATTTTATTCTAAAAAGTCATTTCACTAACTATAAACAGATATCTATTTGATCATATATCTGTTGACTTGAACCTAGTCCCATTCGAAACTATATCATTTCATCTCATTCAGTTATCATCGATTTCTTGAACTATTTCAGTTGAACTTTTTGAACCCTACTTATACAACTAGTATTCACAAAATTTGACTCTGTGTCATTTACCTTAAAATCCAGTTCCATTGACTAAATTATGACATAAGTCTAACAGAAATATCATAACCCAAATCTCGAGGACGAGATTTTTATTAAGGTGGGGAGGATGTAACAACTGTCACTAAAACCATAATTAGGATGGTAATTAGCTATTAAGGAAACCCTAATTGAGAAACCCAAGTAATTCTGCACTAACCCTAAAATTTCCAGAACAATCAGAATCAGGATCAGGGCCCCTAAAACTCAGGGGGGGCAAAACCCTAGCCAACGATTATCCTCATAACTATTTGTAAAATTCGAAATTTACGAAACTGTCGACACAGCAAGCCTAGTTACACACGTAGCTACCCTATGAACATAGGTTACCACTCGCGTAGCGCGACGCCTATGGGGGGTACCCCTCGCGCTACGCGACGGTGTCAAATTTCGGGTATAAATAGAGGGGGTTGGGACTTGAATTCTGTCTTTGAAACGACGTAAATCCGAGTTACGTAGATCAAGTTATAAGCAAAACAGTCCAACACACACACACAAACCTCGAAACGCTGCCGCAATCAGGGTAATAACTCGATCGCTATTACGATTCAACGTCCGATCGATTGTAACTATCCAACGATAGTCCAGGTGCTGCTCAATTGAGCTTGTACTTTGATTATTCATCGTGATTTCGACTTGAATATTAGAGTGCTGTTCGAATTCGGACTATGCTCTGTTATTCGTTGTGAATCCGATTGAATTATCGAGTATTGCACTGATTAATCGTTGTGAGGTTTAATCTCGTGAATTGTCGTAATTGTTGTATTAGTTACAAACCCGTTTGTGTGAATTAAGCTAATCAGTAGACTAGACTCTGCCTAAATTGAATCAGCAATATATCAAGGCTTATCTGTAGACTAAACCTTGCCGGTAGAAATCTGCAATGTGAGTTCATTTCTCTTTTCTCACCGTTTGTGAGTCCATACTCTTTTATCACAGTTTTATCACCTTTTTGTGAAACAATTATATTACAAAATGCTTTCTAAAATCCTAAATGGTTACCAGTTATACTTACAGTGATTAAGTTATTATATTTTACTGGTATAGGAGATATTATACATTATTGATTCTCGTTACTATTATCCAGGAAGTTAGCATGACCACAATTATAACTAATATTACTCTTAAATTATTAGGTATAAATCTAAATGGTGCATGCCATAATAAAATAGTCAAGTATAATACTTTTAGTCAGGTTACTATACACTAATATTACAATTAGTGAATTAATATATTTTGATAAGTTATAATAATTGACATAAAATGTCATTATTCTGGATTGCATGATTTAGTGCTAGAGATAATATATTTGACAAAGTAATAAGACAACATTATGTCCAAAGTCACTAGCTGAAAGAATGATCAGCAGTGATATGTCCAAAGACACTAGTTGAAAGAATGATCAACAGTGTTATAATTAGAATCACTAGTTGAAAGAATGACCAACAGTGATAATGACCAGAAGCACTAGTTGAAAGAATGATCAACAGTGCCATGAATAGAATCGCTAGTTGAAAGAATGATCAACAGCGATATGACCAAAGACCTTAGTTGAAAGAATGATCAACAGTGTTATTAACAAGTGATATGGTCAGAGTCACTAGTTGAAAGAATGATCAACAGTGATATGACCCAGCCATAGGAATCGCCTAATGATAGATAAATTGAATAACAGTAAAGTATAGTTATTTGATTAATTCACTATTGGATGAAAGTAAACCAATGAGTGATATTATTGCTGTTATATTGGAATTGCTATTATGTGACAAAATACTGATTGAGTAAGGTAAATGCAAATAAATATAAAACCTTAATACTGTAAGGTATAACAAGATATTTGTATAAAAATGGAATGAATTCACTCAGCATTCCCGCTGACAAAACCTTTTTCAAACATGTTTCAGGTAATTACCATAAGGCTGGATACGGCACTGAAAGGCATCAAGAAATGGCTTATTAAAGAAATATTGTTTTATAAAATAAAACTTATCTTTATTAAAGCTACCACTTTAGGGAATTATCCCATCTATTTAAATCCAATCCGGTGTTTTCTAAACTCTGATATTTTTCCTAACTCACGGTCCTGATGAAAATTCCGCTGCAATGTTTTTCAAAAATAATCACCGGTACCACGGGACTGCTCACGGCACCCGATTCCGTCCAGGGTGGGTCGGGGGTCGTGACAGAAGGTGGTATCAGAGCTAAGCCACTACTTTGATCCTATAAGTGTTGTGATAATAATATTTAAACTTAAATAAAAGAGTTAGGAGATTGCTATTAACTGGTAGCACATCTGATAATATTCAAAGGTTGAATAAGAAAAGATGCCTTGGTATAAGTTAAGCCACTTGTTTAAGCTAATTAGGTGTTCTTTAATACCTAAACAATAAAGTTAGAAAATTAATACAAATTAACTTATGTGTTATACATGAATATGTATATGTCAATATGCACATATAATATCCTGGAGGTATTATTTTGTTTTAATTATTTTGTGATATTAATAAGTGAAAATATTTGCAATCCAGATGTCGAATGAAGTATCACATAATCCAGAAGTTCATGCTAATAATGAAAATCCTTTGGATAAAAATGCTATAGAAAATCTAATAGCTCAAGGAATAGCTAATGCTTTACCTTTAATAATTAAAGCTGTTAAAAATCCCATAGAACCCACCAAAGCTATGAGCAGTAAGCATACCCGTGACGATAGTTTTAACCATAGTGTCAATAGAGATAATAATGATATTATCAAAACCCCATTTCCTAAGAAGAAGAAGGCGATGACTCTCGGGTGTACCTACAAAGAATTTCTAGCCTGTAAACCAACTGAGTTCGCGGGCAGTGAAGGTGCCACGGCTGCTCTGCGATGGTTGGAAAAGACAGAGGCTGTTCTTACGATCAGCAAATGTGCTAAAGAAGATAAGGTGATGTATGCATCTAATCTCTTTAAGGAAGAAGCCTTAGAATGGTGGAATACTATTCTTCAGGCAAAAGGAAGGACCATGGCTTATGCCATAAACTGGGAAGAATTCAAGGAAACGGTAGAAAGAAAATTTTGTCCTCCTTATGAAAAGGAAAGAATAACTAACAAGTTCCTAAATCATAAAATGATAGATGTAAATTGTCGTGAATATACGACAATATTCTTCGAATATGCAAGAATGGTACCAACTCTGGCTTCACCAGAATCCGTACTAATTTCTCGTTATATTTGGGGATTAGTTAGCGAAATCCGAGATATAGTCAAGGTCGTTAGACCCCAGACTATTGAGGAAGCAGTTGAACTAGCTAACATGCTGACAGATGGACTAATCCGCACAAGAGAAGAAAACAAGAAGAAAGAATTAGGCCAGAAAATTTCCCAAGAACTCAAGAAGAAAGAAACTGAACCGTCATTGGAGCAACCTATCTGCAGAAATAGTAACAAAACGCATTCAGGACGATGTCGTTTTAGGAACACACCCTACTGTGACTTCTGCAAGATGACCGGGCACACAGAGGAAGAGTGCAGAAGGAAAACTAACATCTGTTACAATTGCGGGGAAACCGAACACATCAAACCGTATTGCCCAAAACTAACCAAAGCGTCTGACAACAAGGCTAGAACAACAAACGGAGCTAAGAAGAACGCGCTAGCATACGCACTTACTACACAAGAAGTAGAGATGATTCCAGACGTAGTCACTGATATATATCTAAGTTAAGTTATTATTTGACCCTAGTACAAATAAAAGTTCATAAATAAATACATTCCGTCAAATATTTCCTCTATTTCAGATCCATACCAAACTTGTTTGGTTTTCACTTTCGTTGAATCATTTATTTGGTCACGATCACCTTGTGGTGACGTTTTCACAAATTTGAAGCTTGTGCTAATCTCGTTGCACCTCTTACATACAGGTTTAATTATTCATTCATATTGAATCACTTTGATTTATTCTATCAAAACAATCTTAACACAATCGTGTGCTAAGATAATGATACACAAATTCATTTCATATTTCCGTGTATCTATCGAGCGCTTCGCAATCTTTATTGCTTTATCATCTTTGATCATTTCAATTTCAATCCAAAAATCCTACTCATTTTTGAAACATTCGGATTTACTTCATTTGATTTACATCGTGGTGAAACTCGTTTCATTCACCACTACTATGACACCTTGTGGCGTCATAATAAATTTATAGCTTGAACTATTTTCAATTTCACTCCTAATATACGAATTTTAATTTTTGGTTCATATTCTTAACCAATCTTAATACAACTATGTGTTAAGATAAAAGTACACAAATTTGTATCATATTCCGGTGTACTTCTTAAACGTTTCTTCTATCATCGAAAATTTTATAATAATTCATTTGTTTTTTTTTTCATCATCAATTGAAACTCCTATTTGAAATAAATATCCAAGTTTTCTTCATCTAAACTTACAGTTGATTATGCGGTAAAATTGTTCGAGCACCGTAACTATTGAAATTATTCCAATCATTACGACACCTTGCGGAGTCGTTACAAACTTGTAGCTTGGGCTAATCCTAATCATACGAACCATTCAAAACCACGTATGTCTTTCGTTTGACTCATCATTTGAAAATAGTCTTGAAACCATTGTGTATTAAGACAATGATACACTAAACTTTATTGCATTCCAGTGTATCCTTGCAATGTCAACACACTGTTTTTTTCTCTTGATATGACTCGATAAATAACAATGACCTTCGTGCTATTATTCTGACCTTATTGATTCTGAGTTTTCCTCAGTTGCCAATCAAAGTAAGTTTTCTTTTGACCATGAATTTTATTCTAAAAAGTCATTTCACTAACTATAAACAGATATCTATTTGATCATATATCTGTTGACTTGAACCTAGTCCCATTCGAAACTATATCATTTCATCTCATTCAGTTATCATCGATTTCTTGAACTATTTCAGTTGAACTTTTTGAACCCTACTTATACAACTAGTATTCACAAAATTTGACTCTGTGTCATTTACCTTAAAATCCAGTTCCATTGACTAAATTATGACATAAGTCTAACAGAAATATCATAACCCAAATCTCGAGGACGAGATTTTTATTAAGGTGGGGAGGATGTAACAACTGTCACTAAAACCATAATTAGGATGGTAATTAGCTATTAAGGAAACCCTAATTGAGAAACCCAAGTAATTCTGCACTAACCCTAAAATTTCCAGAACAATCAGAATCAGGATCAGGGCCCCTAAAACTCAGGGGGGGCAAAACCCTAGCCAACGATTATCCTCATAACTATTTGTAAAATTCGAAATTTACGAAACTGTCGACACAGCAAGCCTAGTTACACACGTAGCTACCCTATGAACATAGGTTACCACTCGCGTAGCGCGACGCCTATGGGGGGTACCCCTCGCGCTACGCGACGGTGTCAAATTTCGGGTATAAATAGAGGGGGTTGGGACTTGAATTCTGTCTTTGAAACGACGTAAATCCGAGTTACGTAGATCAAGTTATAAGCAAAACAGTCCAACACACACACACAAACCTCGAAACGCTGCCGCAATCAGGGTAATAACTCGATCGCTATTACGATTCAACGTCCGATCGATTGTAACTATCCAACGATAGTCCAGGTGCTGCTCAATTGAGCTTGTACTTTGATTATTCATCGTGATTTCGACTTGAATATTAGAGTGCTGTTCGAATTCGGACTATGCTCTGTTATTCGTTGTGAATCCGATTGAATTATCGAGTATTGCACTGATTAATCGTTGTGAGGTTTAATCTCGTGAATTGTCGTAATTGTTGTATTAGTTACAAACCCGTTTGTGTGAATTAAGCTAATCAGTAGACTAGACTCTGCCTAAATTGAATCAGCAATATATCAAGGCTTATCTGTAGACTAAACCTTGCCGGTAGAAATCTGCAATGTGAGTTCATTTCTCTTTTCTCACCGTTTGTGAGTCCATACTCTTTTATCACAGTTTTATCACCTTTTTGTGAAACAATTATATTACAAAATGCTTTCTAAAATCCTAAATGGTTACCAGTTATACTTACAGTGATTAAGTTATTATATTTTACTGGTATAGGAGATATTATACATTATTGATTCTCGTTACTATTATCCAGGAAGTTAGCATGACCACAATTATAACTAATATTACTCTTAAATTATTAGGTATAAATCTAAATGGTGCATGCCATAATAAAATAGTCAAGTATAATACTTTTAGTCAGGTTACTATACACTAATATTACAATTAGTGAATTAATATATTTTGATAAGTTATAATAATTGACATAAAATGTCATTATTCTGGATTGCATGATTTAGTGCTAGAGATAATATATTTGACAAAGTAATAAGACAACATTATGTCCAAAGTCACTAGCTGAAAGAATGATCAGCAGTGATATGTCCAAAGACACTAGTTGAAAGAATGATCAACAGTGTTATAATTAGAATCACTAGTTGAAAGAATGACCAACAGTGATAATGACCAGAAGCACTAGTTGAAAGAATGATCAACAGTGCCATGAATAGAATCGCTAGTTGAAAGAATGATCAACAGCGATATGACCAAAGACCTTAGTTGAAAGAATGATCAACAGTGTTATTAACAAGTGATATGGTCAGAGTCACTAGTTGAAAGAATGATCAACAGTGATATGACCCAGCCATAGGAATCGCCTAATGATAGATAAATTGAATAACAGTAAAGTATAGTTATTTGATTAATTCACTATTGGATGAAAGTAAACCAATGAGTGATATTATTGCTGTTATATTGGAATTGCTATTATGTGACAAAATACTGATTGAGTAAGGTAAATGCAAATAAATATAAAACCTTAATACTGTAAGGTATAACAAGATATTTGTATAAAAATGGAATGAATTCACTCAGCATTCCCGCTGACAAAACCTTTTTCAAACATGTTTCAGGTAATTACCATAAGGCTGGATACGGCACTGAAAGGCATCAAGAAATGGCTTATTAAAGAAATATTGTTTTATAAAATAAAACTTATCTTTATTAAAGCTACCACTTTAGGGAATTATCCCATCTATTTAAATCCAATCCGGTGTTTTCTAAACTCTGATATTTTTCCTAACTCACGGTCCTGATGAAAATTCCGCTGCAATGTTTTTCAAAAATAATCACCGGTACCACGGGACTGCTCACGGCACCCGATTCCGTCCAGGGTGGGTCGGGGGTCGTGACAGAAGGTGGTATCAGAGCTAAGCCACTACTTTGATCCTATAAGTGTTGTGATAATAATATTTAAACTTAAATAAAAGAGTTAGGAGATTGCTATTAACTGGTAGCACATCTGATAATATTCAAAGGTTGAATAAGAAAAGATGCCTTGGTATAAGTTAAGCCACTTGTTTAAGCTAATTAGGTGTTCTTTAATACCTAAACAATAAAGTTAGAAAATTAATACAAATTAACTTATGTGTTATACATGAATATGTATATGTCAATATGCACATATAATATCCTGGAGGTATTATTTTGTTTTAATTATTTTGTGATATTAATAAGTGAAAATATTTGCAATCCAGATGTCGAATGAAGTATCACATAATCCAGAAGTTCATGCTAATAATGAAAATCCTTTGGATAAAAATGCTATAGAAAATCTAATAGCTCAAGGAATAGCTAATGCTTTACCTTTAATAATTAAAGCTGTTAAAAATCCCATAGAACCCACCAAAGCTATGAGCAGTAAGCATACCCGTGACGATAGTTTTAACCATAGTGTCAATAGAGATAATAATGATATTATCAAAACCCCATTTCCTAAGAAGAAGAAGGCGATGACTCTCGGGTGTACCTACAAAGAATTTCTAGCCTGTAAACCAACTGAGTTCGCGGGCAGTGAAGGTGCCACGGCTGCTCTGCGATGGTTGGAAAAGACAGAGGCTGTTCTTACGATCAGCAAATGTGCTAAAGAAGATAAGGTGATGTATGCATCTAATCTCTTTAAGGAAGAAGCCTTAGAATGGTGGAATACTATTCTTCAGGCAAAAGGAAGGACCATGGCTTATGCCATAAACTGGGAAGAATTCAAGGAAACGGTAGAAAGAAAATTTTGTCCTCCTTATGAAAAGGAAAGAATAACTAACAAGTTCCTAAATCATAAAATGATAGATGTAAATTGTCGTGAATATACGACAATATTCTTCGAATATGCAAGAATGGTACCAACTCTGGCTTCACCAGAATCCGTACTAATTTCTCGTTATATTTGGGGATTAGTTAGCGAAATCCGAGATATAGTCAAGGTCGTTAGACCCCAGACTATTGAGGAAGCAGTTGAACTAGCTAACATGCTGACAGATGGACTAATCCGCACAAGAGAAGAAAACAAGAAGAAAGAATTAGGCCAGATGAGAATTCCGCTGCAATGTTTTTTAAAAATAATCACCGGTACCACGGGACTGCTCACGGCACCCGATTCCGTCCAGGGTGGGTCGGGGGTCGTGACACAAACCCAAACTCCACAGTCTCCCAAAGGTCCGGACTGCTGAGGAGCATCGGTTGGATAAATAACTTCGAAGGGATAATATAACGGTAATGGTCTGTCGGCATTATAACCATGAATTCGTAGCCGATGGTCAAACACAAAATTTATATGACACACCACATCCGCTCTTTCCTTTTCCAAAGCATTGAAGCTTAAAAGGCTAAAACCGCAACAAATTAGCACAGTTAGCAACATGTATTTTGGAGTAGTAATCAGTTAAATCGGGCTAATACCTATCGTATATCGTCAGCGTGTAATCGACAAGGTTGAAAATGCCTAAAAACCAGTGGAGGCTTGTATATACAACGGTACATAAACCTATATAATTATTAAGCAAAATATAAAATTAATTCAATACGAAATACATTTATCCAGTAATCAATACGTTCGTTCCACATTACCTCGTCAACAGTATCTATTCGTGGAAAAGGTTCAACCTGCCCAGTGAAATAACCTTTGAAGGTCTGGTCGATGGCCCGCGATCGAAAAAATTCTGAAAATATGGGGGTAGAATACTCCAGCGATCACTTTCATTTCTTGAATGATACAAGTGGATTATCCACCCAAATATATGTTGTTAACATTCTAAAGTTAGTTTGAAAACAATATACAAAAAAAATATAAATTTATTTATTTATGGTTGTTATATACAGACGTCATTACTTACACCATCGCTTAACCAACCGCGAACGTCCTCGCCCAGCAATGACTCCCAAAAATTTGGACCGACACAATTCCCGACTATTAGGGAAAGATGTTTATCGCCGCTATCTGGATACCACAGCTTGATGAACGCAATTTGTCTATCCTCATTCCTTAACTTTTTGGCTTGTTTATCTTTCAATCTTTTGTAAGCCACATACGGAGATAGCAAAGCTGCAGCAGGCTTTACAAGCCTTTCGGATCGTCTCAATTTGATTATTTCAGGATCCTCATTCTACAATTATTGTATATGTTTCAAAAATAACTGATGAATAGAAAGTTACTTTAAATGTGACCGGTAATAAATACTTATATAAGTTAACGTATTACCCAAACAAAAATTAAACACTGCCACGGGCTAAATTACGTATTGAAAAACGAATTCGTGAGACATTAGTTTTTCATGGTTTTATAAGAATAAATACTTTTTAGCTTCATAAATATAAAAATATATAAAATTGAAAAAACTTACAAAATCTACATTCATCATTGGGGACATGGAGACGTGGTAGGCATTATCGGCATTATCATAGTTGATAAATGCATCAGCAACAACCTACAAGAAAGCATGACAGTTAACTTAAGGGTTATTAGTAGATATTGTTATTGTTATTATAAAAAAAATTATTCACAAACCACATTACATTATCACTCTGAGTGTGCGACTGTTCTATTGGCGTTCGTACGGTCGCCGGAGTCCTGACAGTTTTTTGTTTTAGGGAACAACGATATGTTTGCGATAACTCTGACATGAACATATCGGTCAGTCTCCGGTTGTTCTCGTGCAACTTCTCATCCAAGAGTGATTTAAATTGTGAAATCAGCTCATTCTCGTAATTTGATCCAAACGTGGACGGGGGGGGGGGGAATTCTGTTGCGGAATTTCCTGTCGATCCAGTGTCGGATTATAACCTTCATTCGCGCCATCGTCACCAAACAAAGTGTTCATTACAGACACTATCTGTTCGTGTGTGTCGACACCGTGGGCAACCTGCTGCATTTCGGGTTGAATTGGACCCGTGAACCCTGTGGGCATTTAAATGGGTATTTCGGCGGCCATTTGAACCGGATTCTCGCCTGTCATTGCACTGGCATACATCCGACGTTCAGCATCTAAATAATCTGAACTAGACAAATACCACGCGTTTCGCAACTCATTTTCAGTGGGCAATATAAACAAAGACGGCCTAAATTCACGTTTCTGCAATGTTAAAACGAAAAAACCATTAATAAAAAATTAATATCTCTCTCTTACAACTACCCAACCCAACCCAACCTTTCACACTCATTAGTATAAACTTTATTAATATAAATAGTAAAAATGTTTATTTTTTAAACTTTATTACTTTGGATATGAAAAGCTACTAAATAATAAAAAAAATAAAAATAAAAATAATTTTTTTGTAATATTAACATCTGGATGTTCACACAAAAATATACAAGAATGTGATTTTAGAATGTTAAAAACAGTAAAATTTTAAATTTTATAAGTTTAACAGCCTAAACAGTCAATCTTAAATTTTGTTGGGTTTCCTATTAACGGAATATGAACAGCCTAAACAGCCCACACATTATACTGAAAAATATAATATACGGAATTATCTACATTTAAAGATAAAGATTTTTACCTTTGCAGCTAGTTGAAGCATTCCATCCACAGTGACCTCGTAAACTTCTTCCCTTCTTTCCATCCCAAAAATCTGGGAATCGTTTCACCTTGAAACCATTCCCTTGAATGCTTAAATTGAGTAAAAATCTCCAATACCCACATCAACATAAGAGAATTTATTGAAATTTTATATGGTTTTCGAAATAACTATATTAATTGACATTCACGGGTACCTTGAAGGGCCAGACAAATCCCGACAAAGAAAAACCTTTAGCGTCTTCTTTTTGCCGATTGTGCAAATTGTATATGGCACTATAAGTACTTTCCCAAAAATAATTACCCCATGGATATTGTCTGAATTCTTCTAGATTATCCACAAGGTCTAAAAGCATATTATCAACAACATTGGTTTTTTGCCAACCCAAAAAACCTTGACCGATAAGCATGAAGAGACATATCCTCTTGGAGTCATCTTGGTTAAGCTGCCTAACGTTCTCGAATAAAGTCATTATTCTCTCAAAACTAACAGTTGATCCAGGTCGAAAATATTTGTTCTTAAATGAGTTCGGGTGGTCTATAGGTGACCAAGAAGTGTGCCCAAAACGTAGACCCGTTATTAAACAAAATTGTTTAGGGGTGAATGTAAATAGCTCCCCTCGTAATCTATACGAAATACCAAGACGGGGAAAAGGAGTCGATATTTGTAGTTGTGCAATGCCTATTAAAAGAAGGCTATCACATATGGTGCATCTATTGTCTAAATATGGACCGAAACACGTTTGCCTAATAGTTGTTTCGATCGCCGGAGTCATCACGTCACGCAAGGATTGTAAAACACACCACTTTTCTCTTACTTTAATGGTTGATTACTATATAAGAAGAAAAAAAAAACAAATAAAAATAGTATACGAATTCAAATAAAAATCTTATCTTTTATTCAATAATCCGCAAACATTTTACCGGACATGAAGGGGGGTCCATGGAAGCTTCTTCCATCTCTTGGTTGTTTGGCATGTTCCCGAAATCATTTGGCATGTTCACGTGTCGGTTGAAGTCCATAGTGGGGGGCCCACAATTAATGTCGAAGAAGTGTGATTAGAGGTCCCAGACAGGTCAACGATCTTTCGGATCTTCAATGTTGGGTCTTCAAGTTAATTGCTTTGCTCCAAAGTGGAGAAAAAGTTTGAAAATGTTTTGGTGTTTGTCACATGTTTGGAACACGGCTGCTCGTTCTTGTTGACCCGGCTTGAATGTCGTCTGACTGGGAACAGTTACTTTATTGGAACACGTGCAGTCAAACGGCTTGGACATATGGTGGAAACGGCATAAAAAGCACCTGCAAACGGCTTGGACAATTAACTGAAACGACTCGAATAAGGACTGACGTGACAACGAATTAATCAGAACAATTGAACTGAAACGGCTCAGGCATGCAGCGAAAACGGCTCGGGCATGCAGCGGAAACGGCATGAACATGTTGACCCGGCTCGAATGTCGGTTGAAATGGCACAAGCACGAAACGGCTTGGACTTCTTTATTGGGCCACGTGCAATGAAACGACACATGCATGGTGTGGTAAAGGCTTGACTTTTTACTTTATTGGACCACGTGCAATGAAACGACTTAGCATTCAATTTCTTGGAGGGTGTAGCTTTGAAACGGCTCGGGCAGTTACTTGAAACGGCTCGGGCAGTAGCTTTATTGAAAGGAGTGTGTTGAAACCGCTTAGAAAATTATTTTTTTTTCAAAATTCTTTTTCATGTTAAATAAGATCGCAAAATATTAGTACAACGCCATTGAGAAGCCTTGAAACTCCCTTGAAACAAATAATGGCTGACAAAAACAACAGTGACGTATACTGCTCTTAACCAGTTAGTAAATCATCAACGTGGATTCTTAAGAAATGGAGAACACCCAGACAGTCGGGTGAAACTTCATCGTCTGAAGCTTCACAGCCGCAGGTGCCGGAAGAAAACAACTTTGTAACTAATCGTCAAAGCTTACACCCGAACAGAGGCGGAAGATGGGCAATTCCAGACGATGAATCTGAGAATTGGTCAAAAGATGTTGCAACATTTTACAGTAATGTGGACGCCCCATTCTGTTATTCAGCTGTTTTCACTCGTTATGTGGAGTTGGACAAAAAATTTTGGGGCACTCTGTTAGGCTATCGTTGTAATGGCTACCTAACAGCAACGGTAATTTCATTAGAACTTTTTTATTAACAAAATGTCTATTTTTACTGTTTATTACATGTAACTTGTATTAATATAATATTCATTAAACAACATATTGAGGGATGGACTGGTAGACTAATGGCTTGGAGAAGAAGAAAGTTACAAAAGGATCCCACATTAAATTTGCGGTGGACAATTCTTCCACCTCAATTCTATGACACGTTACTACAATCCGTTCCTAAGAGCGTGGTTGGTTATGGAAATGGTAAAGAAAACCCATTTCCTTCCTTTTTTGACGTGGGTTTTGTGTTTTTCCCACTGCCGATTGACAATAACGAATGGCTGGTGGTACGATTAGAGTTGGCATCCCAGGAATTAGTTTTGTACCCATTTGAAAACTTTTGTGGAGGAGGAGACAAATTTAGGGCAGTTATTATTCCACGGTTGACGAAGCTTAAGGTGTATTTAACTGGTTTGCCAGTGCATTTGCAGTATTGGAAAAAGACAAGCAAAACAGAATGCCGCATAACTCATGAGCTAAATGATAACTACGTGATTTCTAACAGGTCAATTGTAGGCAATGAAGCTGTCTATCTGTGTATGCTTATGGAGCATCTCGTTACGGACAAACCAATTAACATTACTGGAGAAGTAAAACAAATATGTTTGTCATATAGACGATTCATGGCTGATAAACTGTATTTTTGGCGGTGTTTGCCACACCCAAATGCTGTTAAATAAAATAACTTTTATTTTTAATATGTTTTAATATTATATCCTCCCATTTAACCCCATTCTCATTTCAAAGCTATAAATACATACATTACTCCTCCCATTTAACCCCATTCTCATTTCAAAGTTCCCACTAACTAAAAAAATGGATTCTTGGACCGACGAAGAAGATATTGCTGCTGTCGTTTCGTACGCTGCCGCTCATCTGGGCACTTATTCAATTTCTGATACTGCTTTCTGGGGGTAAGTTTTCAACTACTTTTGCATTCACCTACAAGAGACGACCCGAACTGTCGATGCCTTGACGGCTCGTCTTGCTTTTCTACGCTTTAAATGTAACCGTTTTTTAGGAAGGTGCAAAAATGTTAAAAAACTCATCCGAACATGGAAGAAAAAGAGGTCGTTGAAGAGGCCCTGCTCGACTACGCGATACTTTACGACGAGGACTTTGAACACCTTTCAATGTTTGAAACTTTAAAAATTTATCTGTAATTCACGAAATTAATTTCTAATATTTAGGTTGTAACGTTCAACTTAAATTTGTAATGTAACGTCACCTTTGTTTGACTTTAAACCGTTTGTCTATGTGAATCGTGATTTTAGTTTTTTAAGTTTTTATAAACGTAAATTTTTATAAACATATTTGGGCCAAAACAGCCCAAACGCTACATAAATTTTTAGTGATATTTGGGCCCAAACAGCCCACAACGTTTTATAAAACATATTCGGGCCCAAACATCCCACAACGTTTTAAATGAACGGCCCGTTATATTTTTTAAATTATATTTCTAGTGATATTTGGGCCCAAACAGCCCACAACTTTTTAAAAAACATATTCGGGCCTAAACAGTCCACACGCTATATATGGACGGCCCAAAAGATTAATTCTCTAATGTTTGGGCCCAAACAGCCCACAACGATTTAAATGAACGGCCCGTTTTATTTTAGTGATACTTGGGCCCAAGCCGTTTGTTAACGGGCTGAAACATTATAAAACATAAATTTAAGCCCAAACCGTTTGTAGACTTTATTTTGTAAGTTTTTTTTAAGTTATTTTCTAACGGAGACAAAAACTTTTTTATATTAATATTAAATATTAAACATAAGATAATAAAAATAAACACTAAAATATTAAACAAAACATAATAAAAAAATTCTAAAACCATATCCTAATAGCCTCCCACTCCGAGACATGTTTGATCACCCCTAGTAGAGTAAAAAGCTCGGTCTCCAATTCGTCATATGAAAGCTCACTAGGTTTCTTGCTCGGTTTACTTGGGGTTGAGTATTTCCGTTTCCACGGTTCACTTGCTTTGAAGTAATGTAATAACTGTGGTTTTCTACAAACCCAATACAAATCTCCATCAAAATCACCATTCGCAATTTCGGTTCCCACTGATCGCTTGCCCTTTGTGGAGAAAGAATACCATATTTAGCATTTCGGACAAATTCCTCCATTTTCTCAACATATTTCGCAGTTAAAATGTGTACGTCACCAAAGTCAAGGCCTGGATTCCTATAAACCAGAACCTTTCCTGATATTTGACCATTCTCTCTGCATGCATAACCGGTAAAAAATATAAGTATCATCAAATATTCAGATTCACTAATGTTTGGGCCCAAACAACCCATAACGTTTTAAATGAACGGCCCGTTTTATTTTGTAATACTTGGGCCTGTTTAATAAAACTTATTGGGACTACACAGCCCACACGCAACATATGGACGGCCCAAACAGATTAATTTTCTAATGTTTGGGCCCAAACTGCCAACAACGTTTTATTTTATAATATTTGGTCCCAAACCGTTTTATTTTATTTTTAACTTATTATAAACATTAATTTTATAAAACATATTTAAACAAAAGAAAATAAAAATAAACACCAAAAATATTAAACAAAAGATAATAAACAGAAACACCAAAAAAACGAAAATAAAGTAAAATAAAATAAAATAAAATTTATATAATGAACGGCCCAAAAGATTAATTCTCTAATGTTTGGGCATAAAATTTATATAATAAAATTTATAAAATAAAATTTATAAAACATATTTGGGCATAAACAACCCACACGCTATATATGGACGGCCCAAAAGATTAATTCTCTAATGTTTGGGCCCAAACAGCCCACAAGTTTTAAATGAACGGCCCATTTTATTTTGTGATACTTGGGCCCAAGCCGTTTGTTAACGGGCTCCAACATTATAAAACATAAATTTAAGCCCAAACCGTTTATAGAGTTTATTTTGTAAGATTTTTTTTTTATTTTTTAAGTTATTTTGTAACGGAGACAAAAACTTTTTTATATTAATATTAAACATTAAACATAAGATAATAAAATTACACACTAAAATATTAAACAAAACATAATAAAAAAAAATTCTAAAACCATATCCTAATAGCCTCCCACTCCGAGACATGTTTGAATTCATATCCCTCTTCATGACGGTACTTGATCAGAGCCACCTCCTTCTGATCGTCCACAACAAGGTCCGGCATTTATCTTTCCACCTTCTTGTAACATCGGTCAAACCTCTCACATTCCAACCGCAGGACACGAAACCTGGAGGATAAGGCGTCGATGGTCCGGTTGTGGTCCGGACCACGTAGTTGCCCAAAAATCTGTTGAACACGAACCCAGAGCCCCCCCTGTCCGCGTCGTGGAGGATCGGTCATGGCCTCCTCCCAAGCTTCGCATAAAGCAATGTCCTCAACGTCTGTCCATGAAGTGGCCATTTTCAGGTGGGTCATTGACGGGGTCGGAGAAGCTATATATTGAAAACGGCTGAGATTTTTTGATTTGAAACGGCGTGGTTAAAAGTGAACGTGGTGATGGTTTATATAGTGGGTAGAGGAGGGGTCTTGAAACGCCGTGTGCGGTTAACTTTTAATAAAGGCGGTTGAGTTTCTTTTTTTTCGTTAACTGTTTAAGTTTTTATTTTTCTAATGAACGGCCCAAACACATAAACAACCCAAACAGATTTAAAATTATTTGATGTTGTTTGGGCCTAAACAGCCCACATGCTACGTATGGACGGCCCAAACAGATTACTTTTCTATTTTTTTTGCATGGTAATTTATTTTTTATTTTTGCATGGTAATTTACTGCACTAATATATATCGAATGAAAAACAAGTAAACTTTTATTAGTATTTAATACAAATTACATAAAAGACATAACATGTAAAAATACAAATATAAACATTTCACCTATAATACGCCAAGCAAGCAGTCTTCAGATAACAACATAACTTCGCCAAACCGCTACTTAGGACTCGGTTGAAAACCGAGAGCAAATTGAAAGTTAGGAGTGAATCAAATCTCTTCTTCTGGAATTCGAGTCAAAACGCTTGTAGCAATGATAAAGATGCGTCTTGAACTCGCAAGTTCCATCCACACTCACTGGGTAAGTAGAGGTGGCATTTCTGAAGAGAATGACACTCCAATATGAGAAACGATATCAAAAGCTAATTTGACAATTAAAGCCCAGGAACACGTCTTTTACACTAACAGATACGTGAGGTTTCATAAATATTTCTTGCCTTTGATACACGAAAACATCTATGAGAATCAAATAAAGAAGGGAGGATAACATTTTCTATGAGATTTAAGTGTGGTAGAGGGATCCGTTTAACAAGCACACAAAAAAAACAAGTGGGTAAATATATAGGGGAACAGATGGTGAAACGGCTCGAACAACACCTTGAAACGGCTCGAACTATAGGTTGAAACGGCTTAAGACAGTTGTAACAGCTTAAGATAGTTGTACCGGCTTAAGCCAGCTGAAACAGCTTAAAAAAGCTGCTGAGACGGCACAAACAATGGGACGAAACGGTTTGGCTGGCAGCAGGGGGGTCCACGTGTGTACGGTAACGGCTCGGCTCCAACCCAAGCACACGGCTTGGCTCACTGAAGGTACTCGGCTAAGTTCTTTCAACAGGAGCCAATTGAAACGGCTTGGCTAAGTTCTTTCAAACATGGTCGGACACGTGGCGTGGACTGAAACATCTTCAAGCCGTTACAGGCTTTGTCGAGCACGTGGCGTTCAATGATTGGCTGGCCGTTAAAAAAGTTTCTTGTGCCGTTTCAGCATGTGGAAACGGTTTGGTGAGGGGTGTCACTTGGCTAATATGGAAAAGACGGCATTGCAGTGGCCATTTTCGTGATTTTCCTTTAAAAAAATATATCTCGACTTAGAAATCATGTCAAGCCCAAAAACTTTAATATGGATTGTGTATTACAAGCTGACACGGTCGAGAGTTATTAACCCGATTTTGTAGTATTATTATTATTATTTGTTGTTGTTGTTGTTGATATTAATTATTAACTAGGTTACAACCCCGTGTATTACACAGGTTGCATAAAGATAACTTTATTTAAAAAATAATAGAAAAAGATATATCTTTTAAAAAAACTCGTATATTGCACGTGTCGAATAAAATATAATGTCATATGTTAACACAAATAGTCATCAACATTTATCTTTTAAAAATGAACATTGATGTACTATTTACTTATTATAATATTTTACTTTTTTTATTTATTTTACATAAATGTAATTTTATATAATAAATAATAAAAAAGATATATCTTGCATGTGTTGAATAAAATATAAAATGTTATATGTTAACACTTACAATCATCAATATTTATTTTCTAAACATGAACTTTGATGTACTACTTACTTATTATAACATTTTACTTTGTTTTTTATTTATATTATGTTAAAAACACTTGTATTACATGGGGTTGAATCCCGTTTTTATGATACATTCAAAAGATACAATTATTTTAGTTAGTTTTATGCACGTTTATCTAAATTTTTGTTTAGAATTATTTATAGAAAAACAAATATTCATTCTTAACTAATTTTTGTTTAAAATTAAAAATATTGGATTTAAATAACCCCAACTTTCATCAATTGACCGACAACACTCACAAATTTTAATTTGGACACAAGCACTCTCAACTTTCAACTTATTGGCCGATAACACTCCCTAACTAACTGAACCTTAACCCAGTAGTTTTTGCTGATGTGGCCATTTTTGCTGACGTGGCAGCTAATGTGACTTTTTATGACGTGGCAGCTGATGTGGTAGCTAACGTGACATTTTTGATGACGTGGCAGCTGGCATCAGCTAAATGTGTTAGGTTTCTGTTAGTTAGGGAGTGTTATCGGCTAATAAATTGAAAGTTTGGAATGCTGGTGTATGAATCGAAAGTTGGAGTGTTATTAACCAATTGATGAAAGTTGGGGTTATTTAAATCCAGTATCCCTTAAAATTATTATTACTATTATTATTATTATTATTTAACATGATCATAATAAAAACAAACATTTATCCTTATCTAAATATTTATTCTTATCTGATATTCTATTTAAAATTATTATTATTTAATATGAGAGATAAATAGGAAAATAAGGTGAGAAAACACCAGGAAGTGACACGTGTCCAAAAAAGATTTTCATTTATTAGTATAGAAAGATTATGATTATTATTAATTATGATTATTATTATTATGATTATTATTAATTATGATTATTATTATTATTAGGGTGGAGATACAATAGGAAGTTTATTTGGCTAGGAAGGATAGGAAGTGATCTTGACCATTCATTAAGTTAATCAAGGGCTAAGATTAAATCAGGGAAATTAAAAGGAAGAAAAGAGGCGCATGAGTTTGTTCAAGGGCATTCTAGTCAATACAAGACAATAGTTTCTCTCACCTCCAATTCCCCCCCATTTTTTAAACGTTAATAACTCTTTCATACGACATTATTTTTTTATAAAAATTGCAACAAAAAAACGAGCGTTTTTTTATCTTTAAAACGAGTATACTATTGCTATATTTAAAAAAAAAAATTTAAAACCCAGTTGCGTAAAACGCAATAGAAAAACCACCAGTTATGTAAAACACAATGAAAAAAAAACCTAAAAAATGACATTTTTCTAAAACGCAATGCACCAAAAACATAAAGAAATGACTTATTTGTAAAACGCAATGGCCAGAAAACACATAAAAATGTGTTTTACCTAAAACGCAATGCACCAAAAACACAAAGAAATGACTTATTTGTAAAACGCAATGACCAGAATACACTTAAAATGTCTGTTTTCTAAAACGCAATGGACTGAAAACACATAAAAAAGTGTTTTACCTAAAACGCAATGCACCAAAAACACAAAGAAATGTCTTATATGTAAAACGCAATGGCCAGAAAACACTTAAAAATGACTCATTCTAAAACGCAATGGACTGAAAACACCTAAAAATGTGTTTTACCTAAATGAGCCAATTTATGGAAAATTAATTTTTCTGATGCGTTTTTAGCTCAACCCCAGCCAGGGGCTCTGCCCCTTGGACCCCGCTAGGGGCTGCCGCCCCTGGGACCTCGCTACCAGGGGCTGCCGCCCCCGGACCCCCGCAAAGATCGTAAAACGCAATGACTAAATCAAAAACCCAGATCATGAAAATGAAATTAAAGAATTTCTTACATGGATCGAAGCCGATTTCTTCATCAATTGACGAAATTTGAATGATAGAAACACTTATCAACGCTCGGATCGAACGAATCGGGTGATTATCTCCAAAATCACCGGAAAAAACGAGATTTTTTTATGAAATTAAACTGGGTTTTCTTCAAAAAAAAGCTGAAGAACACGTTGATCGGGTTCTGAATCATTGATTGGTGATGAAAATCGCACTATAATGTAGTGATTATTGAGATAGAAAGTGAAGAAATAGTTGAAGATGGTGGGTTTTTGAATTTACTGGGTTTTGAAAAAGGAAGAAGAAGGAGTTGGATTGACTAAAATACCCTTTCTCTTTATTTTAAAATTGGTCACATGTCATAATCCTATGGCTTCCTATCCTTCCTAACGAAAATTAACTTCCTATTTGATCTTTTTCCCTAAAAACAATTGCTCTTGACAACATTACCTTATTTCTCTTTTGACTTTTAAGTTTTGATATAAACGCTAATTTTGACATCACCTTTTAAATAAACAAGTCAGCCTAAACACCGTCAATTGATTTACGACCAACTCGTCAACTAAAAATGTGTCGCATCTTATTATTTTTGTATGGTATATAAGATTTGCAACCTCTTCTATGGGTATGCAACAATCGTATATTTATATAAGAGACTTAGAGCTCACATCCCACCATTTTTATAAAATGTTTTATAATTTATTTTATTATATTAGTTTTTTAATCATTTTCGTATTAAAAATAATTAGCCTATGTGAATTATTCATAGAGAAAAACTGTTTACAAAAATTAAAATATCAGAATCTATAAATAAGTTATTGTTATTCTATTTTTTTAAAAGAAGTTGTTTATTTGAAATATAATTAAGTTTGGCTTGTAAAAGTTATATTTTTAATGTTATAAGAACTTTCAATTTTGTTTTAGATATCCAAACATGTTTAGATGTGCCTGGCCTAAATCATACATTAGATGTGCCTGGCCCAAATCATACACTTTCCAAAACATATTTTTTTTTTAAACAGTGTTATAATTACGAACCCTTCCATTTTATTGATCTGTGATTATTTGAAAAACAACATATTGGTGGTCTTGCTTTGATATAAGATAAATATTTTTAGTTTTATTGTGAATTTTAAAAATACAAATGAATTCAAGATCACTAAATTTCATTTGTTGACTTGACAAATAAAGCAAGCTGATTAATAATAATTGTGGATCTAAGTGAGAGTGCCGGACTACCAGGTGGCTAGATGGCCCATATGGCCCAAAATCAAAAATAGTTCTTAGACTAAATTGCAATTTGTCAGTTTTGTGGTTCGGTTGAGATTGCATACTGATACTCTATCTTTCAACTTTTGTCAATTAACACCCTCTGGTGAATATTTCATTACACCTTGACACCTACTGTCAGTCAATGGTTAGGTTGACTGTATTGTGTAAGGATAAAACGGTAATCTCACATTCCAGACCCTTTATCTTTTGCAGCATGCACCCATGTGGTTGACTACCTCCATCATCATCACCATCACCCCCCACCACTCACCACCTCCATCCTCACCACCACTCACCACCACCATCCTCACTATCAGTTATTATTTAATTTATTTAATTCACGTCAATGATAAATTTTGAGTAGAAATGACACTTGGACGAGTAGCTTAACAAAAATATGATATTAGTTATCTTGTTTTGAGTAATTATAATGTGATGGTCAAAACTAGAGTTGCGATAAAAATCCAACTAAAATCAATTCTTAAGCAATTGAATCAAAGTTAGTCAATCTCAATGTCAATCGTTCAAGACAAATAATAACAAATGAATCACAACTTCAGATATTAAAAAAAAGCTACTGGATAGGATAAAAGAAGAAGCTATCCTTAAGAACAAGTCAAAGCTACTGCACACTGATTTCAGAGCTTGAGAATTGAGATCATATAAATGGTTTTCATTTTAATTTCTAAAAACATTAAATCTTTAAGAACAAGTCAATTTGTATACGAAGATCAATTGGTTTTACATCAAAATGAATCTGCACCTAAAATAAACCAAACAACTAAACTTACCCTTTTTGTCAAAATCAACCAAACAAAATAAACCCCAAATTCAAAAGTTCTCCATAAAGAACTCTCAAGTTATTAAATTTACACAATATAAATCATATGTTTATCCATCTTTGGCGTACCTCACCGATGAAAGCCTAAAAGCTACATTACATACGAGTTGTCACCATGCGCATGCTCCTTTACATAGGAGCACGTAAGACGCCATGCGCAAGCTCCTCTACATAAGAGCATGTAAGATGCCACCATGCGCATGCACCTTTACATACGAGCACGTAAGTCGCCACCGTACACAAGCTCCTTTACATACGAGCACGCAAGTCACCACCATACGCAAGCTCCTTTACATACAAGCAAAGCAGGAAAAACACCACATCCTAGCAGATAGCATCCTAAACACCTGTCACATACGTTAAAATAAAGGTCAATACACATAGTGTAAGGTTGAGCATACATGTTTGATAATAGCATAATAGAGTTCGAAAACGTTTACGCATAACCAGCATGTAACATGTATAAAGTGATGCTAGTAGGTTAGAGAAATATGCACAGACGTGACTGCGAGTTGTAGAATGCGCAACACATATCCCCACTGGGACACGTGAAGTAAAGCCCTTAACAACCCCTGTCTACGACAGGTGCTGAGTCCAAACTATAGTACTATCGTTGCTAAGTTGTCAGGCAACAATCACTGTGTTAACATAACATACAAGCATTCATCGAATAACACGTATCATGCAATAACGGTTAGCGTACAAATAGTGTTTGCGTTGTGTGTCGATTGTGATTTAGAATAAGTAACGTATGTAACACCCAAAAGTGCATAAAGCAAAAAGGGAATTGAGTATACTCACAGATCGTGCTTAACAGGTAAACACTATCTTGGATTGAAGGGAGCGCTGGAAAAGGTTAGCCTGAACAGTTAACGATAGCAGAAACGATAAGCGGCGCGTAAAACGGTGCAAGTGATAAGTGTCAGATGGTAATCCGATCGGATGGCAATCCGATCGGATGGCAATCCGATCGGATGGCCAATCGATCGGATGACAATCCGTTCGGATGGTCATCCGATCGAATCCCCATTCGATTTAGACTGTCATCTCGTTTGGTGAAGATGTGTTTGTGTATGATGGTTTGTACTTTGAAGTTTTCATTGTAGCATTTTGAAAACAGAGAAGTATCTCTATCCTTCAGGTCGGTCGATCGAACAGCGGCTTGATCGGACGGCGATCCGTTCGGTGAGACATTTCTCAGAGAACAAGTTCACAGCAGTGTTGTCGCACGATCGGATGGTCTACCGATCGGGTGGCAATCCGTTTAGAACTGGTAGTGCAGTGAACATGTTGAAAATTGTTTAAGTGTTGAAGTTCAAAACATCACATGGTCGGGCGGTCGTTCGATCAAGTGGCAATCCGATCGGATGGCAATCCGTTCGACGTTCCAAACTTTGAAAAGATGAGTTAATAGTTCAAGTGTGGGACCAAGGTGCAAGCCGATCGGATGGCTATCCGATCGGATGGCAATCCGATTGAATGGCAATCCGATCGGACGGCAATCCATCCTAGCAACCTGATCGTCTTGACACTTGGTAATTTTGATAGTTTGTAGTTCGATTCAAGACGATACGATATGTGCTAAACAACAGAAACCACATCAAGATCTGAGTAATCCGATCGGACAGGAATCACCCTAGCCCGATCAGTTAACTGTCCGAGACGGTGGTCCGTGTTTAACCCAAAATCGGGTGTCTCTATGATAGAAGTCAGATCTTGAGCCAACACAACACTAAGAAAGAGTAGAAGATCAGAACAAGCTCCGATCCCATCGGTTTTGAGTGCATTGAGTGTAAAAGAGTTGAAAGAAAGTTTGAAAACCATCTTTCAATCCTTTTCACCATGAGTATGTTCAGATCTATGCAAGATCTTTGTTTATTCATGTGGAAATCGTCCAGATCTAAGTTGTTCTTGGTGGATTGAAGCCAAAACATGAAGTTTATAAGAACCCCATGATAACATCATCCTAGAACACCCCAAATCTAGTGATTTCACGGTGAAAAGTTAAGATTCAAAAGATAGAAAGGTGAAGGAGTGCGTGTAGATCAAGAAATTACAAGATTTAGGTTGAAAACTTACAAGAATCGCGAGAAATCGAGAGAAAGAAGCTTGAGAGCGGCTGGGTCGAGCAGAGGGAGCTGTCACATCATAATGATGTGACAGGAGGGTATTTATAGGGTTTCCCAAAAAGGAAAGTGCATAGGATCGGGTGGGTCACCGATCGGATGGTTGTCCGATCGCGTGGCAATTCGATCGGATGACGATCCGATCGGTTGACCATCCAATCGAGCAGTCACTCGATCGAGTGGCTCCGACGACCGAGTTTCGGTGTTTCGTTTCATGCGTTAGGTTTTGCGATGCGATACAGTTTCCCATTAATCCCAACTACTATATCTAACATACAATCATCCTAGTTAACTTGCGTTTAGCGTCTGCGATTCGATTGCGATAGCGTTTCGATTAATCACCACAACACATAAACATAAATAAACACGCACAAGTAACACATAGATAGCACACACACGTAAAACAATATCCAGAATGCATAATTCGAGTTGCGAAAGCGATTGCGATGCAATAAGTGATAAAGCGATAAAACATGCGATAAACATCGATTAAACCTCGATTATTAACAAGTACTTCACATAATACAACTAAAGCGATAAAATAAATAAATTATCTACAAGTCAAAGAAGTAAAACAGTAGTTGGGCAAGGAGTGACAGATCGCAATTAGCAATCTTTTCTTCCTTTGACTTCTTGACTTTGACTTTGACTTTCGAAACCCGGGGTTTTACAGCCTCCCCTTCTTAAGGGAATTTCTTCCCGAAATTATGCTTTACCCGTAACAAACGACTGCGGGTACTTCGCCTTCATGTCGCTTTCGAGTTCCCAAGTGAACTCTGCGCCTCGTTTGCCTTCCCATCGAACCTTCACAATGGAAATGCGCGAGCGTCTGAGCTGCTTGGTCTGGAGGTCCATGATCTCGACAGGCTTCTCCACAAAGTGTAGTGTTTCGTTCACTTGAAGATCCTCAAGTGGTACGTACAAATCTTGCTCAGCTAGGCACTTTCTAAGGTTCGAAACGTGGAAAGCCGGGTGGACGTTGCTAAGTTCCTCTGGTAGTTCGAGTCTGTAGGCCATTTTTCCGATCCTTTCCAGTATCTTAATGGGTCCAACATATCGAGGTGCGAGTTTCCCTTTCTTGCCAAATCTGACCACACCCTTCCAAGGTGATACCTTTAGGAGTACGTGGTCGCCAACGTCAAATTCAAGGGGCTTGCGTCGTCTATCGGCAAAACTTTTCTGACGGCTCCGAGCTTTCAGCAGGTTGTCTTGAATTTGGAGGATTTTGTCAGTCGTTTCTTGCAATAGCTCAGGACTGGTTAATTGTGAGTGTCCGATCTCGTGCCACACAATAGGTGATCGACATCTTCTTCCATATAATGCCTCAAATGGTGCCATTTGAATGCTGGAGTGATAATTGTTATTGTACGATAATTCGACTAAAGGTAAGTATGCGTCCCGATTACCACCGAAATCTATGACACACGAACGGAGCATGTCTTCAAGGGTACGAATCGTTCTTTCAGTCTGACCGTCGGTTTGGGGATAAAGTGGTACTTAGATTGAGCGTAGTACCGAGAGCTGTTTGAAATGTTTCCCGAAGACACGAGGTAAACCGAGCATCACGGTCAGAAATTATGTCGCGAGGCGTCCCATGTCGACAAATGATCTCATTGGTGTAGATTCGGGCTAATTTTTCTACCTTATTGTCTTCTCATATCGGCAGAAAATGAGCAGATTTGGTCAAACGGTCAACGACAACCCAGATGCCGTCGTGACTTGATGGCGTGCGCGGAAGTTTCGTTATAAAGTCCATAGCTATACTCTCCCATTTCCACACGGGGATCTCGGGTTGGACGAGCAAGCCAGAGGGTCTTTGGTGCCCGGCCTTAACTTTCTAGCAAGTCAGGCACCTCAAAACATAGAGAGCGACATCCTTCTTCATGCCCGGCCACCAGTATTTGTAGCGAAGGTCCTAGTACATTTTATCGGCACCGGGATGGATAGAATATCAGGATTTGTGGGCTTCGTCCATCAAAATCTGTCATAAATCGGTCCGCTTGGGGATCCAAATTCGGTCCAGATAATGGAATATCCCATTCGACTTACTCACTAGCTGGGCTCCATCGTTGAGAATCCTTTCCTTCTTCAAAGTGCGTTCGGTGAAACAAGCATGTTGGGCTTCGCGGATGAGGGTTTCGAGATGATGCTGGGCTTGAACATTACGAACGCTATGCAAATAGCTTCATCTGCTGAGGGCGTCGGCAACGACATTTGCTTTGCCAGGATGATAACGAATCTTACAGTCGGAATCGTTGAGAAGTTCTACCCATCGGCGTTGACGCATATTAAGTTCTTTCTGGCTGAAGATGTGTTGTAGGCTCCTATGGTCGGTGAAGACCGTACACTTTGTACCATATAGGTAGTGTCGCCAGATCTTCAACGCAAAAATAACTGCACCTAGCTCGAGGTCATGGGTTGTATAGTTCTTCTCGTGGATCTTGAGCTGACGAGATGCGTAAGCGATAACCTTGTCCCGTTGCATGAGAATAGAACCAAGACCAAGTTTCGAGGCATCGTAATAAACAACGAAGTCATCGTTTCCGTCGGGTAAAGCAAGGACGGGAGCATTGCAAAGCATATGCTTGAGGGTTTGAAAGGCAGTCTCTTGTCCAGTTCCCCAAACAAAAGGCTTGTCTTTATACGTGAGAGAGGTAAGCGGCACAGCGATTTTAGAGAATCCTTCGATGAATCGGCGATAACAGCCTGCCAGTCCGAGAAAAGAACGGACTTCAGACGGGTTCTTAGGTGTAAACCAACTCTTAACAACTTCGATCTTTGCGGTGTCGACGTGAATACTTTGACTATTGACAATGTGACCGAGGAATTGAACCTCCTCCAGCCAAAATTCACACTTGGAGAACTTGGAATAGAGTCGATTCCCTTGGAGTAGCTCGAGAACCAAACGTAGATGTTGCGCGTGTTCGGCTTTCAACCTGGAATAGATCAGGATATCATCGATGAACACGATGACGAAGCGGTCAAGAAAAGGTTTACACACGCGATTCATCAGATCCATGAAAACCGCGGGTGCGTTTGTTAAACCAAAAGGCATAACAACAAACTCATAGTGGCCGTATCGAGTGCGAAAAGCGGTTTTGGGTATATCCTCCTCTTGGATGCGAAGTTGGTGATAGCCTGAGCGTAGATCGATCTTGGAGAAACACGTAGCACCTTGTAGCTGGTCAAACAAATCATCGATTCGAGGCAGGGGATAGCGGTTCTTGATTGTCAACTTATTCAATTCCCTGTAGTCGATGCACATCCGGAACGACCCATCCTTATTTTTGACGAAAAGGACTGGTGCGCCCCAAGGAGAGGTGCTAGGGCGAATGAAGCCTTTATCAAGTAATTCCTGGAGCTGACTCGAGAGTTCACGCATCTCGGATGGAGCGAGTCGATAAGGAGCTTTAGCAACAGGGTTAGCTCCAGGATTGAGGTCGATACGAAAGTTGATATCACTTCTTGGAGGCAGACCTGGAAGTTCATCGGGAAATACCTGAGGAAATTCACAAACCATGGGAACATCGTTCACTCAAGGATTACCTTTCTTTTCCTTCTCCGCTACTACAATGTTAGCCAAGAAAGCTCTGTATTCCTTGCGGAGATACTTGCTAGCTTGGACACATGACATGAGCTTGAGACCTTTCGAAGGAGTTTCGACATACACACAAAGTTGATCACCATTAGCGAGCGAGAATCGGATCATCTTATCGAAGCAAATAACTTTATCATGGTTTTCTCGAAGAAAGTCCATGCCTACTATGATGTCAAAACTACCGAGCTGCATCGGAATAAGGTCGATAGGAAAGACGTGATTGTTGAGTTCGAGGGTACAATCACGAAGAACAGAATTGACAGCGACGGTTCTTCTGGTGGCAACTTCAACATCAAACGTCGAGGGGAGATGGGAGCGCTTACGACTAAGGAGCTTCTCGAATTCAAATGATACGAAACAGTTATCGGCTCCAGTATCAAACAAACACGAAGCATAAATACCATTCACAAGGAACGTACCATTAACCACATTGTTGTCAGCCTGAGCCTGGCACGCATTGATGTTGAAGGTTCGGGCGCGAGCTGCTTGTTGCTGCTGCTGCTGGGGCTGCTGTTGTTGTGGCTCTTGCTTCACCACTCGATTCGGGGAGATGTTCGCGAAGTGGTTGGGATCACCACATGCGAAGCAAACTCTTGCATTGATCGCGGGTGCAGGAGCCGCTTGCTGGCCTTGTGGAGCAGGAAGTAGAGCTTGCTGAGCAGTAGCTGGAGCTGGTCGAGGACCTGTACGGCAGTTGGCGGTGAAGTGGCCGTACATGTTGCAATGCACACAGTATCGACAGGCGATTCCCACTGGATGATGATAGGTACATGTTGGGCAGGCAGGGTGAGGGCCAGTATAAGCACGCTTTGCAGGCGGTGCTTGAGTAACTTGTGCTGCAGCTGATCGGTGTTGAGGTTGCTGCTGAGATGGTACAGCTTGAAGCGGGGCAGCAGTGGTGACAACACAGTTCTTGTTGCTGGAGTTGCTGTTATTCTTCCTCTTGCGACGAGACGACTTTGAAGATTGAGGAGCGGCAGCGTTTTCAACAGTTGTGGCAGTGGTAACTTGATGCAGATTCTTTGAGGCTTTGTCCCAGAAACCAGCCTTTACTCGCATGTCGTTTATCTCAGCGGCAAGCAGATAAGTTTCCTCGATTGTTGCTGGTTTTGCAGCTTGCACGAAGTCTGCGACACAATCCGACAGAGCTCGGATATACTTCTTGATCGTCACATCGGTAGTCTTGACTTGATCAGGATAGATTATGCTTAGCTGCTTGAAGCGAGCAGTTAAAGCAGCATTGTCACCATCCTTCTACTTGATATGCCAAAATTCGTCCTCCAACTTTTGGCGCTCATGGGGAGGGCAGAACTCTTCCCACATGACGTTCTTCAACTCATCACACGTCAAACCATAAGCTGCGTCATTTCCGCGTTTGTTCCTCTCGGCCGTCCACCAGTCTAAAGCGTGGGACTGGAAGACGCCGGTAGCGTTCAGAGTGCGGAGATCGTCAGGACAGCCACTCTGGCGCAGGGTGACCTCGATCGAATCAAACCATTGAAACAGGGTTGTAGGCCCATCTTCGCCGGTGAATTCTTTCGGGCCGCAAGCTTTGAACTGCTTAAAGCTAAAAAACAGACTTTGGCGAATCAGTCCTGGACTCTTCAGAAGACTTGCTGGTATTCTCGTGTAAGTCACTAACGATCTGAGGAATCACCTTCGCTATCTGTTTAGCAACGAGAGCAGCAAGGCGTTTGTCTTTCTGGTTTCGGCGAGCGGTTCGGGAGTGAAGGGATCCAGATGACGTCATTGTCTGCAACAGACATCGCCACAGGACTCAAACACAGTAAAATCGAATCTCACCTCACACTTACTTAATATAACTAAAGCTCAGGATCAAGAATCACCACATAACACATAGGCACATAAGCATATAATCACAGAACACATAAACACGTATGGCACATAGGGCACGTAGAAGCATATAGAAGCTGTGACACCCCCAAAATACCACATGCGGAAACACCACGGGACGTGTGACGTACCAGGATCCAAGCCACCAATCACATTGAACTATAAATAATATTTAAGCAAAACATTCCATTCATTTCATAATATAATTCCAAGTCATAAGCTAAAACCAAAGTAAACGTTCAGCGGAAGCATAATGTAAAATGTTAATCAACTGTTTCAAGACAAGTGTTCAAAACCACGAAACATGTATCAAAGAGTCTCGACCCATGACCACTCCAGCACTCCCAGATAGCAAGTCCATAACCAAGAATCTAACGACCTGCAGGCATGCAGACAAGTGTGTCAGACGACGCTGGTGAGTTCAAAGTTTGTTATCACGTTTTAGTTACCAGATATAAGTACAAAACATTTCAGTGATTTGATGTTGCTAATAACTTGATTACCGCCGATGGCTCCAGATTATTTGCCCTATTCCCCAATGCCTCTATCAAAGCAATGGTCAAGACTGGGGTCATTAGTTCACGCTCGTCCTCCCCAGTACGGTGTAAGGGTGCCAAACCTAGATAGCGCTATCAACTAATACCCCGTTGCCTCCCCGGCAATAGATCGGTAGAAGGGACTTAAGTGATAGATATGAGTGTATTAACCAACATCCCAATAACCCGACATTCCTCCCCAGAATGATTACCAGATGTCCCTCCCCGGGACGCATGCTTGGAAAAAGAGCAGTGAACTCACCTTAGCTTTGCTCAGTATTTAACAAGTTACCCATTCCAGTTAATCAACCAACCCTCGAAATATACTGACGATACTCGGATCGTTACGAAGGAAGGGCCTCGAAGTAGAGGGAATTGTCGCAGAAAGGAAAGAGGAGGACTCTAGGGTTTTTGTGATGGTTACGTTACAATTTACATAAGTTATACGTCTCATGTACTGGGCCTGAACAACTTGGGCCGAGAGGCCCTAATGGCGAAACACCCACTTCGACGAAATACATCCTTCATCGTGCATGTGGGTGACGAAATACATTTTTCGTCGAGCTCATACATCACGTTTTGTTTTCATTAATCACTAACCTTAAACATTAAATCACCCAATCACTAGAATATTCTAATCCTTCAAACAATTAGGCATTACATAACATAAAACAAATAGTCAAACAGAGTTACTAAACAAGTGGTAAGTAGATGAAAGGACTTGAAATCTCGAGTTGTCACATTATCCCCAACTTGAAAGAAATTTCATCCTGAAATTTGATGAACAATCCACAATAGCATGGCGTTAGCTCAAGATGACTGTATATTTTCCGTGGGTGCCACATCATCCCCAACTTGAATGGGAATTTCGTCCCGAAATTCACTAGTTGCATCAGATTTAGATTTGTCAGCTGGGAATAAGTGAGGGTACTTGAGCTTCATCTGATCCTCGCATTCCCATGTGAACTCTGGTCTGCGTCTTGAGTTCCAACGAACCCTCATGATCGGAATTCGGCTATGCTTATGGACCTTGACCTCCCGGTCCATAATTTCTATTGGTTCTTCAAAGAACTGCAACTTGTCGTCAATCTTCAACTCTTGAAACGGTACCACAAGTGTTTCATCAGACAAACACTTCTTTAATTGCGAGACGTGGAAGACATCATGAACATTACCCAACTCAACAGGTAACTCTAACTTGTTGGCTACTTTACCAACTCGCTCCAGAATTTTGAATGGCCCGACATACCGAGGGTTAAGCTTGTCGTGTTTCCCAAACCGTACCACACCCTTCCAAGGTGAGACTTTCAGCATGACATGATCACCAACTGTGAACTCCAAAGGTTTCCTACGCTTGTCAGCGTAGCTTTTCTGACGGTCGCGTGCTGCTGCCATATGATTCCTGATCTGAACAATCTTTTCCGAGGTTTCAAGAACAAGTTCCGGGCCTGTGATCTGGTTGTCACCCATCTCAGCCCAACAGAGAGGTGAACGACATTTCCGTACGTATAATGCTTCGAATGGAGCTGCCTAGATACTTGTATGGTAGCTATTGTTATAAGAAAACTCTACCAGAGGCAAGTGCTTCTCCCAACCCTTGCCAAAATTGATCACGCACGCTCGCAGCATGTCTTCAAGTGTCTGGATGGTTCGTTCACTTTGACCATTCGTCTGCGGGTGATAAGCAGTGCTCATGTCGAGACGCGAACCAAATGATTTGTGCATTGACTGCCATAAATCCAAAATGAAACGCGGGTCACGATCGGAGATAATAGAGGTCGGCACCCCGTGCCTAGAAACCACTTCCTTCAGATAAACAACTGCAAGTTGTGAGAATTTATCCGTTTCCTTGATTGCTAGAAAATGTGCTGACTTTGTGAGACGATCAATGATCACCCAAATGGTATCGTTTTCGTTTTGAGTTCTTGGCAACCCTGTAACGAAATCCATTGCAATTTGCTCCCATTTCCACATGGGTATTTCTGGTTGCTGAAGTAGACCCGAGGGTTTCTGATATTCCACCTTAACTTTAGCACAAGTCAGACACTTACTTACGTAAATCGCAATGTGTGCCTTCATCTTCGGCCACCAGTACAAAACCTTGAGATCCTGATACATTTTATCCGAACCTGGATGACCAGAGTATCGAGACTTGTGCGCTTCGTCCATCACAAGTTCTCTAAGATTACCAAACAAAGGAACCCATATTCGTTCCATGCAGTAGAGAATACCATCCGATCTCTCTACAAGTCGTTTTTCCATGCCCCTTAAGTACTCTGCTTCAATGTTTTCCTCTTTCAACGCCTCAGCTTGAGCCGAACGGATCTGGTCAGGTAAGTTAGAATGGATGGTGAGCTGCTGTAACACCTCGAAAATTTTCGTCCAATAATGTCTTGACACGTGTCATAAGGTTCCGGTATGTGAAAACAAACATTAGAGGGACTAAAAGTGACAAACAGTGAAAACTATGGAACGTAAGGGTCCAAAGTGTCAACAATGGATAGATAGACTCTATGATAACCCTACATAATGTTCATAACCTTAAACGGGTGGTTCATGGATCATACGACGCGGAAATTGCACAAAAGTGAGGAATTACAAACTATAGGGGCCAAAAGTGTCAACATGTTTAATTTATACCTCTGAGTGAACTTTTGGCAGACCCGAAGCTTTGAGAAGCTAAAATATACTCACTAGAATATGTGGTTAAAATTTCGTGAAGTTTCGTCAACGTATGAGAAAGTTATGGCCAAAACCGTACTTGAGGGGTTAAAAGCGTCAACGTCGAATTTCATGGCTTTTCGGTTGAGCGCAAAGTTATCCGAGGACATTACCATGTTGGTAAATGTCCTAAGGTTCTTAAAAACCAAGTTTGGGGGTTTACGAGTCATGATAAGCAGCCGAAACATCGCGTGCAAGTTCAGGGACCAAAGCTGTCAAATACCCTACGGTGCATAGTTTGGTTTAAATGATAGGTTTGATATATGGGTCATACCCTACTGTTATAATATGTTAAATTAAGTATATTTTCTGTATGAGCCAGACCTGAACCTCAGATTTCTAATTTAACTCTTTCATAATCTCTTAAATGACCAAAATGCCCTTATGAGGCATAAATCGAGTTTAAAATTATTCCGGGCAATATAGAACATAACTTACTGATGTTATATCATATTTAAAGCATATTATCTCAGGAAACTTGCATTTGACTCTTTTGGCTACCCGTAACGCCCTTTTCGCGTTCGGTTCGGTTTACGTAACTAGTTTACGTAAATTGACCGAAACGGGTCAAACGTTATCATTTTTATCTCAAAATCCAGAATGTATTTAGTATACCCATATTATACAAGTATTTAAACTTGTCGGGTCTAAATCACATTCTATCCGGTCTTTCGCTTAATCGTGCGTAAACCGTATCATTCTTAAAACTAACCGGTCAAAGCTTAGGCTTAAATAAAAGACCCGTTAGAAATCTAATAGGTTAACTATAAACCTTTGTTCCAGATTAGGAGGCCCAGTAAAAGCTACCACACTTACCGATTGTGTTACATACTTGCTCAGGTAAATACATTTTGACTTATTTTCCCTATACGGGCTTGGGGTACGGTATTTAAAATACCGCTTGATCGGGCGCACAAGTCCTGCGCCTTATGGGTGTACAGTCTTGAATAGCTTGTGCGACTTCGTTTAAACAGTCTTGTCTTACTTTAGGCTTTGGGGGGTTATTGACCGTGTCCCGGATATCCTTGGCATTATCTTACGAGATGGCCACGACCAGAGCACGGGGTGTAGGCGTACACTCGGCGTGTATAACTCTTTAATGTGGTGTGTCATTTAATCTTTAGCCCGGACAGTAGATCCCGGGCCACCAAAGATACGAGTGCATGTAAATCGTTCACAAGTTTATATTGTATAATTATCCCAAGTTAATAAAAATATTTATGCCTTGTGCATTTAAATCAATTTTCAATCATTTTCAAAATGAGTCAGTCGATTTGTATTTACCAGTGTAAACTGACGTATTTTTCCCAAAAGGTTAAGTGCAGGTACTATACGAACTAGGCTGGCTGTTTCCTAAGAGCGTCCACTATAGTCTCGCAAGCTCGGACGACAAATAACTGTTGAACAATTTATTCTTAATTTTATTTGATCCGCCTGTGGATCCGTTTCAACTACTTATGATGTTATTATGTCATTTTATTTAAAAGTTGAAATGTATCTATTCTGCTTCCGCTGTGCATTATTATATTGTGTTGATTGTCTCTGACGATGCCAACTACGTCACTGTACCCCACACCGGGCCCACCGGTGACACGTGGAAATCGGGGTGTGACAGGTTGGTATCAGAGCCAACGCTGAGTGAATTAAACACTATCCTAATGTGTTTAATCTCAGTTACACAATTGCACATTCCTCGATTTTCGAGTCTAGACAAAGAACTTAGGAAATGTTCAACATTTCGTTTATTTTATTTTATTTTATTATTAGCTTGTCTTATATATTTTGTTGTGCAACTTGTTTAAATTTTGACAGGATCATTATGCCGCCACGTATGAGAGGTCGAGGAGGATTCGCTACATCTCACGACCATGAGGCAGGACCTTCACACAGGCGAGCCCCGTCAGCTATGCACAACACTGCAGCCAATGATCTTTGGGGATCATTCGCCGAGCCGGCTAGACACTCGGTGTCTATAAGCACTTCGCCATCACTACCCCAATCATTTGGGCCCCACTCGGAAAATGGGCCCCATGGTTCTCATGGATCTTATATACCTCTTCATCAGTCGCCTCACCAATACCCAGCACCAGTTTACCAGGGTCTGTATAACCCTGATGCTTTTGTAGATGAGCCAGTGGGTCATAACCCACTAGGACCGGAGGACCACTTTCCTGGTGATCACGAGATGGAAGTTGACGAGGACACGGGCCCTTCACTGCCACCGTCAGGTACGCCTAACCATCCCATCGAGATATCGGATGGGTCACCATTTAGGGGATCACCCTACAATGGTGTTGATAGCTTTCAGGAGAGGTTTCGACAGCACGATTGGTATTACACCCCCAGCCGCCACAACTCTCCGATGCTCCAGTCTCACCATGGATCGCCGGTGCACTCGCAGCACCACTCTCAGCAGCAGCAGCCTCAGCAGCAGCCGCCTCTGCAGCAGGACCTATCTGAGGCCCTATGGCGCGACGTGATCACTCCGTCGCCACCGCCACCACCAGTTTTACCTCCTCCGCCTCAGAGGCCAAGGAGGAATGCGCGTATGTCTACGCGCGGAGGGATTCGCATAGGCACCCCTCCACATGTTGGTAGCAGCCGCTACACGCCTCTCCACGAGGAGTCCGAGACGGGAGAGTCTCCGCATCCCGTATCGGAGGTCACTTCAGTACCGATCCCGCCTCTGGCGCCACAGAACTATGGAGAGCCGATTCCGGCTTACGCTAGCGCAGCCCAGTTTGACCCGTTCGAGCAGGTTTTCCCTCAGGGTTACGATTACACAGGAGACCCTTATTGGCAAGCTGCAAACTACAGCTCGCTTCCACCTAGTGGTCCATTTGGAGACACTTGGGCTGCTGGGCAGTCTACTTTTGGTTACCCTTCGGGTTACCAGCAGCCACAGCCACAGCCACCGCAGCCGCAGCAGTATCAGCCACCGCCACCGGCGCCTATGATGTCGCCGCCGCAGGTTCAAGAAATCCTGCATGGGATTAACAGCATGCGACGTGAGTTGCAACACGAGATGCGAGCTGATCGCCGACGCAACAGTGGCATGTTCAAGAAGGTGTTTGACTTACTCAAGGGTAAGAGTAAGAAGGATCATTGAATCCTTTGATTGTTATCTCATTACTCATGTCCCTGCGTGGACATCTATTCCCGTACTCTACCCCTGCGTGGGTATACTTCCCTTATTCTACCCCTGTGTGGGTATGTTGTTCTGTTAACCCCTGCGTGGGTTTGTTTTGCTTAGTTGTTGTTGTTATTTGTTTAGCCCCTGCGCGGGCATGTCATTCATGTTATTTGAATTAAGTCCCGTTTAGGGCAGAGATATACTAGTACTTTATTTAAAATTTGAAATGGTTAATTTGAATTTCTCATTTTATTTATGTGCATGAATTTAATAATTAAAATAATGGAAAATATCAATTTTTATTTGATTTACCATTTTAATAAGAATCTTAGTAAGGTATAACCTAGCTTGAATGCCTTATTAACAGGCCTGGCCATGATGGTAAAACCTGGTTGAAAAGATTCAACTCCCTGTTAACATCTGAAAACATGTTAACATTCCTGGCCAACCGTGATCTGTAGAATCACACAAGCCACCCTTTTTAATAAATTATCTACAGATTATATCTGTATACAAGTCTATTAATGACTTGATACCTACGGGTTATGACTATGTCATATAGTGGCAGTTGTGGTTTATAACCCTCTGTCTAGTAAAGGATTATTTGTTTAATTATACAATTTATAATCCTATAAAAATCTAAATTTACAATTTAGTAGCTGTCCGTAGTGACTAGGCCTATGATGCCAATATATATATTTTCATTCCTTGATTGCTAATAAGAGCCTGAATGAAAATTTATTAAATTAACTGTTAAGGTTCTTGATACCATGGTTAATAAATCGTCTAGAACGATAATACTGTTAGGTTCTAAATAGACCTTGTCCTTTATTGTAGCTTAAAGCTACAATGGCCAAATCGGAGGAGACCAACAGTCATTCTGGAGAACACCCAGATAATACCAGGATTCACGTCACTGGTGAAGAATTGCAAGCACTGATAGATAACGTTGTTGCCAAAGCTATGGATAGGCAATTCAGAGAATCTAGCGGTACTCGGAGTAGGACCCGAACAATAACGCATGTTAAGCCCAAGACTCATTCTGAGGCTCATAGTAAGCCACCTTCTAAAAAGAGTGAGCCGAAGAAAGATGAGGATGATAATCACTCCTCCAACCACAGCAGTATCCCTAAGCAAGAAGTCAAGCTGAAGCATGATACGTACAGCAAGTCCTGTACGTACAAATATTTCGTATCTTGCAAAACCCAGAGATTTTACTAGGGAAAAAGGAGCAGTAGATTGCATGACGTGGATTGATGAGATGGATACTGTGGTTGATATCAGCGGGTGTGCTGATAGGGATGTTGTGAAGTACGCGTCCCAGTCATTCAAGGGAGACGCGTTAGCATGGTGGAAGTCGCTTCTACAAGCTACTGGAAAGACCGCTCTGTATAGCATGACATGGGATCAGTTTGTAGCACTGATCAAGGAGAATTTCTGTCCGCAGCATGAGGTCGAAAGAATAGAATCGGATTTCGTATCCTTGGTTATGAAGAATCTCGATTGTCAAGCGTACCTTACTACGTTCAACACTTTATCCCGGTTAGTGCCTTATCTAGTGACCCCGGAGCCGCGTAGGATTGCTCGATTTATTGGGGGTCTGGCACCGGAGATGAAGGCAAGCGTCAAGGCTTCAAGGCCTACTACCTTTAGATCAGTAGCTGATCTATCCCTCTCCCTCACTCAAGATGTTGTCAGGTTGAGAGCTATGAAGAGCTCAGAGGAGAACAAAAGGAAACGTGAGGATGACACCTCACGAAGGTCTGAGAAACGACACAGAGGGAGCAACGACCACCAAAAAGGGTCGGGATCTAAGAAAGGAGATCGTCAGTCGGGTGAGAAACCCAAATGCAAGGTTTGTAGGAGGCATCACTTTGGGAGATGCAGGCAGGAGTCTAAGTCCCAGTCTTTCGAGAAACGTTGTGGGATCTGCAAGTCCACAATCATAAAGCTGTGGATTGCAAGAAAATGAAGGATGCAACCTGTTTTGGTTGCAACGAGAAAGGGCACATTCGGCCCAACTGCCCAAAGAATGCGAAGAAGGTTGATGATGGAAAGAAGACTAATGCGAGAGTCTTCAGAATGGACGCTAAGGAAGCAGTTCTAGACGACAACGTCATTACGGGTACGTTTCTTGTAAATGATGTTTTTGCTAGAGTCTTGTTTGATTCAGGAGCCGATAAGTCGTTTGTAGATGATAAGTTTTGTAAATTGTTGAACCTTCCTGTTAAAACCTTAAGTGTGAAATATGAGGTGGAATTAGCCGATGGAACCGTAGAAACCGCCTCGACTGTTCTAGATGGATGTGTCATATCCATTAGGAATCATTCTTTCCCGTTATCTTTACTTCCCTTTAAGCTAGCTGGATTCGACATAGTGATAGGAATGGATTGGTTGTCGAGTAACCAAGCCCAGATTCTGTGCAATAGAAAGCAAGTAATAGTTAAGACTCCGTCCGGTGAGTCACTTACTATTCAAGGAGATACCCAGCATGGATTGCCTGAGCAAGTGTCCATGCTCAAGGCATCCAGGTGCATGCAGAAGGGATGTGTCATTTACATGGCACAAGTTACCATTGATGAGCCGAAGCAGAAGATTGAAGATATCCCTGTTATCTCGGAATATCCTGAGGTATTCCCTGAAGAGCTACCTGGTTTGCCACCAGATAGACAAGTAGAGTTTCGGATAGATATCATACCAGGCGCAGCACCTGTAGCAAGAGCACCATACAGATTGGCACCAACGGAGATGAAGGAGTTGAGGACGCAGTTGGATGATTTGTTAGCTAAAGGTTTTATTAGACCTAGCTCGTCTCCTTGGGGAGCGCCAATCTTGTTCGTTAAAAAGAAGGATGGTTCGATGCGTCTGTGCATCGATTACCGTGAGCTTAATAAGGTCACTATCAAGAATAGATATCCGTTACCCAGGATCGACGATCTGTTCGATCAGTTGCAAGGAGCAAGCTATTTCTCCAAGATTGACCTAAGGTCAGGTTATCATCAGTTAAAGGTCAAGGATGAAGACGTACACAAGACAGCGTTTAGGACTCGTTATGGACATTACGAGTTCCTAGTGATGCCGTTTGGGCTCACTAACGCACCAGCCGCATTCATGGATCTCATGAATCGCGTCTGCAAGCCTTATTTAGATAAGTTCGTCATAGTCTTTATTGACGACATCCTTATCTACTCGAAGAGCCAAGCTGACCATGAGAAACACCTTTGTTGTATTCTCAAACTTCTGAATCAAGAGAAGCTTTACGCCAAATTTTCGAAGTGTGAATTTTGGCTTCGAGAAGTCCAATTCCTTAGACATGTTGTAAGCGAGCGTGGTATCCAAGTAGATCCCGCTAAAGTAGAAGCAGTCATGAACTGGCAGGAGCCGAAGACTCCCACCGAGATTCGCAGTTTCCTCGGATTGGCAGGATACTATAGGCGATTTATCGAGAACTTTTCAAGAATTGCTGCGCCCCTAACTTCGTTGACCCGTAAGAAGATTAAGTTTGATTGGGGCCCTAAGCAGCAGGAATCCTTCGACATTTTGAAGAAGAAGTTGAGCAATGCTCCAGTGTTGACGTTGCCCGATGGCATAAAAGATTTCATAGTGTATTGCGATGCATCGCACACTGGTATAGGCTGTGTGCTCATGCAGAGAGGCAAAGTCATTGCCTACGCTTCTCGACAGCTCAAGGTGCATGAGAAGAACTACACCACCCACGATTTGGAATTGGGTGCAGTTGTATTTGCTTTGAAGCTATGGAGACATTACTTGTATGGAACCAAGTGTATAATATATTCAGATCACAAGAGTCTTCAACACTTGTTCAATCAGAAGGAATTGAACATGCGTCAAAGGCGATGGATGGAAACTTTAAATGATTATGACTGTGAGATAAGATACCATCCAGGCAAGGCAAATGTAGTTGCCGATGCCTTAAGCAGAAAGGAAAGGGTGAAACCAATCAGAATCAATGCCAAACGCATTGAAATAAGAAATAATTTGAATGAAAGGGTGTTAGCTGCACAGAAGGAAGCTGTGCTGGAAGCTAACTATCCTGCGGAAAAGTTAGGAGTAACTGAGGAGCAGTTATCCTACGACAAAGATGGAATGCTACGACTAAACGGACGAATATGGGTTCCAGTCTATGGAGGACTTCGGGATGTTATCCTCCAGGAAGCCCACAACTCTAAATATTCCGTTCATCCTGGAGCTGATAAGATGTACCAGGATTTGAAAGCAAACTACTGGTGGATTGGTTTGAAAAAGTCAGTAGCTGAGCATGTAGCTAAATGTTTGACTTGTGCGCAAGTCAAGGCTGAGCATCAGAAGCCGTCAGGTTTGCTTCAGCAACCTGAAATTCCTGAGTGGAAATGGGAAATGGTGACAATGGATTTCATCACCAAGTTGCCGAAGATGAAAAAGGGAAATGATACCATATGGGTCATAGTAGATAGACTGACTAAGTCAGCTCATTTTCTACCCATCAAAGAGACGTATAGCTCATATATGTTAGCTCAATTATACGTCGATAAGATAGTAGCGCTACATGGTATACCTATATCTATTATCTCTGATAGGGATACTAGATATACGTCGCATTTTTGGAAGAGTTTCCAACAATCGTTGGGCACTCGTTTGAATTTTAGTACGGCTTACCATCCTCAGACTGATGGTCAGAGTGAGCGTACTATTCAAACTTTGGAAGACATGCTTCGTGCATGTGCGATCGACTTGGGTGGTAGTTGGGATAAGAACCTACCACTGATTGAATTCTCCTACAACAATAGCTACCATTCCAGCATAAAGGCTGCGCCTTTTGAGGCCCTATACGGTAGAAAGTGTAGATCGCCCATTTGTTGGGCAGAAGTTGGAGAAGTCCAACTGTCAGGACCAGATATCGTTTCTGAAACAACGGACAAGATCGTGCAGATACGCGATCGTTTGAAAGCTGCCAGGGATAGGCAGAAAAGTTATGCGGATCCTAAGCGCAAAGATTTTCACTTCGATGTAGGTGAAAAAGTATTGCTTAAAGTATCGCCCTGGAAGGGTGTGATGAGATTCGGAAAGAAAGGCAAGCTAAGCCCGAGATATATAGGACCTTTCGAGATTATCGAACGTGTCGGGTCAGTCGCTTATAAGTTAAACTTGCCTGAAGAGCTTAGTGCTATTCATAATGTGTTCCACATCTGTAATTTGAAGAAGTGTTTCGCTGACGATTCGCTGGTTATACCGCATACAGATATACACATAGATGAAAGTCTGAAGTTCGTGGAAAAACCGTTGTCGATTGAGGATCGACAGGTAAAGAAGCTTCGAAGGAAGCACGTGCCTATTGTTAAGGTCAAATGGGATGCCCGTAGAGGTCCCGAATACACGTGGGAAGTGGAATCCACGATGCAAGAGAAATACCCTCATTTGTTTCAGTAAATCTCGAGGGCGAGATTTCTTTTAAGGGGGTGAGGATGTAACACCTCGAAAATTTTCGTCCAATAATGTCTTGACACGTGTCATAAGGTTTCGGTATGTGAAAACAAACATTAGAGGGACTAAAAGTGACAAACAGTGAAAACTATGGAACGTAAGGGTCCAGAGTGTCAACAATGGATAGATAGACTCTATGATAACCCTACATAATGTTCATAACCTTAAACGGGTGGTTCATGGATCATACGACGCGGAAATTGCACAAAAGTGAGGAATTACAAACTATAGGGGCCAAAAGTGTCAACATGTTTAATTTATACCTCTGAGTGAACTTTTGGCAGACCCGAAGCTTTGAGAAGCTAAAATATACTCACTAGAATATGTGGTTAAAATTTCGTGAAGTTTCGTCAACGTATGAGAAAGTTATGGCCAAAACCGTACTTGAGGGGTTAAAAGCGTCAACGTCGAATTTCATGGCTTTTCGGTTGAGCGCAAAGTTATCCGAGGACATTACCATGTTGGTAAATGTCCTAAGGTTCTTAAAAACCAAGTTTGGGGGTTTACGAGTCATGATAAGCAGCCGAAACATCACGTGCAAGTTCAGGGACCAAAGCTGTCAAAATTGAAACAAGTTTGGCTGATCAGGGGTCAGGCGACCCGCCTGGACTGACCCAAGCGGGCCGCGTGGGGCTGCCAGTGACAGAATTCGTGAATATGGTTGATTTGAGTCCGAAATTGAGTGCTAACCAGTTGGTATCACCTCCATAAATCACCAATAAGATGCCATGCATGCCTAGTGCCACAGTAACCTTCAATTTCAGCTTTAAATCAGTTCACAAGACCATTTCTTGGGCATTTGCGATTGTGATCAAGAACTCTCTACTCTCAAGAAACTCTCAAAACATCTCTGGAGCATTTCTGGACATCAAGGCCGATTCCTAGTGTTCACTAAGCATCTATAGGACCTTTGTAAGCTTCTAATTCAATCTCTAATTCGTTCTTGCATCGATTATTAGTAAAAGTCAAACTGATTGTTCATATACTTTGACTTTCTGATTAAACGAGTTTCACTCAGTCATTTCTCAAATTGAAACCAGATATATATTGGTATTTATGTGGGAAACAAACCCTCTAAAGGGTATTGTCTGAATCCCACTATATGCATGCTAATTGTCGAGTCAAACGTGTTTCTAAAAAGTCAACAGAAATGGTTTTTGTGAAAAATAGCCTAAATGGTAATGTAAAGGACATGCAATCTGTTTGATCATCATAGATAGCTTTATAATGAATATGAGAATGTGTTTTACCACGATCAACTCGACAATCTTTAGTATAGATACGAATCGGAACCGAAAGTCTTGTAAAACGACTATTTCATAGGCTATCGATTCGGATTCGTACATGCATGTTTGAGATCTGTATTGGAGAGTATTTTTAACCATTTTTATTTTGGTAAAACTTTCTGGAATTTTTGTTGATTGAGTCTATACTTAGCCGATTCAAATGCATGTTTCCGATTATGCTTAAAAGTTGACTATTTTGCCCTTTTTGATATAAAACGTGATTTTTGGAAAAGTGAAAGGATAGAAATATTTATTTCTTATATATAAACCTGCACCGAAAATTTCGGATCAGTTGGCGGTCCAGATTGTGAGTTATGGCCATTAGCGTAAAACTATATTATAAAGTTACATAAACAGTCCTTCTCGTGTATAACCTATTTCTGGCCACGTTTTGATACAAAACTTTTTACCAACTGTTGATATATAATATTTTGGGATTTTAGATGATTTTTATTTAATTTTTGGCTGATCGTATCTTAGATCGCCTAGTTATTTCGGTTTATGTCGGTTTTGACCATTTAGGCCATAAAATGAGTTTTATGCATCCTTTTGACTCGAAACCTTTTCCTACTGATTTTATATGTTAAATAAATTATTTGTGCCTTCTAGAAATATAAAAATCTCAGCTTTCATATATAAACCCGGAAACGGCTCTAAATCGCATTTTTAGCGTTTTAAGCGCATAGTAAACGTTATACCCGTTTTTAACATATAAGACTTATACCTACTGATGTGTTTAGCATATTTTCATATAATAACAGTAAGTATAAGTATATGAACTCAGATTTCCAGTTTTGGCAGTTTTAGCCCTTGTGAAATTACTAAAATACCCCTACGGTGCATAGTTTGGTTTAAATGATAGGTTTGATATATGGGTCATACCCTACTGTTATAATATGTTAAATTAAGTATATTTTCTGTATGAGCCAGACCCGAACCTCAGATTTCTAATTTAACTCTTTCATAATCTCTTAAATGACCAAAATGCCCTTATGAGGCATAAATTGAGTTTAAAATTATTCCGGGCAATATAGAACATAACTTACTGATGTTATATCATATTTAAAGCATATTATCTCAGGAAACTTGCATTTGACTCTTTTGGCTACCCGTAACGCCCTTTTCGCGTTCGGTTCGGTTTACGTAACTAGTTTACGTAAATTGACCGAAACGGGTCAAACGTTATCATTTTTATCTCAAAATCCAGAATGTATTTAGTATACCCATATTATACAAGTATTTAAACTTGTCGGGTCTAAATCACATTCTATCCGGTCTTTCGCTTAATCGTGCGTAAACCGTATCATTCTTAAAACTAACCGGTCAAAGCTTAGGCTTAAATAAAAGACCCGTTAGAAATCTAATAGGTTAACTATAAACCTTTGTTCCAGATTAGGAGGCCCAGTAAAAGCTACCACACTTACCGATTGTGTTACATACTTGCTCAGGTAAATACATTTTGACTTATTTTCCCTATACGGGCTTGGGGTACGATATTTAAAATACCGCTTGATCGGGCGCACAAGTCCTGCGCCTTATGGGTGTACAGTCTTGAATAGCTTGTGCGACTTCGTTTAAACAGTCTTGTCTTACTTTAGGCTTTGGGGGGTTATTGACCGTGTCCCGGATATCCTTGGCATTATCTTACGAGATGGCCACGACCAGAGCACGGGGTGTAGGCGTACACTCGGCGTGTATAACTCTTTAATGTGGTGTGTCATTTAATCTTTAGCCCGGACAGTAGATCCCGGGCCACCAAAGATACGAGTGCATGTAAATCGTTCACAAGTTTATATTGTATAATTATCCCAAGTTAATAAAAATATTTATGCCTTGTGCATTTAAATCAATTTTCAATCATTTTCAAAATGAGTCAGTCGATTTGTATTTACCAGTGTAAACTGACGTATTTTTCCCAAAAGGTTAAGTGCAGGTACTATACGAACTAGGCTGGCTGTTTCCTAAGAGCGTCCACTATAGTCTCGCAAGCTCGGACGACAAATAACTGTTGAACAATTTATTCTTAATTTTATTTGATCCGCCTGTGGATCCGTTTCAACTACTTATGATGTTATTATGTCATTTTATTTAAAAGTTGAAATGTATCTATTCTGCTTCCGCTGTGCATTATTATATTGTGTTGATTGTCTATGACGATGCCAACTACGTCACTGTACCCCACACTGGGCCCACCGGTGACACGTGGAAATCGGGGTGTGACAGGTTGGTATCAGAGCCAACGCTGAGTGAATTAAACACTATCCTAATGTGTTTAATCTCAGTTACACAATTGCACATTCCTCGATTTTCGAGTCTAGACAAAGAACTTAGGAAATGTTCAACATTTCGTTTATTTTATTTTATTTTATTATTAGCTTGTCTTATATATTTTGTTGTGCAACTTGTTTAAATTTTGACAGGATCATTATGCCGCCACGTATGAGAGGTCGAGGAGGATTCGCTACATCTCACGACCATGAGGCAGGACCTTCACACAGGCGAGCCCCGTCAGCTATGCACAACACTGCAGCCAATGATCTTTGGGGATCATTCGCCGAGCCGGCTAGACACTCGGTGTCTATAAGCACTTCGCCATCACTACCCCAATCATTTGGGCCCCACTCGGAAAATGGGCCCCATGGTTCTCATGGATCTTATATACCTCTTCATCAGTCGCCTCACCAATACCCAGCACCAGTTTACCAGGGTCTGTATAACCCTGATGCTTTTGTAGATGAGCCAGTGGGTCATAACCCACTAGGACCGGAGGACCACTTTCCTGGTGATCACGAGATGGAAGTTGACGAGGACACGGACCCTTCACTGCCACAGTCAGGTACGCCTAACCATCCCATCGAGATATCGGATGGGTCACCATTTAGGGGATCACCCTACAATGGTGTTGATAGCTTTCAGGAGAGGTTTCGACAGCACGATTGGTATTACACCCCCAGCCGCCACAACTCTCCGATGCTCCAGTCTCACCATGGATCGCCGGTGCACTCGCAGCACCACTCTCAGCAGCAGCAGCCTCAGCAGCAGCCGCCTTTGCAGCAGGACCTATCTGAGGCCCTATGGCGCGACGTGATCACTCCGTCGCCACCGCCACCACCAGTTTTACCTCCTCCGCCTCAGAGGCCAAGGAGGAATGCGCGTATGTCTACGCGCGGAGGGATTCGCATAGGCACCCCTCCACATGTTGGTAGCAGCCGCTACACGCCTCTCCACGAGGAGTCCGAGACGGGAGAATCTCCGCATCCCGTATCGGAGGTCACTTCAGTACCGATCCCGCCTCTGGCGCCACAGAACTATGGAGAGCCGATTCCGGCTTACGCTAGCGCAGCCCAGTTTGACCCGTTCGAGCAGGTTTTCCCTCAGGGTTACGATTACACAGGAGACCCTTATTGGCAAGCTGCAAACTACAGCTCGCTTCCACCTAGTGGTCCATTTGGAGACACTTGGGCTGCTGGGCAGTCTACTTTTGGTTACCCTCCGGGTTACCAGCAGCCACAGCCACAGCCACCGCAGCCGCAGCAGTATCAGCCACCGCCACCGGCGCCTATGATGTCGCCGCCGCAGGTTCAAGAAATCCTGCATGGGATTAACAGCATGCGACGTGAGTTGCAACACGAGATGCGAGCTGATCGCCGACGCAACAGTGGCATGTTCAAGAAGGTGTTTGACTTACTCAAGGGTAAGAGTAAGAAGGATCATTGAATCCTTTGATTGTTATCTCATTACTCATGTCCCTGCGTGGACATCTATTCCCGTACTCTACCCCTGCGTGGGTATACTTCCCTTATTCTACCCCTGTGTGGGTATGTTGTTCTGTTAACCCCTGCGTGGGTTTGTTTTGCTTAGTTGTTGTTGTTATTTGTTTAGCCCCTGCGCGGGCATGTCATTCATGTTATTTGAATTAAGTCCCGTTTAGGGCAGAGATGTACTAGTACTTTATTTAAAATTTGAAATGGTTAATTTGAATTTCTCATTTTATTTATGTGCATGAATTTAATAATTAAAATAATGGAAAATATCAATTTTTATTTGATTTACCATTTTAATAAGAATCTTAGTAAGGTATAACCTAGCTTGAATGCCTTATTAACAGGCCTGGCCATGATGGTAAAACCTGGTTGAAAAGATTCAACTCCATGTTAACATCTGAAAACATGTTAACATTCCTGGCCAACCGTGATCTGTAGAATCACACAAGCCACCCTTTTTAATAAATTATCTACAGATTATATCTGTATACAAGTCTATTAATGACTTGATACCTACGGGTTATGACTATGTCATATAGTGGCAGTTGTGGTTTATGACCCTCTGTCTAGTAAAGGATTATTTGTTTAATTATACAATTTATAATCCTATAAAAATCTAAATTTACAATTTAGTAGCTGTCCGTAGTGACTAGGCCTATGATGCCAATATATATATTTTCATTCCTTGATTGCTAATAAGAGCCTGAATGAAAATTTATTAAATTAACTGTTAAGGTTCTTGATACCATGGTTAATAAATCGTCTAGAACGATAATACTGTTAGGTTCTAAATAGACCTTGTCCTTTATTGTAGCTTAAAGCTACAATGGCCAAATCGGAGGAGACCAACAGTCATTCTGGAGAACACCCAGATAATACCAGGATTCACGTCACTGGTGAAGAATTGCAAGCACTGATAGATAACGCTGTTGCCAAAGCTATGGATAGGCAATTCAGAGAATCTAGCGGTACTCGGAGTAGGACCCGAACAGTAACGCATGTTAAGCCCAAGACTCATTCTGAGGCTCATAGTAAGCCACCTTCTAAAAAGAGTGAGCCGAAGAAAGATGAGGATGATAATCACTCCTCCAACCACAGCAGTATCCCTAAGCAAGAAGTCAAGCTGAAGCATGATACGTACAGCAAGTCCTGTACGTACAAATATTTCGTATCTTGCAAACCCAGAGATTTTACTGGGGAAAAAGGAGCAGTAGATTGCATGACGTGGATTGATGAGATGGATACTGTGGTTGATATCAGCGGGTGTGCTGATAGGGATGTTGTGAAGTACGCGTCCCAGTCATTCAAGGGAGACGCGTTAGCATGGTGGAAGTCGCTTCTACAAGCTACTGGAAAGACCGCTCTGTATAGCATGACATGGGATCAGTTTGTAGCACTGATCAAGGAGAATTTCTGTCCGCAGCATGAGGTCGAAAGAATAGAATCGGATTTCGTATCCCTGGTTATGAAGAATCTCGATTGTCAAGCGTACCTTACTACGTTCAACACTTTATCCCGGTTAGTGCCTTATCTAGTGACCCCGGAGCCGCGTAGGATTGCTCGATTTATTGGGGGTCTGGCACCGGAGATGAAGGCAAGCGTCAAGGCTTCAAGGCCTACTACCTTTAGATCAGTAGCTGATCTATCCCTCTCCCTCACTCAAGATGTTGTCAGGTTGAGAGCTATGAAGAGCTCAGAGGAGAACAAAAGGAAACGTGAGGATGACACCTCACGAAGGTCTGAGAAACGACACAGAGGGAGCAACGACCACCAAAAAGGGTCGGGATCTAAGAAAGGAGATCGTCAGTCGGGTGAGAAACCCAAATGCAAGGTTTGTAGGAGGCATCACTTTGGGAGATGCAGGCAGGAGTCTAAGTCCCAGTCTTTCGAGAAACGTTGTGGGATCTGCAAGTCCACAGATCATAAAGCTGTGGATTGCAAGAAAATGAAGGATGCAACCTGTTTTGGTTGCAACGAGAAAGGGCACATTCGGCCCAACTGCCCAAAGAATGCGAAGAAGGTTGATGATGGAAAGAAGACTAATGCGAGAGTCTTCAGAATGGACGCTAAGGAAGCAGTTCTAGACGACAACGTCATTACGGGTACGTTTCTTGTAAATGATGTTTTTGCTAGAGTCTTGTTTGATTCAGGAGCCGATAAGTCGTTTGTAGATGATAAGTTTTGTAAATTGTTGAACCTTCCTGTTAAAACCTTAAGTGTGAAATATGAGGTGGAATTAGCCGATGGAACCGTAGAAACCGCCTCGACTGTTCTAGATGGATGTGTCATATCCATTAGGAATCATTCTTTCCCGTTATCTTTACTTCCCTTTAAGCTAGCTGGATTCGACATAGTGATAGGAATGGATTGGTTGTCGAGTAACCAAGCCCAGATTCTGTGCAATAGAAAGCAAGTAATAGTTAAGACTCCGTCCGGTGAGTCACTTACTATTCAAGGAGATACCCAGCATGGATTGCCTGAGCAAGTGTCCATGCTCAAGGCATCCAGGTGCATGCAGAAGGGATGTGTCATTTACATGGCACAAGTTACCATTGATGAGCCGAAGCAGAAGATTGAAGATATCCCTGTTATCTCGGAATATCCTGAGGTATTCCCTGAAGAGCTACCTGGTTTGCCACCAGATAGACAAGTAGAGTTTCGGATAGATATCATACCAGGCGCAGCACCTGTAGCAAGAGCACCATACAGATTGGCACCAACGGAGATGAAGGAGTTGAGGACGCAGTTGGATGATTTGTTAGCTAAAGGTTTTATTAGACCTAGCTCGTCTCCTTGGGGAGCGCCAATCTTGTTCGTTAAAAAGAAGGATGGTTCGATGCGTCTGTGCATCGATTACCGTGAGCTTAATAAGGTCACTATCAAGAATAGATATCCGTTACCCAGGATCGACGATCTGTTCGATCAGTTGCAAGGAGCAAGCTATTTCTCCAAGATTGACCTAAGGTCAGGTTATCATCAGTTAAAGGTCAAGGATGAAGACGTACACAAGACAGCGTTTAGGACTCGTTATGGACATTACGAGTTCCTAGTGATGCCGTTTGGGCTCACTAACGCACCAGCCGCATTCATGGATCTCATGAATCGCGTCTGCAAGCCTTATTTAGATAAGTTCGTCATAGTCTTTATTGACGACATCCTTATCTACTCGAAGAGCCAAGCTGACCATGAGAAACACCTTCGTTGTATTCTCAAACTTCTGAATCAAGAGAAGCTTTACGCCAAATTTTCGAAGTGTGAATTTTGGCTTCGAGAAGTCCAATTCCTTAGACATGTTGTAAGCGAGCGTGGTATCCAAGTAGATCCCGCTAAAGTAGAAGCAGTCATGAACTGGCAGGAGCCGAAGACTCCCACCGAGATTCGCAGTTTCCTCGGATTGGCAGGATACTATAGGCGATTTATCGAGAACTTTTCAAGAATTGCTGCGCCCCTAACTTCGTTGACCCGTAAGAAGATTAAGTTTGATTGGGGCCCTAAGCAGCAGGAATCCTTCGACATTTTGAAGAAGAAGTTGAGCAATGCTCCAGTGTTGACGTTGCCCGATGGCATAGAAGATTTCATAGTGTATTGCGATGCATCGCACACTGGTATGGGCTGTGTGCTCATGCAGAGAGGCAAAGTCATTGCCTACGCTTCTCGACAGCTCAAGGTGCATGAGAAGAACTACACCACCCACGATTTGGAATTGGGTGCAGTTGTATTTGCTTTGAAGCTATGGAGACATTACTTGTATGGAACCAAGTGTATAATATATTCAGATCACAAGAGTCTTCAACACTTGTTCAATCAGAAGGAATTGAACATGCGTCAAAGGCGATGGATGGAAACTTTAAATGATTATGACTGTGAGATAAGATACCATCCAGGCAAGGCAAATGTAGTTGCCGATGCCTTAAGCAGAAAGGAAAGGGTGAAACCAATCAGAATCAATGCCAAACGCATTGAAATAAGAAATAATTTGAATGAAAGGGTGTTAGCTGCACAGAAGGAAGCTGTGCTGGAAGCTAACTATCCTGCGGAAAAGTTAGGAGTAACTGAGGAGCAGTTATCCTACGACAAAGATGGAATGCTACGACTAAACGGACGAATATGGGTTCCAGTCTATGGAGGACTTCGGGATGTTATCCTCCAGGAAGCCCACAACTCTAAATATTCCGTTCATCCTGGAGCTGATAAGATGTACCAGGATTTGAAAGCAAACTACTGGTGGATTGGTTTGAAAAAGTCAGTAGCTGAGCATGTAGCTAAATGTTTGACTTGTGCGTAAGTCAAGGCTGAGCATCAGAAGCCGTCAGGTTTGCTTCAGCAACCTGAAATTCCCGAGTGGAAATGGGAAATGGTGACAATGGATTTCATCACCAAGTTGCCGAAGACGAAAAAGGGAAATGATACCATATGGGTCATAGTAGATAGACTGACTAAGTCAGCTCATTTTCTACCCATCAAAGAGACGTATAGCTCATATATGTTAGCTCAATTATACGTCGATAAGATAGTAGCGCTACATGGTATACCTATATCTATTATCTCTGATAGGGATACTAGATATACGTCGCATTTTTGGAAGAGTTTCCAACAATCGTTGGGCACTCGTTTGAATTTTAGTACGGCTTACCATCCTCAGACTGATGGTCAGAGTGAGCGTACTATTCAAACTTTGGAAGACATGCTTCGTGCATGTGCGATCGACTTGGGTGGTAGTTGGGATAAGAACCTACCACTGATTGAATTCTCCTACAACAATAGCTACCATTCCAGCATAAAGGCTGCGCCTTTTGAGGCCCTATACGGTAGAAAGTGTAGATCGCCCATTTGTTGGGCAGAAGTTGGAGAAGTCCAACTGTCAGGACCAGATATCGTTTCTGAAACAACGGACAAGATCGTGCAGATACGCGATCGTTTGAAAGCTGCCAGGGATAGGCAGAAAAGTTATGCGGATCCTAAGCGCAAAGATTTTCACTTCGATGTAGGTGAAAAAGTATTGCTTAAAGTATCGCCCTGGAAGGGTGTGATGAGATTCGGAAAGAAAGGCAAGCTAAGCCCGAGATATATAGGACCTTTCGAGATTATCGAACGTGTCGGGTCAGTCGCTTATAAGTTAAACTTGCCTGAAGAGCTTAGTGCTATTCATAATGTGTTCCACATCTGTAATTTGAAGAAGTGTTTCGCTGACGATTCGCTGGTTATACCGCATACAGATATACACATAGACGAAAGTCTGAAGTTCATGGAAAAACCGTTGTCGATTGAGGATCGACAGGTAAAGAAGCTTCGAAGGAAGCACGTGCCTATTGTTAAGGTCAAATGGGATGCCCGTAGAGGTCCCGAATACACGTGGGAAGTGGAATCCACGATGCAAGAGAAATACCCTCATTTGTTTCAGTAAATCTCGAGGGCGAGATTTCTTTTAAGGGGGTGAGGATGTAACACCTCGAAAATTTTCGTCCAATAATGTCTTGACACGTGTCATAAGGTTTCGGTATGTGAAAACAAACATTAGAGGGACTAAAAGTGACAAACAGTGAAAACTATGGAACGTAAGGGTCCAAAGTGTCAACAATGGATAGATAGACTCTATGATAACCCTACATAATGTTCATAACCTTAAACGGGTGGTTCATGGATCATACGACGCGGAAATTGCACAAAAGTGAGGAATTACAAACTATAGGGGCCAAAAGTGTCAACATGTTTAATTTATACCTCTGAGTGAACTTTTGGCAGACCCGAAGCTTTGAGAAGCTAAAATATACTCACTAGAATATGTGGTTAAAATTTCGTGAAGTTTCGTCAACGTATGAGAAAGTTATGGCCAAAACCGTACTTGAGGGGTTAAAAGCGTCAACGTCGAATTTCATGGCTTTTCGGTTGAGCGCAAAGTTATCCGAGGACATTACCATGTTGGTAAATGTTCTAAGGTTCTTAAAAACCAAGTTTGGGGGTTTACGAGTCATGATAAGCAGCCGAAACATCGCGTGCAAGTTCAGGGACCAAAGCTGTCAAAATTGAAACAAGTTTGGCTGATCAGGGGTCAGGCGACCCGCCTGGACTGACCCAAGCGGGCCGCGTGGGGCTGCCAGTGACAGAATTCACGAATATGGTTGATTTGAGTCCGAAATTGAGTGCTAACCAGCTGGTATCACCTCCATAAATCACCAATAAGATGCCATGCATGCCTAGTGCCACAGTAACCTTCAATTTCAGCTTTAAATCAGTTCACAAGACCATTTCTTGGGCATTTGCAATTGTGATCAAGAACTCTCTACTCTCAAGAAACTCTCAAAACATCTCTGGAGCATTTCTGGACATCAAGGCCGATTCCTAGTGTTCACTAAGCATCTATAGGACCTTTGTAAGCTTCTAATTCAATCTCTAATTCGTTCTTGCATCGATTATTAGTAAAAGTCAAACTGATTGTTCATATACTTTGACTTTCTGATTAAACGAGTTTCACTCAGTCATTTCTCAAATTGAAACCAGATATATATTGGTATTTATATGGGAAACAAACCCTCTAAAGGGTATTGTCTGAATCCCACTATATGCATGCTAATTGTCGAGTCAAACGTGTTTCTAAAAAGTCAACAGAAATGGTTTTTGTGAAAAATAGCCTAAATGGTAATGTAAAGGACATGCAATCTGTTTGATCATCATAGATAGCTTTATAATGAATATGAGAATGTGTTTTACCACGATCAACTCGACAATCTTTAGTATAGATACGAATCGGAACCGAAAGTCTTGTAAAACGACTATTTCATAGGCTATCGATTCGGATTCGTACATGCATGTTTGAGATCTGTATTGGAGAGTATTTTTAACCATTTTTATTTTGGTAAAACTTTCTGGAATTTTTGTTGATTGAGTCTATACTTAGCCGATTCAAATGCATGTTTCCGATTATGCTTAAAAGTTGACTATTTTGCCCTTTTTGATATAAAACGTGATTTTTGGAAAAGTGAAAGGATAGAAATCTTTATTTCTAATATATAAACCTGCACCGAAAATTTCGGATCAGTTGGCGGTCCAGATTGTGAGTTATGGCCATTAGCGTAAAACTATATTATAAAGTTACATAAACGGTCCTTCTCGTGTATAACCTATTTCTGGCCACGTTTTGATACAAAACTTTTTACCAACTGTTGATATATAATATTTTGGGATTTTAGATGATTTTTATTTAATTTTTGGCTGATCGTATCTTAGATCGCCTAGTTATTTCGGTTTATGTCGGTTTTGACCATTTAGGCCATAAAATGAGTTTTATGCATCCTTTTGACTCAAAACCTTTTCCTACTGATTTTATATGTTAAATAAATTATTTTGAGCCTTCTGGAAATATAAAATCTCAGCTTTCATATATAAACCCGGAAACGGCTCTAAATCGCATTTTTAGCGTTTTAAGCGCATAGTAAACGTTATACCCGTTTTTAACATATAAGACTTATACCTACTGATGTGTTTAGCATATTTTCATATAATAACAGTAAGTATAAGTATATGAACTCAGATTTCCAGTTTTGGCAGTTTTAGCCCTTGTGAAATTACTAAAATACCCCTACGGTGCATAGTTTGGTTTAAATGATAGGTTTGATATATGGGTCATACCCTACTGTTATAATATGTTAAATTAAGTATATTTTCTGTATGAGCCAGACCCGAACCTCAGATTTCTAATTTAACTCTTTCATAATCTCTTAAATGACCAAAATGCCCTTATGAGGCATAAATTGAGTTTAAAATTATTCCGGGCAATATAGAACATAACTTACTGATGTTATATCATATTTAAAGCATATTATCTCAGGAAACTTGCATTTGACTCTTTTGGCTACCCGTAACGCCCTTTTCGCGTTCGGTTCGGTTTACGTAACTAGTTTACGTAAATTGACCGAAACGGGTCAAACGTTATCATTTTTATCTCAAAATCCAGAATGTATTTAGTATACCCATATTATACAAGTATTTAAACTTGTCGGGTCTAAATCACATTCTATCCGGTCTTTCGCTTAATCGTGCGTAAACCGTATCATTCTTAAAACTAACCGGTCAAAGCTTAGGCTTAAATAAAAGACCCGTTAGAAATCTAATAGGTTAACTATAAACCTTTGTTCCAGATTAGGAGGCCCAGTAAAAGCTACCACACTTACCGATTGTGTTACATACTTGCTCAGGTAAATACATTTTGACTTATTTTCCCTATACGGGCTTGGGGTACGATATTTAAAATACCGCTCGATCGGGCGCACAAGTCCTGCGCCTTATGGGTGTACAGTCTTGAATAGCTTGTGCGACTTCGTTTAAACAGTCTTGTCTTACTTTAGGCTTTGGGGGGTTATTGACCGTGTCCCGGATATCCTTGGCATTATCTTACGAGATGGCCACGACCAGAGCACGGGGTGTAGGCGTACACTCGGCGTGTATAACTCTTTAATGTGGTGTGTCATTTAATCTTTAGCCCGGACAGTAGATCCCGGGCCACCAAAGATACGAGTGCATGTAAATCGTTCACAAGTTTATATTGTATAATTATCCCAAGTTAATAAAAATATTTATGCCTTGTGCATTTAAATCAATTTTCAATCATTTTCAAAATGAGTCAGTCGATTTGTATTTACCAGTGTAAACTGACGTATTTTTCCCAAAAGGTTAAGTGCAGGTACTATACGAACTAGGCTGGCTGTTTCCTAAGAGCGTCCACTATAGTCTCGCAAGCTCGGACGACAAATAACTGTTGAACAATTTATTCTTAATTTTATTTGATCCGCCTGTGGATCCGTTTCAACTACTTATGATGTTATTATGTCATTTTATTTAAAAGTTGAAATGTATCTATTCTGCTTCCGCTGTGCATTATTATATTGTGTTGATTGTCTATGACGATGCCAACTACGTCACTGTACCCCACACCGGGCCCACCGGTGACACGTGGAAATCGGGGTGTAACAGCTGCAAGGCGCGGACACGTTTGGGGTTCGTTTCCTTCCGACTTAGGGCATCAGCGACAACATTAGCCTTACCTGGATGATACTTGATTGCACAGTCGTAGTCATTTAGGAGTTCTACCCAGCGACGTTGTGGCATGTTTAATTCCTTCTGATCAAGGATATGCTGAAGGCTCTTGTGGTCGGTATAAATAGTGCATTTAGTACCGTACAAGTAATGCCTCCAGATTTTGAGCGCAAATACTATGGCTCCCAACTCCAAGTCGTGAGTCGTGTAATTCTTCTCATGAACCTTCAACTATCGAGAAGCGTAAGCTATCACCTTTTCACGTTGCATTGGCACGCAACCAAGACCCTGAATAGAAGCATCACAATATACCACGAAATCCTCTATACCTTCAGGTAAAGACAAGATCGGTGCACTGCAGAGTTTCTGTTTCAACAACTGGAAAGCTTCTTCTTGTTTCGTTCCACAAGAGTATGCAACGCCTTTCTATGTTAACGAGGTAAGAGGCTGAGCGATCTTTGAGAAGTCTTTAATAAACCTGCGGTAGTACCCATCGAGACCGAGAAATTGTCACACCTCCGAAGGATTCTTCAGTGCCGCCAAATTTCTGATAGCATCAATCTATGCAGGATCCACGTGTATTCCTGATTCATTCACAATGTGGCCAAGGAAGTGTACCTCTCGAATCCAGAAGTCACACTTAGAGAATTTCGCGTAGAGTTGCTCCTTCCTCAGGAGCTCCAAGATAAGTTGTAAGTGTCGTTCGTGATCCTCCTTGTTCTTAGAGTAGATCATAATGTCGTCGATGAACACGATAAGGAAATCGTTAAGATACGGCTTGCACACACGGTTCATGAGATCCATGAAGACCGCTGGTGCGTTCGTCAACCCAAACGGCATAACCAGAAACTCATAATGTCTATATCGCGTTCGGAAAGCTGTTTTATGAACATCCTCCTCTCGGACTCTCATCTGCTTATAGCCCGATCTTAAATCGATCTTTGAGTAAAAACTTGACCCCTGCAACTGGTCAAACAAGTCGTCGATGCGTGGCAAAGGATAGTGGTTCTTGACAGTCACCTTATTGAGTTCCCGATAATCAATACAAATACGAAAAGATCCGTCTTTCTTCTTTACAAACAGCACTGGGCTCCCCAAGGCGAAGAACTGGGTCGGATAAAACCTCTATCCAACAGTTGTTGGAGTTGATTTGATAACTCTTGCAACTCTCCAGGTGCAAGACGATAAGGAGAACGAGCAATCAGAGCTGCTCCTGGTGCAAGATCAATCTGAAATTCCACTTGACGGTGAGGAGGTAAACCAGGTAGTTCCTCAGGAAATACATCAGAAAATTCACGAACAACTGGCAGGTCTTTGATCTTTCTTTCTTCAGATGGAGTATCAGTAACAAGTGCTAGAATAGCAGGATACCCCTTCCGTAGACACTTATGTGCTTGCATAGCTGAGATGATACCAACCATCGCCCCACTACGATGCCCTTGAACCAATAAAGACTCTCCACTGGGGAGAGGAATACGTACGATCTTCTCCTTACATAGAATCTCAGCTTGATGCTTAGACAACCAATCCATACCAACCACTACATCAAAACTACCAAGGGTAACAGGAAGGAGGTCAATGTCAAACACTTGACCCACAAGATCTAATTTACACCCAAAAAGGACATGCGAAGCTTCAATCGTTTTGCCATCAGCTATTTCTACTACATGCTTAGCTTCTAGAGGTGTTAGAGCTAACCCTAATCGTTGACTGAACTCTAGGGACACATAACTCCAATCGGCACCGGAATCAAATAATACAGAAGCAAAGAGGTTGTTTACAGAAAACGTACCAGTCACGACATTGCCATCGTTCCTAGCATCACCAGCTCCAATCGTGAATACCCTTCCACGAGCTCCATTGCCCCCATTGTTGCCGTTGTTGTTGTTCCCAGCATTGTTGTTGTTCTGGGGGTTGTTGTTATCGTTGGCATTATGATTCAGCTGAGGGCAATCCCGCTTAATGTGGCCCTCGTCCCTACACTGGAAACACCCCTTCTTGTGGCCCTGATTCTGATGAGGCTGCTACCTTTGCTGATGTTGATGCTGCTGATTCTGCTGTTGATTTTGCTGCTATTATTTTGGGAACGGAGCTCTACAGTCTCTTGCCATATGGCCCACCTTATTACACCTATGGCAAGCTTGAACACACGATCCATGATGATGATAACCACACTTGTTGCACTTTGGCTTCCTACAGACATAGGAGCCTTGACTCTGATTGCTGTTCTAGCCTTGGTTAACTGAGGACGACTGACTGAAACTTCAATTATTGCTGTTGTCAGGCCTTTTCTGTGATTGGCTTGCGCTGGTCGCCTTGTCAGCATCGTTCCATTTACGCTTGTAATCGCTGACAGGTGTGGTAGCTGTAGCAGCAGGGGTGGTAGCAGAAACACGGGGCGGTAGCGATCCACGCTCGACCTCTTGGTCGGTAATCTTGTGTGCCAAACGGATAATCTGAGGCAGATTGTTAAGGTTTGCAGCAGTGACCAAACTCTTTATTGCCGGTGCCAGGCCCTTGATATACAACTCAATTCTCCGAGGTTGGGGTCCAGACAGGTTAGGGCACATATTTGCTAACTCGTGAGATCGTTTCGTGTAAGCCTCGATCTCGGACCCCTCCATCTTCAGATTGTAGTACTCGTTCTCCAATTTCTGAATCTCGTCACGAGGGCAATACTCCTCCCGCATCAATTCCTTGAAGCCATCCCAGGTGGTTGCATTAGCCATTTCGATACCCAACATCTGCACTTGGGCATTCCACCAGGTCATGGCACCATCCTCCAATGTGCCAGTAGCATACTTCACCCGGTCCCCCATGGGACAGTTACACATAGCGAACACTGACTCATCTTTCTCGAACCATCGAAGTAGCCCCACAGCCTCTTCAGTCCCACTGAAGGTCTGTAGCTTACAATCCATGAATGTCTTAAACGTGCAAGCAGGCGGATGGTTTTGATTCTGATTCGCTTGCTGACCTAATAAACGAAAGAGAAAGATACAGTACACGGGTAAGAGTTGGGTACACGACACGAGAATAAGGAATATTTGGCACGATTCGTACCAACTTGATAGGCTGCCAAAGCCTCAGCCACACGGGTGTTGATCAGGTCAGTCAATTCGGCCTGGGTCATAGCAATGTGACCACGTCCGTGACCCCGTCCGCTCATGATTCTATATAGGAAAAGGGAAATGGTTAAGGGTCGAGATATGGTAGGAGTCAAAGCTTACGAAGACTTCTACAGGCTACTAAGTTTACATCAAACAACCGAGCGGAACCCCCTTCACACTTGTTAAGCCTCACTGGGACTCACATGCACCCCACACTATGATTATGTGTGTACCCATAATAATAATGCAATTTGCATGTTTATCTCAGCTCCTCCCAACTCGTGCTACAAGGTTCCTCAAATTCGAGTAGCAAATCAGAAGACACCACAAAACATGAGTCACAAAAATCTAACGGAATATCACACTGTGACTGTATCAGTCATATAAACTAGGCAAGTACACATGAATTCAGTCTGTAGTGTTAAGTGTGCAATCTCATGCAACATCATACGTAAGGGTACACTAGATATGCTATGCAATAAGTAAACGAGATACGAACCTTGCAATCTGGAGCTGAGTGTCATGGTCGATTTTCGAAGTTGTTCGGTCATAGTCTGGTTTTATGAAAACGTTTTAAAAACTAGTTCACTATAACCAGTGGCTCTGATACCAAACTATCACACCCCCAAAATACCAGGATCCAAGCCACCAATCACATTGAACTATAAATAATATTTAAGCAAAACATTCCATTCATTTCATAATATAATTCCAAGTCATAAGCTAAAACCAAAGTAAACGTTCAGCGGAAGCATAATGTAAAATGTTAATCAACTGTTTCAAGACAAGTGTTCAAAACCATGAAACATGTATCAAAGAGTCTCGACCCATGACCACTCCAGCACTCCCAGATAGCAAGTCCATAACGAAGAATCTAACGACCTGCAGGCATGCAGACAAGTGTGTCAGAGGACGCTGGTGAGTTCAAAGTTTGTTATCACGTTTTAGTTACCAGATATAAGTATAAAACATTTCAGTGATTTGATGTTGCTAAAAACTCGATTACCACTGATGGCTCCAGATTATTTGCCCTATTCACCAATGCCTCTATCAAAGCAATGGTCAAGACTGGGGTCATGAGTTCACGCCCGTCCTCCCCAGTACGGTGTGAGGGTGCCAAACCTAGATAGCGCTATCAACTAATACCCCGTTGCCTCCCTGGCAACAGATCGGTAGAAGGGACTTAAGTGATAGATATGAGTGTATTAACCAACACCCCAATAACCCGACATTCCTCCCCGGAATGATTACCAGATGTCCATCCCCGGGACGCATGCTTGGAAAAAGAGCAGTGCACTCACCTTAGCTTTGCTCGGTATTTAACAAGTTACCCGTTCCAGTTAATCAACCAACCCTTGAAATATACTGACGATACTCAGATCGTTACGAAGGAAGGACCTCGAAGTAGAGAGAATTGCCACAGAAAGGAAAGAGGAGGACTCTAGGGTTTTTGTGATGGTTACGTTACAATTTACATAAGTTATACGTCTCATGTACTGGGCCTGAACGACTTGGGCCGAGAGGCCCTAATGGCGAAACACCCACTTCGACGAAATACATCCTTCGTCGTGCATGTGGGTGACGAAATACATTTTTCGTCGAGCTCATACATCACGTTTTGTTTTCATTAATCACTAACCTTAAATATTAAATCACCCAATCATTAGAATATTCTAATCCTTCAAACAATTACGCATTACATAACATAAAACAAATAGTCAAACAGAATTACTAAACAAGTGGTAAGTAGATGAAAGGGCTTGAAATCTCGAGTTGTCACATCATCCCCAACTTGAAAGAAATTTTGTCCCGAAATTTGATAAACAATCCACAATAGCACGGCGTTAGCTCAAGATGACTGTATATTTTCCGTGGGTGCCACATATGCATTCAGAATACAGAAAACTATCATTCAAAGTCCACGCGCGTTCGAGAATAGCGATGGCGATTAGCGAGTACACAGCGAGTAACATAGCATGCGGTTAACCATATGTAGCAGCGATTTGTTAGTGTTGTGTCGTGTGTTGTGTGTGATAAATAGCGAGAGAGAAAGCGTATAGATCGAAAACCTTCAGTACCTCAACACGCTAACAGATAACATATAAAACCACTTATATCTCATAAAATCCACATAAAAACGATGAATATCAGAGTCGGCAGTTGCGAGCTCAGAATCGAAACACATAAAAATCAAGAATAGATTGTCTGCGGCTGACGTCGACTACCCAAAGTGATTCGACTATTCACAAGGACTTTTGGTACACACTTTGGCCTTCAGGACTGTGCTCTTGCCTCGATCTTGGGCGAATGGCACGCATCCTTCCAGTTACAGCGTGACCTCAAGCCGCTAGAGTCCGTCGAGACTTTGGTGAGAGTTTTGTAAAAACCAAAATAAAGATCGGAACAAGTCATCAAGGTTCGGGTTTCACCCCTTACTTAACGACTTTGTTCCTGTTTTGATAAAATAGAGAAGAAATTTGCGTCAAAGTATGGATTTCACTCCTGATTCAACGCAAATTCTCGTGTTTATAGATAAAAATGCGGGTCGAACAAGCAATTTAGTCGAGAGTTTGCGGTTTTCACACCTAATCTCGACCTTATTGCTCGTTCATTTTCGAAAATTAAAGTGTAGTGATAGTGTAGCGTAAACGAGAATAGCGAGATATAACAAGTAAGCTCGTTCAAAAATCCCTAAGGGTTTACACAAGTCGGTCTGTTGGTACTTAGACTATACACTAGGTCGTTTCTAAGACATCGACCCGGACTAGGTCGAGTCTTGCCTAATTCCCTATAGTTATGGCTCTGATACCAATCTGTCACACCCCAACCGATGGCAGAAACATCGGGGAGCGGCACTGAGCGGAACAGATTGACCAAGAGAAATTCCATAACAACTACTTTACCGAATAGTTAAATATTATGTCCCATACCGTAACCTATTAAGCAAGTAAAACTATTACAGACAGCGATATCTCAAAGTCAAATAACATGTTCCGACAACTCAGATTTCAAATAAAAATAAATTGTCTTTGTTTCTAAACTCCATCCTACTTGATTCCACAAAAGCAGGAAAAACACCACGTCCTAGCAGATAGCATCCTAAACACCTGTCACATACGTTAAAATAAAGGTCAATACACATAGTGTAAAGGTGAGCATAGCAGTTTGATAATAGCATAACAGAGTTTGAAAACGTTTACGCATAACCAGCATGTAACATGTATAAAGTGATGCTAGTAGGTTATCGACAGAGAAATATGCACAGACGTGACTACGAGTTATAGAATACACAACACATATCCCCACTGGGACACGTGAAGTAAAGCCCTTAACAACCCATGTCCACGACAGGTGCTGAGTCCAAACTATAGTACTACCGTTGCTAAGGTGTCAGGTAACAATCACTGTGTTAACATAACATACATGCATTCATCGAATAACACGTATCATGCAATAACGGTTAGCGTACAAATAGTGTTTGCGTTGTGTGTCGATTGTGATTTAGAATAAGTAACGTATGTAACACCTAAAAGTGCATAAAGCAAAAAGGGAATGGAGTATACTCACAGATCGTGCTTAACAGGTAAACACTATCTTGGATTGAAGGGAGCACTGGAAAAGGTTAGTCTGAACAGTTAACGATAGCATAAACGATAATGTAACAACTGTCACTAAAATCAATAATTAGGACGATACTTAGTCAATAAGAAAACCCTAATTGAGACACCCAATTAATTATGCACTAGCCCTAAAATTTTCAAAACCATCGGAATCAGGATCAGGGCCCCTAAAACTCAAGGGGGGCAAACCCTAATTGATAGTTATCTAAAATAACTCGTTGTTTGAATCTGATTGGACCATTTTATCAACTCAGCATAGCTAGTCCCGAACCTAGGGACCCTATATTTAGACTGCTTCCCTTACGGACCGTAAGGGAAGTGGCATACGGTCCGTAAGCGATCCCAATTTCGTGTATAAATAGCAGACATTGGCACTTGAAATTATGTGTTTGAACGACGAAGAAATTCGTCTAAGGCACGGAGTTATACTCTGTTTACTACAATTAACACACACAATTCACGAAGTGCTGCCGCAATCAGGGTAATAACTCGATCGCTATTACGATTCAACGTCCGATCGATTATAACTATCCAACGATTGTCTGAGTGCTGCTCAAATTGAGCTTCTACTTGGATTATTCGTCGTGATTTCGACTTGAATATCTGAGTGCTGTTCGAATTCGGACTATGCTCTGTTATTCGTTGTGAATCCGATTGAATTATTAAGTATTGCACTTGTTAATCATTGTGAGGGTTAAATCTCGTGAATTGACGTAACTGCTGAATTAGTTACTAACCTGTTGTGTGTGCATTATTATTAAATTAGGTTTAATCAAGGCTAATCAGTAGGCTTATACCTTGCCCGTTAAATCTGCAATGTGAGTCATTCCTCTTTTATAGACTCTTTTCTCACAGGTTGTGAGTCATTCTCTTTTTCTCAAACTGTTTTACAATACCTCAAATTATTTTCAAAAGGGTTATAATTACAGGATTAAGTCGTGGTTATCTTGACCGCTGGTTAGTGGGGTATTGTTGATGTGTGTAAAATGCAACATATAAAACACATCAATTAAGGCATAAAACTAACCCTTTTTAAGTACTAATGTTGGAAAAAGAGTGTTTTTGTCTTCCTTTTGTATTTTCAGGATGAAATGAGCTCAAAATCACAAAAGAAGCAAAAAGACCACTAATTCTACCATAAATACAAGAAAAGGAACAAAAGTAAACTGCCCGGACCCTCAACGGCACCTCCCAAGACAAAGAGAAGAGAACAGAGTCTGAACACGCCCCGTGTCCAGTGAACACGGGGGCGTGCCCAGGAAGCAGCAGAAAAGACAAACCAGTAGAAGCTTCCATTGCTCACCACGGGGCCGTGCCCAGCGAGCACGGGGGCGTGTTGAAAGTACAGCAGGTGCATTAATTGTAATTCGCAATTACAATTAATGAAGAGAGAGAATGTCAGACGGGCACGGGGCCGTGTCCAGCGGACACGGGGCCGTGTCCAGCGTTCTGTTCAGCCTATAAATAGAGGAGCTTGGTTTCATTCTCTCTCATCCCTTGGCACACCACCTCTCTCACACCTCATCCACCACCCACCACCACCATATCACCATCATCCACCACCATCATCCATTGTCCATCGTAGAGTGTGTGAGTCGTCTCGGGATCCAAGATTGATCGTAAGAGTTCTTGACAATCAAGGCCATGTTTGCCTAAGTCTCTTACATCACTTGGTGAAGACAAGTGTTTAGTATAATACTTTTTATTTTTAATCTTTTGCACTTTTTATTTGGTTTTGTATTAATGACTTTAATAACTAGTTACTTATGTTGAAGGTGATCTTTCCTTATCGTTTGTCCGTGGTGTCTTGGCGTTATTTTACTGTCTATATAAAATAAAAGATTTTCACCATTCATATCTCCACGGTCTATATGGAGGTATGTTGGCTACCTGGTCGGGGGTTAAGGGAACGGTTTGGTAAGGGTCTTGCCCTTGTTCAGCGTTTAGAGGTCCTGCTTGGGACCTGGGTCAAATTTAGTAGGATCTCCTTCAATGCCCATAGGTATTGGATGGCGGGGATCCAAACTCTTTGACCCCCTCATAAGCTAACTACTATTAATACTATAACCCGGCTATTTAGGACTGTATCCCTGCTGACTCAGACTACTTAGCCGAGGGTAACGTCACCGCCAAAAGCGGGGCCTACCATAATTTGCATTAATAACTTAATTCATTATCTTTCAATAATCCGACCCTTTAGGATTGTATCCTTGCTGACTCAAACTACTGGGTTGAGGGTAACGTCGCCTTCAAAAGAGGGGCCTACTACAATAACTAAGATAATCTCTTAAACAAGTGCAAAAGTGCGAAAATAATCAAAGGTTATACTAATACACGAGTCGGATCCAAGTGATTCATCTTGTCTATCTGTTTTTATTTTATTTTCTTTTTCAGCATTTAGTTAGTTTTTATTTTTCTTAGTTTAAAACATTTTTCTAACTTTTTGATTTGATTAGACGTTGAGGATAAACCGGTATTAAAAGCTCTTGTGTCCTTGGACGACCTCGGTATCTTACCAACACTATACTACGTCCACGATGGGTGCACTTGCCCATATGTGTGTTTAGTGTTAGTGAATATCGTGTTTTATAAATTTAAAACTTGGCTAAAAGTGTAAAAAGGGTTTAAATAAACATCTAAAAATATATTACACTACACACGCATCAAGTTTTTGGCGCCGTTGCCGGGGACACAAGGATTTTAAGAAAGTTAGGAATCAACGGCCTAATCATCTTTTTATTTTTCTTTAATTTTTAGGATTTTTTTTTAGATTTTTCAGCTTCTGCAGAGCTCAGCACGGGGCCGTGCCCGCTGAACACGCCCCGTGCCCAATCATTGGAACTGGCAATCATGTTTTATATCAGACAGTAGGCTGAACACGGGGCCGTGTCCACTCAACACGCCCCCGTGCCCAAGATTCAGTTGCTGAAAACAGAACCGTTTGATCCCGGCGGTTGGTAACTTCTGATACAAACATGAGTAATAGTGATTCTTTTTACTTTCGGCACTCTTATGGTTTGTGGTGTCAAATATGTGGAGGCGAACATGAGGAATTAAAATGTTTCTTCCTCACTTATAGGCCACACTATATAGACCCACCAATTCCTTGTAACCTTAAGAGGGGTGAAAGTAAAAATAAACACTATTTCTCCCTCGAATGCGCCCAACCGGATATTCTAGGAGATATGCTCCTTGACGAGCTATTTCAACTAGAAGAACTACTTTTAATTGGTCAAAAGAACTTAGGAAGGATTTCTTAGATCCATCCCAAGATGATGACCATGAGGAAATGTTGGAACCGCATTCTGACAACCTCGTTGCTCCCAAAAATACCTTTCTTCCTAGACAAGACGTGGACGATAGTCGTCCCTGTGCCGATTGTGCCGTGAAGGACTCCCCATCGACCTCGTTCGGTGCATACATAGACCTGAGCGATTCGGCATACACCTTCTTTAACGAGAGCCCGGGAAAGGGTTGGACTTGTCCACCTAGAATGAAAATAGGAATTACCCTCACCGACAACCTCTTGCGTTCTCGCCTTAGTATAGGACAATTAAGGTATCTTAGGCATTTTGGGGTTGTTCCAACAAGTCAGGAGCCACCCGATAAAAAAAAAAAAATTAGCTCCTTAAAGAAAAAACTTCATAAATCAGCTTTCCGACACGGGGCCGTGCTCGGCCAACACGCCCCCGTGTCCGTCAAAAGATTCCCTTCTGATCATAACGTCAGAATACGGACAAACTGTGTCAGAATTTTCCCTGCACACGGGGCCGTGTCCAGCGGACACGGGGCCGTGTTCAGCGGGCTGTCATTTTCTATAAATGCAGCCAAAAATCCTGCACATTTGGACCAACTTGGGGGCAGAGATTTGAAGGAATCTTCTCTCAAACAATCCTAGGTAAGTCTAAAAGAAGTTTCCAACAACCCATCTTGTCCTTTCCTCTTCTAGACATTTCCTTCTTCTTCATCTTTCTTCAAAAAAAAAAAAAAAAAAAAAAAAAAAAAAAAAAAAAAAAAACCACCATGAGAAATCTGAATTTTCAATCTTTATGGTAGGAAACAAGGAATTTTGGTCATGGAATCTTGGTAAAAACATGTTATGTAACATTGTTTAGAGTTATTTACTGTCAAAAAGCTTGCATAAACTCAGAAAATAACTTAGAAGACCAAAATTCCTTGCTCCAAAAATTCTGCAGAAAGATGAACACGGGGCCGTGCTCAGTGAGCACGGGGCCGTGTCCAGAAGCTGTTTAGTCTTATAAACTATTTTTGGTTTATTTTTCGTAGAATGGCGAGTGAAAACAGCGAAACATCATCCATTCATTCCTCAAACAGCCGAAGGGGAAGGAGGCCCTCCGTTGAAGCCACACTTGTGCACTACGTGATAGCACTAAGAGAGGCTCTCGACGAAATGACGTCCGTAGAGGAGGTCCTCATTGACCGTATCAACGATCTTACAATGGGATTGGAAAGCAGCTTCCAAGAGATTAACCTTTTGCACCAAAGGTTAAACATTTTGGTGGCACCTCCTATGGAACCAGTCCTTCCACAACAAGACTGGAACTTAGCACTCGGTATTAACAACCCTACCGGGTGGGGAGACATTCCCGCGGAACCTCCTATGGAAATCCCACAAGAAGTCCCGGCGGAAGTTGAAACTCCTCAAACAAATGCAAATGAGCCTTCCTTCCTCCTTCCAAGGGAGGTAGAGGAGTGGCTTGCCGACATATGAGGAGAAACGCATCCGAAAGGTGGAGCTCTACAAAGCCTTATCTAACCAAGATCAGTAGATTCTTGGAAATTTTGCTAAAATTAAAATAAAACATAGGGCTAGAACTCCATAAGCTTACTATCTATGTAACTTTTATCTTTATGTATTATCTCTCTATTAGCAATGTTATGATGGTTTTTATGATTTATGGACTCATGGTGGTAATGGATGAAAAAGGGAACGAGAAAAATGGAACCATGCAGAAGAACAGAACAAACCGACAAAAATCTCCATAACAGAAGGCTCCACACGGGCCGTGCCCAACCAACACGGCCCCGTGCTGAGCCCCCTGCAGGAAATCACCCAGTTCAGGTAACTGGACACGGGCCGTGTCCGGCGGACACGCCCCCGTGTCCAGGCTTCTGTTTCAATTCTATAATTTTTGTTACTGGCACTTGACCACGGGGCCGTGCCCGGTCAACACGGGGCCGTGTCCAGAGCACCAGTAACACAAATCTTTGTTTTCAAACACACTTTTACATATTCTAATCAACCAAAAACTTTATTTTTGGACACATTGAGGACAATGTGTAATTTAAGTGCGGGGGGGGATGCTAAAACCTTGGAATTTTGCAAAATCCTAAAACAAGCCTTACACAAAACTCTATTGGAACCGCTAAACACCCCAAAAATTTTTTTTTTTCAAAAACTTTTTCATTTTTTATTTTATTTGCTTGTCTTAGTTTAAGTTGGGAATAACAAGTTATAAAAGGGTTATATTTTTACAAACTTACAACCGATAGCGTCGTGATAAAAAAAGAACTAACATAAGAAAATTATGAAACGGTATAACAAGTCTAGCTAAAATTCGATTATATATGCTTGGTCACATTAAAAACCCATTCCCACAAAAAGTGAGTTTTGAGCCTTTATTGAGCATAAAAATACACATATTTAGATTAAATGCTCATTTTTCGTTTCTTGTGTGAATAGCCGCTCGGTCTTTACAAATCTAGAACTTGCCACGACGATACATTCCCGGTCCTTACCAACTTAAACCCAAGTAAGTAAATGATGGAGGCATTAGGACTAACTATTTTTCTTTCAAAACCATTATTTTTCATTTTTTACCTACCCAAAATCCCCCTAGAAAACCCCTTTGAGCCTAAACCTTTCATTTCATTACCCCCAAAACAAAATTTTTTTTACCCACCAAAAACCTTTTTCATTTTTTTTTTCACCTTTATTTTAGTAACAAACTCGGTTTTTCATAAACATACCCTTTACGTGACAAAAAAAAAAAAAATATGAAGTCAAAAACAAACATAAGCTACAAAAAGCTTGTTTGGAGAAATACTTCAAAAATAAATGTCACCAAAAATAAGGTATTTCACGAAAACCGACACTTGTTACGATTTTCGCCCTTTTTTACTAACCACTAACCAACCACCCACCTTTAAACCCAAGCCTTCACCCCAAAAGACCTCTTGATATTTACAAAGGTAAAAAGTTAAAAAGGAGGAGGATTGATCGCTTGGCAAGCATATGGAGAATGTAAATCCGTGCCGCTCTCGAGCGATTCACTTAAATATACACCTTCGGCCGAGTGATTGAGTGATCTCCCGTGAGGTATGTGAACTTGTATATAAATGGAATTTTAATAAGGCATGCTATGCCAAATAAGTAGTTTATCTTATGAAAAGTTCAAAATAAACCATGACGAATGAGATTGTAAATAAAATAAAAATAGAACCTATACAAACCTTGGATTCCCGACACTCTAGGACAAGTTAAAAAACTTCTCTTCTACCTATTCCATTTGGGAGTGTAAGCCACATTAAAAGAGTTTTGCTTGAGGACAAGCAAAAGTTCAAGTGTGGGGGTATTTGATGTGTGTAAAATGCAACATATAAAACACATCAATTAAGGCATAAAACTAACCCTTTTTAAGTACTAATGTTGGAAAAAGAGTGTTTTTGTCTTCCTTTTGTATTTTCAGGATGAAATGAGCTCAAAATCACAAAAGAAGCAAAAAGACCACTAATTCTACCATAAATACAAGAAAAGGAACAAAAGTAAACTGCCCGGACCCTCAACGGCACCTCCCAAGACAAAGAGAAGAGAACAGAGTCTGAACACGCCCCGTGTCCAGTGAACACGGGGGCGTGCCCAGGAAGCAGCAGAAAAGACAAACCAGTAGAAGCTTCCATTGCTCACCACGGGGCCGTGCCCAGCGAGCACGGGGGCGTGTTGAAAGTACAGCAGGCGCATTAATTGTAATTCGCAATTACAATTAATGAAGAGAGAGAATGTCAGACGGGCACGGGGCCGTGTCCAGCGGACACGGGGCCGTGTCCAGCGTTCTGTTCAGCCTATAAATAGAGGAGCTTGGTTTCATTCTCTCTCATCCCTTGGCACACCACCTCTCTCACACCTCATCCACCACCCACCACCACCATATCACCATCATCCACCACCATCATCCATTGTCCATCGTAGAGTGTGTGAGTCGTCTCGGGATCCAAGATTGATCGTAAGAGTTCTTGACAATCAAGGCCATGTTTGCCTAAGTCTCTTACATCACTTGGTGAAGACAAGTGTTTAGTATAATACTTTTTATTTTTAATCTTTTGCACTTTTTATTTGGTTTTGTATTAATGACTTTAATAACTAGTTACTTATGTTGAAGGTGATCTTTCCTTATCGTTTGTCCGTGGTGTCTTGGCGTTATTTTACTGTCTATATAAAATAAAAGATTTTCACCATTCATATCTCCACGGTCTATATGGAGGTATGTTGGCTACCTGGTCGGGGGTTAAGGGAACGGTTTGGTAAGGGTCTTGCCCTTGTTCAGCGTTTAGAGGTCCTGCTTGGGACCTGGGTCAAATTTAGTAGGATCTCCTTCAATGCCCATAGGTATTGGATGGCGGGGATCCAAACTCTTTGACCCCCTCATAAGCTAACTACTATTAATACTATAACCCGGCTATTTAGGACTGTATCCCTGCTGACTCAGACTACTTAGCCGAGGGTAACGTCACCGCCAAAAGCGGGGCCTACCATAATTTGCATTAATAACTTAATTCATTATCTTTCAATAATCCGACCCTTTAGGATTGTATCCTTGCTGACTCAAACTACTGGGTTGAGGGTAACGTCGCCTTCAAAAGAGGGGCCTACTACAATAACTAAGATAATCTCTTAAACAAGTGCAAAAGTGCGAAAATAATCAAAGGTTATACTAATACACGAGTCGGATCCAAGTGATTCATCTTGTCTATCTGTTTTTATTTTATTTTCTTTTTCAGCATTTAGTTAGTTTTTATTTTTCTTAGTTTAAAACATTTTTCTAACTTTTTGATTTGATTAGACGTTGAGGATAAACCGGTATTAAAAGCTCTTGTGTCCTTGGACGACCTCGGTATCTTACCAACACTATACTACGTCCACGATGGGTGCACTTGCCCATATGTGTGTTTAGTGTTAGTGAATATCGTGTTTTATAAATTTAAAACTTGGCTAAAAGTGTAAAAAGGGCTTAAATAAACATCTAAAAATATATTACACTACACACGCATCAATTGTGCACATTACTAATTTCTCACGGTTAGGCAATAAGCCCTAACAGGGGTTAGGCTAATAAGACCTAACAGTGACAAAACGTCACTAATTGGGTGACTGGACCCAATAGTGGTATGACCATCGTCACACGGGTGGCAAGACCAGATATTAATTAAGATACTGCCATAGTAATCGCTCTTATGCTGTAATTTATAACTATGCGTCGTTTTTATCAAACTGAATGATTCACTCAGCATTTCCCCGCTGACAAAACCTTTTTACAACATGTTTCAGGTGACATTCTGTGATTTCAGTACACGTGCTACGGAGCACCATCAAGCTTGAAATAGTGGCTCAATTAAATAAATAGACATGTTTGTAAAATAATGAAATTATGAGGATTATGGGATTTATCCTGAAACATAAATAAATAATACTCGGGCATTTTTCAAATTTAAAACGATCCTGTTAAGACTTTCGCTATAAAAATAAGTACCACGGGATTTTCTGTCCCGCGGCTCCTGAAACGGGTCAAACCGGGTCGGGGGCCGTGACAGAAAAAGGTGGTATCAGAGCCACTGATCAAGCCACTGATTTAAGCTTACTATTGATTTTAGCCTATTAAAGTAATTGAGAAATACTTAGGAATTTCTAATTGTTATTTGTTGATTATGTGTTTTATTATCTGACTAATTACATACCACATAGGGCAGATCTTTATATGCTAGCCAACATAGCAATTAATACAAATTTTAAATAAATTAGACCAAAATTTTAGTACCTTTATTATCCACAGTCTAGAAGCCTAATTCAGTAAGTAAATAAACTTACAAATAAAACCTAGGGTATTTTAAATTTTAGTTATTTTGGTAGTTAAACAGTATGAAATGATATTTCAAAGTTTTCTATCAAATTTGCTATAACTTCTGACCTAGTAACTGTGTTATGTTAAACAGCATGAGTGACTTGTCTGATGCCCTTCAAAATTTAAATCTCTATCCAGTAAGAATAGAAGTTTCCAGAGATTTCAATAGATATATAGCAGAAAGGAAAGAACCTATAGAATTCAACGTTGTACCTCTCGAAAAACCCACACCTAAGAAAATAGAAATCGGGGAAAGCTTTAGGCAAATTGAGGGGTTACCATCCCAGGAAGAATTTGATTTTTCATTGACAGATTATAATTCTATCAAGTCTGTTAATGAAAAACAACTAGTAATAAATGTAGAACCAGCTATTCCAAACCCTTCGATCCACTCGCAACCTTTAGGAATAGACGAATGGTTGACTAATGAAATACAGATTCAAAATTATCCCTATAAGCTTTTTCCTCAGTACGATCCAGAACCAAATCCACCAATAAGTAACAAGAATATAACTAGACTCCGCCACTATGACTAAGAACCAATGAATGTTGGGAATAGAATCTAAGAGATTGAGAAATAGATCTCCTGAGAGGGAACACCGTTATTAGAATATCATTTACCAAAGAATAGGAGATTTATGAGACAGGGATTGTGTAATAATAGTCAAAATCAGTCTGTAAAATAATTACGAATAAAAAATGTGAAGATAATGGTGTATAATAAGGCATATTGTTATTTCGAGAAATCAATAGTTTGGCTATATGAAACTATATAATGATTTTGTGTATACTTGTTATTTATTTGATACTAATACAATTATATATATATATATATATACAATTAATTATCAGATGGAAAACGCAAATAATGAACCAGTTAATGAGGTTAATCAATCTGAGCAACAACCTGGGGATCAATATATGACTAGACAGGATATAGAAAATATTGTTGCTCAAGGGATAGCTAACACTATTCCAACAATGATAGCTCAAGGGATAGCCAACGCTATTCCAGCAATCGTTGCTGCTGTTAAAAATCCAATGGAACCACAACAAATCATTCCTAGCAAACGTATTTCTGAAGATAACTTCAGTAATAGCGTAACGGAGGAAATGATCATAATAAGGAACTAGGACAAGCTCCGCTCTCTAAGAAAAAGAAAGCTGCAACGCCTGGTTGCACTTACAAGGAGTTCCTTGCCTGTAAACCTGTAGAGTTCGCAGGCAATGAAGGGGCAACTGCGGCACTGCGTTGGTTAGAGAAAACCGAGGCAGTGATCAGAATAAGTAAATGTGTTGAGGAAGATTAGGTTATGTACGCTTCGCACCTTTTCAAGGAAGAAGCGTTAGAATGGTGGAATACAGTGTTACAAGCTAAAGGAAGTGACGTGGCCTATGCCATGAGTTGGGAAGAATTTAAGCAACTAATAGAAAGAAAATTCTGTCCCGAATATGAAAAAGAGCAGATGGCGAATAAGTTTTTAAGTCACCGAATGGTAGATGTAGATTGTCGAGGGTATACTTCAAAATTCTTTGAGTATGCCAGAATTGTACCTACCCTGGCTTCGCCAGAACCGGTACTTATCTCTCGTTATATCTGGGGTTTGATTAGTGAGATTCGTGACATTGTCAAAGCTGCGAGACCCCGCATGATTGACGATGCGGTAGAATTAGCTAACACTCTAACTGACGGACTGGTACGCACTCGGGAAGAAAATAGGAGGAAGGAATTAGCCCAGAAAATTTCCCAAGAATTTCATATAGGTACTAGTAACAATTTCAAGAAAAGAGAAAATGGGCGATTTTCCGCTATTCCATTTTGCAATACCTGCAAAGGGAAACATTTTGGAAAATGCAGAGGATGCTGCAATTACTGCAAAATTCCAGGACATCTAGAAGAGGATTGCAGGAAAAAAGAAGGCAATAACCTGCTACAATTGTGGAGAACCCGGACATTTCAGAACAAACTGCCCGAAATTAGGCAACCCAGCAAATGAAAAGACGAAACCTGCAGAAGGGACTACCAAGAAAAACGCAAGAGCTTTTCAATTAACTACTCAGGAAGCTGAACTAATTCCTGACGTCATAGTTGGTACGTTTTAGTTCACAAACGTTTATGCAAGTATTATTTGACTCTGGTGCAAACCAAAGTTTTATAAATACTTCATTCTGCCAAGCCCTTAAATTACCAACCTTAGGCAGACTTTTTAAACGGCAGATGGGAATTCCGTTAGATTAAATAAGATTTTGCGAGAAGCAAAGATAGAATTAGGATATAAATTTTCTGCAAAACTTGTTACTAATAGATTTAGCTGGATTCGATGTTGTATTAGGAATAGATTGGTTAACAGCCAACCATGCTTGAATTCTCTATGATAAAAGTTCCATAGAAACCCATACACCCGCAAGAGAATTAGTAATAATAATCAGAGATAAACCACAGAGGTCATTGAAATTTATTTCCATAAGAAAGCTAGCCATTTCCTCAAGGAACTTAGGAGTAGTATATATGGTATCGATAGTTGTTGATACCAAAGATAAGAAAATAGAAAACATTCCGATTATATCAGAATATCCTAACATTTTCCCCAAAACCTACCAGGATTACCACCTAATAGCAGAGTAGAACTTAGAATTTATCTAAATTCAGGAACTATACCAACAGCTAAGACACCCTATCAGTTAGCACTCACTAAAATGTTAAGAATTAAAAAAAAAACAATTAGATCAATTACTAAGTAAAGGATTTATACGACCAAGTTCCTCCATGTGGGAATACTTCAGTATCGTTTATGAAGAAAAAGGAAATCCTAAGTGACTACGACTGTCATATTTAGTATCACGAAGGAAAGGGTGAAGACAGTTAGAAAAGTGATACAAATAAAAGTCGTTGGAGTTCGAGTTGGAGACAAAATACTATTGAAAGTATCTCCTTGGAAAAGAGTTATTAGATTTGGTAAGAAAGGAAAGCTAAGTCTAAGGTACGTAAGACCATTCAAGTAATCCAACAAATAGAACCAGTGGCCTATCATTTATAACTACCAGAAGAATTAGCAGAGGTACATGATGTGTTTCATGTATCCAACCTTAAGAAATGTCTATCAGATAAATCCCTGGTAGTACCTCTTCAAGGTAAAAAGGTAAATGGCAAATTTAAATGATAGGGAATCTATTACAAATAAGATAAGCAGATCAAGTTTTTCAAAGCACAAAACAACTAGTGTTATTCACAGCCAAAAGAGGACCAGAATACACAATCAGAAATAAGGTGAAAATACCCTCATCTATTTCAGTAAATCTCGAGGACGAGATTTTTCGTAAGGTGGGGAGGATGTAACAACTGTCACTAAAATCAATAATTAGGACGATACTTAGTCAATAAGAAAACCCTAATTGAGACACCCAATTAGTTTTGCACTAGCCCTAAAATTTTCAGAACCATCGGAATCAGGATCTGGGCCCCTAAAACTCAAGGGGGGCAAACCCTAATTGATAGTTATCTAAAATAACTCGTTGTTTGAATCTGATTGGACCATTTTATCAACTCAGCATAGCTAGTCCCGAACCTAGGCACCCTATATTTAGACTGCTTCCCTTACGGACCGTAAGGGAAGTGGCATACGGTCCGTAAGCGATCCCATATTCGTGTATAAATAGCAGACATTGGCACTTGAAATTCTGTGTTTGAACGACGAAGAAATTCGTCTAAGGCACGGAGTTATACTCTGTTTACTACAATTAACACACACAATTCACGAAGTGCTGCCGCAATCAGGGTAATAACTCGATCGCTATTACGATTCAACGTCCGATCGATTATAACTATCCAACGATTGTCTGAGTGCTGCTCAAATTGAGCTTCTACTTGGATTATTCGTCGTGATTTCGACTTGAATATCTGAGTGCTGTTCGAATTCGGACTATGCTCTGTTATTCGTTGTGAATCCGATTGAATTATTAAGTATTGCACTTGTTAATCATTGTGAGGGTTAAATCTCGTGAATTGACGTAACTGCTGAATTAGTTACTAACCTGTTGTGTGTGCATTATTATTAAATTAGGTTTAATCAAGGCTAATCAGTAGGCTTATACCTTGCCCGTTAAATCTGCAATGTGAGTCATTCCTCTTTTATAGACTCTTTTCTCACAGGTTGTGAGTCATTCTCTTTTTCTCAAACTGTTTTACAATACCTCAAATTATTTTCAAAAGGGTTATAATTACAGGGATTAAGTCGTGGTTATCTTGACCGCTGGTTAGTGGGGTATTGTGCACATTACTAATTTCTCACGGTTAGGCAATAAGCCCTAACAGGGGTTAGGCTAATAAGACCTAACAGTGACAAAACGTCACTAATTGGGTGACTGGACCCAATAGTGGTATGACCATCGTCACACGGGTGGCAAGACCAGATATCAATTAAGATACTGCCATAGTAATCGCTCTTATGCTGTAATTTATAACTATGCGTCGTTTTTATCAAACTGAATGATTCACTCAGTATTTCCCCGCTGACAAAATCTTTTTACAACATGTTTCAGGTGACATTCTGTGATTTCAGTACACGTGCTACGGAGCACCATCAAGCTTGAAATAGTGGCTCAATTAAATAAATAGACATGTTTGTAAAATAATGAAATTATGAGGATTATGGGATTTATCCTGAAACATAAATAAATAATACTCGGGCATTTTTCAAATTTAAAACGATCCTGTTAAGACTTCCGCTATAAAAATAATTACCACGGGATTTTCTGTCCCGCGGCTCCTGAAACGGGTCAAACCGGGTCGAGGGCCGTGACAGATAAGCGGCGCGTAAAACAGTGCAAGTGATAAGTGTCGGATGGTAATCCGATCAGATGGCAATCCGATCGGATGGCCAGTTGATCGGATGACAATCCGTTCGGATGGTCATCGATCGGATCCCCATTTGATTTGGATTGTCATCTCGTTTGGTGAAGATGTGTTTGTGTATGATGGTTTGTACTTTGAAGTTTTCGTTGTAGCATTTTGAAAACAGAGAAGTATCTCTATCCTTCAGTTCGGTCGATCAAACAGCGGCTCGATCGAACGACGATCCGTTCGGTGAGACATTTCTCAGAGAACAAGTTCACAGCAGTGTTGTCACACGATCGGATGGTCTACCGATCGGGTGGCAATCCGTTTAGAACTGGTAGTGCAGTGAACATGTTGAAAATTGTTTAAGTGTTGAAGTTCAAAACATCACATGGTCGGATGGTCGTTCGATCGGGTGGCAATCCGATCGGACGGCAATCTGTTCGACGTTCCAAACTTTGAAAAGGTGAGTTAATAGTTCAAGTGTGGGACCAAGGTGCAAGCCGATCGGAAGGTCGTCCAATCGGACGGCAATCTGTCCTAGCAACCTGATCGTCTTGAGACTTGGTAATTTTGATAGTTTGTAGTTTGATTCAAGACGATACGATATGTGCTAAACAACATAAACCTCATCAAGATCTGAGTAATCCGATCGGACAGGAATCACCCTAGCCCGATCAGTTAACTGTCCGAGATGGTGGTCCGTGTTTAACCCGAAATTGGGTGTCTCTCTGATAGAAGTCAGATCTTGAGCCAACACAACACTAAGAAAGAGTAGAAGATCAGAACAAGCTACGATCCCATCGGTTTTGAGTGCATTGAGTGTAAAAGAGTTGAAAGAAAGTTTGAAAACCATCTTTCAATCCTTTTCATCATGAGTATGTTTAGATCTATGCAAGATCTTTGTTTATTCATGTGGAAATCGTCCAGATCTAAGTTGTTCTTGGTGGATTGAAGCCAAAACATGAAGTTCATAAGAACCCCATAATGACATCATCCTAGAACACCCCAAATCTAGTGATTTCACAGTGAAAAGTGAAGATTCAAAAGATAGAAAGGTGAAGGAGTGCGTGTAGATCAAGAAAGTACAAGATTTAGGTTGAAAACTTACAAGAATCGCGAGAAATCGAGAGAAAGAAGCTTGAGAGCGGCTGGGTCGAGCGAGGGAGCTGTCACATCATAATGATGTGACAGGAGGGTATTTATAGGGTTTCCCAAAAAGGAAAGTGCATAGGATTGGGTGGGTCACCGATCGGATGGCTGTCCGATCGGGTGGCAATCCGATCGGATGGCAATCCGATCGGTTGACCATCCGATCGAGCAGTCACTCGATCGAGTGGCTCCGACGACTGAGTTTCGGTGTTTCGTTTCGTGTGTTGGGTTTTGCGATGCGATAGAGTTTCCCATTAATCCCAACTACTATATCTAACATACAATCATCCTAGTTAACTTGCGTTTAGCGTCTGCGATTCGATTGCGATAGCGTTGCGATTGCGTTTCGATTAATCACCACAACACATAAACATAAATAAACACGCACACGTAACACATAGATAGCACACACGTAAAACAATATCCAGAACGCATAATTCGAGTTTCGAAAGCGATTGCGATATAATAAGTGATAAAGCGATAAAACATGTGATAAACATCGATTAAACCTCGATTATTAACAAGTACTCCACATAAGACAACTAAAACGATAAAATAAATAAATTATCTACACGTCAAAGAAGTCAAACAGCAGTTGAGCAAGGAGTGACAGATCGCAATTAGCAATCTTTTCTTCCTTTGACTTCAATGTTGACTTTGAATTTTCAAAACATGGGGTGTTACAACGTAAGTCGCCACCGTCCGCCTGCTCCACTACATACGAGCACGTAAGTCACCACCGTCTGCATGCTCCTCTACATACGAGCACGTAAGTCGCCACCATGCGCCTGCTCCACTCCATATGAGCACGTAACTCGTACCATGCGCCTGCTCCTCTACATACGAGCACATAAGTCGCCACCATGCCTATACTCTTGTACATACAAGTACGTAAGTCGCCACCCTGCACAAGCTCCTTCATACAGCAGGTCCTTGGTAAGGGTGCATACAACTTGCAAAAAACAGAGGGCACTGACATTCCACACACTTGGGAGGCGGCACAGCTGCGCAAATATTATACGTAAATGCACACTCAGTCATAATCAAGGCGTTTGGACAAAGTCGTTTTATTGATATTAAGTGTCCTTTACATTATTTATTGTACTACAAATGCGCTCACCACTTTGGGTATAAACAAAAACACATTGGCTAAAAGAAAACTTCATGTACACTCACAATCTTTAAGGCATGCCACAACTCCATGTGCCACGCCGGATTGTTGTTGTGACTCACTTGAAGACTAGCAGAGGCTCGGGTATCCACTTGATCACCCTAACGTGACTTAACGCCAATTCTCATTCACGATAACATGTACAAAGCGGATTAACACACGCAAATATTGTATATAACAATTTACAAATATTCAAACACAATATATACATATGCCTTAAGGCAAAAAAATACGCACACCATACACTAACCAATAGGGGCCACGAAAGAGTGGAACTTGTTTACTCCCATAGGGGTTGAAATCCACGGCACGTAAGCCGAGTTAGCTAAAACTCGTTTTAAAAACCTATCAACTATTACAAAGACCAAATTCCATGTGCAATGCACCAAAACAACCATCTCCAAAACTCTTCCTAATGATAGGCGCTGGTGCAACCCTCGTCAAGGCACAACTGCGCATACCCATCCTCTCAAGTCACACCCAAATGTAAATATTTTATAGTAGCCTACAGAACTGCCAAAACACTCTAGTCAAGAGTTCCACCCACTTTCCATCCGCGCATGGGAGCAACACTGGACCAGGGGACTTGAAGGGGTATGGTCCCAAGTATCGCGCAAGCCATACGCGCGCAGGGCCATACCTACACTCAACTTCTAAAACATTCAGATTGTTCCAAGGTTCCTGCGCAGGATCTATCCACATACGCATAACCTAAACAACTCATGAAAGTACGTCCAGTACAAATAGCAGTCGCATGCAGCCAATCAGCGTGCGACATGCTCTACCCAACCAATTACCACAATGAAAAATTATGTGTCATTCACTGTTCCATGATCTCCACTCACAGCTAAAGACAGACACAACAAGCGTGGCCAAAAAACCTCTCGCGCCCTGACGAGAGTAAGACACGTGAGAAACAACAGTCCGCCAAAAGGTAAAAAACTAATAGTCTTCACCCCCAAGCAATCCCAATAAGTCTAGTGCTCCACCTAACACTTGCACACGGGAGCAACACTAGACTAGGGGGACTTAAAGGGGTATGGTATTTGACCTGACTTAAACGGTTGAGCATCCATTTACTTATTGCATTTTGTATGTTATTTATTATTATTGCGTACTAACCTAATTGTGAGGCCCAACGCGACGTGGTTTACACTACACTAGGATAGGGGCTTGTAGAGATAACCACTAACCGGGCCTGGCCCATTGAGGTTAGGGGAGGCCCATGTCTCCTATATAAGGAGGTTTTCACCTCACTATCAGTGCACAAGAGATGGAGCTAACACATTTTTTGTAGCTGGAAAAACGGGATTCTTCCCCTACCAGCCGTCTCTACTCCCCCACTTTGGATTCGGTAGGAAGAACAAGTGTGATTCTCGGTATCCTAGAGAAAGTGGATCAAATCACTCCAGCGGTGATTCCGTGTTTCTTCAGTATGGTTTAATCATGTACATTGCAACATAAGTGATGTTTGATCTTATATTGTAACAGAAATGATAATGTAACAAAAAAGATATTTGAATGATGAAGTATAGATCATATATGTTGATGTTTGATCATGGCTTTACTTTTGTTTGAAGATTAGTGTAGGTTGATCATGTACATTGTAATGGTTGATGTTTAATGGGTGAATGATTGTAATGGTTGATCATATACATTGTGATAGGTTGAACTTAGTTTTGAACCTATGCAACTAATATGTTTGGTGATAGGTTAAAAGTGATAGGTTGTGATATGTTTGGTGATAGGTTGAACTTAGTTTTTGAATTTATGCAACAAAATGTTTAGCAATTGGTCGAGTGATTAGTATGACTTTAGCAATTAATCAAGTGATCTTTTTTTGACCATAATGTGAGTCTGACCATAATGTGAGTCTGACCATAATGTTTAGCAGTTAGTTAGTTTGACCATAATGTTTTCTTCATATAGGTTTGATTACTTAGTTAGTTGATCAAGTGATCTGTTTTGACCAGAATGTGAGTTTGACCAGAATGTTTATCAATATGATAGTTAGGATTTGTTAGTGTAGGTTGATCATGTACATTGTAATGGGTGAATGATTGTAATGGTTGATCATATACATTGTGATAGGTTGAACTTAGTTTTGAACCTATGCAACTGATCTGTTTGGTGATAGGTTAAAAGTGATAGGTTGTGATATTTTTGGTGATAGGTTGAACTTAGTTTTTGAACTTATGCAACAAAATGTTTAGCAATTTATCAAGTGATCATTATGACTTTAGCAATTGATCAAGTGATATGTTTTGACAAGAATGAGAGTTTGACCATAATGTTTAGCAGTTAGTTAGTTTGACCACATTTTTTTCTTCATATAAGTTTGATTACTTAGTTAGTTGATCTCTGTTTGACCGGAATGTGAGTTTGACCAGAATATTTATCGCTATGATAGTTAGGATTAGTTATGTGAACTGCAATTAATTAATAGTCAGGATTTGTTAATTAAACTGCAATTGATTAGCACTTGATTAGCTGCAATTGATTGAATTACAGTTGGTTAGCTAGTTTCAATGCAGATGTATTAGCAGTTAATGCCCCATTTGTTTAGAAGTCATTGATAGTTAGCATTAGAAGTCATTATGGTAGTTGTTAACCATGTACATAGTGTCACACCCTAAGCGACATGTACATAGTGTCACACCCTAAGCGATAGCGGAAACATCGGAGTAAGACGAAAAAGATATTGGATTGTTTGTTTATGTCAAGCATGTTTATATGCGTATGTATGCGTTTTTAATAAGGAATAAGTATTGCACCCGAAAGTGTCGAAAAGTAAAAAGGGTCATGTACACTCACAGTTTTCTAAGCTTTCCGATTAAACGCGAGTTGACGAGTTGATGAGATTGGAGCACCAAAGTTACCCTACATTGGGGAAACGAAGGTGTATGAGTATTTGGAGTTTGTAGAGAGTTTGGATTCAGAATTAAGTATAAAATGTATATGTACACGAAAATATGTCTTGTCTAAATACTCGTTTGGACACTAAGTTTTTTTTTTTTTTTTTTGTGTTTTCATGGGTCCTAACTTGCCCATTAGAATCACAAACGAGGAGTAAGGAATGAAGATAATATAACCTATATCCATGACATCTAACCATAATCCGGTTAGTATCAAGAATTCAGTTAAATATATATTATATGTTATATAGAATAAGTTATTATTTAGTCCATCATCTATAATCATGTAGTATCATGTAAGTTAAGCATAGAGGTAGGATGATTTCCATCCATTAAACCTCATTGTATGATTCACCAAAGTACAAAGTAATCAACTTAGTTGATGACCCGATTGGTCATGAATAAGAATAAAAATATAACTAACTAGTTCGTCAAGTAGCCAAGTAAGATTAACCCGGGTGTTCCATACCCAACATGGCAAATGTTGGAGGTGAGGCGGGGTTACGTTACTTTGATTCTTGGAAGCTACTTGGTACTACTCTAAGTCCTAAAACAACCAAGAGAGCAAGCTAGTTGCGTGCATCCCAAGCATGGAAAGTGTTTGGGGACGTGTTGTAGCCTTGTCTCTTTAGGGTATGTTTGGCAAAAGTAGCTGGTGGCTGGTGGCTGGAAGCTGGTAGCTGGGGGCTGGAAGCTGTTAGCTGGTAGTTGTAGTTGGTAGCTAGTAGTTGTAGCTTTTTAGATATATTTGGTGTTTGGCAGGGTAGCTGGAGCTTTTAATAAAATGTATAAAATGACCAAAATGGACATAACTAAAAATTTAAAAGCTTGTGCATTAAAAAGTCATTATCTTTAGAGGTTAAAATAGTCCTTTTTTCCCTAAAAGCTTGTAGCTTCTTCTAAACACTACTAGTAGGAGCGTTCAACCAAAAGCTTCAAGCTCCTAACCTAACAGCTTCAAGCTCGTTCAATCAAACAAAGCTTTTTATTGAGTATGAGCTTTTTCTTAAAAGCTTAAAGCTAGAAGCTCCTAAAAGCTCCATGCCAAACATACCCTTAGTGAAAGTTGCTTTGTAACTTAGGGTATGAACATAATAAATCATCAAGTGAGATAGTGGAACAAGTTTGGAAAGCCCAAGCTTCCATGGTTCACACATTTAGACCAAATACAAGACTTACCATATGAACAACGGTGAGCTTAGAGGGTCATACACTTGAATGTTGCTTGGAACCTTATCAAAACAGAAAGTTTAGAGGGTGTTTGCACCTCTAAACTAATGACAATCCACCATACACAAGTTCCTTAGTCATAGGCTTGACTAGAAGCAAGATAGGTGTAATATTGTATAGGTTTAAACTAGTTTATAAAGATTTAAGTAAAAGTTCTTCCAAAACAGAAAGTTTGGACCTCAAAATGGCGATGTTCTACCTTAGTTTACCATGGTAAACTTGTGGAAACACCCCTAGAGGTGTTCCAAGCTTTCAAGAAGAAGAAGAAAGTTGAAGAACGGTGAGGTGGAAGCTCACTTTTGAACTTAGAAGAATTCTGCCTTTACTTGTAATTCCAACTGATTAGGGAGTGTTGTGAGAGTGTAAGAAGGTTTGAAAAAGTGCAAATGAGGTGATGGAGGCTTGGTTTTATAATGGGGATTAGGGTTTGTGATTAAATGAAGTTGTGAAGTGATTGGGTAAAGGAGATGTGAGGAGAAGATGGCCAGCCCATGAGCAGCAAACAACTTTCTACGGATCGAGACCCTTGGGGTTGCGCAAAGGTGGTATGGGGGTGCCTTCGCGTGACGCAGCGCCCTGGTTAGACCAACCAGTTTTGATTTATAACAAGTTAGCCCCTAAACTTTGGTTTGTTTATCATTTTATGCTATAACTTCATAATTCAACATGTTTTCGAGTATAGAATGCACAAGTATGCATAAGTTGCGTATCGTGAATGCATGGATGACATTTTGAATGTATAACAAGTATTAGTTTGCAAATTGCATGTATATCACGTATGTATAAAGTATGGAATTTCATTATGAAATAAGTGTCGGATTACAAGGTTGGGAACGAATACAAGTTTCCAAAAATAGAAATACGATTACATCTTTCTAAATAAGGAATGTACAAAAATGCGGAGCGTTACACATAGGTAGAATTAGAAGTCATTCTGACCAAAATGTTTACCAGTTTAATTAGTTTGATTACTTTGAACTGTAGTTAATTAGTTTGATTAGTTTTAACTGCAGCTAATTAGAAGTATCATTAGTTTAAACTGCAATTGATTAATAGTATAACTAGCTGCAGTTGATTAGCAATATCATTAGTTTGAATCGTAGTTGATTATGCATGGTCTGTTTGATTATTTCGGTTATTAGCAGTATGATTAGTTAGTTGATTAGGGTGGTTAGTTAAAAATGTAAAAGAAATGAATTTAGATGGAAAATTTAAAGTTTACCGGTAAGGACTCATGTTGCATATAAAAATAGGGGGTATTTTGGTCTTTTCACTCTAATATAAACGACCATATAATAGTAAGGACTCAATTGTTGCAAAGGATCAACATTGGGGACTTGGTTGTTCAAATTAGAAAAGTAATGGCTCAACGTGCAATCCAATGTCAACCTTAGAGATTCAAATTGTAGTTTACTATATATAAAATTATGATTATGATTTTGGATTTTTTTTATCTAAAACCGCTATATCGTTAAAATCGAAATGTTAAACCGTAAAACGTGAAAACCAACCAGCTCATTTAACCCAACTAGCCCTACTGGTTCAATTTTTCTTTTTCCAAAACAATAGTTAGCGGTTGACTCGAAATTTTTGGTTTAGTGGGTCGTAAACATTCTTAGTAGTGTTGACCAAATATAGTGCGTGTGTGTATGAGAGAGAGAGAGAGAGAGAGAGAGAGAAACATAGAGAAAGTTATGCGCTTACCTAACCAATATTGATATTACGGTAAAGTGAGTAATATATGAATAGAGTAAATTGCAGTTTTCGTCCCTAATGTTTACGTCCCCGTGGTTTGTCCGCTTTTGCCATTTCAGACCAAATTTCAAAATTGTACCATTTCCTCCCTGACATTCTTGAAAATTGTCATTTCAGTCCTTCTGGTTTGTCCACTTTTACCATTTCAGTTATTACATAACCAATATTAGTTTTATCCACTTTTAACACTATTTGTCCCTGATGTTTACTTTTAATCCAGTTTACTAACTCTTTTATTTTATTAATTATTGTAAAGTGACCAAAACACCATTAGACCACCCGTAGTGGTTAAACAAAATAATGTCCCCACTATGGGGCGTTATTGCAAAAGTGGCATAGTGGAAATAGTGCCCAAATAATGCCCCTTCTAATCATTAAACAAATAAAAAAAAAGGCAACCTAGATTCTTATTGGCTAGTCAAAACCTTGGACCCCACCATGTGGCCACATGCAGTGGACTTTCAGCGTTATAATTAAAACGCTAACATCAATTTTTTTCAAAAAAGACGCCCTATAACGCCGGGTGTAGTGGGAGGGGGGGGCGTTTTGGGGCGTTTTTTTTCAATTTTTTTTTTTAAATACCACCCCACTACGGGTGGTCTTAGTAATTAGAAAAATATTTAAATATGGTGGCCCCACTTGAAACACCCACTCTACCCTCATATTTTTCCTTACTCTACCACCACCATATTTATTTTATTTTTATTTTTTTGTTACTCAAGTATTTTAGTCATTTGACAAGAGTTAATAAAAAAACTTATGCAAAGTTTAGTGAAACGGACAAAAAGTGTTAAACGCTAGGGATGAGGAGTATTAATGTTGGACAAAACCTGATATTTAGAGCAAACCACATGAACAAAAACTGTAATTTACTCATATAAACAGTTATGTGGTTATCAAAGATTCAAAGTTATCCATATAAAACTGCATTTTGAATGAAACTAGTTGTCGAAGATTCAAAGTTATCTATATAAAACTGCATTTTGAATGAAACTAGTTAACTAATAATACAATCAAAGGACGTGTAGTCTAGCGGTATAAGGTGTGTTAAAAAAGATGTTTCTCTCTATTAGGTTAAGGATTCTAGACTTCTACTCTTATCATGGAAAAAATAATAGAATTAGAGGTAGGATTTAGAGGATGTATGTTAACTATTAATAACTTAATAATACGTAAAAGTTAAAAATATTTGCATTACCATTGGGCTAAACAAAATGGTTGCAGCTGGGCTGGCCTTCTAATGGATTTATTTGAACCAGCCCATCTCTAAATTATGTGCTTCTCTAATCTTTATTGTTGAACTCAAAAACTTCACATGTGGATACATGATATACATCCATAAAATATGAAAAAAAAAATGTACAACTCCCAATGCTGCCACGTGAATGTGTGTGTGTGTATTTTTAGATTAATTAATCAATTATAAAACAAACAGGAATAAAAGAAATAACCTTATTTTCTGTGTCATTTCAGCTTAGAAAGTGGAAAATGAAGAAGAAGAAGAATAGATATGAGGAAAAGGTTGTGTTTCCAAGATTCTTATAAAGATTCTAATATTTTTATTTTGACTGGATTGGAGTTCCCTTTGGTTTCTCCAATGTCTCAAGATTCGATTTTAGCTTTTACTCAATAAACAAGAAATATATATAATATGGTTTAGGCTCCTAAAAATAAAAAGTGTATAAAGACTTATTAAAAAAAAAAAAAAACTCACTACACCAAAAGAAAAAAAAAAAAAAAAAAAAAACCCTAAAAACCTACCACCACCCAAAAACCTAAACCCCCACCCCTCATTACCCACGGAAAAAAATAAAAATTTTGGATGGGTAATGGGGGGTGGGGTTTAGATTTTTTGGTGGTGGTGGGGTGGGGTGGGTGTTTAGATTTTTTTAGTTTTTTTTTTTTTTAGGGGGGGGGGTAGGTTTATTTTTAGGTTTTTGGAGGTGGGGGTTAGGTTTTTTGGTGATGGGGTGGGGTGGGAGTGTGTGTTTAGGTTTTGGCTGGTGGTGTGATGGGTTTAGTTTTAGTTTATTCGACACTTGTCACTCTATAATGTCTTCTTACAATTCTTACTTTTGTAAGACTTTGTAGAATAACCTAACCCTATATATATAAGGAAGAATAAAACGAAAACCCACTTGAGTTCAGAAAACTCAAAAAACCTTTGTAAAAACCCCAGATAACATTTTTATTTTTTTCTAAAAAAAAAGGAAATGTATCATACATATATTTGAACATTTTTATAAAAGAAAAACAAAAAAGCGTCTAGTAGTTTATTTTTTAAAAAATGTTAAAATTCATGTTACATAATATATATGTCCAAAAAAATGTAACATACAAATTTTGAACATTTCAAAAAAAAAAAAAAAAAAAAAAAACTAGTCGGCACTTTTTACATTTTTTTAGAAAAAAAATAAAAATGTTACATAGGAACTAGTAAGCGCTTTTTACATTTTTTTTTATAAAAATGTTCAAGTGCATTTATGTTACATTCCCTGTTTTTTTTAGAAAAAAATAAAAATGTTACATATAATTTTCTTGAGTTTTCTCGACTCAAATGGGTACATTTGAATTTTATAAATAATTAATTCATGCTATATAAAACAGAGGCTTTAAATACGTGAAACGCATCATCTCTGTCAATCAGAGTAGCAACTGTGTCGCACATGTTGAAATGATAAACATGAACATCAGTTATATGTGTATTAGAGTAAAAATCATTAACCCTAACCAAGAGACACCTAAATTTGTATAAACTAAGCAAGTTAAAAGAGTCAAAAGGTTAGAAGTGAGTTGTTAGGGTTCTAAATTAGGTGTGAAGGAACTGATACATTGTAATAAATGGGTTAAACAAGTTGTAAGCGGGTCGTCAGATTAACCTTATAGAGATAATATATTGTTATTATAAATTTAAACAAGTTGAAAGGCTAACATGTTTAGTTAGATATATTAACCCAAACATGTTTAGTTAGATATCTTTCAAAAAAAAGATATATTAACCCAAACAACATCTATTTAATTAAAGGATTATACCTAAACACCCAAAGACTTCGCGTTTAATCAAACGGGTTAATATGATTAAGTCAAATACAATTTCTTTATCAAATAGGTCAAATATGAAATAGAGATCGTATCATCTTTCAAATCGTTATAGAAATTATTAGACCGCCTATTTGTAGGGTTTTTTTTTTTTTTTTTTTTTATTGAGGACCATCAAAATTTGAATATATATTCAACAATGAAGTAGGTTTAAACGAAACACTCTTAGTAAAAAGAAAGGTGATTTTTTTAAAAGTAATTACGAACCTACTTACAAGTTTAAACAAATAATGAGTGAGTTGGTCTTTTAAGTTGGCCAAGAGTTCTTTATATGTCTTTGTTGATTAATACTTCAATAATTATATATTATCTTAATAAACACTATACTTCATGAAACAATTATAAATACACAATTTTTTTTAGAGTAAACTTCCGTTTTGCTCTATGTGGTTTGGTCACTTTAACTGTTTTGCTCCAAACCTTTAAAAATAGCTATTTTACTCCCTGATGTTTCGGTTTTTTTGCCAGTTTGCTCCCCGCCTCTAACTCCATCCAAATTGTTTGTTTTTCCATTTTGCTCCCCGCAGGGAGCAAATTGGCAATAAAACCAAAACATCAGTGAGTAAAATGGCTATTTTTAAAGGTTTGGGGCAAAACTGTTAAAGTGACCAAACCACGGGGAGCAAAGCGGAAGTTTACTTTTTTTTAATTAATGAAAGCGACATTTTCTGTAAAAAAGTAGGTTTCTAGAAAAAATTATAAATTTAAAAAGGCGAAAGAAAATAAATATTAACTAGTTTTTTTTTATTGTGCGTTGCGGCGAAATCGAACAAATGATAATGTAAAACAAACGTAATTTGAAAATAAAGCATGTTGTTTAGAAAGTCAAACCATTAGAACGATTTAGTTTATCATTACACCGTTACCAAATAAATACTTTATTTTGAGTACAACTTCGTTTTTAACAAAACTTATAATGGAATGTCAGGGAAATAAATCAAGCACAACTACGTACTTAAGTTTTTAGAAAAAAATTATAAACGTAAATTATTAAAGAAGTATCAAATTAATCGATAAATTAATATATGTTCAAAAAAAGAAAAAAACAATTATTTAAAAAAGGTAAAGGAAATATATGTTTTAAAAAAAAGAAAAATATGTTATTAAAAGTAAATATAATAATAAAATATTATAACATAATAAATAATTAAATAATAAAATAATAAAAACTATATATTATTATAAAAATAAAGTTACTATTTATCAACCCTCGTCAAAAATATGTATATAATATTGGATTAATATAAAATAAAAATTGTCATTTTCGTTTTCTCTATATAATTATATTCCTATTTAGCCATCAAATAATGTGAGGATGAGATATGTTAATACTAATAGAAAAAGATTAAAAATAGAGGAAATTTTCAAAATTGTCCCTGAGGTTTAGATACAATTGTCAGATCTATCCAAAAAGTTTTATTTTCTCAATTGGACCACAGTGGTCAGTTGAGAGAATAAAACTTTTTGGATGAATCTGGCAATTATATGCAAACCTCAAGGACGATTTTGGTCGTTTACTCTTAAAAATATAAAAGCATATAAACAGGGGTGGAAGGGTCTGGATACTCGGAAAGGCCCGAGTTGATGCAAGTCGGTGCGGTTGGGCTCGTACATCGCCACAACCTTATCTTTGGGTTGAATTAGGTTAATCTATATTGCGGCTAGCAGACCGTGTGCGACTAGTGTTACTGTTCGCTGTCAACTCACCCAACACGTGTCTTTAATCATGATTAATCATCGTTCATGTGTCATCACCTCAATCGGCCTCGAGGGACTCAGAGCAGACCATTACTGATTATTGTAGCAGTTTGCTACGACCTTGTTTTCCAGATTTTATTATAGACCCTGGTCTTTAAACTTTGGTTTAGTTACACTTACGCCCTTTAACTTTTTATATTGTTATTTAGGGCATGAAATTTTGATGAATGTTACAGTTTCATTAAAGGTATCGTGCTTCATGTGGAGACTATTGCAAGTTCGAATTCCTTTAGCAAACAAATTGGTGCTTAAGGGGGTATCGTTGCAGTCTATTAGTTGCAAACTTTGTCTCGCCGATAAAGAATCATGTGACCTTGTGTTACGGATGTGATCTACTGATATGGAACTCGGGAATACAGTGGAGCAGTGGTGCTATATTGGGAATCAGCTAGAACGTTTCTGGGTTGCATGATGGATCGTATTCTTGCAGTGTTGGATCCAAGAATTTTTCCAGTGGGTTCCTTTTGGTAGATTCTCAGTGTTTTTTTCAAACTATATAAGGTTCTCACTAATTGTTTTCTATTTTTTTTCCAAATTGAGTAGGTTCCTCGGAACCCACAAACAGGGTTGGATCAATCCCTTGTATTCTAGCAGGGTCGATGCCAAAAGAATCAGAAGAAAACTTGGCGCTATTCTATGCACCACCTATTGATTGTTATGGAAGAATAAAAATAATATGGTTTTTAACAAGTATAAGAAATCAACGGGCAAGGTATTTGAAGACATCTTGCTGCTCATGTTCAACAGGTTCAAGCAAAGATCGAAATGGAACACTATTAAGTGGGATTTGTGATGTGAATACCTGCTTGGGATCTTTTGAAGATGTAAATTTGGCTATGTGGGCAATCTGTTACTTAGTTCTTTTAGGTGTTGTTTTTATAGATCTATTACTTAGTGTTTTTGTTGTGTTTGTTTTTTTAGTCCTTATAGGGTGTACATGTATTTGTGGTTAACTACTTGCTAAGGTTTATTTTCTATTTTTTGTGTTAATTACAATTTTCCCCCATGTGGTTAAGTCACTTTTCACTTTGCCTCCCTCCAACAAAAACTTTTTGTGGTTCATACATAGCCTATCGTTCGACTAAAAGGGTATAAGCGTAATCTCATAAATCAACTCTCTCAGACCCTCTATACCCTCCCCCAATTAACTCCGGTGTCATTTAGCGACCCCATGCATTCGTTCCTTTGAGTTTCAATCAGCAAACCATGTCGAACGCTTTGACGATTCTCAGTGTTAATCGAGTAATAACAGGTGGTGATTGGAGAATTAGAGTAAGTGATGAGGACATCGATCAATACTCAATTTATAGTAAGTTGTTTGAAGTGTCATGTGATTTTTTTGTGTTGATCATGTTCTAATCAAGCTCTAATTGTTCAATACTGTTAATTCTTGCTACTTAGGACAAACCCAACCTTTTCTCAGTGAAGATGTTACATGGAGGTATGTTCATTGACCCACCATCTAGGAGATATATGCATGCTCAAGAATCATTCATAGATAGTGCCGATATAGATGACTTAGGAATGGAGGTTTTGGAAGAAATGGTTAAGGCTGTAAGTTATGATGGTGATATGGTTTTTTACTTCCATTACAAAGTACCCAATTTGAGATTGGATATAGGTTTAAGGCCTTTAACTATGGATACAGATTTTTATAACTTATTTGAGCATGTACTAGATGGAATTAAGTTAATTGAATATATGTTAAACCTTGGAGTTCTCTTGTGTTTTTAAACTCCATAAATTCTGATACTGCTAGAGCCGGTCCATTACTTCAGACTGAAAGTAGTACACTTCTACCTTTTTGACGAAATAAAAGAAGTTATAGGGCTTGGAAGTAGTGATAATGGATCAAAAAAGGATAGTGACAAGGATGAGGGTGATGAGGAGGATAAGGAATGTGATAAACAGAAGACAACGTTAGGAGGGATCTTGAAGTGGACATGAGCCATTTTAAGGATTTCGTTGATCATGATGTAGTAGAAGATGATCTTGATGAAGAGCCTTAGCTTGGGTATTATCTTGATTTAGATGAAGATATTCTAGTTGATCATGACAACTTTGACTTGTTTAGTGAAGATGAGGTCACAGTCTTAGATCACGCTACAAGGAAAATTTGAAAGGTGAGGAAAAGTCTAGAAAAGCAATAGGTTATGACCCATTTATGCCATGGTATATTAGCCAGTTGATTGGCGATAAGGCCACTTTAAATCAGATGGTTAAGGAGTATGCACTAAGTCTACAAGAGAGGTTTAAATCGGTAGGAATGAGCCATTAAGGTATAGGGTAGTTTGCAACGGTACAAATCCAAGATTGGTAGGTGTTGAAGGTCGGGATTGTGAAAGTTCTAAAAGTAGTAGGGGCAAAATGAAAAAAAAAACAAAAGGAAGACCAAACCCACTTGCCCCTAGGCAATTCATATATCAAGAACATCAACCCTAGATTCCTGGTGTGTTAAAACAATTCATTGTAAACACAACTGCCTCCAAACTAGAGACGTTGGTCTCTACACTATGAGTGGAATAGCCAGAGATATTCCTCTAATTGTTGAAAGCAACCCTAAAATACCTCTTCCTGCTTTACAAGATTATGTCCAGAAAAAGCATAAGGTAAATGTTTCGATAACGAAAATCTTTAGAGCAATTGCTACCAAAAAATTGCATAGAGATTACAGAGATTAGTATGGTTTGCTAAGAAGTTATTGTGAAAAATTGATTTAGGCAAATCCAGGTAGCACCATCAAAATAGATGTGGAGCCATGCAGTAACCCTAACTTTGATACCAGGCCATTTAGAAGGATTTACATCAATTATGGTGCCATGAAGAGAGGTTATAAGATCTGTGGTAGACAAATTCTTGGACTGGATGGTTGTTTCATGAAAGGTCCATATCAAGGACAAATTTTGAGTGATGTGGGTGTCGATGGCAGCAATGGTATATATCCACTTGCTTTTGCTCTTGTTGAAGCTGAAACTTATCAGAGATGGGCATGGTTCTTAATTTCCTCCAGGGTGATCTAGACTTAACATTAACCCAAATTGCACCTGAATCCTGGTCAAGAACTCATTTCTCAGGTAGGGCACAATGCGATATTTTACTGAACAACATTTGTGATGTATTTAAGAGACAAATAATTGGAGATAGACGCAAACCTGTGATCACATGTTTGGACTTTATCAAAGTATACATGACAAAACAGATTGGTAATGTCAAGAAGGTTCAAGCTAAATGCAATGGTCCAATGACACCATATGTTGAAGGAGTCTTTAAAGAAATTAAAGAACATGCATCACAGATGAATGTTCTGATGGTGAATTCTTCAAAGTACCGGGTATTATATTTTAATATGTGATGTTTTCATTATATGATGTTATTAATGTTAAAAACATTTCACTGATAGGTGCCAGGTTCTAGGTCTAGATGTGTGGTCAACGAGGATTTAAAAATATGCTCTTGTAGGAGGTGGGATTTGACTGGGATACCATGTAAACATGGATTTGCTGCAATTTGGGACATGGCTAGAAATGGTATTAGGGTTGGGTGTCTGGAAAATTGGGTGTCCAGAGTATACTTATTAGATACGTGGAAGGAAGCTTACCAATATGTTATTGAACCAATCTATGGGCTAGACATGTGGACACCTTCAAACTGCCCAACTACACCGATTGAACCTAAACATCATACTCGGGTGAGACTGCAAAAGAAAAAGAGAAGGAATATTGTGGATGAGGTTCAGGTAAGATGACCAGGAATGGGGCACAACCAAATGCAGCAAATGTGGGAATCCAGGACACAACAGTAGAAGCTGCAGAGGTAAGGGAGGGCCTAGAAGTTGACCAAATGCAGCACAAGAACCAGTTTCCCACAGGCTATTCCTTTTTCTCAAGATTGATGTTTGATGTTTGGTTGTTAAGAAAATACGTTTGGTGTTTTTTTGAATGATTCTATGTTTGATGTTTAAGACATTTTAAAAGAGTTTTAATTTTAGCTTGTAATATTGTTGAGATAATTTGAATTTATGTTTGTAATGCTATTAAGACATGTTGTATTATGTAGTTTGACTTCTACAAGTCAACTGAATATATTGAGAGCATGTTGTATTTTGCAGATTGTTGTGCACTTTGACTTTTACATGTGAATTGGTTCGGTATGACTTTTACAAGTCCATTGAATCTATTGTCTTTTACAAACTAGGAGCATGTTTGTAATGCTACTTGATCACTTTGACTTTTACCAGTTAATTAATCACTTTGACTAGGGCAAGTTAACTGAATCTATTGAGAGCATGTTGTATATGGTTCATGCAAAATGCAGTTTGACTGGTAAAAGTCAAAATGGTTTGTTTGATATATATGGTTAATTGGATTATATAAGACCACTAAGACAAGTAAACTAAATATGGTTCATTACATAGATGATCCACATAAGACAAATAAGACAAAACTGTATTTATCCTATAAGTATTGGGCCTGCAACTCTTCTTCGGGCATGTTTAAGTCCTTATAAAAGTTATCATTAACCACTTCTTCTTTTTGTTCCACAAGTTCAACTTTTTTTCAGCCTTTCCAGATTTGGTATGGTTACAACAATGCTATTAAGATCAACAACATAATAAATATATTAATCTATAATCTGGATTATGAAGATATTAATCAACATACTAATCAAAATGATCAACATAATAACATAAACATAGATGACCCATTAGAAGATTTCAAAAAGGACATATATCCCTTACAAAAATGTTTCAAACGGTTAATATATTACATTTCAAAAGATGAAAATAAACACAACAAAGAACAACCAACTAAGTCCTATAGCAGTCTTCTATTTTGTTACTTGCTTTTGACCATTTCCTCTTTCATCCTGATAGTTTCAACCATAGCTGAAACTATCATTTCACATCTTGGACATATAGGAGTATCAGTCCACCTAAGCCAACCACAGTCTCCCTTCTGTAATTCACACATAACACATCATACACTTAACAAACTACGAAGAAATACACTGATCAATAACAAACACATCACATTCACAGCCAAATGAAACTGATCACATTTATTACAAGGTCAAGTAATTCAACATATCACACTCATTACACACCAATTACACACATATTACAAAAAAATGTTCAGATTCATTACACACATAATATTAGATTGTTTGAGCACTTACACAACATAGGAAACGATGTCTAGGGGTTGCCTTCATCCTAGAGATCTTGTAGCAGGTACCTGAACCACATAAGTATCTTAGTTCAGACAAAACAACCCTCTGTGAGCTCACACGACGGCATGAAGATGAATTTGATGAGAAACGAGACATTGTGTCGAGCGATTAGGGCTTGAATTGAGAATATGTATAGTGGAATCGAAATTGGGTGTCCAGGTAGAAATTAGGGCTTCAAATGAGATTGAGGGGAGCTCTTAACATAAACAAGAAGGGTATAAAGGTCATTTCATGTGTTATATTGAGGGTAGGTTGACAGATTGGACGGAAAACAAACCACAGGGTGTCGGAGGGAGACAAAGTGAAAAGTGACCAAAGCCACATGGGGCAAATTGTAATTAACTACTAATTTTTATATAGGGTGTGGCTAAATGCACCACCATTTTTACTGTTTATACCTCCCTTTTCAAAAATATCATTTTTATAATTTTTTAAATTCCACCCTTTACCTTTTATATGTTATTGTTTTGTTCAATTGTTTACGGTTTCTTTTTTTGGTTCATTCCCTGTTTGTTTTTTTTTTTCAATTCTTGATTGTTTTGTTTAAGTTTCTTTCACGTTTCACCCGGATGATTTTGTTTTGTATTATTTGTTGACTGTTTTGTTTAAGTTTTTTTTTTTCATACAAATGATTTTGATACTTCTTAACAATTTGATTTGACATAGAAGATTTTTTTATATTACATGTTGCTGTATATTATTTATATAAAATAGAGGAATTTTGCAGGATGAGAGACGTTTTCCAAATCAAAAGAATATAGTTGTCTTTTAGTTAGAATACATACCAAGAACATTCAACCAATTAGAACTATGATGAAAATCAAAGTTGAAAAAATTTGTTTCTTCAAGCTCTCTCTTAATCTTCTTCTTTCAATCAGTGCAGATTTTGTTTTTCTTCAATAGAATCGTTATGTATTCACAGGTATATCTATATATTCAAATTATGACAAGTAGATAAACCCCTAGAAAAAATAAGGATATTTCCTAATACAAATTTAAAAAAATAGAAAATACAACGGTTGATTGTATTTATTTACAAACTTCAGGGGGAGGGAGGGGGGTGCAACCAGTAAAATAAAAAAAAAACGGGAATGCATTTAGCAAGACCTTTTTATATATTGTCCTTCAAAAATGTATAACATATTAACACATATGTGTAGCGATGTATTTTCAACTAATTTGCTCTTTAAATTTTCACGTCTACACGGCTACACTTCGTAACATATTATTACACATTCATGTGTTTGTCGGCGAAATGCGATAGTAGTGCAAAAAATAAAAATTCTTCTTCGTTTTATGTATTTGATTCCGATTTTCCTCAGCAAATATCTTACCCCTAGGTTCAACTTTTTTTTTGATTTTAGGTTAGGTTTTTATAGTGAGTTAACATCTTTTATACAAGTTTGTAATTGATATTTTGTAGTTTTTTAATTGATAAGAAAAGAACATGCTTGACCTTCGAAGAGAGAATACAATGGACCAAAAGGTCAAATGCAAATGGAATCTTCTTCTAATCCAACACTAAACCCAAAGATTAAATTTTGTCTGCAAGTATGTCTGTCAGTTTCCTCACTACTCAATACCATGTTCACTCCCCAATGCCAATGCCTAAAGTTTACCCCCCTACATATTATAATAAAGTATTTTAATCAAATTATATTTTATCTTGTATTAATTAGCAAAATACATTTTAAATTGTTGTATACCACAAGTGATGTCAAAGTATGAATAATACCAGAAAGTGGGGCATTCAAAATTCATGCAATCTATCCTATATATTTTAAAATTTATAGTAATTAGTTATAAACTTTAGGTATCATGTCATAGTCGTCTCCATTTAAAAGTACCATACTCACATCCAACAATATCAAAACCTACTTCGTCAATTTATAAAAATACAATATTTTTTTTCAAACGAGATATTAACTAAAATTATTTCGAATATGACATTTCGATACAATATTTCAATTACATTTTAACTTATAGCTGATTCCTTTTTATAAACTTTATGTCAAGTTAATAGTTATTTCAATTCATCTATTATGAATAAGAAATTGATATAGTTATCTATAGTTAATAAATATGGTTTTAAATATTTTTAGTCCTAACTGGTTCTAGCGGTTATTTTTTTTTAACTAAATGCACCTATATTATGGGTGCTTAAACGAACAAAACGATAATATTAAGTAGAGTACAATCATTCAGGCGGTAATTCTGTGTTTTTTTAAGTAGTCATATATAACGGGTAAAAGAAAACGAGTAGATTAAACAGCCAAATGAACATCTTATGTAATATGGTTAATGTTAAATCCTAATCCAACACACCCAAACACTTGTCAATCTATTTTAAATGTGTCTTAACCGTGTAAACTATATAAATAATTAAATATACATCTCCTATGATGACTAAAATAGATAGATATTTAAAACTTTAAAATTCAATATTTAAATATAATAATAAATTAATGAAAGCTAATGGAAAAGTATAATACAATGCCTTTATCATGAATGATGCCATGTGTTTTGACTTGTTAGTTCGTAGTTAAAAAAGGAAAAGTGGGTCTACGGCCACAATGAGGAATCCTAAGGGGGTTTGTGGAAATAAAGTCAAAGCCTGAACCAAAGAGATGCTACTACGATGCTACTTTTGACTTATTTACATTATGCCCCTTGCTAATACACTATCTTCCAACATGATGAATATAAGAACCAGAATCGAACTGTTTAATAATCGGTTCGGTTTGAAACCAGGTTAAACTGATTCTTGCTAGAATGGTTTATCAATTAAAAACCCTATTAACTAACATAATTCTTTCAATCACATACATGCTCACACATCTATATACATAAACATATACAATTAGAATGTTATGTATACACACACATAAGATGTCGAGATTTCTTGATTGAAAGTCAATGCATAACTAGGTTAAAGAATATTATAAAATCATCTAAAGTTGAAAAGCCTATCAAATAAATATGATTTTAAATATTTTTAATCCTAACCGGTTCTAGCGGTTCTTTATACAGAACCGACGGTTCCAAACCAAATCGAACTGGAAACTGTTTACAACCAAATTTAAGAACTGAAATCGGACCTTAAATATAACAATTCGGTTCGGATCTAGGGTGGTGGATGATGACAACTCCTAATGTTGTCCTCATATAATGGCCACAAATGATTTGAGGATATATAGTGGAGTTCGTTACACCCTAATGTGTGAAACCTGAAAAGTGATCACCAAGGCTTACTAGGACAGAGAACAAGCATAATTAGAAAGCAGATTTTCAAGTTCGTGCTGTAAGGGTAAAGTTCATGTTGAAATATACCATAATTGTCGAAACAGTAGCAAGTGGCACATCTAAATTTGTAAAAAAAAAAAAAAAAAACACATTATACATTACGGGTTAAGTTCACGTACAAAGTGCCTTATCGTACAAAACGTACGAAAGGCATGAAAAAGCCAAAAAAACGCGGAGACATTTTCCTAATTATTTGCTCGCAGGGTAATTATCAAAATTATTCTAAAAATGATCTTGTAGAGTAATTTTGATTTTGTAGGGTAATTGTCAAAATTACTCTACAAGTGTATCTTGTATTCTTGTAGAGTAATTTTGATCTTGTATGGTAATTATCAAAATTACTCTACAAGTGTATCAAAATTACTCTGCATCAAAATTACTCTACAAGTATATCAAAATTAATCTGCAAGTTTATCAAACAACATACAATTCAAAATTACTCTACAAAATCATTTGTAGAGTAATTATAATACTCTAGAAAATTATCTCACAAGATCAAAATTACCATACAAGATCATTTGTAGAGTAACTATGATACTCTACAAAATTACTCTATAAGATCAAAATTACCCTTCAAGAACATTTTACAAAATTACTCTACAAGATAAAAATTACCCTACAAGATCATTTGTAGAGTAATTTTGATAATTACTCTACGAGTAAATAATTACAAAAATGTCACCGCATTTTTTTTTTACATTTTCACCATATTCGTACGTTTTGTATGATAATGATATTTGTATTTGATCTTTTGTCTATATATATTACATGTGTAAGAAGATGAATATGTTATTTTAAAATTTTAATCACTTCTAGCAAATTTGTAACAAGGTTTGCGATCAAACATTAAATCAACTTACAAATTATTGATAAGAAATATATGAATAAGATACAGAGAAAGAGTCACCACAAGAACACATTATATTGGTCTCGGTTGATGTTAATTTCTGTGCAACATTCGGTCTCTTAAACCAACAAACACTATTAGGTTTTTTAATGAGGAGCTAACAAATTTGTTTTTTTTTGTTATCCAGTGAAAACTTCATAGGAGGCCCCACATCCTTAAATTACCACCACATGAGTATGCTTGACTGTGAAATTCTGCCCTTGTAAATTTGTTTTTTGTGTTGCTCAGGTGAAAACTTCTCAGAAGATCCCACATCCTTGGATTACCACCACATGAGTACGCTTAACTGTGAAAATTTCCCTTCATCCACAACCATTGCACTCAAAACGTGTTGGTCGTATCTGAGACTTGACATTCTTTACGGCTCAAAATCTATTATGAAGACATAAAACAACAAAATGACATGGAATTTGCCCAAGGTATTACAAACAACCCTTCATCCTTTAGGACTCAGCATCTCCTATGCTAACCACTATTGTTCGTTTTGCCCATGAGGAATTAACAAATGTTTTTAGTTCATTGAGTGAAACATCCCAGGAGATCACACATCTATGGATTACCTCCACTCAAGCACGCTTGAGGTGTTCTCCTTTCATGTACAACAATTCAGCCTGAAGCGCGTGTATCTCTTTTGTGGACAGAACATAACCATGTGAACATAACATTTTTGCGTTGGATCTTTAGTAGTAGATTTTTGTACTACATTTTTTGTCCTGGATTTTTTGTACTAGACGTTTTGTGCTTTTTTTATTAGATTTTTTTGTACTATATTTTTTGTGTAATTTTTTTGTACTATAATTTTTGTGTTGTATGTTTGAGAAAACAAAACGGTTAGAGTTTATGTTTTAGGACCGAAAAATACTCTTTCATCCTACTTATAAAGAGTGCCACATGTTATTTTCATAATTTTTCTTAGGGTACTTAAGTCAAAACCCACCTTTTAGTGCATCTTCCCCCCATAATACACACACATTTAATAATTATTATATATTAAAGGTTCTATAATAACTTATAGCCTAGTGGCATCTTCAGGGTGAGATAAGGCTTTTGTACCATTAGCTCTTAGGTTCAATTCCCATAAAGAGCTTTTTCCCAGATTTATTGGATTTTTAAAACTAGTTTATACTATATATAATTATCAAAAAAAAAATAAATTATAATACACATAAACCCTTTTTTAAACACTTTAAGTAGTCTGATGCTAAAAATAAACGTAACAACTGATGAAAATATGGAAATGAAAGGATGTTTGTGAAAGAATGTACTATGAAGAGAAAATAATTGCTTTTGAAGGATACGTATAACTGTATATCTATAATGTGCGAGTTGATGTGATGTACTTGCAGGGGCGCAACATGGTGAGGGCGGGAGGGGGTGGCCGACCCCCTGAGAGTATGTAGTTTTGTATAGAAATTTTTGGGTATACGTTTTTTATCCCCCGGTTTTATAGAAATTTTTAGGTATATACGTTTTCGACCTCCCGGTCAGAAATCTCAAGATTCGCCACTGTGTACTTGTAACTATTTGTTGTGTTTAGCATCTTGATGCTCTATATATGCTATTGTCTTCTTAAAAGCGGAAAATTGCATGGAAAGAATATATAACTTTAGGAAAAATGATGTGTAATGTTATACTTACGCTTGTTTGATACCAAAATCACGCAAACTCACGTGATCTTGAGGTAAAAAGATAGGGTAATGGTATGTTTGTAGGAAAGTTAACTGTACAAATGAGATGATGAATATTAAAAAAGTGTTTACTAATTAATGATGAAGAATTCTGAAAATGAGAATCACAAAATAGGTATTAGGCCATGGGGTGTCCTTTAATCATTCTTAACTTCATATAAACGCCACATCACCCGTTTACTCCCCTTTTACTCCATCTCATCCTAAAAAATGGTTTAACCTTGTTAACTCTACCTCACCCACCATTTTTTAATTATTTTAATATTAAATATTCAAATTAACTACAAAATAAATAATAATAATAATACCATTTCATTAACTTCTTAGCTAAAATAAACAATTATAATAAATGACATGTTGGCTTGCCATGTCATCTTTAACACCAATTAAGTTAGAGTACACCCCAAGGTCTTATGACCAGAGAAGTGGTGGATTTTTCATTTTCGGTTAGAAATATATCGTTGTTATTTATAACTGAATTTTATAAATAATCATTAATTGATTAAATATAGCTAATCACAAAATGCAAAAATAAAAATAAATGAAATAACATGAAAAGCTGGTAAAGAAAATCTTGTGGAATATTTCTTTGAACTTAAAGCAGAAGAGATATTGTGTTGATACAATAAGATATATATTTGGAAGTTGCATGCTAAAGTTGAGAATAATCTTTCTTATCTCACATATTTGTTGGTAAAATGTAACTTTTCCAACTAATGTCACTTTTTCTCTTGCTAAAATACAGACACAATAATTATGATTATTTATTATTATTTTATTGCATGGATTTTTTAATTAGAAATTTTGTAATTCTTTTTAATAAAACTAGAGCAGTTGCAATTCAACATTCTGTCGCATACGGGGGTATATGACACTCATGAATGGGTCATATTGTGTGGATCTGTCAGTTACTTGTTGTGATGAAGGCGGTCAAGGCTTACTCGTGAATGAGTACCCATATATGTCGTATTGTGTGAATCTATCAGTTACTAATTGTGGCGAAGACAGTCAAGGCTACAAACGGGTTCACATACAAGTTTGTGGGCCCATTCAACTACTTATTTTTTCCTTTTTAAAAAAACATAACAAACTCAGTTATAAATAAGTTGGTTATGAAAAATAAAGTAAAATACGACGGTGATGAGAATACCATAATAATGAGTAAAGGAAGAATAATTTGTTTGAAAAAATTTCTCTAGTGAATGATGAATATGTTAGCTGATATAACAAATAGTAAAGATGAAAGATAAGTCGTACGTTGATAGGAATTGATATATGATAATTGTGATAGATTGAATTGAAATACAAATCGAAGATAAACAATCATCGGAGTGATCCCAGGCTAAGCCCTTCTCCACAAGGGAGCCTCTCCACAATGGAGCCCTAACTGAATCACAAACTCTCCTCCTCACTACCAACTATTCCATACTTATTTATAAGAGAGAAAGTTACAAATACCCCCTCTCTAATACTAGAAATAGCAAAGTAAACATATGATTCCTAACAATACTCCCCCCTTCGAGAAAGTCTTGTCCTCAAGACTTTGATCAGAAGCCTGTCCCGGTTTCCCAGTATAGGCGTCCTCAGATGCGTCATCCGGTGGCCGAGGCTGCCCATGCACGACCCATAAATGCCACGTAGCCGAAAACGTCAATCGCGTTCCAATGAGAGGACGGTGAGGCAATGACTTCTTTCCCCTGTCAAATGGAGCTTTTCCCTTCTCACACAAGTCCAAATCAGAAAAAATCAGGCCCACAACCAATTTCTGCTCCACACCTTGGCCCGGATATGGATAATCTAGATCCACAATTGTGTGCAGCTCATCGTGGCCCACCACTGGTTCTGAGCCCAAATTCCACTTAAGAACATCTGATAAGGCCCAATTGATACCTATCATCTCTAATTTGGTTTGGTCGGCTGATTGGTTGTCAAAAAAAATTAACGAAGACGTGAAACCGATCCCAAGATTGGAATTAGTCACAGTCGAATTAACCGATTCCTCCTCAATTTCGTGAAATGTCGATCGAACATCAACAATCTGAGTACCTGAAGACTGAAATTGCGCCCATGATTTTTCTTCAGATCTGGAACGTATAGCTTTCAAGTGTTCGTCAGATCTGGAGACGATTGCCTCCAGTTGATCTATTAGAGATGGAAGACCACTATACACATCCCTATCAGAAGCTGATTTGGGCCCAGGATCCATATCAGAAGCCGTTTTAGGATGAGAATACGTAAATACCTAGCCGGAAAACCCCGATTCCGACGAACCATCGCCGGTCTTCGTCTCTTGCGACTTCATAAACCCCAACATCATCATACGGAATTCCGCGTTCTCCACTCGATCCGCTTCCAAGGTAGCAGCGATGGAATCCAGTCGAGAAGACTGATTTGCCATATCACTTTGAAGCTTCTGAATCAATTGATCCTGAATGTCCAGACGAGTAGAGGTGTTCACCATATTGGAGGAACAGAAACTGATGAGAAATTGGAATTAAATCAGATATGGACCAGAGCTGAGTAACAGAAATCAGATATGAGTAACAGAAACTGGAATCGATGGAGAACAGAGGGCCGACAATTTAACAGGGCAATAACAAAGTGGAATGAAGAACTGGAATCGAGCGATTGAAATTGAGGCGATAATTTCAAAAGTTGAATCTGAAATCGAAAACTGAAATTGAAACAGAACCGTGAAATTGATGAGTAGAGGGAGGCAGGTCGGACCAATGATAGGAATTGATATATGATAATTGTGATAGATTGAATTGAAATACAAATCGAAGATAAACAATCACCAGAGTGATCCCGGGCTAAGCCCTTCTCCACAAGGGAGCCTCTCCACAATGGAGCCCTAACTGAATCACAAACTCTCCTCCTCACTACCAACTATTACATACTTATTTATAAGAGAGAAAGTTACAAATACCCCCTCCCTAATACTAGAAATAGCAAAGTAAACATATGATTCCTAACATACATCATCACAGATAATCTTATAAAAATATAAGATACATTATAAACAATCATACCCAATAGCTTCCTTATATCAATATCATTGAATGCACATACATATTGTTTATCATCACATTTTTTCTCAAATCAATATTATTTGTTTACTCTTATATTGAAAAACTAAAAGCTATAATTACCTTGAAATGACATAATAATATGTTACCAAATGGTACATTTCTTTTCCAAACCTTTTGTTTTTTGCTTTGCACTTTCACCTTTAACCCCTTTTAATAAAACAACCTCAATTTTTCTTAAAGCCTAATTTATTTTCAATTTATTCTTGAGTGCTTTATAAACTAATACAATATCAAACACACTTTAATCACATTTCAACCTTTTAATTCCCTAAAAAAACATTAAACTTGATAAAAACATATGTACAAAAAGTCCATTGAAACATGCACATAGATGAGTAATATTTAAGCATTGAATCCCATTTCATCAAATTAACTTCTTTTGAGGCAAAAGAGACTTTGCAAAAAGCTACCACACATAAAAGGCAGTATCACTTTCTCAAACAAGTGACTAGTCAAACCCACCACTATAAGCTCCTTTCACTCACGAAACACACACCGAAATAATACAAGATTTTTCTGGGTTTTGATCATCAGTGAGTCCTGAACAAACCCTTTTAATTTCGTGTTTAATCGTTCGGATTTCAGTACGAAATTCGGTAGGGTCCGTGAGGGTGAAATGTCGTACTCTGTTAAGCAACATGTACAATGTTTCTGATTGGTGGAGACCCGGATAGAATCTTGTTGTAGTTGTTGTATTTTGTGTCGTGATCTCTGCAATTGGGTGTTTGTTGGATGATTTTGATATTTAATTCTGGCGGTTTTGTTGCTGATTTTGTCAGATTATGTGTTTTTTTTGTCGTATGGTGAGTTAAGGTTTCCTGCAATCTGGGCTCGTGAAATTTATAATAATAACAATATTATTGTTAGTCTTTGATCCTCACTCTGCTCGTGAAAATGGGATTTGGTGGTTCAAGCCACAAAAGAAAAAAAAGGTACCCCCCCCCCCCCCACACACACACACACTAAATTTAGTAATGTTAAATGTGGGAATGATTTTTGATAATTTGTTGTTTGAATTGATAGTGATCTTGGTAATAGAAGAATCCATGATGATAAGAATGCTATTCTCAATGCATCTCAACAAAAAATGGTAAGGAGTTTTTTTATTTTTTTTTATTTTTTATGCAATTGTTACAAGATTTGAGAGTTTATTTGTGGAAATAATAACGTGTGTTGATTGGCTATGAGCAGGAGAGGAGTTGTGAAGGGACTGAGAAAAGGAGATTTGAAAGCATTGAAGCTAAAAACTCCCTAAAAGAAGAGGTGGGTTTCCCTTTTCATTTGGCAAAATGGATTTTAATAATCCAAACTAAACTATGACCTGTTGGCCGATAATAATCAATTCGTGACACTCGTGAAGTTAGGAGTGTCATTTCTAAAATTGTCGGTGTGGCTTATTATCGGCCAATGAGTCGTACTTTGGATTATTAAAATTTAGCATGTGTTTTCCTTTAAGCATTTAGCTTATAAATTTTTATTTGTAAAATGAATCTTACACATTCTGTGAACTGTGAGTCTGTGAGGCCATATTATAAGCTGATTAGGCTTAATTATGTATATATGTTTGTAGATTGAGCAACTCCAGAAGCAACTTGAGGACCAACTTACGATTCGAAGTGAACTAGAGAAGGCGACTACTAGTCAACCTTTCTTTCAAGATCCCGTCGATGAAGCATCACTTACAAAGGTTAGCTATACTTTCGTTCATATTTTACGGGCCCCTTAACTCTATATCAGTTTTTCATTATATGTTAGGAATTATAATCTATCATTGTTAACCATAATCTTTGTTGTAATTTGTTTCCATTTTATTTGAATTCAGTCTTCTAAGGATCTAATCAAGGAGATATCAATACTAGAGTTCGAAGTTAAGCATTTGGAGAAATATCTTCTCTCGTTATACCGCAAAACTTTTCAAAAGAAGGAACAACAATCTTTATCTGCAACCGATACCAAATCAAGACTAAACGCAGCGTTAAAAGAACAACAGTTGTTGCCCGGCAACTCGGCCAATTTTATGCCAGCTCGGGCCTCGACCGATAATCCACCAAAAGACTGTTTTCCCATTTCGGAATCACAGCCAATGGAAGATTCTAACGTTAATCGAAGCCACTCGTCACTTTCGTACAGAACTCCACCTCTTTACATGGCTGTTAACCAAGCGGTCGAATCATATCATTCCTTACCGTTAGGAATGCTAGAGGTAAATGCCATTTTCGTCCCTGAGGTTTGGCTACTTTTGCGACTTTCGTCCAAAGGTTTGTTTTTCCGCATATGGATCGAAAAGGTTTAAAATTTGCCATTTTCATCCGACTCGTTAACTCCATCCGTTTTTTAACATTAATTCAGTGGCATTTTTGTCTTTTTAGACATTTTTTGTGATGATTAAAGGGTTTGGGTGGGGAGAAAGTCAACAGAGGTGGATCTTTGTTTCTTATAGTGTTTTTTATTTTAATTAAAATGTCTAAAAAGACGGAAATGCCCCTTATCTAACGGAGAAAAATGGATAGAGTTAACAAGTCGGATGAAAATGGCAAGATTTCAAACCTTTTGGATCCAGATGCGGAAAAACAAATCCTTGGACAAAATGACATTTTACTCTAAATCTTATCATTAAACAACTAACCGATCCATTAAGTTTATGATCAAGAATAATATAACATAAGTATCTTGATGTACCAGTTTGCTAAGGATGATCATTCAAGTGTTAGTTTGGCTGAGCATCTTGGAGGATGTATTTCCGATAACGTTAGAATGTCGGCAAATTGTCTTTCTGAGGAAATGATCAAGTGCATCTCGAGCATATACGGTCAAATTGCGGATCCGCCTTTGTTCAATCATGAATTCCCTTCATCTCCCATATCGTTCCCGTCACCACCTAGTGATTCTTCGCCAATAGACCAGTTTAGCATGTGGAGCCCACATTGTGAAGGATCAATGGAGTTTAGTGGACCCTACTTTACTACACTTGAAGTTCAAGGTTTTTGCAAAAGTACTCAGAGACTAAGTAGTGTTGAACACAAGCAACAGAATTTCAGGCAAGTGTGTTGAATACTTTTAACTTTTTGACTTATCGAGTGTTTGACTTTGACTTTACATTGCAAGCAAACCACTGTTGTTCGTTCTGCATTTACGTTTTCATGATATGTTTATGTTTCTCATGATTGCAAATTGTTGTGTTCTTATGGCATTTTGCAAAAACAATGGCTAGTTAATACTAGAGTAAAATGACATTTTCGTCCCTGAGGTTTGGCCGGTTTTGCGATTTTCATCCAAAGGTTTGTTTTTCCGCATTTGGGTCCAAAAGGTTTAAAATCTTGCCATTTTCATCCCGGCTCGTTAACTCCATCCATTTTTCTCCGTCACGTCAGGGGTTTTTTCGTCTTTTTTTTGTTAAATCAAGGGCAATTCTGTCTTTCTAAATACCTGTACATTATGAAAATTTGATATCGTTCACTCTTTCTTTAATGCATATGATTCGGATTCTCGTGCTTTAGAAAATATAAAAGCTCTAAAACATGATCGTTTTACAGGTCTCTTATTTTAAAGTTAGAACACGTTGATCCTAGAAAGTTGAAACACGAAGAGAAGCTGGCGTTTTGGATCAACGTACACAATGCACTAGTGATGCATGTAAACTTTCTTTCATCTTTACACTTTCTTTAACATCAAATTTGTAAACTACAAGTTTGACTTTTTTAGTCAAAAGAGCAGGCTTTTATCTCCCTCATATTGTTAAGTGATCGAGGTGGCTTAATCTGAATTATATAACATTCTCGTGATCGGTCACAGGCCTACTTGGTCCATGGAACTCCTCGTGGTGCGCTAAAGAGGATATCATTAGTCCAAAAGGTTAATTTAGACATTTGATGTTTTTGTGTTTCCATGAATACGGCGTGTTTTTTATATTATTGTAATGTGAAGTGTATTTCTTTTGCATGATACAGGCTGCTTATAATATTGGCGGTCATAATCTTAGTGTTGGAGATATACAGAGTACAATACTGGGATGCAGGCTGCCTCACCCGGGACAAGTATGTTCTCTTTTAATTGTAGTGATTTCAACAAGGGGTGGTATATTTACGACACGACACGAAGATAATTAGGTTTTGGGTTGTCTTACCTAACCCGTTTAATAAACGGGTAGTGTTTAGATTGACCTGTTTAACCCGTTTAATTAAACAGGTTTAATTGCCTTACCGTTTAACTAAATAGCTTGGCCCACCAACCTATTTATGACCTTTTAACCCATTTATTACCATCCATCAATGGTTTAACACGTTCATGGGCGGAGCTTTATTGGGGCCGGGGGTACCCTGGCCCCCACCAATTTTTCGCTCGTAGTGTTAATTTTACCGAAAAAAGAATTTGTAGTGTAAAATATTGGATTTTTAAGAGTCCTGCCCCCACCGGTTTGGATTTTGAGAGTCCGGCCCCCACTGAGTTTTCGTTCAAGCTCCGCCACTGAACACGTTTACATCTTGATTAAATTTACAGCCCACTCGATTGTGTAGATAAATGAGTTAATAGGACAGTGTTCGGGTTACACGATTTTAAGTGTGCCCGGGTTAGATTTGATATTTTTGACACAAATAATTACATGGGTCGTGCTGGTTTCAACGATTCAAACCGCTAACTCGACACGATTAACAACCCTAGTTTGAAGTGCTTGATATGTTTTTCAAGTACCAATGGAAATACAAAAAAAAAACATATTTTTCAAGTATTAATGATTTTGGTTAAAAGACAAAATGTCTCGTATGCTGTTTTTTTTGTACCTACATTTTCAATAACTTTCCAAAATTGTTCATTCTTGTAAACTATGGCCTCATTTGGCAGCACTCCGCTTTTATTTTTCACGGTTACATCTAAAGAATGTGGAGATTAATAGTTAATACGCAAACGAGTAGCATAAGTTGTACAAAAAAATATTGTTCTTGCGGTTTTAGTTTATAAAAATATATGGAGACTAATGATCTTTCTTCTGCTTTTCTAGTGGTTTCAATCTTTGTTATTTCAAAGTCCGAAGTACAAGTCGAGAGATGCACGAAAAGCATATGCAATGAAGCACCCGCAACCTCTTGCGTACTTTGCTCTTTGTTCAGGAAGCCATTCTGACCCCATGGTACACTACTTTAAACCTTCAAAAGTTCAAAATGTTACATGTTCACTATAACATTTTGCATACTTCATTATATAGGTGCGCGTGTACACACCAAAGAGTGTTTTCCAAGAGCTTGAAATCGCCAAAGAAGAGTATATTCATACCAACTTCAAGATACAAAAAGGGCAAAAGATTTATCTCCCAAAACTTGTTGATCTATATGCGAAAGAGTCAGGCTTATGTCATGTTGGTTTAGTGGACATGATTGAACACTCGGTGCCCGATTGTTACCAAGATAGCTTCAAGTCGATTAAAAAAGGTAAATCATTGAAGAAATTTGAGTGGGTCCCTCACGACTTCACTTTTCGCTATCTACTTTCCCCTGATTTAGCGAAGTAAAGCTTGAAATATCGAATGCGGGTCATACCCTGATGATGACACAAGATTTTGAGGGTTTCAGTGGTGGCCATTGTAATTGAGTTTGTTATGATGAGTGTTTTTTTTCTTTTTTGGTGATTATGTTTGGAGATTGATGTGAGTGCCATTTTTTGTTCTCTTGCACTTCTGTAAATTTTTTAACAGCAAGAGATGAGTTTGATGAAATTTCATGTATATTAGTATTATAGTTTGCAGTTTTTCAACATACTTGTTGAATCAAAATGTGTTGCAAGGTGTTTGAAGTATTGTTTTTTTTCCCTAAAACTGATGTGAGTCATGTGATGGTACTCTCGTCAAAGCATGTTTAACTGTGAAACTTTTCTCTTGTCCACAACCAAAGAGCCCAAACCACGTTGGTGGTATTTGAGAACGGTTTTCCTTTGAATTCATCATCTCTCTAGTTCATTTGAGTTGGGGGTCTCACTAGAAGCAGTCTCTCTATTCCTACGGGGTAGAAGTAAGGCTGTCCAGGGGCGGACCCACCCTTTGGCCAAGATGGGCGGCCGCACCCATTGAAAAGAAAAATCTAAAGTATATTTTGGGCAAAAAACCCGACCACACCCCTTGAAAATATGGTTGAACACCTCATCCGCATCCCCAACAAATAATTCCTAGGTCCGCCACTGAGGCTGTCTACATCTTACCCTCCTTAGACCATACCTTAGTTTTGTTGTTGGTGAGATTTACTGAATATGATGATGATGATGATCTCTCCCGTTCATGATTAGAGGTGTAAACGAGCTAAGCTGCTCGACAACTATTTGGGACTGAGTCTAAAATAGCTTGAAACTAGCCAAGCTCGAGCCTCTTATAAAGGCCATTTAGTTATCGCGCTGAGCTGTTCGTGAGCTACTTGGAACTGAATTGGTAAAAGCTTGAAGCTAGTTGAGCTCGAGTTGTTCATAAAGCCCATTTAGGGTGTGTTTGGGATTGCTTTTTCAACCTGATTTTTTTATTATTGTGTTTTGAAATCGCAAAAAATCTATTTTGAGTGTCGGTAAAAAAATTAATAAAAACTGATTTTTTACGTTTTGTAGAGATCAAAACGTGATAATCCAAAAGTAGGTCACCCCTTACTGCAGGAAAACGTGATAATCCAAAAACTGATTTTTTTGTCATTATATATATTTGCCAAACACTCAAATAGTTGATTATCCGATTATTGTGATATCAAACAACATAATCAAATCCAAACACTATCTTTCTGCAGCACGTTTTGTTACAGCTAATTATCTGGTTCTGATATTCAAAACACATAATCTATTTTCAAAACTCAACCCCAAACACCCTCTTAGTTAATGAATGCTAGCTCGATCCGAGCTTTGACTTGTTTAAGCTCTTTGGAGAACAAACGAGCTGGAGCTGAGCCTTAGCTTGTTTAAACTCTTTAGACAATGGCTCAAGCAAGCCAATCTTAAGTCTTAAGGTTGTGTTGTGAGCCGAACTCAATTTTGAAGAAGTGGGCACGAGGAGCTGAGTTGAGCAAGTTTAAGCTTCAAAAATTCTAGTGAGCTGAGCTAGAGAATTGTCAGGCTCCGCTACACCTCTATTCATGATCAACACGATTCACCTATGGAGTTGGAAGAAGTAGTGCACGAGAAAAATTCACACAGAAATGATCGACTCTTTGGACTCCTCGAAAAATACTATGAGGTGTTCGGAAATGTTGAAGTAGTTGAATCAGAGGATTATGATGACTATAGCCCTTGGTAAGTTTACCAAAGACGAAAAGGATTTGTTTGATATTATGGATGACTGGTTACATAGGGACTGTTTCATTTTTGTAGGTTGGTCAAACCCATTGCTCTTTCCTTATGCCTATTTCACCGTAGACGGTTGGTTCATGAATACAACCTTTGAAACTTCATGGTATACCATGATTGACCGGTTCATATTTGGAGTAAATGAGACTTTATACATGTTTATATTTTTATTATAAGTGGATAATATCTCAACTTGTAAAATCCATATTTTGATTTAACCAGGTTTCAAAGTTTTTTTAGTAACCATCGTCCATCACCACTACCGTTCATCACTACTACCGTCCATCACCACCACCACCGTCCACCACCCACCACCACCGTCTACCACCATCACCGTCCAGCACCACCACCACTGTCCGTACACCACCACCAGTTTATTTTAGAAGTCTGCATATGTTAAAAAACAAACAACATTCTTCTTGCAGACTGCAGAGGTTTGATCTACCTCTTCTTCTACAGATGTCTGCAGATGTGGTCCGCAGACTGCAGACATTTTACCTCTTAAAAAACAAACAGCACCTAAGACTTTCATTGAGAAGATGTTGTTCAGAGTTCTGGCGTTCATGTTCTTCACCCGTGGTTTTTCTATTTTAAGCCCTAATGACCCGTACTTCTAATTTAATAGACCCAACTTGATTCATGGATAAGAGCTTTTATTTGTTAAGTGACCCACTTTGACCCCCTTGCCTAAAATATTTAACCCAAAACAACTCATTGTAGTTTTTAAATGGTTAAAAATGACCCATATAATAGTTTTTGGGTTAGGATTGCCCCTTCTAGGCAGGATGTTAATGTGAAACAAGTGGGATGGAAGAATGAACAAAGCACACTGGTGGGGTGACGACCCCGTGAGAGGAGAATGGAAAAAGAAGGGCCAAGGTTGTGCGACACCACAAGCTGGTGTGGAACCAATGGGAAGACGGGAACACCATGCCACATCAACAGGATGGAGCGGCGTATATGGACGGTATAACACGTGGCCTAATATTGTCTTCAATATTCCTTGAATCCGACACATCGTTTATTAGTTAGTTATATTTCAAGTGTTATCGATTTTACAAAATAAAAGAATCATTATTAAAATACTGTAGATAATATATATATATATATATATATATATATATATATATATATATATATATATAGGTAGAGGATCCTGTACAAAGTGCTCAAAGTGTGAGAAGTGTATTATAACACTATATATAATACTATATAACACCATATAAACACCGTATAACAATATGTAACACCATATAATACCATATAACACTATGTAACACTATATATCATTATATAACAAATATAACACTATAGGTTGTCTGATAGCATGTCTATGATAGATGTATAGTGTTATATTTGTTATATAATGATATATAGTGTTACATAGTGTTATATGGTATTATATGGTGTTACATATTGTTATACGGTGTTTATATGGTGTTATATAGTATTATATATAGTGTTACAATACACTTCTCACACTTCTCGCACTTTGAGCACTTTTTACAGGATCCTTACCATATATATATATATATATATATATATATATATATATATATATATATATATATATATATATATATATATATATATAGGTAAGTACTGTACAATATTGCTTATCGGACATTATGTACGCTTCAATCTTAGCCGTCAGATCATCTTCCCGCATTTTAAACTCGCATGTTTTTTTTATAACAATTTCGCATGTGATAGTTTTTGATGAATTCGCATGTTGTTTTTTTGTACCAATTTCGCATGTGATAATTTTGATGAAATAACATGTTTTTTTTTATAACAATTTCGCATGTAATAATTTTTGATGAATTCGCATGTTTTTTTCTGTACCAATTTCGCATGTGATAATTTTGATGAAATAGCATGTTGTTTTTTTGTAGCAATTTCGCATGTGTTAATTTTGATGAAATCACATGTTAAAAAACCAACATGCGAAATTGTTACAAAAAAACAACATGCGAATTCAATGCGGGAAGATGAACGGACGGCTGAGATTGTAGCGTACGTAATGTACGATAAGGGCATTTGTACGTTAACTTGCCTCTCTATATATATGATGCAACTTATTCGATTTATACATGTAGCAACTCATACATATGATGCAACTTATTCGATTTATCATGTGTCACACCCCCAAAATCCACCCGCGGAGTATCACCCCTTGGGAGCGTGACTGACCAGGACCAAGCCACAAATCATATAGAACAACGTAAATAATAAGAGTAAATGTAATTTAACCAAACCAATCGATATGAAAGGTATTCAAAACATAAGTATAATTTCAACGTTTAGCGGAAGCATATAAGTAAAAGCCCATCTTAAGTAAAGTATGTAATATCATAATGTTTAATCAAAGCATTCACGATCCTTGTCCACAACGACCGCGCCTCCCAGTGCAAGCTCCAAGTGTACCTAACGACCTGCAAGGCATGTAACAGAGAGTCAACAACTAGTTGAGCGAGTTCACAGTGGGTTGTTTAGTACTAATGTTCGTTTCATAAATCGTTTGTTTGTTTAGTAACCCATGTATCGTTATTAATTACATTGCGGCCCTCCAGGCATGTGTGCGAAGATTAGTGGGGGTTTCCCATGTATTGTAGACTAGTTTTATTTGTATCGCGGCCCTCCAGGCATGTGTGTGAAGATTAGTATAAGTATCGCGGCCATTCCAGGCATGTGTGCGAAGAACAGTATCAGTATCGCGGCCATTACAGGCATGTGTGCGAAGGGTAGTGGGGGCTTCCCCAGGTATCACTAGTCTAGCAGTATCTATAAGTGACCTTTCCCAACCGAGGTCAGTATTTCATAGTTCCCAATAACAACGTAAGTACAGATAATCATCCAATCCCATTCCCTACCCCGGGAATCCCATGCCTTGGTAAGAGTGTGAACTCACCTTGGTTTGCTCGGTATGCTAAGTATATGCTCACAGTTAATCAATCAAGTCCTAAAGTGCACGTATACTTAAATCAGTTTGTGTTTGCAAAGTTCACGAACAAGCACAGTCATTGTGGACAATGCATCATAAATCACCAAGTAGCACGTTGCACGTATTCATAATCATACAAGTCATGCACGACATGTAACGACAGTTAACTACCTCAGTTAAGTTTTAACAGAATATTCTAAGTTATTGTGCTGGTTTGTACATCGACGAAACTCACTTGTTTCGTCGAGCATTCCATTCGACGAAACATATCTCCGTTTCGTCATGACAGTCCTCGACGAAACACACTTTCATTCCGTCGAACCGTTTCGTCATGCAGTACGTTTTGTCGACAATTATCAGCTACGTCGACCAGATAACATTGTTCAGCAGTTACACATTATTGCAGAAACCCTAATCATCTACAGCCGTTATGCTATCATCAATCATCATACAATACAGCAATTATCCAGTCGTTATCATTCACACAGAAATCGTTAATCTAAACAAAGCTTTTCATCACAACCAATCGTCTAGCATGAACCCTAGAACATGAGATCACAATAACACCAAAAACATACAAAGATCAACCATCAAACCTAACCAATACGATCATCAACGTTAAGGCCGATCATGGACAGAAAAAATTTAACATATGCCCTTATCACATTCAACCCGTTCTATCATGAATGTCAAACATAAATTTCACGTATTACTTAGTATTCAGAGAATCCAGATCATGATTACATATAACAACGATTCAAAACAATCACTCATGCACAAATTAGACACTAACCGAGATGGATGGAAAGATGAGTTGGTTGCTAAAGGGACTCGAGGAAACGCACACAGTTGCCGTCACGCTTGGGATAGGATTTTAGGGTTTCAGATTGCTAAACGTGTGAAACTGAACTCGTTTCATGTTTTAAACGCGTATTAACGATTTTGGTCCCGTAATGGGCTTCGGCGAGTAATAGGGCCGGCGAAACACATCCGTTTCGTCGGGACAAGGATGGCGAAACACACTTGTTTCGTGGTGATGATCATGGCGAAACATATCTTGTTTCGTCGAGTTGTTTGATGGTGAAACACATCTTGTTTCGTCGGGCATTTCATGGTTTAATCAGTCTAAGTGTTTTATAATAATTCTCATGTTATATTATCAATCACATACATGCAACAATCACAATACGTTCCATTATAACACAACGTGTACAGTTACAAGTCAAATAAGTCAAACAACTAAACAGTCAACGTGCAATAATTGCGAAAGTGGAATCTCGGAAACTCGAGTTGTCACATTATCCCCATCTTGAAAGAAATTTCGTCCCGAAATTTAGCATGCGGTTACTGAGGAAGCTAGTTAAGTTGTATCGTTTACTGGTTTTCCTGGGGTGTCACATCTTCCCCCCGTTGATTTGGAATTTCGTCCCGAAATTCTGTAGTAGCTTCAGCCTCAGTAGTCGTTGCATTGTTCTGAAATAACTGGGGATATTTGAGTTCCATTTGGTCTTCTCGTTCCCAGGTTTACTCTGGGCCACGACGGGAGTTCCAACGAACTCGTACAAGAGGTATTCTGGTGTTCTTGAGGACCTTAACATCCCGGTCCGTGATTTCAACAGGTTCCTCGACGAAATGCAACTGTTCGTCGATAGTGAGTTCCTTCAAAGGAACTATGAGGATCTCATCTGACAGACACTTCTTCAGATTCGACACGTGGAAAACGTTATGAACTGCACCGAGTTCTGCTGGTAGGTTCAGTTTGTAGGCCACTTTGCCTATTCTTTCAAAGATCTCGAACGGTCCAACGTACCGTGGATTGAGCTTACCCCGTTTACCAAAACGAACTACACCCTTCCAGGGTGAGACTTTGGGTAGCACTCGATCCCCAACTTGGAACTCGAGCGGTTTCCTGCGCTTATCAGCGTAACTTTTCTGACGGTCACGAGCCGCCGCCATGCGTTGTCGTATCTGTGCAATTCGTTCAGTAGCATCTACTACCATTTCTGGACCTGTGATTTGACTATCCCCCACCTCTGCCCAACAGAGAGGTGACCGACACTTACGTCCGTATAATGCCTCGAATGGAGCGGCTTGTATGCTGGTGTGGTAACTGTTGTTGCACGAAAACTCCACTAACGGGAGATGTTTTTCCCAGCTGTTGCCGAAATCGATAACACATGCCCGAAGCATGTCTTCAAGAGTTTGAATAGTGGGCTCAGACTGCCCATCCGTCTGAGGATGGTAAGCTGTGCTCATGTCTAGCCGTGAGCCAAAAGATTTGTGCATTGCTTGCCACAGTTCTGAAGTGAATCGTGCATCATGATCCGAGATAATAGAGATTGGCACTCCGTGCCTCGAAACAACTTCTTTCAAGTATACGTCTGCTAATGTAGAGAACTTGTCAGTTTCCTTGATAGCCAAGAAGTGAGCAGACTTTGTAAGTCGATCCAAGATCACCCAAATAGTATCGTTCCCACGCTGGGATCTAGGCAGGCCAGTAACAAAGTCCATGGAAATTTCCTCCCATTTCCATTGTGGTATCTTTGGTTGCTGAAGTAGGCCTGATGGTTTCTGGTACTCCATCTTGACCCTCGCGCAAGTCAAACACTTGCCGACGTAAGTTGCTATGTGGGCCTTCATGCTAGGCCACTAGTACGTAGTTCTGAGATCGTGGTACATTTTATCCGAACCTGGATGTACCGAGTAGCGGGACTTATGAGCTTCATCCATCACCAGCTCGCGTAAGTTGCCATAATGTGGAACCCAAATGCGTCCTGTTACATAGTAGGCGCCGTCTCCCCTTTGTTCTAATCGTTGCCTTGAGCCGCGTAGGGCTTCAGCCCTGACGTTTTTTGGTTTCAATGCTTCTACCTGAGCATCCCGTATCTGTGCAGGAAGACTAGACTGAATAGTGAGCTGCAAGGCTCGTACACGCCTAGGTATAGTATCTTTTCGACTGAGGGCATCAGCCACAACATTGGCTTTGCCTGGATGGTACTTGATGGCGCATTCGTAATCGTTAAGTAGCTCAACCCATTGACGTTGATGCATGTTCAATTCCTTCTGCTTGAAAATATGCTCGAGACTCCTGTGATCGGTGTAGATGGTGCACTTGGTACCGTACAGGTAGTGTCGCCATATCTTAAGCGCGAAAACAACAGCTCCAAGTTCTAAATCATGTGTAGTGTAGTTCCGCTCGTGAACTTTAAGTTGCCGCGAAGCGTAGGCAATGACTTTATCCCTTTGCATCAATACACAACCAAGACCCTGAATCGACGCGTCGCAGTAGACCACAAAATCATCCGTGCCCTCTGGCAATGAGAGAATAGGTGCGCTGCAGAGCCTATCCTTTAGGTGTTGAAAAGCCGTTTCTTGTGTATTACCCCAACGATAGGTAACACCTTTCTGTGTCAGTAATGTAAGTGGCTGTGCGATCTTGGAGAAGTCTTTAATGAACCGTCTGTAATAACCCGCCAAACCCAAGAATTGGCGTATTTCCGTTGGTGTACGCGGTGCAGGCCAGTTCCTGATCGAATCTACCTTAGATGGATCAACGTGAATCCCATATTTGTTTACCACATGGCCTAGAAAGTGAACTTCACGAAGCCAGAAGTCGCATTTTGAAAACTTAGCGTATAGCTGTTCCTTTCGAAGAAGTTCCAAGATAAGTCGTAGATGCTGCTCGTGTTCCTCCTGACTCTTGGAATAGATCAGGATGTCGTCGATGAATACAATCACAAAATTGTCTAAATAGGGCTTGCACACCCTGTTCATAAGATCCATGAAACTGCAGGCGCGTTCGTTAGCCCGAATGGCATGGCTAGAAACTCGTAGTGGTCGTAGCGAGTTCTGAATGCTGTCTTATAGACGTCCTCATCCCGGACTCTCAGCTGATGGTAACCTGACCTCAGGTCAATCTTGGAGTAGTAGCTCGACCCTTGAAGCTGGTCGAACAAGTCGTCAATACGCGGCAGAGGATAACGGTTCTTCACTGTCACCTTGTTTAGTTCGCGGTAATCTATGCACATCCTGAAGGTACCGTCCTTCTTCTTCACGAATAACACTGGAGCTCCCCAAGGCGAAGAGCTAGGACGAAAGAAGCCCTTATCCAAGAGCTCTTGCAATTGCTTAGACAGTTCTTCCAGTTCGGTTGGAGCTAATCGATACGGTGCGCGAGCTATAGGTGCTGCTCCAGAAGCTAGTTCAATCTGAAACTCGACCTGACGGTGAGGCGGTAGCCCAGGCAAATCTTCAGGAAACACTTGAGGAAAATCACGTACCACTGGGATATCTTCTAATCTCTTCTCTTTCGTTGATGCATCTGTAACAAGTGCTAGAATGACAGTGTGACCCTTTCGTAAACATTTCTGAGCCTTCAAAAAGGAGATGATGCCAACCACGACACCACTCTTGTCGCCTTGAACTTCGAGAGGTTCTTTACCCAGACGAGGAATGCGAACGATCTTCTCCTTGCATAAGATTTCTGCTTGTTGCTGGGATAACCAGTCCATACCAATAACGATGTCGAAACTACCCAGAACTATAGGAATGAGGTCGATGGAGAAAGTCTGACCGGCTAAGACGATGTTACAACCTTTGACTACGTGTGTGGCCTCTAAACTTTTACCATTGGCTATCTCTACGACATGTTTGGTGTTTAAGGGTGTTGGTGCACGTTTTAACATTTGACTAACTTTTAGAGACACATAACTGGTATCCGCACCCGAATCAAACAATACAGAAACATAAAAGTCGTCGAGAAGAAACTTATCCATAACCACGTTGGGATCATTCCGGGCATCACCCTGCCCCAGCACAAAAGCACGTCCCCTAGCTTCGTTGCCATTGTTGTTTCCCCCGTTGTTGTTGTTGCCATTGCGCTGATTGTTGTTATTGTTGTTGTTGTTCTGGTTCTGGTTTAACTGGGGGCAGTCGCGTTTGAAGTGGCCTTCAGCACCACATTGATAGCATCCTCTGTTGCCTCGCTGCTGTTGTTGCTGCTGGTTTCGTGGAGCAGGTGGTTGTTGTTGCTGATTCTGATTTGCAGGTCGTGAGCTTCTACAATCCTTAGCCTCATGACCCATCTTGAGGCACCGCTGACAACGACCTTTGTTGCACTGGCCGTTGTGATGTTTGTTGCAAGTATTGCACCTTGGGAGATTACCTCGATATCCACCCTGTCTTTGATTGCCCGAAGATTGCTGACCAGGGCTCTGGTAGTTATCAGTCTTGCGCTGCTGAACCTGAGACTGAGCTGTAGCTGAACCTTTGCTGGAATCCCCATCCCATTTTCGTTTGTTGTCACTGGGAGTAGCGGAAGTAGTAGCACCGGTAGCACTGATACGTTTAGGCAGCCTGTCTTGTTCCACTGCCTAATCCGTGAGGCGATGAGCAAGACGCTGAATATCCTGGATGTTAGCAAGGTTGGCCGATGTCACGTGGCTTTGAATTTCTGGTGCCAACCCTTTGAGATACAACTCAATGCGTCTGATAGGATGGTCCACCATAGTTGGACACAGAACGGCCAGCTCGTTTGACCTTTTAGTATATGCCTCAATTTCCGACCCAGTCATCTTCAAATGAAAGAACTCCACCTCTAACTTGTGTATGTCGTCATGTGTTCAGTATTCCCGCTTAATCATCTCCTTGAAATCAATCCAAGGGGTGGCGTTAGCAGCTGCCAACCCTAAAATCTGAACTTGCGCGTTCCACCAAGTTAGCGCAATTCCTTCTAGAGTACCAGTGGCGTACTTCACCCTGCGAGCCTCAGGGCATTCACACATCTCGAACACCGACTCGAGCTTTTCAAACCAATGGAGGAGTCCCATTGTTCCCTCCGTGCCACTGAATGTGCTTGGACGACAGTCCATGAAATTCTTGAAAGTGCAAACAGGTGGCTGAGCGTGTTGACCTATTGTGTATAAGAACAGGACAAGATTAAACACAAGAGTTGGTTTTATGAATGTAGGATCTAAAGATCCTAGCGTAAGTCACTACTGCAGGGTATGCTACCTGCTTGTGCGGCTGCAAGTGCCGCAGCAACCTGTTCGTTGAGGAGAGCCGTCAACTGGGCTTGTGTCAAGTTAATACGTCCAGCCATGATCTTCATAGCAAATGTAACATAAACGAGAGAGGTTCGCGAATAGTGCGATGACAGAAGAGAGTAAGCACACAAGTATTCTCAAATAATAACGAATAGCAGGCAATGTAATCTAGGCATACCACGAGCAAAGTTCTATGTAATTCTAGCATGTAGGCAATAAACATAAATCATATTACCTAGGATGTTGAGTCTTGCACGTGGAGCGAAGCGTCGTTGTGGATCGTAGAGCACTGTTCTGGTTATAATCTGGTTTTAATAAAAACGTTTTCCCCATATTAAAACCAAGTTCTCTATAACCAATGGCTCTGATACCACTCTGTCACACCCCCAAAATCCACCTGCGGAGTATCACCGCTTGGGAGCGTGACTGACCAGGACCAAGCCACAAATCATATAGAACAACGTAAATAATAAGAGTAACTGTAATTTAACCAAACCAATCCATATGAAAAGTATTCAAAACATAAGTATAATTTCAACGTTTAGCGGAAGCATATAAGTAAAAGCCCATCTTAAGTAAAGTATGTAATATCATAATGTTTAATCAAAGCATTCACGATCCTTGTCCACAATGATCGCGCCTCCCAGTGCAAGCTCCAAGTGTACCTAACGACCTGCAAGGCATGTAATAGAGAGTCAACAACTAGTTGAGCGAGTTCACAGTGGGTTGTTTAGTAATAATGTTCGTTTCATGAATCGTTTGTTTGTTTAGTAACCCATGTATCGTTATTAATTACATCGCGGCCCTCCAGGCATGTGTGCGAAGATTAGTGGGGGTTTCCCATGTATTGTAGACTAGTTTTATTTGTATCGCGGCCCTCCAGGCATATGTGCGAAGATTAGTATAAGTATCGCGGCCATTCCAGGCATGTGTGCGAAGAACAGTATCAGTATCGCGGCCATTACAGGCATGTGTGCGAAGAGTAGTGGGGGCTTCCCCAGGTATCACTAGTCTAGCAGTATCTATAAGTGACCTTTCCCAACCGAGGTCAGTATCTCATAATTCCCAATAACAACGTAAGTACAGATAATCATCCAATCCCATTCCCTACCCCGGGAATCCCATGCCTTGGTAAGAGTGTGAACTCACCTTGGTTTGCTCGGTATACTAAGTATATGCTCACAGTTAATCAATCAAGTCCTAAAGTGCACGTATACTTAAATCAGTTTGTGTTTGCAAAGTTCACGAACAAGCACAATCATTGTGGACAATGCATCATAAATCACCAAGTAGCACGTTGCACGTATTCATAATCATACAAGTCATGCACGACATGTAACGACAGTTAACTACCTCAGTTAAGTTTTAACAGAATATTCTAAGTTATTGTGCTGGTTTGTACATCGACGAAACTCACTTGTTTCGTCGAGCATTCCATTCGACGAAACATATCTCCGTTTCGTCATGACAGTCCTCGACGAAACACACTTTCATTCCGTCGAACCGTTTCGTCATGCAGTACGTTTTGTCGACAATTATCAGCTACGTCGACCAGATAACATTGTTCAGCAGTTACACATTATTGCAGAAACCCTAATCATCTACAACCGTTATGCTATCATCAATCATCATACAATACAGCAATTATCCAGTCGTTATCATTCACACAGAAATCGTTAATCTAAACAAAGCTTTTCATCACAACCAATCATCTAGCATGAACCTTAGAACATGAGATCACAATATCACCAAAAACATACAAAGATCAACCATCAAACCTAACCAATACGATCATCAACGTTAAGGCCGATCATGGACATAAAAAATTTAACATATGCCCTTATCACATTCAACCCGTTCTATCATGAATGTCAAACATAAATTTCACGTATTACTTAGTATTCAGAGAATCCAGATCGTGATTACATATAACAACGATTCAAAACAATCACTCATGCACAAATTAGACACTAACCGAGATGGATGGAAAGATGAGTTGGTTGCTAAAGGGACTCGAGGAAACGCACACAGTTGCCGTCACGCTTGGGATAGGATTTTAGGGTTTCAGATTGCTAAACGTGTGAAACTGAACTCGTTTCATGTTTTAAACGCGTATTAACGATTTTGGGCCCGTAATGGGCTTCGGCGAGTAATAGGGCCGGCGAAACACATCCGTTTCGTCGGGACAAGGATGACGAAACACACTTGTTTCGTGGTGATGATCATGGCGAAACATATCTTGTTTCGTCGAGTTGTTTGATGGTGAAACACATCTTGTTTCGTCGGGCATTTCATGGTTTAATCAGTCTAAGTGTTTTATAATAATTCTCATGTTATATCATCAATCACATACATGCAACAATCACAATACGTTTCATTATAACACAACGTGTACAGTTACAAGTCAAATAAGTCAAACAACTAAACAGTCAACGTGCAATAATTGCGAAAGTGGAATCTCGGAAACTCGAGTTGTCACATCATGTTAGATGAAAGGCAAATGTTTCTCAAATAACCACGAGCCTGTGTGTAAAACCGATAAAAAAATAACTAAGTCGATCTCTGACTCGCACGTTGCGACAGACCTATCAAATGGGGAAATATAGACGCGCTGCGACGGACCTAAGTCGATCTCTGACTCGCACGTTGCGACAGACCTATCAAACGGGGAAAAATAGACGCGCTGCGACGGACATGTCAAACAGGAAAAAAATAGATGAAAAAACGTTGAACCGCACACGCATGTTGCGGCGTGTTAACTCAGAAATTTAGAACGACATGTTAAACGGAGAACTTATGAAAGATGAAAAGTATATAAGAGACTAAAGTTGAAAGTAAAAAAAAGTGTTGAGATTAAATTGTTAAAGATGAAAAGCTTTGGGTTGAAAGTAAAAAAAAAAAATTAAATGAGTTAAATTGTAAAAGATGAAAGCTTTCGAAATTAGAAGTGAAAAATTAAATTAATCAAAGGGGTTAAAATACCAAAGATTGAAACTTTAGACTTAAATTGCCAAAGATTGAAACTTTAGAGTTAAAAAAGAAATCAATTTCAGATTATGAAAACAAAAGAGATAAATAGATTTAGTTAAATTGATGTTTATTATTATTATTATTATTATTATTATTATTATTATTATTATTATTATTATTATTTAATTTAATAAAAGAGATAAATAAAAAATAAGGGTGAGAAATTACTAGAGAATGACACGTATCCAAAAAGAATTTTTGTTTATTAGTATAGAAAGATTACATGGAAGGAGAGTGTACGAGGTCTTAAACTAGTGTAAAGTATTAGGAGAACACAAAAACACGGGTATCGTCCATGTAAATTACATAGTGTGAGCAATGGCGGACCCAGGAATTTTTCCATAGGGGTACGGAACATTTTTTAAAATTTTAGGCCCTAAGGTATATAAGTAAAAAAATTGATTCGTATCGTGTCAGTTCGGGTCGGGTCATGTAAAGCAAAAGATCATCAAACTAAATTTTTATAATCATCAAAAACATGTGAAACCTTGTTACAAACATAATTAAAACGTTGCCCTACGGGTTTTCATTTTTTGAAATATATCCAAAACATCATCTAAACCTACTTTCTTAAGTAACTCTTTCTCTATATAACATAAGGATCCGAAGGAAGAGTATACACATCAACGAATTCGGAAGATGTATCAACTTTCCTCTTGAGAAATCGCGCCATAACGTCCCTGCTCATGGTTCCTATCGGCTATCACAAACAAATTGATCTGTAAGTTTATGGCTCCATAACATATTACATAATGTATCAACTATTCAAGCCCTAGAAATCATAATGTAATCACCCTAATCACCCAAAAAATCATCTAAACAACATATACACCATTAAAAAAAACCCAAACATTCTTCACTAACAAATATAACCCACCAGGTCTACTGTGGTGTATACGGCTGTAAAAAAAGGCAAAATATCATCACTAACAAAATATAACTCACCATAACATAATGAAAAACAAAACGAAGCACATGTATCCTGTCATGGTTAGTATGCGGCTAATATCAACCAAAAAATATCAAAAACTCAACCAAAAATCATCAAAAATAACAAAGAAAATTACCAGTGTTCGATCGGCGGTGGTATGGTGGCTGATTACGGTGGTATGCGGCTGTTGATTGTTCACTGTTATCGCTGATGTTCTGATCGCTGGCGTGCAGGGACGATAGAGAGAGCGGGAGAGAATATGTAAGGGTTTTGGGCTTGTTTATTTTATTTTAGTTTGAAATATTGTTGAGTTGTTGGGTTGGTTTATTGGGCTAAGACTTAGTAGTGGGCTAGTTAAAGGTATTGGGTATTTGGGTTTAGTTATTTAGGTATTAAAAGTTATATAATTTAGGTAGTATTTTTTTAAAAAAAAATAAGATTTTACTAAAAAAAATTAAAATATAAATTGAAAACACTTTTTACCTAAGGGGTGCGGACGAAAATTTGCAAGGGGTGCATACGGGATTTTCGACGGAACTTAGCACTAAATTTTTTTTCCCGGGGGTGCGGCCGCCCACCTTGGGCTAGCCTTAAGTCCGCCCCTGAGTATAGGAATGTGAATTCTTGCCTTCATTCATTAGAAAAGGTTACAATATATACACCATTACAATGCGCTAAATATGGAAACGATATCAAAGATATGCTATACAAAATATATACAATATATGCGCTAATACACCCCCGCAGTCGAATCGGGAGGCTTCCGGACGTTGAGACTGGAGCGAAAATCGTCAAACATGACACGAGGAAGCCCTTTAGTAAATATGTCAGCAATCTGGTAACGCGATGGCACATGCAAAACTCGAACACACCCCCGTTGGACCTGCTCTCTAACAAAATGAATATCCAACTCAATATGTTTCGTCCGCTGATGTTGGACGGGGTTACCAGACTAGTAAATAGCACTAACATTGTCGCAGTATACCAAAGTGGCACGAGACAATGGTCGATGAAGCTCAAGCAGCAGATTTCGGAGCCAACAAATTTCCGCAACAACATTAGCTACACCCTTGTATTCCGCTTCAGCACTGGATCTAGAAACTGTGGCTTGCCTCTTAGAAGACCATGAAAGGAGGCTGTCACCCAAATAAACACAATATCCAGAAGTGGAGCGACGAGTGTCAGGACATCCAGCCCAATCAGCATCGGTATACGCAAGAAGAGATAAATTAGGAGCAAGACTTAGAAGAAGCCCGTACTCCGAGGTGCCCTGTAAATAACAAATGATACGTTTAAGTGCATGCCAGTGATCTTCAGTAGGTGAGTGCATGTGCATGCAAATCTGCTGAACAGCATAGGAGATGTCCGGTCTGGTGAAAGTAAGATACTGAAGAGCACCAGCAAGACTACGATAAGTAGTGGAGTCAGCAAACAGAGAGGAAGAGGCACCACTGAGCTTCGAAGTGGTGTCGACAGGGGTCACGACTGGCTTACAAGAATCCATAGCAGCACGATGTATAATGTCTCGAGTGTAAGCCTGCTGAGAAAGGAACATGGTATTGCCAGACCGTGTAACCGAGATGCCCAAAAAATAAGTTAGAGGACCAAGATCCTTCATAGCAAATTCGCCAGCCAGAACAGACATTAGACGTCTTCGAAGATTGTCTGATGAGGTGGTCAAGATAATATCGTCGACATAAATAAGGAGATATGCAGTGTCTCGACCATGCCGATAAATAAAGAGGGAGTGATCTGATTTACTCTGTGCGAACCCCTGCAACAAGATAAAGTCAGTAAAGCGTTGGTACCAGGCTCGAGGGGCCTGCTTGAGACCGTAAAGGGACTTGCGCAAACGGCAGACATAATCTGGAAAATCTCGACTGCGAAACCCCATGGGATGATGCATATAGACCGTTTCTGCGAGGTTGCCATGAAGAAAGGCATTTGTGACGTCTAGCTGATGAATTGGCCAAGCTTGAGAGAGAGCCAGAGAAAGAACCAACCGAATAGTAGCGGGTTTCACAACCGGGCTGAATGTTTCACCACAATCAATACCAACCTGTTGACTCCGACCGTCACAAATCAGTCGAGCCTTGTACCGTTCCAAACTCCCATCGGACCTGAATTTATGCTTAAGGAGCCACATGCTGCGTATGATATGCATGTCGGGTGTCCGAGGAACTAACTCCCATGTCTCATTCTTAATAAGTGCACTAAACTCGTCAGACATGGCATTAAACCACTCAGGTACAGACAAGGCAACCTGTGGATTTTTGGGTATAGGGACGATGGTAGAGGTGTGAAGGTTGAACGGATGTTTGGGTTTAACTATACCATCCATTGCGCGTGTGCGCATGGTACATGTGGGAATAGTGGACGAGGGAGTGGACGGAGGTAGGTTGGCCAAGTTGGTGGAGTTATGAGGTGGCTGGGCAGTGGTCCTATGAGTGGATGGAGGGATAACATTGGAGCTGGTGAGGGGAGGGGCTGGGTTTAGTTGCGGGTTAGCGGTAGTGGGCTAGGCCGGAGGTTGGGCTATGGGTGAGGTATTGGGCTGGGCCGCGGTGGAGGAGTTGGTTTGGGTCGTGAGCAGGGTAGAGGGGTAGGAAACCCGATCCCATAGGAGCGGATGAAAGCCATCAGACAGGAAGTCGTAAGCTCGTGGAGCGGGTGGCATGGTGGAGGCAAAAGGAAAGATCGTCTCCTCAAAATGTACATGACGGGAGACATAGAAGGTGTTGGTGGAAAGATCGAGGCAACGGTAGCCCCGATGGTTAGGTGAGTAGCCGAGGAAAACACTAGGTTTTGATTGGTTGGCGAGTTTATTGATAGTCGTGGATGGAAGTATTGGGTAACAAAGACAACCGAACACCCGAAGATGATCATAAGTTGGGTCACGGTGGTAGAGCCGAGTGGTAGGGGTGAGAAAGTTATGGTGTTTGTTGGGGATGATGTTAAGTAAGTAGGTGGCCGTTTCAAGAGCGTGGTGCCAAAAATTAGGAGGAAGGAGGAGGAAGGGAGGCTTGGGCGAGGAGATAACGTAGCATATTATTAATAGTTCGTATTTTACGTTCAGCTTTGCCGTTTTGGGAGGAGGTATAGGGACATGAAAACCGGAAATGCATGCCTTGTTGTTTGCAAAAAGATTGGAAGGAAGAATTGGAGTATTCCTTTCTATTGTCACATTGAAATTGTTTTATTTTCTTTTCAAATTGGGTGGTTATTAAGGCGTTAAATTGAGAAAAAATGGAGAGGACATGTGATTTACTTGTAATTGGATATGTCGACAAAAAATTAGTGAAATCATCTAGAAACAAAATATAATATCGATGGCCCCCGTTGCTAGGCACTGGCGAGGTCCATAGGTCACTGTGAATAATATCAAAGGGTAGACAAGTAGTATTGGGGGAATCATAAAAGGGAAACTTAGTGCTCTTGCTAAAAAAATACAAGGTTCACATAAAGTTTTATTATGTTTAGCAATAGTAGATGAAATAGGTAAAGATAACGAATGCAATAAAGAAGCGCCCGGGTGCCCGAGTCGTTGATGCCAACGATCTTGAGAGGTAGCAGCAAAAGCAGTAGAAGTGTTGGAAGGAAGAGGAGCAGTCAGCGGATAGAGGTCGCCCGAGCTATTGCATCGTAGGATGGGTGCCTTGGTCTTGAGGTCCTTCACAGTAAAACCGAAAGGGTCAAATTCAATAGAAAGTAAGTTGTCGGTGGTAAGTTTTCGGACAGAAATAAGGTTTTTAATAAGATGTGGGGCAATCATGACATTGTTTAATTTCAGTGGGGGGTAAGGAGGTGGTAGGCTGAAGTTGCCTTGTCCGATAACAGGAATGGTCATGCCATTACCGACAGTAATAAACTTGTTAGTGCAAGTATTAAAAATAGACGGAGAGATGTTACCTTGGGGGGTGGTCATGTGGCCCATTGCACCTGTATCCATGATGCCTTGCGGGTCAGGTTGATTGAGAGAGAGTGTGTAGAGGGCCTGTTGAATGTCCGTAGGAGTGAATGCAACAACCGTGTGAGCTTGATCTGGATGTGGCCCTAAGATGCCGGCAGTGGGGTTATGTGGCCGCGGGTTGGTCGGGTAGGGGCAAGGCGGTGTGCCATAGGGTGGAGCGGTGTTGTTGATGAGAGAACCCCATTGTTGAGCCGTCCAAGAGTTGGGAAACACTATATAAGGATGTTGGGTCTGACCCCCGTAACCACGACCGCCGCCCCTAGAGCCGGAACGATCACGGCCACGGGGACGGCCCCGGCCGCGGCTGCGAGAGGCAGTGTAGGAGTAGGTAGAAGGCTGGTCAGCTGGTGCGGAAGTGTTGGCCGCGGCTGCGAGAGCGGTGGAGGAGGTGGAGGCGGCTCGTGTGGCCTGAGCTTTATTTTTAGTTTCTTCCATGGTAAGGCGGGAGCGGCATTCACTGAATTCGGGTAAGGGATCCCGGTGTTGTAGGACCGTGGAGATGTTGTCATAGGCGTCGGTCAGGCCACTCAAAAGCTGGGTGACCAGACGTTGGTTATTAACCGGTGCCTCGACATTCTTTAGTTGGTCTGCCAGATGCTTAACCTGTTGACAGTAGGCGGACATGGAGGGGAAAGCATCAAGATGGATGTTGGAGAACTGCTGTTGGAGTTGAACCTGACGAGCACTTTTATTATCACTGAAGTGATCAGCAACCGCAGTCCAAGCTTCACATGCGGTTTGGCCTGGGGTAAGAATTATGCGGAGGAGATCGGTAGAGATGGTGCCATAAATCCACTGTAGGACAATGGAGTCAAGGCGTTTCCAGAGGGCCTCCGACTCGGCCAGGGCAGCGGCTTCAGCAGAGCCGGCGGCGGGAGCAGGGGCGGCAGCGGGTGTCTTGGGTTTGAGGTGGTCAAGAACCTGGTAGGCGCTGCAGTGGACCTCAAAGAGGGCGGTCCAGGTGGTGTAGTCAGAAGTTTCGGCCTCTAGGGTGATGGGAATCATGTTTTTGATGTTGTTGACCGTCATGGCCAGGTGAATCTTAGTTTCCATGTGAAGAAGGAGATGATTTAGAGAGGCAGCAAGGAAGGGGGAGGGTGCGACGGCAACAGGAAGAAGAAGAGGGAGGGTGGGCGACGGTGATTTAGGGTTTGGTTCACTGGACTCGTGATACCATATAGGAATGTGAATTCTTGCCTTCATTCATTAGAAAAGGTTACAATATATACACCATTACAATGCGCTAAATATGGAAACGATATCAAAGATATGCTATACAAAATATATACAATATATGCGCTAATACTGAGTGTGAGTATGTATACATAGTGTTGCGTAATTACATACTAGTACAAATTCACGTAATATTATAGTTTTATTTTAATTAAAAAACTATAGCAATACCCTACTCAAATCAAAGAGGATAAAACGCTCGTTTTATGATGTAATTTTAAAGAAAAGATGTTAACGCATGAAAGAGTTATGAATATAAGGCATATTCAGTTTGTGATAAATACTTTTTTATTTATAGGTTATTTTTGACAAAATCCAGTTTGTGATAAATTTTCTAGCGAAATGATGATATAAAAATAAATTTATTGCAAGAGTGTATTTAAATTTGTATAAAAATCTACTAGGTTATAACCCCGTGTATTACACGGGTTGACTAAATAAATTTATATACTAAATAATAAAACATTATATCTTTATAAACTTCCTTTATTGCACGGGTTGAATAAATATAATTTTATATATTAAATAATAAAAAGTTATATATATAAGAACCATATTGTACGGGTTGAATTAATGTAATTTTATATACCAAATTAAAAAAAATATATTTTTAAAACTACATGTATTACATGGGTTGAATAAATGTAATATTGTTTACCAAATAATAAAATAATACATTTTAAAAAAACCTTATTTATTACACGAGTTAAATAAATGTAATTTTATATACCAAATAATAAACAAAGTTAGTAAATGTAATATTGTATAGTGAAACTAAAAATATTTAATATATTAATACAAAGTTTGGTTTTCGTGACAAATAATTTGTTTTATTTAAAATGTTTTAAATTAACAATTTACAATTTTGGATAATATTTTATTAGAAAAATAGAAGAATGGTATTCGAATTTTAAAGTAAGATAAATTTTAATATTAGCTCATTATTCATTTATTTATTTAATTAATATAAGATAAGTTTGGAAATGAGGAGAGAAAATCATAAAATAAATACCTACAATGAACGACGTGTGTCACACATTAATGTTTTATTATATAGTATAGTATAGATAAAAATTTAGATTGATATAAATAGATTATTTTGTTGTAGCAAAATTTGTTAACGAAGTCTCAATAAATTTAACCAATTATATAAAACTCCGTAAATGTATAAATAGTAAATAATATTAGTTAGAGTAAATTACGATTTTGGCCCATGTGGTTATATCACTTTTACCATTTTAGCCCAAAAATGAATTTTTTAACATCTGAGCCCCCAACGTCTTTTTTTCTAACACTAACCCCGGGGCCAAAAGAGTTAGAAAAAAGACGTTAGGGGCCAAAAAGATTAGAAAAAAAGACGTTGGGGGCTCAGATGTTAAAAAATTTTTTGGGCTAAAAGAGTAAAAGTGATATAACCACAAGGGCCAAAATCGTAATTTACTCTATTAGTTAAATAAATAATATTATAAATGAGAAGGAGATTAGACTAAATAATAATTATCCATAAGAAATTAAACTAAATAATATTTAGTAGGAGGATTATCTATAATTAATTAGAAAAGATTAAACTAAAATAATATTTATCTATAAAAGATGGCCTAATATGATGACAAGTGTCCCCAAGATGGTTTCTTTTATTATATAGTATAGATTGTATAAAAATGTCATTTTAGTCCCTGTGGTTTGAGCCATTTTAACAGTTTAGTCCAAAGGTTTCATTTTTCGTCTGTGGGTCCAAAAATGTTTCATCGTTGCTATTTTATTCCACTGGGTTACCCTCTTCCATTTTTTTCTGTTAACGAGAAGGGCAAGCTGGTCATTTTATATGTAAATCTGTTAACTAAAGGCCAATTCAGCCATATAAAATGACCGAATTGCCCTTCTTGTTAACGAAAATATGGATGAAGTTAATCCAGTGGATTAAAATGGCTACGGGGAAACCTTTGTTAGGATCTGAGTTTCTTTTTTATTGTGTTTTTGTTTAAGAAATAATGAAGATGAACAATAATTGCAGCGGAAATTAAAATGGGAATAAACTTTGCACACAATCAAACAGGAGAAATGCTTTCAACATACATGTTTGAACATTGAACCAAATGATTAAATTTATTCCAATCACTGACTACAACTTTGCATGCATGTAATACAAACTCTCCCTCAGCCTGAGCTCACAATGAATTGTTCGTGCAAGAAGACAAGTAGTGAAAGAGCTAATAGAACAGTACAGGGTACTGTTCTATTTATAGACATGAGCAAACCACTGAAGCATCTTGGTTGACGTCACCATGAAAGTGACATCTAACCTCCTAACCACCTGAAACTACTGATCTAGCTAACTACTTATTACAATACATTACAAAAGGAAAGACTAAACTACTTCTTTCTCCTTCCACTATTGTGACTCCAGCAGTACTTGGTTTCTTCAGCAGTGCTTGACCCATAATAGTAGATTGAGCATCAGGGCTTTAGTCTTCATCAGTCTTTATACTTGATCAACAGTTGTAAGGCAGCAGTTGTTGTAAAGGATCAGTGGATGAAGGTCATCAGTTGTTAGAACCACTTTCAAGGGGAGAGAATGAAATACAAACATCTGCTTATTTTGGATCCACTGCTCTGATCCGGTTTTGGCTTTAATCAACTGTCCCTTTGGTAGGGTTCAATCCCAACAATCTCCCCCTGGAACAGATGATGCCAAAACCCTTCATTATTGTAGATCTTTATTGCCTCATCAACAGTTCCCTTATTTGTCCTCTAAGTTGTAACACAAAGTCCAGGGCATCTGTGTCATCCTCATCCCTGCACAGTGGAAGATCAAGGAGATCTTGCAGATCTTCAACACCCAGGCCCAATGCTTGTTCCTTTGATATTTTCTTCACTTCACCACTGGATTTGATCAGAGTCAATACATGGGTCTGTTTTTCAGTTTTCCACTTTAGTATTTTTGAATCCAGTGGGTTTCTTGGGAGAGGTTTTATTGCAGATGAGTTTGGAGATGGTGGCCTGGTAATAACTGGCTGAGCAGTAGTTGGAGTTTGTGCAGATTCAAGTCTTTCTACTATCATCCGTTTAACCCCATCTTTCACAAGATAATCCTCTGCTTCTTTATCTGCTGTTGTTAATTTATCCGTCTGCTTTTGTTTCCTTCTTTGGTAAAGTATGGCAGCAGGTGGAGCAGTGGATCTCCTGAATTCTTGCTTTTGTGGCTTTTCTGGAACCACTGTTTCAGGATAGTCATGCTTTTGTGGAATATCAGGATTTTTCTTGCTTAGTTCTTCCAACCTTTGGTAAGAAGCAATCACCTATTCTTCTTTCCACCTTGTCACTTGATTCCTAGACCCAAAATCAGTAGTAATGAGCTCTTCTTTCATTCTTTTCAGCCTTAACACCTTGTCTGGTACATTTTTCATGTACTTTGACCAGGCAGGTGGAGTATGTTTGACTTTGTCCTTGTTCATTTTTTCAATCCTTTCTAACTCCTCTTTGAGTTCACCCACTGTCCATTCTTTATATTGAGCTTTGTCACCTTTGTACCTTTTGAAGGCCATAATGTGCTCAATATAATGTTTTCTCAAGGTTTCATCATCTCTTTCTGATAACTTCTGACAGAGATTCTTTGCAAACCTTTCCAAGGCACTGACTTGAGTAAGCAGGAATTGATAATGTCTTTGAATTTCCTTGTCAGATTTTCCTTGTGTGTTTCTTTTAGAAATATCCTCTGCCTATTGAGCCTTTATATTTAAATATTCTTCATTATTATTTGGCCTTGGATATCCTTGGACGGATGGTAGGTTTCTTTTAGCAGGGTCATCTTCAAAATAAAAAGATTTGATCTCTTCTCTGACTGCTATAAGTTCCAGAGGATATTGAATAGCTGTTGAAACAATGGCTGTGTTTGGGTTAACAGCTTGTGCAGAAGAAAGTGGAACAGGGTTTGGAATTATAGTAAGTGACAATGGGTGTGAAGATGTTGTTAGTGGTGGAGAATCATCATCTTTCAAAATCATCCTTCTCCTTTTTGGTTTAGGAGAGGCTGGTGGTGTTTTGGTTGGTTCAGTGGTGGTGATTTGAGTGGTGGTTATTGTAGTGGAAGGTGGCTGACTAACAGCTGTTGAAACAACTGGTGTTTCAACCACTGTTGTCATTACAACTGATGATGTGTCATCAGCTATCTTCTGCTTTTTGGCAAGAGGTGATGGTGGTGATGAAGTTGTTTTTGGTGGTGAGGTGGTTTTTGGTGGTGATGGTATTTTTGGTGGGGCAGTGGTTGAAGTGGGAGCAGTGATTGTAGTTGAAGTGGTGGTTGTTGGGTTAACAACTTCTGAAAGCACTGAAGTACCAACAGTTGTTGATACAGCATGTGTTACAACAGCTGTTGGTTTAGGAGATTGATGTGTGGAGCTTTTAGGAGGTTTGGGAGTATGTTTTGTGGATCTGGATGGTATGTGTTTGGGTTCCCTCACTTTTCTAGTGGATTCTTTCTTATTGGCTCAGGATTTTTATCATCCTTTGGCTCAGAAGTACCCTGCTCATCCCTTTCCATGAAAACTCTCTTCTCCTGTTCAAACCTTGCTTTATCCTTTGATTCCAAATCCCTTTTTACCCTTGCTTGTGCATCAGCAATGGCATTTGTGGTTACATCAATCTTTTTAGTACCATCTGGCAAGGGAATGTCTGCAAGCATGCTTGACTTGTCTGGTTCAATATACAGGCCATCTTCATATCCCTTCTTTTTGAACTGCTTTAATTTCTCCCCCTTTTTGGCATTATCTGTTGGTGGGTTATCCACAAAGATTATAGAGGGAGGAGCAGTGCCAGTGGTGTTTAGTAAATGGGCCTTGATTGCCTTGATATCTGCCTGGGTGTCTTTAAACCTTGCTTCCATGAGATTTCTGATCTTTTGAACTTGTATCTCATGTTGCTAATCAGCTAACTCTCTTTGATGGTGTAGCAGAGGTTGAAACAAACTCCACAGCTCATCTGTAGTAGGAGCAGATGATGGAGCAGCTGTTGGAGCTGGTGTAGCAGTGGGTGGTACTTTTTATACTTTCAATAACTGTTGCAGCATGTCTTTGATCTCTGCAACAGATGTGTCCAGTTTGTCAACTCTATCCGTTAATTCTCGGTACATTAAACCATCACCCAACTTAATGGGATCATCTGATTTCCCACATTCAGTGGTTGTAACAGTGGTTGACTCAGGGAATGTATTCCAAAAGTCATCCACTGATGCCCCTTTTTCTTGGAACTGGGGACTTCTTCCATCAGCTGGGGTGACCACTTTTAGTGAACCAGTAAAAACTAGATACACCATGGTTCCCAAAGAAGAAATTGCCTTCAAGGAAGTCTGATTGATGGAACTACTGTCCAAGTGCAAACCAGTGGGTTTAGCACTTGTAGTAGCTGCTTCACTTGAACTACCACCAAGAGTTACATGTAACTCAAGGGGTGTAACCTCCTCAGGTGTTGTTGGTGGGTTAGCAATAATTGAAACATCAGACCCAGTCACTTGTTGAGGTATATTCTCATTTACAGGTGAGAGAGAAGGACTGGTTTGTGTCTGGTTCAAATCAAGAGCATCCAACCAAAGCTTTGTTTGTGGGGGAATTGTGGCAGTAAGTATGGGTGTAGAAAGCGAATTTGCCCCGGGCAGTGAGCTGTGGATGATGGAAGCAAGTGATTCCAGAACATCATATTGTGGTGTCCCTATTCTTACAACCTGTTCTTTTTTAGAAGAAGCAGGAGGAGTTTGAGGCATGGGTTGAGATCTTTCTACCATCTGCTGTGAGGAAGTAGCAGCAGTGGTTTCTGGTGACTTTTGTGTTGTCACTGGCAGTTGCTCTGGGATCTCATCTTTCAGAGTTGCCTTTGTTTTAGGTTTGGGGGGCTTTTGTGTTTTCTTTTGTCTTGGTTTTCTGGTGGTTTCAGGTGTGGGTTTCACATCAGTTGTTTTGCTGCTGTGATCACCTAGAGCAGTGGGCTCAGCAGCAGGTGCCTGAGGAGCAGTGGTAGCTGCTAAATTCTGCTCAGGAGCCTCTTCTTTTGTTTTAGAAGGTTTTGATAATCTTGTAAAAGTTTCAGCTGTTAAGATGTTTATTTGAAAAGGTTCACCTTGGATGATCACATGAGCATCATCCTTTCCAAATTTCTTTTGAAAATAAAAGCTCAAGAACCTTGGAAACAATAAAAATGATTTTTTATCAGCATTTTTGACCAAATCATCAAAGATCTCCTGGGAGTAGTTAAAATTTTCTTTATGTAAAATAGCATAACCCAGGTATTGGATCTTTAATGGTATTTCATTAAAAGGAGTTGTTTTATTTGAAACACACATCAAGAGGGTATGGAATAAAAATCTTGGTGCAGGAGGAAAACTACCTTTTTGTAAGGTGTCCCTTTTCATTTCTTCAGCATACCCCCTCTCAATAAAATCAGTTTGATACTTGATTTTAGGAAAAGAAGTTTTACCTTGCAGATCATCGAGTTCAAATACCTCTGAAATGGATTTTGGTGTAATTTGAACTGGTTTACCCATTATTGAGGAATTGATGGCTATGACTGTCTCACCTTGAGATTCAAGTGTGGCATTCTTCCAAAATTCTCTCTGGTTTTTTAGGTAAATCGGAGCATCAGCAGTCAACAAAGTTTTGTATTTTGAAGACGAAAGAGCATCAATGACTGAATCGAAGGTTTCGGTGTGAGTGGGTTTTATGAGTAGACCCAAGTAATTGTGAGGAGCTTTGTATTGGATTTCTATGGCTTTTTGAGTGGATTTCTCGGATGGTGAAGACGGTGATTTTGCCATTTTGAGGAAGAAGAATGATGAATGATTTGAGAGAATTGGATGATAACTGCTTTGAGAAAAGAATTTTTGAATTCGATTCGACAGTAAAAACCCTTTTTGGGGGGTTTTGATCAGGGTTTTATAGGGGGAAAAAGTGAATGCTGACGTGGCAGCGGTTACAAAAGATCTGACCGCTATGTACTGTCCATGTGCCAACCCCTGATGAATAATGGAAGACAGGTGTTTTATGGGAGATCAGTGGTTGCAACGGTTATAATGAAAGCAGTGGGTGACTTTAACTATCAGTGGATAGCCTATTAGTGGATAAAACATTGATTTTGAACAACAGTGATTACCAAAAAGACGAGAGAACAGGGGTTGACTTTCAGCAGTGGACAGCTTTTTTAAACAGAACAGATGTTTGAAACAACACAGTGGTTATGGCAGACTTTTAAGGATTTAATGAAAATTTCATTTTTAGCTATTTTTAAGGATGGATTTTTGATTTTCTGAAAACATTTTAATGCTTTTATTCATAGAAAAACAGTATTTTGCCTGTTATTCCATGTTCAGCATGCCAATCCTAGAGATCAAGCTTTCAAAGGTGGATGTGTCTAATGCTTTGGTTAGCACATCTGCCAGCTGATCTTTAGTTGGAACATGGTGCATAGAAATCAAACCTTTTTCATAGCAATCCCTCACAAAGTGATGTCTGATATCAATGTGCTTGGTAGTTGAATGGGATACTGGATTTTTGATGATATTTTCTGCTGCCTGACTGTCCAACATGAGAGGTGTCTTTAGGGCAGTGATACCAAAATCCAGCAACTGATTTTCAAGCCAAAGCAGTTAGGCTGTACAGCTTGCAGCAGCTATATATTCTGCCTCAGTAGTGGATGTGGAAACAGCTCCTTGCTTTTTGCTTTGCCAAGACACTAAGCAACTGCCTAGGAATTGGCACCCTCCTGAAGTGGACTTCCTTGTCTTGTCACATCCAGCAAAGTCACTATCTGAGAAACCTGAAAGCTTGATATTTCCATCAGCTGGATACCAGATAACAAGTGTGGGAGCACCTTTTAGGTATCTGGATATCCTTTTTACAGCAATAAGGTTTGACTTTCTAGGGGCTGATTGGGATCTTGCACAAACACATGTTGCAAACATGATGTCTAGCCTAGATGTAGTTAGGTACAATAAAGACACAATCATGCTTCTATATCAAGTTTGATCAACCAAATCATCCTTTTCATCAGACATGACTATTTTATTTGTTGCAATGGGTGTACTGCATGGTTTACAATCATCCATCTCAAATTTCTTTAAAAGTTCTTTGGCATATTTGCCTTGATGGATGAAAGTGCCATTTAGCAGTTGCCTTACTTGGAGACCAAGAAAGCACTGGAGTTCACCCATTGCACTCATCTCAAACTCAGTTGTCATGAGTTGCCTAAACTCTTCACACATTTTATTACATGTGCTTCCAAAAATGATGTCATCCTCATAAATCTAGACAATCATCAAGTCTTTCCCTCTCCATTTTAAAAACAATGTTTTATCTATTTTACCTCTTGTAAAACCAATGGAAAGTAGAAAGGTGGAAAGAGTTTCATACCAGGCTCTTGGTGCTTGTTTCAGGCCATACAAAGCTTTATTTATCTTGTAGACATGATTTGGATTAAATGGATCCTCAAAGCCTGGAGGTTGACAAACATAAACCTCTTCTTGAATCTTACCATAGAGGAATGCACATTTAAAATCCATTTGATACACCTTGATGTTGTGGTTGACAGCAAAGGCCAGGAATAGTCTGATAGCTTCTAATCTTGCTACAGGGGCAAATTTTTCATCATAGTCAATGCCCTCTTCCTGTCTGAACCCTTGAACCACAAGCCTGGATTTATTCTTGACAACAATACCCCTTTCATCAGTTTTATTTTTGAAGACCCACTTTGAGCCAATAGGACTCACACCCTCTGGCAGTGGTACAAGTTCCCATACTTGTTGTCTTTTAAACTGTTGGAGCTCCTCTTGCATGGCTTCTACCCAGCTGTTTCCTTTTAGTGCCTCTTGGTACTTGACTGGCTGATGGAGAGATAGGAAACCAGCAAAAAGACAGATGTTTTGGGATTGACTTCTTGTGAGCACCCCTTCACTGATGTTGCCAAAGATTTGGTCAGGTGGATGAGACTTTAAGAAGATAAGATCTCCTTTGTATGGAACAATAGCATTTAATGGTGAGGGCTGCAGATGTGAATCATCTGAGCTAACCATTGTTGGTGACTTTGATGATCCAGCAGTGGCTTCAAATGGAGGTGGAATAGGAGGTAATGGTGTGGACACATGTTGACTTTGATCCACTGTTTGAGGACTTTTATCAACAGTGTTTGATGATGTGGAAGCAGGGGTTAATGGGCTACTTTGGTCAACAACTGTTGAGGTAGCAGTGGTTGAGCTTTGACAGCTGTTTTGAACATCTGCTGCTCTGCCATTTGATGCAGACTTTTCTTGTGGAATGATGATTTCATATCCATAGTCTGATGGAGAATTTTCTGATGGACCTGCATTGTTAGTTTTGACAGCAACACTTTCAAATGTGAATTTATCAAGATCAAATAATTCTGCAGGGTTTGCTGGGATTTTCATTGATGAAAGTTCATTGAACTTTACATTCAAAGTCTCTTCCACTGTCTTAGTCCTTGTGTTAAACACTTTGTAGGCCTTAGCAGTGGTTGAGTATCCCAGATGATAACCACAATCAATTTTAGCTGCAAACTTTGAGATAGAATCTTTTAAGTTTAAAATGAAACATGGGCAGCCAAAAACTTTGAAATATGAAATCAATGGCTTTATTTTATACAACAGTTCATAAGCAGTTTTTTGATGTCTAGGGTTGATTAAAACTCTGTTCTGGACATAGCAAGCAGTGTTTACTGCCTCTGCCCAGAAAGTTAATGGCAAACCTGAATCAGCAAGCATGGTTCTGGCAGCCTCAATCAAAGTCCTGTTCTTTCTTTCAACAACCCCATTTTGCTCTGTTGTTCTTGGAATGCTGTACTGCCTTACAATTCCTTTTGACACACAGAAATCATCTAACTCCTTGTTTCTGAACTCTGTGCCATTGTCACTCCTAAAGATTTTCACTGGAAGATCAAACTGCTTTTCAACCTGTGTAACAAAGTCTTGCAGAATGCCTACAGTCTCATCTTTGGAATGTAAAAAGTAAGTCCATGTAAACCTAGAAAAGTAATCAACAATAACCAAACAATATCTTTTCTTTCTAAGACTCATGACTTTAACTGGGCCAAACAAATCCATATGAAGCATTTGCAAACACTTGGTTGTTTTGGACTCTTCAATTGATTTGTATGAGCTTTTATGTTGTTTTTCTTTTAGGCAGGAAACACAATGCTCAGGACAGGTGAACAGTTTTTGAGGTAAGCCTCTTACTAACCCCTGTTTGGATATAGCAGTGATTGTCTTGAGATTTGTGTTCCCCAATCTCCTGTGCCATAATTCTGTCTCTTTGTTAGAGGCAGCTGAGAACAGACATGCATCAGTCCTGGGGCTCTCTTTTGACATATCAACTACATAAACATTGCCAATCCTTTGAGCAACAAGTTGGGTTTTTCCATTTTTTATTATTTCTTCAATCTTTTTAACCATTTCTGGTCCAACAATCCTACAACACTCCTTTGTGAAGAATGAGCCATAGCCCTTATCACTTATTTGTGAGACACTCAGGAGGTTGAATTTTAGATTGTCTATTAGATTAACATTTTCAAATTTGACATTACCAGACTGTACTGTACCAGACCCAGAACCTTCCCTTTACTATTATTACGAAAGGATATATCACCCCTCCATGGATTTTGAAATCTTTGAGTAGGACTCTACATCCTGTCATGTGCCTGGAACCTCCACTATCTACATACCAAAGGCTATCTAAGCATGCAGAAGCTCTCTACACATGAAGTAAAAGGATTAGTTCATTAGGGTCTCCAAAGCCAATAAGGCTTTGGATGGGGTCTCAACAGTGTCTGTGTTTTGTTCAGGTGGATGGACAGTGGTTAGCTCAGGGGTTTGGAAAGTTTTGGTACTGTTTTTCTCTAACCACTGCTGGGGGTCTTGCCCAATGATCTACTGGTACCTAAAAGGATGCCTGTTCACTCTTGGTTTAGAAGGCTTTTTGTAAACCTCATAAACATGTGGGATCCTTTGGTATGGTGGTTGACCTTTACCTCTTCGGTATTGGTTGGCAGGGGGTGCATCAGTTACCTGAACATCTCTTTTAACAGAGGTTTGGTTCAGCTGTTTTCTAACAGGTGTTTGAACTGGCACAAATAGTGGTTGATTCTTGGTGAATTTGACAGATGATGTTGATGAACTCAAGGATGTTTTTGCAGTGTACTCATTCTTTTTTACATCAAAGGATTTGAGATACACACATTCCTGAGTTTTGTGGTTTGATTTGCCACAGATGGTGCAGCTCTCAGCAGGTACAATAACACTTGTTTTGTTGATATCATATGCTTTTAGATGAAAACAGTCTTTTCTTAGATATTTCTTCTTTTCACAGAAATCACAAAACATGTTTTTAACTTTTTCTCTTTTTCTCTTCTTTTCTTCTTTTCAGACCCCTTAGCAACAGAGTTTTGAACCACTGTTGGGATGTCTTTGAGAGGAATGACCTTTGCTTTAGGAGCATTTACACCATCAGTGGTTGTGAAGTCCATTGGTTTGAAGTTTTCAAGGATGTCACACTCATCAGACTATGTGGGTTTAAATTGATATTTCTCAATTTCCTCAGAGGTTAAGGACCCCACAGATCTTTCCAGAGTGATCTTGTTACCAAGTTTGTCAGTTATTTTAACCTCTTGGCCATCCTTGTTTGTGGGAATGATTTCAACAGTGGATTGAACAGAATCATTTAAAGCATTGTTTTCAATTTCATCATGTTTTCTAAAACCAATACCAAATTTTACATTGCTTTTGATCTGTTTTTCAAGCATGACCTCATAACCTTTGCAAGATTCCACCCATTTTTCACAAGTTATTTGGGTGGATTCCAACTCCTTTTTGCAAACTTGATATTTTTCTATCATTTTTTGGAGTTGGTTCTTGGTTATGCTTTGCTCCTCTTTTAAACTGCAGATTTCTTTATCTTTTTCAGCCAATTTGTTTTTAAGTTCTTTTAAAGACTTCTCAAATTTGACTTCATCATTCAACACTTTATCCATAAGGTTTTCATTCACCTCTTTAATGTTATCAAATGCTATGATGCATTTGTCTGAACACAGATTTTCAATAACCTGAGATGATACCTTAGCTGCAGCCATCATGGCACAATCACAAGTATGCTCTTTCTCATCAGTCACCTTCTCTTCCTTCTCACCATATTTCTTCTCTTCTTCTTCTTCTTCAGACCAAGGGTCAGACAGTGGTTCTATCAGGTGTCACGACCCCCGACCACACCCTAGGAGCAGAATCGGGAGCCGCGAACCAGTGCAGTGGTACCTGTGGTTATTTTTGAAAACATTGCAGCGGAAATTTCATCAGGACCGTGAGTTAGGAAAATATCAGAGTTTTAGAAAACACCGGATTTTTTATTTATTAAATAGATGGGATAAAACCCAAGTTTTACAAAGGTAGCTTTAATATGGGATAAACCCGAATACATAAAACAACTTTTCTTAATTTAATTTAATTGCTAAATCAAGCCACTTCTGTAAGCCTTTTGGTGCCGTATCCAACTCTTATTCCGATCTAGTGTAATTACCTGAAACGCGTTTTAGAAAGGTTTTGTCAGCAGGAAATACTGGTGAGTTCATTCAGTTTGTACAAATTGACCCATAGTTATAAATTACAGCATAAGAGCCATTACAATGGCTTTTATCTTATTTTTATCTGGCGCCGTGTCACAGCCGTGTGACGATGGTCATACCATTATTGGGTCCTTTCACCCAAGTAGTGATGATTATCACTGTTAGGATTGATTAGCCTAACTGTGAGAAATTAGTAATGTGCACAATACCCCACTAGCTAGTGATTCAAGATAACCATGACTTAATCCCTGTAACTATAACTTTGAAAATAATTTGAGGTATTGTAAAATACTTTTGATAAAAAGAGAATGACTCACTTTATAAGCATGCAGTATTGATTTAACAAGCTTCTTGATTCTACTCCTTCTGATAATTAAGCATATACTTTATGGTTTTGAACCTTCTGATGATTAAGCATCCATTTTGATTGTAAGAGTATGGTGTAGAGTTTCGGGTAGTTAAACATTGAGTTTAACAGAGTGGAATACGTATTAGTGTAAAACTACATCAAACCTAACGATGGTCACGAGATTCGAACCTTTAACGAAATTCACAAAGTATAGTCTTGTTTAGACAGTACTTTGAAATCCGTTTAACGAACTTACTGTCACACCCCAACCAATGGCGGAAACATCGGGATGAGACGAAGTGTGAAGATTGCTCGAGACATCATAACGCTAATAATTGCGACAAGTATTTAAATAATCCGATTTCATTTTATAAGATAAATTATCAACATTACAAGAAATTCAAATACAACAAGTTTAACAAAATAACATGACAACATAACAAAATTGATACGACATATTAAACCCTAACGTCTATATGTGTATCTAGGCATCAACGCTACTCCTTTTCTTAGCATCATCCTCATCAACCTGTAACATGTTTAAAATAATTCAATGCAAAAGCAAAGGCGAGTATACAAGTTTGATACATACATAGCAAAAGATAAGTTTTAAACAATTCCTCATAGCAAGCATGTGATTCAAGATAAACATTTAAACATGGCATGTGTCTAACATATCAAACCAAGGAAACGCAATATGCTCATGACATTACCGATGATAAAGGGCGGGTCGTTAATCCTATAGCGCTACATATGTCACGGTTTGGCTCGTACGAAGTTAATGATAAATTCAACACATAAGTTTCACCCAAGTTTAAAGTATCAAGCCATCACGTATACAAGCATGTTATAGGAATGTTCATGTGTTTAAGCAAAATGTTCATGTGTAAGTTTTTGATAAGTAAACATGTTATACCCCAAAAGTGGTAAAAGTAAAAAAGGGGAAATACGAGTATACTCACAAGGTTTGCATATGTTTTCCGATTATCCAATTGTTGACGAGTAGAGATTTAGAGTCCGAATGTATAAGGGTTAAAGTTCAAGTATGTTTAGAGTCGAGATTCGGTGTTTAAAACAACATAAAAATAAGATATGAGAATAACATGGAAAATAATCATTTAGTACATATGATGCTTGTTCTTGACACTAGGAAACTCGAAGGAGCTTAGATGTTTTCATGGAACAAGGTTCCATTAGAATCGTGACAAGTTATCATAGTCTAGGATGATGTAATCTAGTACCCCGACATATGAACACTAGTTCATCATCAAGGATTCGATTATTCGAATAATATGTTTAGGGTATATAATATATGTCCAATAGTTCAAGCATGAGGTAGAAGATTAAAATCTTCATTTTGGTATCTCTAAATGTCATAGAAATCATGTAGGAGGTAGGAAGATCAAGTCTTCCATTTAGGCACCTCTATGTGTTCACCACTACACTTGATGTAAAAAAACAACCAAGGAGGGTCATGAACATACAATAAAGAATAAGAAATATACACACTAACTAAGAGAAATCATCAAATCATGTGAGGATTGTATGTTTGGACAACCCAAGTTGTTCCATAATCACTCATGTATCAAAGACAAAGTTTGACATGACTTGTGGGTTAAAAACCCTAAACAAAACACGAAGTTTATGAGGTTTAATCCTCTGATTTTTAAGTGTCTCAACCTTGTTTTTAAGCCTAACCAACCACTAAAGTGTTGTAAGCATTAGGACATAGGTTTGAGATGAGATAGACTCAAGTTTGGTAAGAAATAACAAGGATTTCATGAAAACAAAAACAATCAGTGGACTTTGGAGCCTTTTTGCTGGAGTTCCAGGGACTTATTTACTGTGAAAAACCCATGGAAACGTAGATAAGGTCAATACAAAGTAGTAGGAAAAAGAGTCGAGTGAATCGGATAAGAATTGAGTGAGTTATGCTCATTTTCGTGAAGGGTGTCAATCTGCTCGAACCTTTGCTTTCAGCTACGGTTTGGAGGATGTTTTGAGAGTTTTTAGTGTTGCAAAAGTGGTAGGGAGGCTGGTTATAAGGGGTATTTATAGGGGGAAGGATTAGGGTTTCAATGGGTTGGGCTTTGGAAGTGTTTAGAAGGGGTTACACCTTGAAACTAGCCCACAAAACCCAACTATATGGGGCTGAATTTTGTTGAATTGGGGCTGCCATATTTCTTTATTTTTTTATTTTTTAAAACATTATAATGAGTGATTTTGTTAATTAAGTTGTGTAATAATATGCAACAATGTTTCCCCTAACTTGTAACAAGGTGAAATATGAAATAAAACATGATTTAACTAGGTAAAAAGTGTAATGCACAAGTATGTAACATGTTTGTAAGTGAGAAGTATATGTCACATATTAGATGATTAACCGTTGTGTAAATAAGCATATTATTAGGGGTTTTTAGGTATCAAAAATTTAAGGACAAGCATGGACATGCATCGAGAATAAGTATCGTATAAGTATGAATTACAAATAAGGATTCGATGTACAATGAATTCGAACGTATGAACATGTATGAATATGTAGATGGTGAATTTAAAGAAATACGAATTTTATTTATGATCCAAGTCTCGGATTTTACAACGAAAAGACGACTACAATAATACAAGATTTCCAAAAATAGCATTACAAGGCGGGCTTTCTAATTATGGAAAGTATGAAAAAGCAGGGCGTTACAGTCTCCCCTTCTTTAGGAAATTTCGTCCCGAAATTTATTTAAGAGGTAGATTTAAAGAGTTTTGGTAACAGTTCGAGACTTGATATTTTGAAACGTTTTGAAAAGTACGAGATTTTGGGAAGATAAAGATAAGTTTGTAAAATGATTTGTCGAGCCGAAATGGGTTTAAGGCATAAGCAGGGGTAAACAGGTATAGGTAAAACGATTTGAAATGGCTAAAAATTAGAAAGTTCTAAGGGTAATAAGATAAGTTAGGATTTGAATGCTTAAACGAGCTTGATTGTGAACGAGGTTCGTATGAAAGGAAGGAAATAGGAGCATGGGGCGAACAATTGACACTAAATGAACGCAAGTATACGAATGATATGGGCATTAGATAGATGAAAGTAGCATGTTAAGGATGAAGTCTCGTCATGGATAATCGGACATAATGTGTTTGTGAGTTGCTTAAAGCTTGTATTAGGTCCAAGAGGTCTGTAAAACACTGAATTTCCCATGGCACGTTTTACGAAATTTTGGTAACATGGTGAAAACACTTATATATAGGAAGTACCAGCGGCGTATCCACCATGTTTTGACCATGTTACGTCCGTTTCGTCTTCGGTGTCATGTTACGTTCCGTGTATTACCATACGCAGTAGCACACTCTATGGTTTTCATACGCCTATCACTATAATCCCGTGTGCACCCGTGATTATTTTGATCGTCGCATGATCCGCATAGCTTGTACTAGTTGTGTATGAATCGGGGTATACATAAAAAAGTTTAGAATGTGTACGTACAAGAATATAGTATATAAGCAAGTCCATGTTTAAGTATGTGTGGGACCCACGCAAGCGAATCCCTCAGGTTACGCTCGCGTATAGGTACGAATGTATGAATCATGAGTAAGGATGAAAGTATGAGCATAAGTTTAAGTATGAATACGCATGTATGTATGAGCATAAACATAAAACGTGTAAGTAGTATGTGTACAAGCAGAAGCGTAAAACGTATAAGTAGTATGTGTATAAGTATAAGCATAAAACGTATGACTATAAGTGTAGGTAAGAATAATTAAATTTACGTGTATAGTGTATGTTAGGACATCACGGATTTAAGTGCATGAAAGCGTTAAAAGGTTTAGTATGTAAATACGAACGATATAAATGATGTTATCGCGAGATATCGACTAAAATGTGTATGATGATATGCATGCATAGTTGTTTAAACAAAACGTTGAGTTTATGGAATCAATATTAAATTGAGCTTGGTTTGAAAGGTAGAATATAGTTTGTATATGTAAAGGAACATAAAGTACTCATTGGTTAAGCATAATGTATTTTGTAATGAATGGAAATGCTACTTTTGTTTTAAAAAGTTTACGTAATCCGAAGATGCTCGGTCCCCATGTCTTCTTGCCCGCGTGTTTTGTAAATTGGTGTAGGAGAAAAAGAGTTTTCGATAAAAATAAGTCCGTTTCATCAAACATGAAATTATGAATTTAGGAGGTTCTTGTGAAAAGAAATTAAACAAAAGGGCTTAGTGATTGTTAATGGTTTTAACAAATGATTTCTTGATGTCGAAAAGAGTATTTGGTAAAACGATCATATAACATCTATGAGATCTTATAAGTAATTGAGAAAGGTTAGGTCGATTTCGATTAAGAATGGAAGTCTCTAGTATGATGATATAATGTGAACGTATTTTAGTTGTCCGAGTTGGGCAGCACTTAAACATCCATCGGATTCATGACGAATGACAAAGTATACCCGAGCTATTACTTTGCTATAATAGAGGCTAAAAGAAAGAAAAGAATTGAACGATTTCAACTGAAGCTATCGTCCTTTATTTATAGGCTGAAACTGGGGTGCGTCGCGGCCCGCGTAAGCTTGAAAAGAACTTTACGCGGCCCGCATGGGAGTTTGGATCAGATCGGAGGTTGTTGAGTCATCGTTGGTCTCGACACGTGGACGACACATGTCCCTTAAGCTTATCCGGAGATCTGCCTTGCTGTCGCGGCCCGCGTAGACTACCCTTATGTCTTACGCGGCCCGCGTGGACTCCAAATTTCTTGATTTCTTGATTTTTCACAAGGATTAGGGTTTCAGGGGTCCGGGTTTCCACTTACGGAACATTTTAGGACATTTTCGTGCGAGTCGTTACATCCTCCCCACCTTGTTTTAAATCTCATCCTCGAGATTCGGGCTACGATATTTCTTTTAGAGTTATGTCACGTCTTAGTTAATAAAATAATATTAAGGTAAATGATACAGAATCAAAACATCAGATTTTTGTGAATATGAGTTGTACAATAAATAAGACTTAATGGTTCAACTAAATTATTTGAAAAATCAATGTCAAATGAACGAGATGAAATAATATATTTTCCAAGGTGATTAGGTTTACTGGGTTCAACAATAGAGGAAATTCAACCAATAGAATTCTAAATGAACGTTCAAAATATACAAATCAACAATAGAATTTACTACCAATGGAAACTTGCGTGGGTTGTTGTATGATTGAAACTTGAATCAACAAGCACAAATGGATAGTATCACGAAATGATTTGTCAATTAATGAACTAATAAATGAATAAGATAACATCAAAGTGTTGACATTGTTGAATTGCAAGGATACACCGAAATGAAATACAACCGACCCTGGTGTATCATCGTCTTAATACATAATTGCATTAAGATTATTTGAATGATGTGTCAAACGAAAAGCATAAATAGTTCCGCATGAAACGACTGATAGTAATTAGCACAAGCTACAAGTTTAGACCGACGCCACAAGGTGTCGTAGTGAATGCAACAATTCAATACTAGCGGTGATCGAACAAGTACCACCTATGTTTTGCATGAAATGCCCGATCATGATTAGCCCAAGCTACAAGTTCATACCGACACCACAAGGTGTCGTAGTGATTGAAACAATGTAATAATAGCGATGACTGGACGAGTTCACCGTGTTTTAAATCAAATGAAAGTTCAACGAAGTAAGCCCGAATGTTTGTTTCAAACAAATCTAGTAGGATTTTCGATTGAAATTGAAACAATTGAATAATGTTTTTCGATTGAAGATAATAAAGCAATAAATATCACGAAAGGCTCGATTGATGTTGTAAGAACCATTAAGAGATACACTGAAATATGACAAGAATTTGTGTATCATTATCTTAGCACACGATTGTGTTAAGATTGCTTTTATAGGATAAACCAACAAAGCCGATTCAATATAATAAATAAATAAATAAATCCGTATATGATGTGAGATTAGCGCAAGCTTCAAATTTGGGAAAACGTCACCACAAGGTGATCGTGATCAAAGAAACAATTTAATGAAGTCGAATACCAAACAAGCCTGTTATGGTTCAAAACAAATGAAGTGCTTGTTGGGACTATTTTGAATATGATAGCTGCAATCCATCATATGGGACCTTGAATTGAATACGTACTGCAAGCAAGTTCAAACAGTTGAACTTGGTTTAAACAAAACGAGTCCAAGAAAGTTCTGACATGGTTACAACAAAAACTATGTATACCATTCAAAAGAAAATCGAGTTTTTTAAGAAATTCATCAATTAGATATCAAAGAGTCATCATTTTGCAAAATGCGGTTTACAATGCAAAGATCAAGTATAGCGGGACGATATGTGAGTTTTAGTAAAACAACAAATTGGAATGAAGCCCTCCTATGGTTTTCATAACTCAAACGAACCACATGCGCAACAAATAGTGCATGTGTAATGTGTGGATTTACCAAGAAATGAAATAGATCAATATTCGCTACTATGAAAGAAATCCTCATGGTATTATGACCATTAGGGGAAGTAGAAACGCGAAGGTCAACTCATTATATGCAGAAGTCAGGATTTCAACGAAAGAAATATAAGAACTTTATATGGAATTTCGTGTGATAACCGTTGTTAAGTGACGTTATCATGGAATGTCGAATATTGCATATTTAGGGGGATTGTACCGATATGTGACTTCTTTTGCAGTGCCAATAATTATGACTCTGATTAGACTGTGCACCGATGGTTGTAAAAATCTTGTTCCAACGTACCTCAGCGAGATTCATGTCGTTTGTAGGATCATGTGGCAAAATGCTGCTTTTTGATTAGTAGTTCTTCCACTGACGGGATTAGCATTGGTGTCGTCGTGCCCCATCATATTTTCCAAAGGTCTTGCCTCGAAAGTCGTGTGTGATATACTTCGACGTCTGTGGTCGTATAGTTTAAGTTTTATGTGTTTTCTTGTGCACTACAACAACTTTACATGCTTCTT